>NC_085137.1:511673964-512353612 GCF_035046485.1 Aedes albopictus | reverse complement strand
CTTCGGGAATGGTGGCTAGGACTCCTCAGGCAACTAATGCTGAGATTCATCCAGCAATTTCTCTTAGAACTCTTCCAAAAAATCTCACTCTAGTACCTTCAGGAATTCTACTAGGGAAGTACTTCTGGGAATTCTTCCGGAAAATCTCCCTGGGGTTTATCTTAAAATCCCGTCGGTGATTCTTTCCGAGATTTCTTCAAAGATTTATCCTCTAGAAATTCCACAAGGGATTTCTCCAAGAACTTCTATTGATTCCTCCATGAATTCCAGCTGAAATTCTTCAAGCAATTCAAAACTCCTTCAGAAATACTTCTAGGGATTTCTTCTGGCATTCCTGCTGTAATTCCTCCAGATTTTCCTCCTGCGATTCCATTAGGGATTCCTCCAGTACACTTCTACCGATTATTTCAAGGAGAGCTGTAGGTATTCCTCCAAGAATTTGTTAAAGGAACTTAGAATATCCCCGACAATCCTGATTCAAGAATTTCTCTAGAAATTACTTCTATGATACCTCCCGAAATTCTAGCAATTCCTCCATATATTCCAGCTGGGATTCCTCAAGCAATTCCTGGGGTTCTTCCAGCTACTCTTCATCCAGAAGTTCTAAATGTGGTACTTCTGAAATTATGCTACGGATTCTTGTAGAGCTTTCTCCTGACTTTTTTGCTGAGATCTTACCAGGTAATCTTCCTGAAATTCTTGCAGAAATTCCTTTGATTGTTCTACCAGGGATTTCTCCAAAGACTCACCCAGGAATTCCTCTAGAGACTTTATCCAAAGATTGCTCTAGAAATTCGTCATGGAATTCCTTCAGAAACTCCTTGTGGCCTTCCTCCAAGAATATTTCAAACAACTCCTCCTGCGGTTCTTCCAGCAATTCCTCCAGAAGTTCTTACTATGATATGTCCAGAAATTCTTCTAGTGTTTCCTATATGAATTTATCCTTACATTATGGCTGAGATTCTGTCAAAAACTCCTCCTGTGATTCCTTTATGGCCTTCTTTACATATTTTTCCAGAATACCTCTACTAGTTCTTGCAGGGGCTTCTCTTGGTTTTCCAAGGATTTTTTTTCTTTAGATTCCCCCAGGCATTCCTGATGGGGTTTCTCTAGAACTTCCTGTATATTTTTCTCCAGCAATTCCTCCTAGGATTTCTGCTGAGATTTTTACAATGATTCATCCCAGAATCCTTCTAAGAATACCTCCTGAGGTTTATCTGTGATGTCTTCAGAAGCTCTCCGGTGATTCCTCCAGGAGTTTTTATCCAAAATATTTTATCCAAGGATTCTCTCATAATTTTCTCATGGATTTTCTCCAGGAAACTCCTCTTAGCGAAACTTCTTCCAGGAATTTCAGCTAGATTTCTCATGCCATTTCTGCTGTAATTCTTCCAGCAATTTCTCCTAGGATTTCTCCAGAAATTCTTACTATAATACATCATCGAATTCTTCTAGCGATTCTTCTAAGAATTTCTACAGGGATTCCTTCAAAAACTTACTGCGATTATTCAAGGAAATCTTCTTAGGAGCCTTGCCGAAGTACCTTCGGTGTTTCTTTTTAGAAATCCTAAAGAGTTTTTTCCTGGGATTTCTCCAAATATTTCTCATTGGATTCCTCCAGGAACTCCTCTTGACTTTCATCCAGAAACTCCTTCTGGGATTCCATAAGCGATTTCTGCTGCTTCTAATGTTTCAGGCATGCCTCCTAGGTCTCCTTCAGAATTTCTTACTAAGATACCTGCAGGAATCCCACTAGGGATTTTTTCAGGCATTCTTGCTGAGATTCTTCTAGGAAATTTTCCTATGCTACTTCCAGAAATGCCTTTGATTTTTTCACAGACTGTACCAAGAATTCCTTTAGAGTTTTTAATCATGGATTACTCTAGAAATTAATCATGGTATTACTCCTGAAACTCCTCTTGGTCCTCTGCAAAGAATTCCACTGAAGGAATCCCAAAAGAAATCTCTTTAGGAATTTCTTAACGAATTTCGAGAATAGTTGGACTAGTTGGAAAATAGTTGGATATAGTTGGACAGAGAAATCCTAGGAGGTATAACTAGACAAATCTCTAGTGAAATCCTATAGGAATGAACGGGAAAAATTAATTGATTAAAAGGTACCGAATGTTGCTAATTGACAAATTGAGAGATGAATTTGTAAAAAAAATCGCGTTCTGGTGGCATTCGAAGCCACGACTTCGTATTCGCTAGACCACAGTATGGCCATTGTTTTTTTTCGAAAATTTCTGTGGTAGTCTTTAATTAGCAATTTATTTGGATTTTTATTTTTATAATTTCAATGGCTATTCCTCTGAAATTATTTCAGCAATTTATTTTCCAGTTATTTTGCAATTTTAACGTGATTACTTTTGCTGTTCTCTATGATTTAATAGTATTCATATATATTGCTTCCGTAAATTGCTGGACTGGAAATTCAGAAATTCTCAACTGGACTCAAAGAAAATCCCATGAGATTCACGAAAACCTTCCTGACAAATTCCCAAAGCAATTGCCGAAAAAAAATCCATCAAAATTACCTTAAAACTTTCAAAGTAGTTGCCAAAAGCATTTATGTAAGAATTACCAAAGGAATTTCTGAAGAAAATATTAGGGCTTTTTGATAAAATTGGTCGAATCCAATCTCAGAATAAATTGCCGAAATATATTCTATAAAAATTTCCACAAACATCCACAAAAAAATCGAAAACATTCTCAAAGAATTTTCCGGAATCATCAAAGGAACTTCTGAAGAAACTTTAAAAGAATTCCACAAGTAATCGCCGAAGAATCACCGTGACAGAATTTTTAAAGAACTGCCAAAGTTTTTTTTTTTTGAATAAATTCCCGAAGGAAATCTCTAAGAAATTTGGCGAATGGATTTCCAAAGGAATTACCGAAGAAGTTCCCAAAGTAATAATCGAAGTTTCCTAAATTTCCAATACAATTGCAGTAGAAATTCCCAAATAAATTTATCAATGCAAGTAGCATTGAAATTGCCGAAGATAATCCGAAATCATCTGCTGTGGGAATTCCTTACACATTTACTGCAGAAATTGTTTAAAGATTTATCATTAAAATTATAGAAGCGATTTATAAAAGAATTTTTATAAAAAAAGTAGAATGACTTACCGAAGACATCTCCAAAAAAAATATGAGGATGTTCCCAGAGTCATTGTCGAATGAGTTACCGAAGGCTTCAATAAAATAATTCCCAAAGGAATTGCCTGAACAGTAATTCGAGAATTTTAAAAAGCTAATATCAATAAAATAGCTGACATTAATAAAACAATGCTTGAAATACTACTTAAAAATTGGCGAAGGAACTCCCGAGAAAACATTTCGAATGAAATGAAAAAGTCAAACAAACTCCCAACGGAATTGAGTTCTTTAGGGGTATCCAGATTATGTCATAATCAGATTCTCCAAAAAATAATCAAAATGCACAATGTCATAATTTTTAGAGTCCTGGAACTATTTTTAAAATGCATTTAAAGTTTGTACGGGGAAAATTTTTTGTCATTCTATCTACGAAAATTAAAACTGTTTTGTTAGTTTAACCATCAAAACAAAGGTATTGGAATCCGATAAAATCACGTTATACTTAGAAAAATGAGCTCTTTCGATTAGGCTATAGAAAATAGCAATATTTTGTTCACTAAACAACCCAGTTGCCAAATAAACTTCCAAAATAATTGCCAATGAAATTTTCAAAGGAGGCGTAAAAGGTGCTTAGTACCAAATTCCAAACATATTACCAAATAAATTCTTAAATAAATTGCCGAAGAGGATCCGGAGATATAAGCGTAGAAATTTACGAAACCCAAAGAAATTACTGAGGGATTACTGAAACAAGTCTCAATTGAAATGAATTGCTAAACAATTTCCAAATAAATTGACGGAAATATTTCCCTGAGGAATTACCAAAAGAATGTTCTACCGAGAACACAAACTTCTTATATTACAGTCAGGTTTTTTTACGCGGTTTTTTTTACGCGGTTTTCATTTACAAGGTTTTTTTTACGCGGATTTTTGAATTAACGCGGTTTTTTTACGCGGATTTTTGAATTAACGCGGTTTATTTTTACGCGGATTTTTGAATTAACGCGGTTTTCATTTACGTGCATTTTTAATTTTAAGCCGGAATTTTTCCAAGCATTATTATAGAGTTTTTTCTACATATTTCTGTAGTTTTGGTGCTTAACAGCAATTAAAAGATAGAATATGATGCAGAGTAATTTTCTGGATATCCAAGGACATCCAAACTGTTCTGAGTTTAGATCCTAAAGTCTACGTCTGGAACGGTAACTTCTTGCATTATTACAAAGCAACGATTTGTAATCTTTTCAAACATTTTTCCTTCTATTCATGTTCAAAACGATTTCATTCAATCAGGACACCTATCAAATGAGAAGCGAATCCTTGTCAATTGAATACATTGTCACTCGAATGAGTAGCTGGGCACGAAACACGAGAAAACCCTGCAAAATTCCGCCAGACTGAAAAAATATCGAATGTCGGGTCAAAGTTGGGTAAATTTTTATCGAATGTTGAGCCACTGTTGGACCAACATCGACCTAGTATTGGGTCCATGTTGGGTTTGGTGGCCAAAATAAAAATAGGTGAATGATAGGTTGATGTCGGGTTTGACGTCATCAATGATGGTAAAAGCTTTAAACCTCTTAAACAATAGCTTGGCAGTTTGTGTAACTTGTAGAAATGTTGAGTGACAGGCAAAAATCTTAAAATGTTGTCTTAAAATAATTCGTTGGATTCATTTTTTAATATAAAATTATTAAGAAGGAAATTATTGAGTTAAAGTTATAAAACATGGTTTTCATTTACGCGGATTTTTGAATTAACGCGGTTTTTTTACGCGGATTTTTGAATTAACGCGGTTTATTTTTACGCGGTTTTTTTTTACGCGATATGTATCCCCCGCGTAAAAAAAACCTGACTGTATACGTATAAACCAGAATCGATTATCCGAAATGTACGGAGCTGAAATTTTGACTTAATTGGTTTTACTACAATGTTGGTTTGCGTAAGTCAAAATTTCAGCTTCATACACCATTCCTTCCACCAGATATAATATCACTCCAGTCGAAATTGGAATTTGGTGCGAGCATCAGAATCCTGAAGAGAAAAATCGAAGTTCGCTCGCACCAAATTCCAGGTTTCAACTGGATTGATAATATGTTCGTTAAGCTTCAGAACGGAACTATAAAACAAGTTTCACGTAAATTTGTGGATATTTAATAATAGTTTCCGAGATTTACACTTCTAATAATTGCTCTGAAAATATATTTTTACGGACCTGATTGTTTTCTATCCTCAAAACAAAGAGGTTGTTGTGATAATTGTTTGTTAAGTTCAAACTGAAAATTCTAGTAGTATATGCAAAAAAGTTTTCAAACCTCACATGGCGGAAAAAGTATTAAATCAGTACAACGGATTAGATTTTCAAAAAAAAAAGTTCTTTATAATACAGCGCGTTTAAATTTACGGGCTAATTTTTCCCGCAACGCAGTATATCGTTATACCTACTAAGAAATTGAGGGTTACAAAAAAAAAACAAAACAACCTGAAAGCCACTGAATCTGGCACCCCCTAGGAAAAAATCCTAGATACGCCAATGCTGGATGCGGGAGAAGAAGCTATCTCTAGCTCACCACAAGACTGAGATAGTTGTCATCAGCAACCGGAAGAATGTGCAGCATGCAACAATTGTGGTTGGCGAGTGTACTATCGACTCGAAGCGCGAAGTCAGGCACTTGGGAGTGATGCTAGACGACCGACTGAACTTCAACAACCACGTTGACTACGTCTGCAAGAAGGCCACGGTGGTGATCTCGGCACTAACCCGGATCATGCCTAACAACTCTGCGATCATCAGCAGCAAGCGGAGACTACTAGCGAGCGTATCATCATCCATCGTCAGATACGCAGCCCCAGTGTGGTCGTCGGCATTAAAGACTGGAAGAAACCGCGCCCAGCTGAACCGTACGTCCAGGCTGATGGCGATGCGAGTGTCGAGTGCGTATCGAACCATCTCGTCAGACGCCGTGTGTGTAATAGCCGGGATGATCCCTATCTGCCTTCTACTGGAAGAAGATAGCGAATGCTACAGGGACCGAGGCACAAGAGGAATTCGGAAGAGAGCGCGAGTCAGCACACTACACAAGTGGCAGCAGCAGTGGGATAACGCTGCGAATGGCAGGTGGACTCATCGTCTAATTCCCAACGTGTCGATGTGGATCACCAGAGCACACGGGGAGGTTAACTTCCACATGACACAATTTCTGTCTGGTCATGGGTGCTTTAAGCAGTACTTGTACAGATTCGGCCATGCCAGTTCACCGATCTGTCCTGAGTGTCGGGACACAGAAGAAACACCGGAGCACGTCATCTTCAGTTGTCCACGGTTCGCGCATTCGCGAGGAGAAATGGCAGCAATTGTCGGCGTCGACGTAAATGTGGAAAATATCGTCGAACGTATGTGCAGCGACGAAGAAAAGTGGAACGTAGTTAACAGGACTGTAGTTCAGATCATGGTTGTACTACAGCAAAGTTGGCGGGAGGAACAACGATCGGTTTCGGGAGACATTCCTTCGCCGGGAAACTCTCTGACGGAGTAGAGCCGAGGGCTAGTAGAGTAGAACGCGTCGTAGCACCGGTCTGGGTCGTCGGAGCGCCAGTGAACCGGACGCCAGGACCCACCGGCATCGCTGGAGTGACTTCGGCACCCTGCCGGTAAGTTCGTAATGTCCGCAAGGCGTAGAAGATGTCTGCCTCCGGGCGGGTCTGCGCTGAATGGCGAAAAATGTAGGAAATTAACAAATTACTAACAGGAGCTAAATGGTTCAGCATGACGCATGTTGCTTGCTGATTGGCGAAACCTAACAAATTAACAAGAGCTAAATGGCGTAGCATGGAGGTAGCGAAAGAGCATAGAAAATTTTAACAATAACAGCGTAGAATAACAAATTGGTGATGGTGCACAAGGCACATAACGCCTCCCCTCCGAAGAAATACTGCATGGTGGTACCGGAGGGGAATTTAAGGTGGAGGTGAACTAGGAGAGTGTTTTTAGTGGGTAGGCGCACATTCGAATCCCACACAGCGTCTTTTGAAGATTTTTGGACTCCTAGAATAAAAAAAAAAACACACACACACACACACACACACACACACACACACACACACACACACACACACACACACATTTGCTCAGTTCGTCGAGCTGAGTTGATTGGTATATGTGACTCGGCCCTGCGTGCCACGGATCGAAAGTCGGTTTTTCGAGCTTTATTTATACCCTTCTTAGGGTCGATTTCTTCACCCTGGCTTAGGCGTTAAGCCAGGTTTAACTATATGGGTAAGCCTGGCTTACGGGTTAAGCCGAGGTGAAGAAATCGGCCCTTATGGGTGTAAGAAGGGTAAAAAGATAAATGCTTCATAAATATTATCAAACTTAACCATACAAAATATGAATTGCTCCATCAAAATTGAAAATTCTCAATAAATAGTATATTGTCATGATTTAAGTTCGGCAGCGCTGAATTTCTTTACATTGCACTACTTTAGTGGTGCAAATGTTTAAAGTTATGGAGAATTTTCATTTTTTATGAAGCAATTCATATTTTTAATTGTGCAGTTTGATAATACTTATGGAGCATTTATTTATTTTTATGGTGCAATTTAATTTTTCTATGGAGCAATATCCAATTTACTATGGGTACAATTTTAATACACACACACACACACACACATTGGAGCATTTGCATTTTATTATGGAGTTTTTGTATTTTATTATGGAACATTTTAGTATTATTTATTGGTACAAAATTGCACTTTTGATGAGAAAATTTTATGTTTTACCGGTATATTTTCTATACAGTATGAAACGTTTTCAATTATTTATGGGCAGCATTGTACATTTTCATGGAACATATGTTCATTCTTTATGGAGCGCTTTTGGATTTTCGATAGATCACTTGCAATTTGCTATGGTCGCAATAACATTTTGCCGAACTTAAGTGATCATGCCACTGTTTTACACATTAGTATAGGGCACCTCACTGTTTTGAATTTGTATGGGATTTTGACGTTTCTTGGCCTTGTTGTTTACAAGATTTCTGTAAGAGTGAAAGAGATGGAGAGGATTCCATGCAGTGCCCTATTATATAATTTGGGGATCGCAGCAGTCCACGGGCGTGTGCGGACGTTTAATTTTTCTCTCTGACTTTTTTTTCGTGTCCGTAAAATTCGATTCGGCGTATTATTGCGGAAAGTATCGTCACAATGTCGTCCTTCCGGTGCGTCGATCCGGGCTCGAGCGGGAGTGGATCGAGTGTGGTCGCGACGAGCGGGAAGTTTTGTGAGTTGGTGAAATGTTTGTCGCGCAAGTTCGCTGAACACCGCTTGGTCGCCATGAAGAAAAATATGAAGAGAGCAAGGAAAAAATGTGAAATGCTCTACGGTTCCTTCGGGAAATTGTGCGACGGTCCGGTGGTGGTTGTTTTTTATAGTGAAAAATGAATTGGAAATTTGAGTGTTCATGTGTCCGCCGCACGCAAGACTACACGTTTCGCAATCTAAAATGCCCAAGTGCCGGGCTATAGTTGTATTCCGTTGTTGAGGCGATTTGTAGTAGTCTACCAGCTGTATGTTTCGTGACATTCGAGTGGGTTTTGAGTTAAATGTGAAAAAACGTGTTCCATCAAGAGAATTTCTATAACAAATACTGAAATACTGCACACAAGTCTTATCAAAAGTGGTGAATTTTTCGACCCAAAATGAAACCAATCATCAAGATTTAGCAACTGGACATCACTGAAGCAGAGAAAATCAACCCCTCCCCCTCCCCTTAGCGGATCCAGAGATGCATTACTCAAATTTGGTGAGAATGTTTCATGATACATGTTTTGCTTTTTTATTTTCATTATTATATGTATACATACACCAATATGATTTCTTATATGTCGGAGCGTTTGGTACGGTATGTCCACGCATCCTTCCTTCCCTGTAGATTCATGAAGTGATTCGAAGTTAAAGAAAAAATGCAATGAATTCGAAACATTTCAAAGAATCATCTTTGCGGTAAACGCTACGCAGTAAGCCTGGCAGCTTTGACGCTTGTGTCTTATCTCTGATATGCTGCAAGCATCAATACTGACAAGAAAAGTAATCGGGCGTAATCTAACCCGATTATTTTCCAGGATGCTTTCTTGTACTGGCTGCGTATGTGTTAGATTAGATTAGATTAGATTAGTATTAGTATTAGTATTATATAATTTGGTATTATGGTATTATATAACTCAAAAAACCACCTATGATTTAAGGAATGGATAATTGCTTATAAAATATTGGCAGTTTAAGCGCTAACTTATGTACCTGTGAATTTTCAAACTAGAAAGAATACCCAAGTAATCATTAAGCCGTAAACATGGCATTAATTCGGCTGTATAGTCGAATATAGAATAGAAGAATAGAGCTAATAGGTTCTATATCCTCTAATAAAGCTGCTCAAAAGTCACTTTTGGCGAATTATTCGGCCGATATACGGCCAGCTTCAAAATTTCGTACCGAGTCTCTGGAGCGAAAATTGTCAAAAGATCTCTCGAAGTGTTTTTTAAAACTTCTTTCGCTTCCATTGTTTTTTTTTTTTGCTGCTTGATCCAGATTACAGCTGTTGTCCCCCGGGTTCCTGATCGAAATTCCAAGTTCTTTGCGTTTTCCATCTGCTCCAGTGCACATTGGGCAAAATCAAGCCCAAAGGTGGAAAAAATTAATAACTTTCTTAATACAAGACACTATGTGACCATCAATGGCTTATTCGAAAGCAAATTTTCTCAAGAATTGGTTGGTGGATGGTTCATGTACGAGCAACTACTCTGAAGCGAGTTATAGAGCCCGTTTTACCCCAGTTCCCCCTCAAATTTGTGAATTTCTGTTATTTTACGGCACTTGTTATGATTTTTATGATTATTTCGCTGGGATACCATCGTCCCACTCCCATTGAGTAACGTTACATACAAAAAAATATAAAATGTTGGAATTTTAGGGTGTTGTGGGGTCAATTAGGCAATGGTATATTTTCAAGGTAGAAATTCATTTTTTATTTTAATTTATGATTTTTTACGTGACAATAACTAAATAAATGATCGAACACACATGGTTTATTCCTACAGAAACCATTTTTGGCGTGTTTGATCATAAATTATTGGTTATATTTAAGTTTTCCCGCATAAAAATATGAGTAGTTCCCAACCTTATACCACCGATTCCAAACATTTCCAAACGATGAGCCATTGCTTATATACTCCAAAAATATCCTAAACGTTGTTTGCGCATAGCCCCATAGACGGGAGGTGACGGCAGCATATAGTTTTAGAGCTTAGTTTACCCAAACTCCCCTATAAACTTATTTTTTATTGTTTTTAAATTAAAACAACTTTAACTTGAAACTTCTATGCATGATATGAGTTAATATTGATGAAGAGCTAACCAGTTATATCTCTGCATCCTATGACATTTGGAAATTTAGGGTACAATGGGGTTAAATGAAAAAAAAAAAAAACAATCAAAAAGTTTGAATGACCATATAAGTTGACAAATAACTTGTTTGGTAGATAATTTCTATACGAATGATTCTTGTACTTACGACATTGCTTCAGCGGGGTGTAAAGCCTGTTTCACCCCAATTTCCCTAAAAGTATAATCAAATTGTTCCATTGCAGTTAATATAATATATCATTCATATTATAACATTATGATTCCAATGAGTATACATAAAAGATGTTATAAATATGACGTTTAGGGGATAATGGGGCAAAATATGCTGCTGCTTATTTCTCGAAATTTTGGTATTGAAGATGAAGAAATTTATAATCAATACGTGAAATAATATTTAAAATCCATGTCGCACACTTCCATTATTCACCATTCCAAGCATTTCATGATGAAGAGCTGTAGCGTGAATTTGAGAATATCCAAACTGCCGCTTGCCGATAGACTTTATGGGGGTTGTTGTAACACATTGTAGTAAGAAGTCTCCAAAATGCATTCGTTATATTTTTGTTAACGAAAAAGCAACTTAAACATCAAAAAGGTATTTATTGTTTTACTATCACTAATAATATGACAGTCCTATTCCACTTAGCCAAGTACACTACCCGTCATAAGTATATACTCAAAAAATGTATTGCAAAAATATTGTATCACATTTACTCACCTTGATATCTCCAATACCTTACAAAGATGCTGTCTTCATCAATGTTATTCAGAAGCCCAAAAAAAAACAATTTTTCTGAAAGCAGCATTTTTGTAGGTGTTCTGGTTTAAGAGATACCGAGGTGAGTTAGGGTGATTCAATATTAGTGCAACACTTTTTGTGAGTCTCTACTTATGACGGATAGTGTATGTCTTTTAGTTATAGATACTAGATTTCCTAAGCACATCACTTTGCACATCTGGCGTTGCCATTCATTGAAGCAGAATCTTCCCGTTTGTGGCGGTAGTAATTTCATCGTTTTTATAAAGACATACTGCCATTATATTTGACGAATTTTGCTCTGGGGATGATTTCCTTGCCAGATGTTCTCGAACAAACTTTTGTCGTATATGCTGTCTTTTGCCTGCTTGTTCGCCAACGAAGATCAGCGGTGGATATGGTCAATGCAAAAGAAAAGTTTAGTAATTAATACAGTTCAATTGCACAAAAAAACAAAACTCTTCAGGTTAGATATAAATTCTTCAAGATGTTGGTATTTACTCGATTTTTTGTATTCGGCTAGATACTTTGCTGTACGTACTGTGCAAAATCGGACACCCTGTCCATAAAGTCTTGTATCCTACATTACAAACACTCAATTCTTTCTTTGCACGGGTTGTTTTTTGATATAACTCAATCAATCAATCCACATTAAAATTGACGGTCAGTACTATCCGTATACGAAAAATCAAGTCAATATATTGATACACACATCAATTCTGAGGAAATGCTGTCGTTCATTTGACATTATGTCAAGAAAATTTCAATAATGCCAAACCCCGGACCGACAAAAAATCGAACCCAACACTCTCAGCATGGTTTTGCTGAATACTCGCGCGTTTAGCGCTTCGGCTATATGTGTTCTACCTGTGCATGAATCAGTCATTAATGAACTCGTATGGATATTATCTATCAAACAAGTTATTTGTCAACTTATACATTCAAACTTTTTGATTGTTTTTTTTTTCTCATTTAACCCCATTGTACCCTAAATTTCCAAATGTCATAGGATGCAGAGATATAACTGGTTAGCTCTTCATCAATATTAACTCATATCATGCATAGAAGTTTCAAGTTATAGTTGTTTTAATTTAAAAACAATAAAAAATATGTTTATAGGGGAGTTTGGGTAAACTAAGCTCTAAAACTATATGCTGCCGTCACCTCCCGTCTATGGGGCTATGCGCAAATAACATTTATGATATTTTTGGAGTATATAAGCAATGGCTCATCGTTTGGAAATGTTTGGAATCGGTGGTATGAGGATGGGAACTACTCATATTTGTATGCGGGAAAACTTAAATATAACCAATCATTTAAGATCAAACACGCCAAAAATGGTTTCTTTAGGAATAAACCATGTGTATTTGATCATTTATTTTGTTATTGTCACGTAAAAAAACATAAACAAAAATAAAAAATGAATTTCTACCTTGAAAATATACCATTGCCTAATTGACCCCACAATACCCTAAAATTCCAACATTTTAATAACTCTAGATTGAGTTTAAATAAGGGCGAAAGTAACATGAGAGAATTCTCTTCATCGACTCTCTCTTCTGCAAATTAAAGTGACAAGATGCAAATTCAATCGAACTTTTTTACACTTAGACGCTAGATTGCATCGCAACCTAGCGATTTATAACCGAAAAGTTCAACCATACTTGCATTTTGTCACTTTAATTTGAAGAAGAGAGAGTCGATGAAGAGAACTCTCTCATGTTACTTTCGCCCTTATTTAAACTCAATCTAGAACTTTTTGTATGTAACTTTACTTAATAGGAGTGGGGCGATGGTATCCCAGCGAAATAATCATTAAAATTATAACAAGTGCCGTAAAATAACAGAAATTTACAAATTTGAGGGGGAACTGGGGTAAAACGGGCTCTATAACTCGCTTCAGAGAAGTTTCCCGTACGTGAATCATTCGCCAACCAATTCTTGAGAAAATTTGCTTTCGAATAAGCCATTGATGGTCACATAGTGCCTTGTATTAAGAAAGTTATTAATTTTTTCCACCTTTAGGCTTGATTTTGCCCAATGTGCAGTGGTGCACCATGGAATCAATGTAATCAAACTAGTATTTAAACCATGCAAAACAAAATAGTTAAAGCAAAATACATGCTTCCATTCTGCAGAAACTGTCTCTTAGGGTATCTCGACGGATTAAAATGATACGGGAGGGTGATGATTTAGTGGTAACCTTAGTGGTGACGATTGCAGGAAGAGATTCAGGAGATGCAATATTTATACAAATTGTCGAGAAACGTTGCAGAAGAGGAGGGAAATGAGCTGGGGTTTGTCTTAGAACTAAAGAACTATGAGAATTGTATCTGGCATCACTTCAATCAACATGAAAACATCAAAAAAGACTTGAAAAATTCATTATCTACTAAACAACAGCATTTTATTGAAATATTATCTGATATAGTATACTACAGTATTGGTACAAAGTAGTTTTCTCAATAACCCTGGAATTTGAAGTGCAATTTTGTTATAGATAAAAATGTCCAAAGTAGCCCCCATCCGGTTCTATATGAAATGTGTCAGATTGTATGAACAACGTTTTTATTTATTGATGGATTTTGTTCAAATTTTGCATACATCCTACATACATACTCACAATTATAGTGTGTAAATATTGTGGAAATGCATTCACTATTCTGGGAGTTATAATGGCATAAAGTTGAAAAACCATGAAAAAGTGTAAAAAGAAGCACCGCACGACGGTACTCCGAAAATTACGTTATGTATTACTAATAATTTACCTTTGTTTGAGTGTTATCGAAACTTGTGATTGTGCCAAGTTCGTTAACATTCCTCAGTCTCTGAGAAAAAGTCACATATAAGACCTTGGGGCCGTTTTCGTCCTCAAACTTTGAACATCTCGCAAAATCCGTTGCTTGTGTAATATGTATTCGTTTTTACTGATAATTCACTTTAATTTTTTTGTTTGACTTCTTACATACCTCTCTGAAATAAGAAACATCTGGTATACATGAAATCGGTTCCAGGGTTACCGGAAGATGGTCATTTTGGTAACGAAAATGAACTTTTCAAGTTTTTGTTCCAAAACTTGGCGCTTCATCAAAGTCCAAATAAAGTCGTAGCACTCGGGCTCAGACTGGGTACCACTTCTAGTACTACATTTGGTCCCCGGTACCCAAGTTTGACGTTTGGCTGACTACCTTATTTTATACTAACTTTGTGACGTACTGGCCGACTGCGACGTAGTAGCTTATGACAACAAACAAATTTCAAAGTGTCAATCAAAACAGATTATTTCACAGAAAATTTAATCTGGCTGGTAGTTGTATGCAAAGATTTAAAGGCAACTTTTTGTTAATCTGTATATCTGAACATTATATCAATTATAATCAAGCATTCTACTTCCATGAAACAAGGTACTGAGATTTTTGTCTGGTGCAACCTGGTGTCTGGTGCAAATGTCATTTGAAGGCAAAGAACCAACTCACGGCATAAAGGTACACCGTGGAACCAACTTATGAATGTTTTTAGAAAGTACTTATGCTATCCGAAGATAAAGAATCGATTAGCCGATTTTTTTTTTTTTTCTAAATTTCGGATTGAAAATTTAATAACAGTTGTTTAACCTTTAATTCCATTTATTTAATGTTTAAAACATTCACTGGATCAATCACCATCCATTTATTTTATTTGTGGCGATGATGGGGAAAAAGATAACTGATCAAATGTTCTGTGTTCATATTATGGATTTAGCTATGATTTAGTCCGGACTCGGTGATGTCTCGTCTGAGAAGTTGTATTGCTTCATGAAAGGCAATAGCAAATAGCACGCTATTCTGATTACACCAGGCCGAGTCCCGGCCAGGCCCTGGATACCAGTTTCATTTCAACGATATTTATTGTAGCATGATTCTCGCCACGCCTTGTCGTCACCCAGGTTTGCTCTGGCACAGATAAAGAAAAGTACTTCGTAATATCGTTGACAAGTGATCGATGTTTGAATCCTGTTCCGGTGTAACAAGGATAGCCCTTTAGACGTCTTATCGTACCAGGTCAGGAACTGGACTGGGATTTGATTCGTGACTAGGTTTCGACGGATTGGGCATTATCGGTGCCATTATGAAGTAGCTTGCGTGAGTTTCGACCGGACATAGGCGACTTTTACCGTCAATTTTACCGTTAACAAAAAAGCCAGTCCGAAAATAATTCAAACTGGATCGAATCTAGCCTTAAAGCATCAGTGCCAGTCTGGGAGTTAGTACGATACCCTTAAATAGAAGAAAATAAGTGTTAATTAAACATTTTGCACGAAGTTTGAATTTCCAACTCTACCAGTTTTCTTGTTTATACTTCCATAAACAAGGTGTTGGTTACTCTTGGCAACAACAAAGCAGTACTAGAAATTTAATTCGGGCGGAAGGGCAACGTTTTATGGATTGAAGGTAAGATATATTTTGTTGCTAGTACTTCCTGCGCCTTGAAATTTCCGAATGATGTATGGGAGTTGGAGGTCTTAGTTTGGTCTTTGGCTTCATGTTCAACGTTTACGAATTTTTATGTCTGTTATTCTTGTGATTCACAAATCTATCCCTTCTAGTTCCCGAGAACAGGGTTTTCTCTTGGCATTTGAGATAGTGCCAAGAGAGTTTCCGAAAATTCCCAGAGAGCCCTACAGGGGGCTCCAAGGGGCTACAGAGGCGTTTTAGGGGGTTGTTCCAGGGGATTTCAGGAGCCTTTTAAGGGCGTTCTGTGGGGTTTCGTTGGAGTTTCAATGGGGGATGATAACATAAGGCTGAATTACAAAAGGCTGAAAGTGCATATACACATGAAATGAGTTATAAATTTGTGTGTAGTCAAGAGAATAATGAG
Source organism: Aedes albopictus (assembly GCF_035046485.1). Taxonomy (NCBI): domain Eukaryota; kingdom Metazoa; phylum Arthropoda; class Insecta; order Diptera; family Culicidae; genus Aedes; species Aedes albopictus. The sequence goes on along the minus strand of NC_085137.1, from coordinate 512,337,483 downwards.
AATAATATGAACCAAAATGATAAATTCTCTCCTCCTCGGCATAACGTCTCTACGAAGCCCGCTTCTCAGATTAGAGTACTATGACCACAATTATCAACTGAGAGCTTTTTTTGTCAATGATCATTTTGCATTGCATGAACGTGGCGTTTAAAAAGACACTATATGCCGACAAAGCCAAGAAAATTTTCATGTTCCTGAACTAACCGGAAATGGGACCGATCTCCATCAGCATGGTCTTTCTGAAATACCGCACACTTACCGCTTCGGCTGTTTGGGTCACACAATTACACAAAATGTGACTGGTGTTATTTTAATCGGTAATCGTCGGCATTATAGTTACCAACAATATCATCAGAAATTATCTCTTCTTTTGAAGGTAAGCTATTCTTTAGAGAAATATTGCCATAGCCATGTGGCTGATCAATGAAGCATACCATATGGACTTAATAAAATCTTGAGAACGGCTGTTTTTGAATTGACGGCGTTGAATTATCATTTCAGCCTTTTGTTTTTCTACCCTTTAATGAGATTACGGGAATTTAAGGGGCGTATCCAATCCATAGTATCAAGAGAGTTTCAGGGACGTTTTAAGGCATTTCTGAGAGTTTTAAAAACGTTTTAAGGGCGTTCATAGAGGTTTCAGGAGCGTTTTATAACATTTCTGGGGCGGCTTAAAGGATTTTCTGGAGCATTTCAGAAGGTTTCTGGGGACTGTTAAAGGTGTTCCAAGGGGTTTCAGGGGCATTTCAAATTGATTATTATAACTTCAAGGGCGTATCAATTGGAATTTGTGAGCATTTCAGGTCAAGGTCGTATCAGAGGGTTTGAGTAACACACTTAAAGCAAAGAGGCGTCAGACTAGGTTTCAGAGACATTTAAATGCATAGTGGAGAATTCAAGGGCTTTTTAATGGGATTACGAATGTTTCAGGAGCGTTTCAAGGGGTTTCGAGGGGTTTTGTGAACAGGTATCAGAAAAACGCACCTGAGACCCTTCGAAATGATGATGATGATGATGATGATTGTGTACCCACCACCAGTGCAAGGATTACATATGGCTGCAGAGTCATACCGGAAGGGAATGGTCTACCTGACGGTTTGTTGTATCAGGGTAAGTAAAATTCACTGGAAACATTCGGAAGACAACACGATGGTTGTTGTCTCGTGACAAAGTCTGGCCACCCCACGAACATTTGCCCAGAAACCAGTTCATTTAGCTTCCTTAGGCTCCCTTCCCCAAAATCCCATACATCATGTAATTTAAATATAATTAATTATATAGTTGACCAATTACCTGATTTAACCTGAAATAATAAATATTATTATGATATATAATTGATCTACATTACAATTACAACTTTATTTACCTGAACAGTGCTGAAACGAATCATTATTATATTAAAGTTATAGCTAAAATCAAGTAATAACACTGAAACAAATGAAGTATTAGTAGTGAAAACACAAAAATAAAACAAAACACAAAAAGTAAACCAAATTTTGATCTTGTAATTTTACTGCATTTAAATTAACCGAGCTGGAGAATTACGAAATCAAAATTTGTTATGGTAGATCTTACGCCGTAACGCACCATTAGAAGGTGATCTACCCACGTTACAGGTTGCACCTGAGACCCTTCGAAATACACAAAAACGCCTCCTTAACATCTATGAAATCCGGCAAAAATGTCCTTAAACTCCCTAAAACGGCTCCAAAATTTCTGTAATACTCCATTTAACGCACATGAGACCCTTCCAACCCCCCGAAAATGCCCCCGTAACGGCTCTGAAACCCGCTGAGAATATTCTGAAACTTCCTAAAATGCCTCCGTAATCCCTCTAATACCCCCTTAGACCCCATGTTACGCACCTAAGCCCCTCCGAAACCCTCTAATGCTCTTGCCTAACGCCTCTGAAACCCGCCGGAAACTTTGAACTCATCCAAAACCCGTCGAAAGTCATCAGAAACTCTCAGCAATGCCTTCGAAAACCCTGTTACTGAAACCACCGAAACTGTAATTTCATATTCAAATCATCTTGATTCATGCTACAATCACGGTGCCATATACTGTTTTCAAGGCAAGCAACATTAATGCATCATATGTAACACGAATGTAGTGTGTAACGGTATTATGCAACATTTAGCCATGACGGTAAAAGAATTACGTCGATAGTGGTACAACGGTACTGTATGGCGCATTGCCTGAAACGTCCCTAAGATTCTCGGAAACGCCTCTAAGACCCCCTGAAGCGCCCCTGAGATCACTCGAAACTCCGTGATACTTTCTGAAAGGTTCTGGATACATCCGAACCTCCATTAAGATAATAATTCGGAATTGCCTAAATAGATTTTTTACCTAGATGGATTCAGTTCATTATCTGAATGGATTTCAGAGTTGCAAAGAAGTTTGGCAAGGGCTTGTAGATACAAAGAAGAGGGTGGTCATGTAAAGGGGGAGGGTCAGGGGATTTCAAGGGAGGTTCAGGATGGAGGGGTTAGCAGCGTTTCTAGGCGTTTCAGGACGTATCATAATGTTTCAGGCTCTCAGATGATTTTCACGATGATTTCAGAGGCGTTTCAAGGCGTTTCAAATCGTTTCAATTGGCTTCAGGAGGTTTCAGAGGCGTTTTAGGGGGCTTTATAGACTCTCAGGTGATCATCGCGATGGTTTACCTCCTTGTCAAAATTAACACCGTTTTGAATGTTATTTTTCATAGAACACGATTCCAGAAATATTAGATACATGCGCTGTAGAACTATCCTCATCTACGAGTTTCCATACGTTTTTGCAGTCCAATTCTCGTAACCCTACTTTAAGTTAAAGCAAGTATAACTCCGGATCCATTTTTCCAAGGAACTGCAACCAATTTCGTTAATTGAAAACCAGTCAATATATGTGCTACCTTTGCAACGAGTGCACATAACTTCCCCCGATTCCTTACTGCCAATAAAGCTACTTTCTCGGAGCACGAAAAACAACAAACTTTCGTAAACTCATTAGAGCTAATTAAATTCAAATGGGTGTTGCACAAAAGTTGCTTTCGGTGCACATTTCTTCCGCCTGCAGTGGATGCGTTCGAACCCAGCTCGCTCACTCAAACGAAAGCTAATTGAGATCAATGATCAATGACTACGAGAAGTAGTGTTTAAAGTTAGGTCGAGCTCTGCCCCACACTTACGTCGGTGTTCTTGAAATACAATTTGCAGCTATGAAGACCGGTTATCTATGCAACGTTCTATAGGATATTCTAATGAGCAAGAGAGGAGCAAAAAGTTATACATACTACAATGTCTATTAATATGTCTATTATCATGTAGGACGACATCTCCATATACATACATGGGACATCGAGCGTGTTGCATTACAAGACAAAGTTTACTCCGCTTTGCATGTGCATTTGTTCAGAACTATCGCTCGGGTGGAAAGGCCTTTTGTCGGTTATGTGAAAATGAGTGTATCGAAATTTCCGGCCCCGATCTTGTGGGGTCGTGTTCTGGTTTGTGGCTAGGAGAACAACGATTCCGACTGCGATAAAGCTCCGCAAACAACGAACAAACATCATGATCATAAATGTTTGCTCCGTGGTAATGGGGGTTAAGGACAAAACGGTTGCTTGAATGAATTTACTTGACGTATGTAGTTGTTTTTTTTTTCGTGAAACGTCACCAGAAATTCACATGATTCAGAACGTGTTGTACATACATCTGTTTATAATTTGGTAGAAATTTTGTGATACTCCCAGTGAATCAAAATTCAACCATCGCGCAACAATAACGACAATGTCTCAACCTGAATTTGTTGCGACATTCTACCCAATGCGACATACGTTTGTCCCAACTTGAACAGAATAGGACAAAGATCGTGCACCACGAGTTTAAAGGTTTTTAAGCCTTGCATTGTGATTTTCATGCGGTAACTTCGAATCAGTAAACACTGCAACGCTGCTGAAGATGTATCATCAAAAAGTTTCGATTTTGGTTTGGTAATAATTGATTATTCACAAGTTGAAAAGTACGCAACAAATTCAGGCTCCGTTTTGTCTGCAACAAACATTTTCGAGATCATGTCATTATCTGTTACCAGTTGGGATAATGAGTAATCGCCGCGCCTTCTTTGTTGCTTGTTTTGTGCCTCTTTTGTCTGACAATTTTTTTCGCTGGATACTCCATCCAAATTTGTTGGTAGAAATAAAACTAGTATCTAAATACTCCGCCTGGGGTATCCATAATTCCCCAAAATCCCCCACTCGAACCCGCTGGCGTGAAAAGTTGTGTAATTACATTCTGATGTTGCGGAAATTACTCCAACTTCTAGTGCCTCTGTGTCAATGCCTTATGGTGTGATTATTTAGCAAACCGTGATAAATCTGAATGATTCGAGCTCGCCAATGGGAAGTCAATTTACGAAAAACGACGAATCACTCTCTGAGGGTACTTGGCAAACTTTCTTCTACACCAGAACTGCTCCGAAAGAATAACATCTCCGCACGAAGAACAACACTGCGACACAATTCTTCTCGGCCCCGAAACAACTGTTATTTTGCTCGAGTGTCACTCAAAGGAAGGAAACTTGGCAAACGTGCGAAAAACTGTGTCATCAACATAAAACATAAGCACTGAATAATAAGGAAGACACGTTCCGCGTCGAGTCGTCTCGCAAGGCTTCTTGAAGCTATTTTTTCCGGAAAAACTCCCCAACATCAGCAGCAACTTCCTTTCGCTTAGTTAGAGAGAAAATTTTCCCACCCGTCTCCATTCGCTGGCATCGCCTGCGGAATCACTTTCGCGCGGTACCTAGTGCTTGGTGCTCATGCCGCTTTAGACAATTTGTACTTCGAGCGCCGGAAAGCAATCCAATGGGGAACCCTTATTCGTTCAATTTTCCCCTTCACGCCGGATGAAAATGCTCCTCTTCCTTAGTCTTTGTATACCCGGGCCATAGGAGTGGAACAGTGCTCACTGATTGGACTGATCCATCTGATACTCTATGAAGAGCAACGAGGAACAAAGGGATCGTATCGGAAGCCACGTTTTCCGTTTTCCGCGCTTTCTTTCGAGTGATAAACAGCAAACAAGGAAAGGGAAGTGTTTGTACATACTGGGTTCTTGAGAGTGGGTACCTTCGTGCACGTGTTGATATAGACACCGAATGCTAGGTATGTCACCACACCATACCAGTTGCTTCCATGAATCAATGAATTGGATTATAGCAGAAACGGAAAATTTTCTCATTATCCGAAGTAATCAGCGGAATTGGGAACGATAAATTCTGGATTTCATTAATCCTAATTCAGATGCTCAATGATCCAGGTACAATCACAATTTTTAACAGCACTACAATCAGTGCTGTCATGGTAAATTCAGAGCTTGTTACTCAAAGTTTCCTCCTTTCAGCGCCCTTATACTAGTACGTGTTGACTTTTTTTCGACTGTGGAATTTATACTCCAGGAGGATAGCTTTCCAGTCTTGACAAAACTAAAAATACTGCTATTTTATCTTGTGCGACGTTTCGGTCCGTTTAGAACCTTCTTCTGGGACTCTTGATTTATTAAATCAACAGCACTAGAAATTCCTTCATGAATTCTTTCAGGATTTATTTGATCAGGATTTTCAAAGGATTTCCGAGAAAGATTTTAGCGAACATTGTTCCAAAAATTCTTCTTGAATGGTGTTCCTTTTGAATGCATTCCCACCCTTGTATATGTATCTTCGAAAATTTCTCCACGGTTTTGGTCCAGAAATTTTTTTTTTGGTCTTTTTTAAAAGTTTCTCAAGAAACTTGGAAGATTTATTTTGAGATTAGTCTACGAATTTGTTAAGAAATTCCTCCTGGGATTCCTTCAGTGATTCGTTGGGAAATCACCTCAAGGATTGCTTCAGAGGTTCGTACATGTATTTTTTCAACTGATGGTCTAAAGCCTGCATCCGCAATAATCGGGACACAGAAATGCAGCTGTAACTCTGCAATAGATACATTAAAATTGCTCAAATTTTGTCTAATAACATGTTAAGATGTGTTCATTTCACCTACAAAATTTTATGTGAATCGGTGCAGTACTTTTTGTTGTAGCAACGAAAGAGTAAAATGTGCACCATTGAATTTTGTACAGTCCCTAGTTTTGCTCGTCAGCGCTGCAACTTTTGAATTTGGCAAAGGAAATGGCTGAAATTTTGATCACAAACCTCTCTATCTACATTTGTTGCATAGACAAAATTAAAAAAAAAATGATGCACTATCAACAATTTTATAGTCGAAACATGTATTGGGACTGAGCGTGATTTTAGCCCCTAAGACAGCTATGAATCAGCACCCTTCATTGTTTCGATTGTACTATTGAAAGTACTATACCAATAACCACCAAATTTTGCAGGCATAATATACATAACACAAGTTTACAAAATAAAACGAAAGTCGTGAACTTCTGTCAACGACCAAAATTTTTGAAGCACAATTTAGTGCTGATTTCGGAACCGACCTTCAAAAGATTTTAAGTAGAACAGTTTTTGAGTTTTAGCTCAATATCGAGTTTTACAACTTTTCAAAATATGTAATTAACTAAAATTCAAATATATTGCGTTTTGTTCAACCAATTTTAAATCTTTTTTCATCAACTGAAAGCTGAATACAATACCATTCGATCATCTGCATACAGGTTTTGCGTCAGATTGATGAATTTCAAGATATTGGCGAGCTTTAGGGACGATCTTCTTAAATTTTAACCAAATTCGCAAATTTTTTTAAAGAAATGTATTTTTTTCAATAAGAAAAAAACAACTTAAAAATTCTTTCTCGACGTTTAGTTGACATATCATATGTATGCGAGTTACAATAAAAATTTCAGCTCAATCGAAGCATTGATTACGGAGAATGAGATTGTGATTTGTGGAGATTCGGAGATTTTTTTTTCAGAAATTATTTTTGAAATTTCTTCAGAGATTCCTTAAGGTGTGACTTTATATATTCAAGGATTCCCTTAGACACCTATTTTGCAATTCCACAAAAATATTCTAAATATTATCTCCTGAAAGTCCCTCAAGGGTTTCTTCAGAAGTTTCTTCTAACATTCTCCCAGCAGGGTTTGCTTAAGACTTATTGAGACTTATTAAGACTTATTGCTTAAGACTTATTAAGACCTTTCTGAATACTTGCAGAGGATTCATCATTTTTATGATTTTTTTTATGAATGAAAAAAAAAATCTTCAGTTCACCAGATATTCTTCAAAGATTCCCTCAATTTTTTTTCATCAGAAATTTCCTCAGTGGTTCTCCACTAAATTTATTCAGGATTTCTTTTTTACTCTGCATGATTTCCTCACGGAATTTTCTTCAGGTAGTACTTTGGAGATTTTCGTGTACTAATCCCTTCGAATATGTTATTGATTTGATGTTCCTCCAGAGGTATCCCCACGACATCAGAAAACCCTCTGAAAGTCATCGAGGAATTTATATAAGAATTCCACCAGTCCACCTTCCTCTCCTACTCATGTCTAGATTGTTGAAGTAACATAGAGAATTTCATCAACAGATGATTCAGGAAGCCTTTTAGAGGTTTCTCAAGCGATTTTTCCTTGGAAACTCCTGCAGAACTTTTCCACGATTTTTTCTTAGAACCCGAGCAGAGGGGAATATCAAATTAATAACTACGACATTACAAAACCTGTTTTTATATATCGTATTGTTATTATTGTATTATCAAGTCATTACGTTTCCATAACATGTTTTGTTGGACAATCTTATTTTGTTATGACCAAGCTATTGGTATACAGCCATTAAATAACATTTCAATATTACATTTTGTTGTGGAACAAGTTTGATTATTATTGTATTATTGAAAGTGTACAAATACACTCTTTATGCTATTGCTATCAAAACTAAAACAAGTTTTGAAATAAATCCTACGTCATTCAACAACGTTCTCTCTCTCTTCTTGGCGTAACGTCCTCATTGGGACAAAGTCTGCTTCTCAGCTTAGTGTTCTATGAGCACTTCCACAGTTATTAACTGAGAGCTTCCTCTGCCAATGACCATTTTGCATGCGTATATCGTGTGGCAGGCACGAAGATACTCTATGCCCAAGGAAGTCAAGGAAATTTCCTTTACGAAAAGATCCTGGACCGACCGGGAATCGAACCCGTCACCCTCAGCATGGTCATGCTGAATACCCGTGCGTTTACCGCCTCGGCTATATGGGCAACGTTATTTACAGTATTTCGCGAGTTATGCTTACGGCCAGTGTTGGTAAACTCACACTCAAAGCACACTCATGAGCCGCTCCTGCGTGAGGAAACTCGCGCGCGATTCTGAATCGTTTTCTCACGTGCGAGTTTTTCATGCAAAATCTCGCTCTCACGAGTCAAGCGACAAAACCTCATTTGCTTGTAAAACGAATTCAAATTAATTTGAACGACATTCAATGTTGTTGTACGCTAGATATGATTTTGTTCTATCATGCAATCCAAAAATTTCGATGTAAATAATAACAACACCAAGAAATTAAGCAATGAGTAAAATCACGAGTTAACTCATGCATGATTTTTTCAGCCTTGAGAATGGCGAGTCAAGAATCGCGCGTGAAACAACTCAACCTTGAGTCATTTAGTTTTAACCACGGGTAAAGTGTACGCATATCGCCTCCACTTAAGCATCCTATTCAACAGCATGTGCGATTGTTTGATATCATAACTAATTTTGCTTTCGGGATGTTATCAATAACTCTTTAATATCAAAATTTGATATTGAAATATTTCCCAAATTCATTGTTATTAAGTTGTTATTGACACTAACAAAATATGTTATTAAATTGATTTTCCGGGAACAAATTTTTGTTATGTGACTTGTTATTTTGCCGCTTATGACAGACAAGTTTATAACTCAATATGTTATGTTAATAACAGAAAAATAACTAATTCAATTATGCAGATATTTTGTCAAAATAACGCATTTTGTTATGCTGTTGTTATTCTCTTCTGCTCGGGAATGAAGAAAATATCGTAAAAAGTTGCTTCACATATTCTCTCATGTATTTATCCAGAAATTTCTTGGGATATAACTTTAAAATTATTTCAGGAGTTCCTTCATAGATTATTTCAAGTATTCTCTCAGCAATTTTTTAAAAACTTATGGAAAACTCTAGGTGTAAAGGTGTAAGAACGATAAGTGTTTATGTATTGTCTAGCGTCACGTCTTGTGAAAGTAAAGGTGTCATTATGCCAACTATCAAGCCCGACATTCATTCGAGGTTGCTATGATTCACGTTGTGTTGGTCGTTTGTTGGGCTTATTTGGCCAAATATTTGTCATGTCTGTCAATATCTGTCACAATTCCTGAATGAATCCCAGTCGATATTTCTGACGCAGAAGCAATCTTTTAAAAAAAATCTAGTAGAAGTTTCTGCAGGAATTTTTCAAGGGTATCTGAGAAGAATTGCCGAAGGAATCTTTGCGGGATTTTTTTTACAAAAAAGGCAAATTTCTAAAAAAAAACCTTCATGGAGCAACCTTTGAAGAAGTCTGAAGAAATTCCTCAAAATAAGGCTCTGGAGATTTTTTTTTGAAGAAATCCGAGCAGATATTTCTGGAAATTCCCCAAAGGAATTTCTGAAGAAATTTCCTGTAGAAATTTCAGGAAGTGCTCTTGAATGAATATCTCAATAAATTTCAGCCAACTTCATGAAGAATCTTCACGTTAATCTGTTGGTGGAATTCCCAGAAAACTTTATTGAGGATTTTTTATTAGCAATTCTGAAGAAGTTCTTTAGTATTATTCTTGGGAAAAATTCAAAAGTATTTTCCTGGAGCAGCAGCAGAGCAGAGCCGAGAGCGTCTTTTTTCTTAAAGAGTTCATGCAGAAATACTTGAAGAAACGCCTAAATAAGCTTCTGTAAAGATTCCCAAAAAACGCTTGAGATGTTTTTGGAAGAATTCCTGTAGAAATTTTTAGAAAATATTTTTGGTTAAATTCCTTAAGAAATATGTGGAGAAATTAATAGGGTTATCCCTAGTGTAAATGCAGGAAAAATTTCTGGGGAAATTCATGGAGGAATATCTGGAGGAAATTTTGAGGAATCTCTGTAAAAACTCCTGCAGAAATATTTGATGGAATTCCTGCCTAACTCACTAAAAGTTTGAATGCAAGAATCTTTAGAGGAATTCCTGTACGCATTTCTGGATGGTTCCTGGAGTAACTCCGCACACATTCCTGCGTGAATTTTCATTAGAATCTCTAGAGCAATTCATGGAAAAAATCTCTGGTTGGCTTTTTGAAGAAATACCTGTGCGAATTTCTGAAGGCGTCTCTGGAAGATTTTATTCCGGCTCTTCTATCAAATCTTCTCAACAAAGATAAGTTCAGAACAGCCTGAAGAAATTTGGAGAATGTTTTGTATTATCAATGAGTACACAAAATAACAATCCGTACAAAAAGCTTTTTATTTTTTTATTTTTTTAACGTTTCAAAAATTCGTAGCGAAAAATCTGTACAGGGAAATTCTGGAAAATAGTAATTATTTTTAGCAGTTATGTACACATAGCATATCACTCAATACCGGCTTTTGAAATTCTTATTATCGATAGGAAACCCCCAAACATTTAAAAAAATGGTCTATCCCAAAAACACCTACTTTTTGTTCGAACTTTGACGCTCTGTTTTAAATATCTTCAGAGGTTATAAAATTTCGTTCTCTGGTTAAATTACCTCTTCAATAAATTTAAACACATGTCCAATTGAAAAAAACATGCATATTTTCAACTTCATGTATATTTTATTTGCGTAATCGTTCTTTGGAGACACATAAAAAAGGGTTCTTCAAACAATGGCCTTTTTTAATTTATAAGAATTGCGCCAAAATGCGGAGGCATTTTTTCTTGAATTTTTTTTCTATATCATACAATAATAATACAGTACATTTGCGCAAAAAAAAAGAAAAAAAAATTGAATATTTTCCTACAGTATTCGTAGTTTCAATTTTTTAGGTGTACACAAAATTTTAAAAACATGTGTATAGTCTTTGAGATAAAAGTCCAAGTTAAATGATTATTTTCAGAAAAACAGAACTGCCATTCGATTTTTTCAAAGATATATATAGTATCTCCAAAAACAAAGTAATGTTCATTCCGAGTAGATTATTTTTAAGGATGTTGCAGAAATCCCTAGAGAAATTTCGTACGATTTTTAAACAAAACTGTAGAAGAATTTCAAGAGTAATATTCCATGTAGGGTTTATAAGTCACAGCGACTTATTTCAAGAGTAACTCTGGTAGAATTTAGGAAGAACTCCAAAAAAATATGTTAGAAAATGCTATTTAGGAAACTTTAAATTCCTTATATATCCGGTGAACTTTTTCTGGAAATCGATAAAGAAGGTTTCTGGAATATTTTTTGAAGGAATCCATGGAGAAATCAATAGAAGATGTCTTAATATAATCCTTGGACAAATTGACTGAGGAGTCTCATGAAGAATTTTCGAAGGGCTTTTCAGAAAAATACCTAAAAAACTTCGGAAAAATTTGAAAAAAAAATCGGAAAGCATTGGAGTAATTTATTCAGAAATTTTGAGCTATCGATTTTGATTTTCGATTTCGAAAGAATCTCTGGAGGATCTTCTGAGAAAATCCTTAGAAGTTTTCTTTATGAATTTCTAGTGATTCTCTAGAGGAAACTCTTACAGAAATTCAGGAGAAACTTCTTAAGCAATCCATGAAAGATATTCTAAAAGAATCTTTAATGGGAATCCGTAAAAGACATCATGAAAAGAAATACTAGAGGTTTTTCTAAAGAAATGCATGGATAAAAATCTAAACGTCGATAAATTTTCTAAGAGTTTCTGTGAACAATCTCAGAAAAATCATCGGAAGCATTTCTGGTAGAGTTTCACAAAAAATCCCTGTAAGGTTTTCTGCAGGAATTGCTGCAGGAATTTCATAAGAAATACCAGGAGAATTTTTTACTGGAATCCATGGATAAATTTCTATAAAGGATGGACGGTTTTCTAAATAAATTTCTGAAGAAATCTCACAAAGAATTTCCAAAAATAATCAAAATGGATTTCTGAAGAATTGTATGAAAGAATTTCTGAAGAAATTATTAGTATGAAAGTGGTGATTTTAATTTCAATTAGAAGAAGCACAATATGAAAAAAGGGACGAATCACTTTTTTATATTTAAATTAGTTAAGGTGGTTTCGTAAAATAAAAGAGGCTCTCAGAAATTCTCCCTGGGATGCCAATGGGATTCATTAAGAAATCTATCTACATTGCTCGATCTGTGCGTTTCTGAAAAAAAAAAATGGCATGAATGGCATCAGATTTTCTTTGAGGATATTTCTTCGGGATTTTTCCAGGAGCTTTTCCACAAAAAATTCAATAAAGTCTTCCAGAATTCATTCGAAGATTTTTTTTTTTAAATATTCAGTTCCACAACGATTTTCTAATTTGTCAATTTCTTTAGAAAATTCTAAAGCATTTTTTTCTGCAAATTCTTTCAGGGATATCTAGAGGTATTTCTTTGGAGATTACCTAGGATGTATTCAAACCCTTCCTCATCTATTTTTTCCATATTTTCCCCGGCGATGCTTCATAATTTTCCTGCAAAAATTACTCCAGAATCTGTTCTTGGACATTTCAAGGATTTGTTCAAGAAATTCTTGTGTGTATAAAGCATTGTCCAGTTAGAATCCGGACGCAGATAATCACTTATATCTCAGAGGTGGAATAACAAACAGAAAAGGTGAAGCCCTCAAAACAAAGATAATTTACTGTAGTTTCATGGAAAAATATCATTAAAATTATTTAATTTAATTTTTCATACTTTTTCTCAATTTTTACGTGTTTACTTCTTTAAAAATCTGCACAATGGTAGTAAATTTTAACATCAACCCCTTCGGCGGATTTGTTTAACAATCAGGTCATCTATGTAGTGTCCTGAGACCCTCTACCAATCTGATTAAGATTCCGAAGAAACTTTGCCAAATATTTTTCTTCTTGCGAAATTAAGGGCTATTCAGTGAATTCCGAAGAAGCGAAATTTGAGTGTTTTTTCGGTAATAAACACTATCCAACAGTGATGACACCACTGCACATCTCAGGCTGTCGTGATAGCTCACCAAATTAGCTCAAACCTCTACATATCCCTTGTGTGCATTTTTGAAAAGCATCACGCGATACTTGAGATTATCATCTTTGTACACATTTGGTGTCAAAATCGTGATGTGAGAAAACGATGTCCAGAGCTCGAACTTCCTGGCAAATCTTGGAATTCCAAGCAGATTTATCCATGAACAGAAACTTCAATCTTCCTTGGGCACTTCCTCATGGCATGGCTAACAACATCTGTGCACATCACACATAATGGTTATGGAGACATTAACATTTTTCGCGACTGTCGTACCTGACCACGCTTAATTTTCAGCGTGTTTGTGCAAGATTTTTTTCCTTCACTTGTCTTCAATCTGAAATAACTTTTCACTCGTAGCAAGAAAATCGATGAAATTTTCACCATCAATAGAGAACTTGTTTATGATCAGACTGCTGTAAAAAAAATATGATTATGATCATTGAGAGCGTCACAATAAATTATCCTTTGCGTCCGGATTCTAACTGGACAATGCTTTACTTTCTCCAGTTTTTCAATTTTAAAGAATTCCAACAGGTTTTTTTTTCATTTCTTAAAGACTTCCTTCTTTCCTCCAGGGATTCCCAAGAAATTTATGAATGGGTTTTCTTAAGAATTTCACCAGATCTTTTCTCTGCTATTTCTGCAAACATTTCTGCAGGAATCCTTTCAGAAATAACCTTTAAGTTACTTCCAGAGCTCCTTTAAAAGTTTCTCGTTTTTTTTTTATATGATTTAAGGAGATAATAATTTCTTTAGGTATTCCTCCAAACATTTATCTAGGAATTCCTGCGGAGATAACTTGGAAAATGGTATAAGAAAGTTTGTTAAGGATTACCTCCAAAAAATTTCCAAAACCTGTTCTAGGAATCGCAAAGCGCTGCTGCTGAGCTTAAAGTGCGTCCACTCCGGTCGATGATTGAAACATGAAAGAGGACGAGACCAATGGGCATATGTGCTTGGTCCTTGTTATGTCTGTATTTGTGCCATAAACGACGTAGAATATAATACGGTTATGTTTTTAATACGTCCCACATCCCCTACTGTGTAGGGCTGTGCAGCATATACACAGAATCCTTCGAAGGATTTCCGAAGAAATCTCGATAGATTTTTAATAAATTTTAGAGGAACTTCTTAAAAACTTTTGAAGGAAATTTATAACTGTAATTCCTCCAGTCTCTGAAGTCTCTGCAGGTATTTTGAAAGAATCCTCGAAGGTTTTTCTGGGGAAATCTTCAGTAAAGTCTCTGTAGAAGTCTCAGGAAGTACTGTTGAATGAATCTATGCAGCAATATATGAAGAAATCTCAAGGTTATTGTTGAAGCAATCACAGTAAGAATTTCTTAAGAACTGCAACTCCTCGAGAATCCCTTGGTGGAATTCGTAGAATAGTTTATTGATGAAATATTAGGAAAATTCTTGAAAAAACTTCTAATAAAATATTTGGTGGATTTTCTGAGAGTACTCGTAAAGCGTAAAAACTTTTGAATTAAATGTATAATTGTAATTCCTCCAGTATCTGAAGCCTCTGCAGGTATTTTTGAAAGAATCCTCGAAGGAATTTCTGGGGAAATCTTCAGTAAAATTCCTGTACAAGTCTCAGGAAATATTGTCGAATGAATCTATGCAGAAATATATGAAAAAATCCTAAGGTAATTTTTGAAGCAATCGAAGGAGGAATTTCTTAAGAACTTGAGAAATTCCTCGGGCCTTGGTGGAATTCCTAGAATAGTTTATTGTTGAAATTTTAGGAAAATTCTGTAAAAAACCTATAAAAACATATTTGGTGGATTTTCTGTGAGTAGTCCTGAAGCAATCTGTGAATGTATTCATTAAGGAATACCAGAAGAAACGCATTGATGAGCTTCTGTGAAGATACCTAGACAATATTCATGAGACATTTCTAATGAAATTCCGGCAACAATTCCTGTGAAATGTTTCTAACTTTCTTAATGAATTTTTGAAGAAATTGTTAGATTTATCGATAGAGCAACGCTGCGGAACATGAAATTTCCAATGGAAACGCTCTGACAATTCCTGAACAAACCTTTGGTGAAATTCCTAAGTAATGCCTATACAAATCTCTAAAGGAAGCTCAGGAAGAAATTCTGAAGAAACACTGGAACAATTTATGAAAGAATCTTTAAAAGAATTTCTTTAGGAATTCGTGTAGAAAAATCTGAAGGAATCTCTGGAGATATTTCCTAAGAATTTTCCTAACAGATGTTTTGAACAAGAAGATTTTACTTTTTCTCCCAGGTGGAATTTCAGAAGGAACAACACTCATGGAATCTACCTAGAAGACTTCTAGAACGATTTTCAGGAGAAATAGCTGAGAAAATAAAATGAGCTCTGGAGAAATTTCTTGAAGATTTTTTGTAGAAGCTGCTGATAGACTTTCTGAAAGCAACCTTGGCAGATTTCAAGGCCGAATTTCTGGAGTAATTTATGGAGGAATCTTATTAGGAATTTTTAAAGGAATCTCCAGGAAAATGTTTGAGGATATTCCTGGAAGAATTTCTGAAGGAAACTTTTGAATGAGTTTAAGAGGAAGATTTTCTAAAGAAATTCTTGGAGAAATTTCCTGGGAAAATTTTGAAGTTTTGATTTCTTAAGGTTTTCCTGGAAGTATATCTAAGAGAATTCGTGGATAATATCCTAAAAGAATTCCCGTACGGATTGCAAAAAAAATCCTTATACCATACCTAATCGCGACCTTGGTACATTAAATCATTTGAAAGAAAAAAAAACATAAAATGATTTAAGACATTTCCTTTCACCCGTTGAATGCCAGTTCTTCCGACAACATCGGGGTGTTAGTACGACGCCAACGCTTGTCCCCAGTCTGGCTAGTCGGCGGTTGGTAATCAAATTTTAGAATTTGCATACATTTAATCTCTTTTCATGTCTAGGTGGCAACGACGACGACGACGTCTAAACCGGCAACAGCAACACGGCAGGGACATTCGTTTGGTTCTCGTTTTGCCATGGATACTTGCAGGAAGCTACCGCCGCCGCTACGCCGGCCGTAGCGTTCATATCAGGTGCCGTGTATTTTCACCGTGGTTAGGTGGTTAAATGCTTGGTTATTCGTGTTGCCGTTTCCACCGTTGGTTGTTGCGAACGGAACACAACCAGAAGCTAATCTGCATATAAATTTCAATTTCATATTTATTCAAGAATGCATAATTGCGGAAACTGTCTCGTTCCGACATGCATTCACCGCCGGGTATGATTACGAAGCCATTCAACGCCGGCCAGATGTGCACCAATTTGGTCTAATTCAATGACTCAGATAAACCTCGCAGGGAATCAAATTCAATCAACCAGGACAGCAAATTACTTAAGCATCTGTCAACCGCCCCGATTCGGAAACTCTCAACAATTGCAAACGATTTGTCCCAATCATCTGGTTCTCCCCTTCGTACCATAAAGAAAAACCTAGCGCTCCAATAATGAACAGACACAACAATCTCCCGGAGGGGCAATTTCCATAAAGGTCGGATCCCGCAAAAAACAGTCAAAAACTCAAAACAAGCTAAACGCTTTATCAAACGAGTAAGAGGACATTTTTGACCTCCCATCGGTACGGTGCCACTCGTGGCTGTTTGGGCTGGGGACCCATGTAAAAAAGAACATCGAATCCGAGTGTAACGAAATGGAAAATAAAGTTACTGGATGAATGAATGTCTTCTGGAAATTGTATGCCACCCCCTTTTTTCCCAGCGAAAAGAACAGACCAGAGCAGACCAGACAGATATCGTCGTCAAACGCAAATCTAAACTCCCTGGCCCTGGCCCTGACAGAGAGGTTCGAAGCAATAGTGGTGAGGGTTTCCATTTGACTGGACACGTTCTCTTATTTAGGCGGCAGCAGCAGCAGCAGTTTGGGCAGATCTTTGAAGCCGGGTTTCTCTGTTTTATTCGGTCGGTCCTTTGGTCGTCTATTGTGGGACGACAACACGGTGGGGTTGGGGCTGTGAACACTTGAACAAACACTAGGCACTGCTGAATGGGTTCAGATTTCCCGGAGGCCCTTCTGCATGCATGATTTGAATAATGTCTGGTTGGTTGGCTTGATTGGTCGAACAGTTGTTTTATCGTTTGGGAGAATTTTCTCGCTGTAATTTTTCGGATTGTGGAAACAGGTTTTGCGTGGAAATTGTTTATGACTTGAGCTTTTGAATTAGTACAAAATTTGAAAATTACTATATACAGGTCATGTGTATTTTCTGAATCGCATCATCAGCCACACTCCCAGACTCCCGGACTCCCAAATCCACATTGAACACTACTCTACCAACAAATAATCATTCCTGAGACATCTGTAGAGAAGCACAGATGTTTTCGATCTCTTGACAACCCTCACCTCTCTTTTTACGAGTCAGTTGTGTAATTGCCGGCTAAGAATAGAACTGCGGATGGCCTGTTCCGGTCGTAAGAGTCCATCAAACGGGGTAAATTCAATTGGGTTTTTTAATTAGGAAAAATTTATTGATTTTCCAATTTCATGCGAAAGAGCCAGTATGATTTTTTTCAGATTTTTAGAACTTTATATTGATACCTAAAATCAATTTCAAAGAGCTTTTTTTAAATCACCTTTTGACAGCTGGGCAACTGCTTGACAACTCCGCCCAGTACAAAATGCAACGAGGGGTGATTCATCAAATCGCTCCCATACAAACTTCAAATTGATTTTTAAAAAGGTTCCCGTGCACCAAAATTCATGAAAATTTGGATTTCGGCTCAGTTTGGCGTGCAGATTCAGAATTTGGGGTTATCTCAACACCCCTAAAGAAGCCAATTCAAAGTATCAGGCGACTCGATCCGAGTAATGAGTGATCGAGGGAATGAAAAAGATGCTCGATCCGATCATTAACGGAGACTGTGGGTACCTTGGTATCCCAACAGTAGGTTGCCCCTTACCGTGTTAATGCAAAGCTCTGGTGCGGTGAGCCTTTTTCCCGTAATACTCGTGGGATTAGAAAATGAGCAACATCAATAACAATGAACAACTAGGTGGAAGTAGTGGTAGTGATGAAGTTAACTCTTCGCGAAAAGTGGACTAGCTAGGTCTAAGCAGAAGAAGATGTTGGCAGCTGCGCACGTAGTGCCAGTGAGGAAAACTCCATCTCCTCCCGGTGTGTATGTCGGGTGAGTTAATGTACGGAGCATGGTTGATGAGGACCTTCAACATAAATAGATACGAGATGGGCTCTTTGCGATGGAGGTGGATTTGCAGCAGTTTGACTCGATATTGACATTGCATCCTCGAAGTCTAAGTCAAAATTTGTGAGGAGCAACACCAGGCTCGTGGATCTGGAAACCGGCTTGTGCAGTATTAGACGAACTCGTACAGGTGAAATTAATGATCCTCAAGCTCGAGTGCGAAAGGAGCGCAAGGTCCACCGCCTGCAAAATTCTGGCGGAAGAGGTCCATGGCAAGCGTGTCGAGAAGAGGACTCTTACAGCGGTGACTTTAAACTCTAACGCGGAAGAGCTCATCATGGCACTGCACGGTGGGACGACTGGCCAGAAACGTGAACTTTTTTCAGTAGCGTCTTTAATCGTGATTTTATCGGCATGGTGTCTTCGGGTGAAAATTTTATAAAAATAGGGCGCGTCCAATGTCGTTTAGTTTTAGTTCGCAACTTTGACACAGGCGGCGCTGTAAAATCCAACTTTTTTGTTTGACTGTGATTCCTATGCAGATTCGGCCTATTCAAATCGAACGAAAGACTTACATTCATATTTTGAACACACGAGTAAAATTTGCATGCTGGTGAGATCACTTGAATACATATGACCGACTGGTTTAGTTCACTTCTATGAAGTGTTTTAAAAATAATATGATAATAATTTGATAATTATTGATTTTTGTAGGCGTAATAATGCATACAATTTTGCGAATAGATAATATTTATCACTTCACAGAAGATAATAGGGTTCTAAATGACATACAAATATTGATATTATTGTTTTAGCGTCAAAAATAGGCTCTAGTAAGATTAAGAAACCCTGCTAAGGATACTCGAGGATACAGCCGAAAGCATCAGAATATTCATCTAATAATAATACATATTGAACCTAGTGGGGTTTGATTTGCATCCATTTGCATCCAAGA
The DNA here is from genome assembly GCF_035046485.1 of Aedes albopictus. Taxonomy (NCBI): domain Eukaryota; kingdom Metazoa; phylum Arthropoda; class Insecta; order Diptera; family Culicidae; genus Aedes; species Aedes albopictus. The sequence continues at coordinate 512,318,255 of NC_085137.1, read as the reverse complement.
TAGTTATTGATCCTCAAAAACGGCTATTTTTTTACTCAAAAATAGCTATAGCTAACACTAAATATTGACATTTTAAAACCCTATTCACTTCTACAAAGTTGTTTATTCTGACATTTTACATAACTTTGAAGAACATTGGAACTTTCTAAAACTGCGCATTTTCGAAATATATAAATAAAACGATTTTTTGAGGGTCATTCATAAAATACGTCTGTATCTTGAAACAATGAAGAGATAGTGGGTTAGAGTCTTCGGCAAAGATATTTGTATTGAGCATATCCACAACTTTGCCGAGGACACCATATTGAAAAAACGTCAAACAAAAAAGTTAGATTTTACACCGTGTCCAATAAGTTCTCATACAAAATCAAATATAATTAATTTCACATCTGTAATTAGGATTTCCAAAGTAAATTTATTTATTGAAAGGCCAACTAACACACACCAAATACAGCATATGTTTTGGAACAAACTGTCCTTTATCCTTCACTGCTGATCGCTTATGTGTCGTAAGTCCATTTCAGCTGGCATGCACGCCATGTCATTGGTATTTTGTCGTATTTTAACGAGTAATGGTTTGAAGTTGAAACAAATTGGGTTCCTGTCCTCCCCATTGATAGTAGCAACTATGACCAGAAGAGAATAAAATATGAGATCCTGTATTGGTAGAGAACGAAGCCGTTTTATTTTGTACAAAATAAAACGTAAATCAAACAAAAATGTCCTTTTATCTGTTTTAATGAGATTTATTGTGTTAAAGAGGCATGGGTGCATCTTATCTGGTTGATTCACACCATTTTCACTTCTAAAACATGCTTGTATCCCTATTGTGGTAAATTTTGCCCAAAATTTACGTTTTATGATGTTTATCTTTGATATAACGGTTATTTTCATGAAAACCAGTCCAAGTTGAGCTTTCTTGTTAATTTCTTACCATATCATCACTAAAACTATATTGTTTTAGCCTTAGTATATCCATTTGGTACATAACTTGAGAAACAAACTCAAAATTGATGCTTATGGACTCTATTTCGCTACCATAGAATGAAAAGCATTTCGAACATTTTTCATGCGTGCCGGAGAAAACAGATTTCAAAAAACTGAAATGTACTGCTAGGCTTATACAAACAAATAGAAATAAAGTTATTCTAAACCATATGCTTTATTCAATCAGTTTTAAGTGGCCTTTCAATATATGTTTTCATTTTGAAAATATGAATCACATATGTGAAATAAAATGATATTTTCTAAATTTGTATTTTGTACATATTAGAACTTATTGGACACGGTGTACAGCGCAGCCTGTGACAAAGTCGCGAACTAAAGCTAAACGCCATTGGACGCGCCCTATTTTCATAAAATTTTCATCCGCAGACACCATGCCGATAAAATCACGTTTGCAGACGCTACTGAAAAAAGTTCACGTTTTTGGCCATTCGTCCCACCGTGACTGTGGCAATAATGCGAAGTGCAGGCTACCGCAGCCGTTTGGTTACTGAAGGGCCCGACAGGGACATAGGTAGCCTTGGTGTAGGGGTCCAGGGAAGTTTAAAGTGGGTTGGTCAGTTTGCCCACAGACCCTACACGAGCAACCGGAAGCTTGTTTCAGGTGTTTGGAACCAGTACACAGGTCATGTGACTGTAAAGGCCCTGACAGGAGCAAGCTAAGCTATGTAGGCGATGGGGAGATGAATGCCATAATATAAGCCACAAGGCTGCACGAATGCTCTCAAGTGCTAGTTCTGTTCCATGAATTCCACGAACAGCTGGCAACCAACGGGAGAGCGAATGAGCTCGACCTTCAGATGAACCACAGCTGACGAGTCCCAGTGCAGATACCGCAGCTGAACCCTAACCACTGTGGTGTCAGACAGTTGTGGAGTAGAGGATGGGTATCGTCATCATGGTGGACCCATACAGAGTACCCGCCGGTAATGGCAACTGGATTGCGAATGGATTCAGAAAAACGACGGCAATATGGACAACGAATAAATACCCTACGAGTAAATGACTACAACAACAGCACGCACCATTTAGAGGAAGTGGCGACTAAGCCAAGGCCAAGCCCTTGTAGGTGGAAGACATCCTACTTCAACGATGAGGTATTTAGGGAGGTGCTCCACCAAGAGCGAAATTTACTCGGTCTAAGCTGGGACGAGCTGGTACCGATGCTATCACGTGTATATAACCACGCCAAGGCAAGTTCACCCTATAGGAATGGGAGACCAGGAGCGTACTGTTGGACTTGAGCGATTGCGAACATGCGGCGTGCCTGTTTACGAGGCCTGCTTTGAGAGTCTCTGCCAGAGTGTCAATGCGAATCCGTTGGGTGATGCCTACATAATCGTGTTACCCTAGACAAGAGGTGCAATAGCAGAACACTCCAGAAATGTTGGAGTGCACTCTTTCTACGGCATGACCCTAGTCCTTAGCCTAATTTCGTAGCACAGCAGGGTACTCGGGGAGCGACGAAGATAGGGTCGCCGATGAAGAACTTGTGGGGATTGCAAAATACTTGAGCATAGGTAAGGCCCCAGGTCCGGACGAAGTTCCAAACCTGGCCTCAAAAGTAGCTATTTCAGAGGCTCGGATGTTCAGATCTGCTATGCAGAAATGCCTGGATGATGATCTCTCGAACAACCAGCCCGACTTTCAGAAAAGGAAGTCGACCGTACAAGTTATCTTGTCGGTTAGTAACCACGGTTACAAAAACCGCCGAGATAGCGCTCCAGCGTAAGAGGAGATGAATGTGCTACTGTGTGGATATAAGGAGCGCTGTCAATAGTGCCAGTTGGGCGGCTTTTGTCGAAGCGCTCCTGCGGCTATTGGAAGTTACTTCCAGAATCGAGTACCAGTTTCCGACATAGAGGTGGGTCAAAAATTCTTCCACATAACCTCTGGAGTTTCACAAAGTGTTTCGGAATGCCATGTACGGCGAGGTGTTGAGGTTGAAGTTCATGGGTGGAGTAGCAATTATCGGCTCCGAGTGGAATTGACTGTAGCCCACTTGATCGCAGGTGTGGAGAAGTGGATGAAAACTGGAATTGGCTCACCACAACCGGAAGTCGGAGCAGCAAGCGGTGATCAGTTTCGGCGATTGCACTATCACGTCGAAGTGCATCGTCAAACACTTGGGCATGATGATCGACGATAACCTCACCTTCGGTAGCGACGTTGATTACGCCTGTAAAAGAGCCTTCACAGCTATTGCGGCAGTGTCCCGGATGATGTCCAATAGCTCTGCGGTGTATGTCAGCAAGCGCATGCTTCTGGCTAGTGGCGCTATACGTACCGAAAAAGGTAAGCTGAAAAATACTTACAGGCTGATGTATCTGAGGGTTGCAAGTGCCTACCGTATCGTGTCACACGACGCTCTCTGAGATAGCGGTATGGTATGGTGCCTATCGGCATCCTTATCAGGGAGGACATGGAGTGCTTCAAAATGCGTGGCAAATGGCAGCGCGCGTGTGTCAGTTCCACTATAGGAACGTGGACCCATAGGTTGATTCCGAGGGTAGATAGTTGGATTAATAGGCGCAATGAAGAAGTAGCATTCCACCTGCCTCAGGACATTTCGGGCCATGGTTGCTTCCAACAGTATCTACACCGTTGCGGTCATGCGAGTTCTCTCGAAAGTCCGGTTTGTGCTGGTTTAGAGAAAACGGCAAAACACGTTTCGCTCATGCGCCCACGTTTTCAAAATATGCGTGGCCGCATACTTCTCACATGCGGGAAGATACGACTCCGAACAATCTTGTCCAGAGGATATGTAAGGACGAATTTAGCTAGAATGCCGTTTCATCGGCTATCATCCACATCGTTTCGGAGCTACAGAAGGAGTGGTGTGTGGACTCGGGGAATGCCTAGTTCAAACGCTATACAATAAGTGATTCAAGGGTTCTGAATCGTCTACGTAGGTCATACCGATCGATGCCCTGCGAACAAAATCGACCCTTATAGCGATTAGAGGCCGCGAGGAGTACAACCTGATAGAGTTGCTGTCGTGGCCTCAATCAACTCGGTTGGATCCGAGCTCGCTGTTAGAAAGGGGTTCCTGGTAAGGGCCGATGCAGATGGAGGCCTCACTGTCAGCATCTCCTTCTGGTGCTAGCTGATAGGGTCTAAGTCTTCAGCAGGTCAAATCACGGTGACCAAAAGTACCAGTTTTTTATGCTTGCAGAACTGTTGGACGCAGGCATGGATGTTGACCCTAGCCGCCTTCCGAGGACAAGGAAATGATAAGGTCCACCCGAGAAGCTTGCTAAGCGCAAGCATGCTACCTTGGTGGGCTCCCCAAAACGAGTCATCAAATTAAAAAAAAAAGGACACAGACACGTTTAATGCTTCCAGTGAGCCATTTGCTCTTTGAAGGAAGCACGACACTAGACAACGGACTAGCATTCAACGCCCAGTGGCACAGCCGAAAACTTTTCCTGACGGCTGCGGCGGAAATCGAACCCGCGCTCTTTAGCACGATGCGACTAAAGGCTTGATGACCTTAGCCGCACGACCACGAAGCCACACAATGTTCTTTGTTGCATGTCTATGCAGCTAGCCTTAAAGCGGTTATGTGCACTGGTTCCTCTCTGAAGCAATGCTTTCTTGGTGGTTAGGGTGAGATGTAGGATTTGACGGCAATAAGATTGTGTTGAAAAAAATTAATGGGGTGCAAAAGAGGGTCTGATAAGGGATACTACATGGGTTTCGGGAGTATTCCATCAAGTTTCAGAGGGTTTTGGGGAAATTTAAAGATTCCAGAGAGGATTTCAGAAGGGTTTTAAAGAAGTTTCTATGAAGTTTCAAAGAGGTTTCAGGGGAGGGCTTCATGGGTTTCAGAAGTTTCAATAAATGGGGTTTTCGGAGGTTCTTAAAAATATTATTGCTCAGGGAGTCTAAGAAGCTTTTCAGGAGGGTCTCAGAAGCATTTATGGGGATCTCAGGGGTTTTCGGAGATTTTTATGGGGGTTTAGGGGGGTTTCATGTTGATTTCAGGGAGGGGGTAACATAGGAGCTCAAGTGCGTTTCAAAGAGCCCTTACAGGATTTAGGAGGTTTCAGAGGATTTCAAAGATTTTCAAAGAGGCGTTTCAGGAGATCTTAGGATGGTTTTAGAGGAAATTTAGGGAATCTCGAGATATCTCAATGGTATTTCAGGGGATCTTAGCGGGAATGCGGGTCACGTCATCAGGATATCGGATAGCAACCCGACTAAAATGGTTCTCGAGAGTCATCCGACAAACAGCCATGGACCGAGTGGAATGGAGACGGCTACTATGTACAGCAGAGGTCACCCCGGCCTTTGCCTGATCGATAAGGTAAGTAGCGGGAATTCAGGAGGGTTCAGGAGGATTGCTGGTGGTTTTGAAGGGTCTCAGAAATGCTTCAGGGGGTTTCGGAGGGTCTCAAGGTTGTTATTGAAAGATTTTTGGGGATGTTACAAGGAAACTCAACGGTATTAGCGGATGTTTAAGAAGTCCTCGGGGAGGTTCGAAGTGGTTTCAGGAGGGTGATTCAGGGATGCTTCGAGATGTTTCGAGTGTATCTGGGATGTTATAATAGGTTTCTGGAACGCTTCTGGGGCTACAGAGGTTTTCAGGAATACAGCCTTAACATCAACCCGTACCCACTCATTTGAGACTTTCTTTAAAAAAAAAACCGGGATACCCCTCTCAAATCCACAGGATCAAAACCTTTCCTCAAGAACTAACTAACTGCCCCTTTTTCTATCTCGATTTAATTTAAAGGGCGAACACGATGAAATTGCCACACAGAAAATATTGAATTACTTTTGATTGCGTTCGCCAAAATAGCTATTGTTTACCATGAATAGTATATTATATGTAGCTAATACCATAAAATTTTCATTAAAATCGGTTGAGTATTGACGGAGATATCGTTGAAATAAGGAAATTGCTACTTGAGAATCTTGTGCAAACAAACATTTTGGAAAATATCACTTTTTTGCCGTTTCAACGCGGTTCAAAATACTGAACCGATTTCAATGAACATTTTTATGTACGTCAAGTATGTATGTAGAAGTAGTTTGTCAAAATTTCATTCAATTTGATCATACCGTTAAAAAGTTATAGCCATATATGTCGCACTATGTCACAACAAGCAGATGTGGTTTTTGGTATAGTGAAATTCTAACTGCTCTTACTTTGAAAGTACTCAACAAAAATGGCTGAAATTTTCACTGTAAGCAGTTTAACACAACAATTTTACACTGTCAAAGTTTTATAAAAATCGGCACAGTGTTACCAGTTCTACAGTCAAAATAGTGCACGTGGAACTAAAAATGGTCAAAAAGTACCTAAAATTTACCTATTTACCTTGAAGCGATTTGAGCTTTGGATATTTACTAGAAAAAGTACTGAACCGATTTCGATCAAATTTTTACCATTTAATTGATACTATTTTAAGAATATCGAGTGAAATTTTCAAATGTTTTGATGAGGTAACAAAAAAGTTATAGCCTAAGCAATTTTTTTGAAATGGGTGCACAAATTTTCTAAAATCTCATTTTATGATATCGACAATATATGCGCCAATACTCAACCGATTTTAATGAAAATTTTATAGTATTAGCTACACATAATATACTATTCATGGTCAAAAAATAAGCTATTTTGACGAACGCAATCAAAAGTTATACAATATTTTCTGTGTGGCAATTTCATCGTGTTCGCCCTCTATGCATATGTTCTATTTATACACGGCGTACAAAGAGGTTCCAGTTTATAGCCTGTTAGTAGAGGGAAAGATGAAAGTAGGGAGGAGACAAAGGAAAAGAGTTCAATGACGTGAGTAAAGATTCCAACAAGCGTTCCCGGGGGATGTTCAGTATGAGTCTACAGAACAACTGAGGGGTCCAAGGGGTTCGAGAGGGTCTCAAGGAAGTTCATTGGAGTATCAGGGGGAATTTGGATGCGTTTCAGAGAAGTTTGAGATCACTTTTCAGATGTTTTCGTAGTAGTTTAGGGTTTGAAGCGGTAGGTTTGGTTTTTCAAAGAAAATTAAAAGATGTGTTGAGGGGTATGTCCCAGAGGGATGCCAAGGGAAGGATAGAAGGTCTTTCGTTGAGAGCTAACAGGAGCTACGGGGGTAAGCCACCCATACAAAAACCTTATAATGCGCACTTGGGGAGGAAATGATTTTGAATTAGTTCTCCATAAACAAGTGAAGATTTCCTATCATATCTTGATTTATACTCAATCACAACTGCAACAGAATATATTCCGACGTATGTTTTATGCATTTCTGAATATCCACCAATCCTACGATCGAACCACCGAACCACACTTTGACACAACCACCCATCAATTCTGAATGCCTTCATTAACACTCTCCCACGACTGCTTCACCGTTCCCCTCACCACCAATCCCCCTCCCTCCAGAGTGGACCACTCGGGTACAGTGTAATTATTTATTTAAATTAATTTCCACGTTTTCCAATGAGAGTGCGGCGGCATCCGAGTCCAATGGTTGCGGTTTTTGTTTGTCCACACGGCTTAATACCGATTGTAGTCTGTACGAACCAACATAGTAGTAGTAGCAGCGGTAGTAGCAAAAGTAGCAATTGCACACCGATATCGAAATGAACCGCAGATAAAAAGAGGCTGGCGGCGCCCCATCTGGCCAGCAGCGGGAAAGCACCCCGGATTGAGTTAATTACACTGTGACTTTCTGACCATGCCAATTGTTTTGAGGTTTTCCACTCCTCTTCGTTTCCTCCCGCTGTCGCTATCATAGTATCCCCCTCAGGAACAGAGGAACATTCTTGGCCAGGAGTATCTGCAACGAATAACAATTATTTTTTTGCTACATACTACCCCTGAAAGGTTTTTTTTTTGTTTTTTGAGTTTGAAATCCACAGGACACTCGGAATGATAAATCACTGTTGTGTTCCTGCTGGGTGAAAATCATGCGATAAGCAAAAAAAAAGTCACTGGCAAACGGCGGTGGTGAGGGATTCCAACCAGTGGAGAGAAGAGTGAACCACAGAAGTAGTACAAACAGCACATGACAGTCAGTTTTTATCTCGTGTTTACACAGGCCAGTGATTACATTCGGTTGTTGGGGTACATTTTGTTGATTGTAGACACGTGTATTTTACAATGCATTCAACTATTGCAATGGTTGAATATCCATTAGAAATTTTAGTTGAAATATGTACAACTAATTTAGTTTTACACTGATAAACTTTCACGAGAGAGTTACATGATCAGAATTATCGGATATAATGAACCAATGGGAATAGCTACGGATTCCAAAAACTGAGGGACCAAGAAATTGATAATAGCGCCGACCGGGTATGATCATTGGGAAAAGAAGAAATGTTAGTGGAATATCAGTTTTTTTTTTCATCTGTATTAACGAGATTTTCAGCCCTAGGCTAGTTCATTTCGAGAACCACGCCTTACTTCCCTTCCAAAGGAAGAACCCACATTCTGTATGTTTGTCGGAAATGGGGTTCAATCCCAGGTCCTCAGCGTATTCACACCAGGTCCGCTTCACATCACAGAAGCCTCTGTATGTCCGCTGTTTAATTTGAATACATGTTTTGCGATATGTTACTATTATCACAATGTGGATTACATAGAAACGAACCAGCCAAGGGCTGAAAGTCTCTTTAATAAAGACAAATCAATCAATCAATCAATGTGGATTATCTACTCTAGCCCCTAGAGTCTCTAGATTTACATCAATGCATTTCGTGACAATTATTGTTTCTAATCCGGCGAAGAGTATCTCTGATAGTAACATCTTTAATAAAAGAAACCTTTATTGCGTGGAATCAACACTAGACATCCCCCACCTACGAAAAAGACGACAGCCTTCAGGCCATCTACCGCCCTCGAAGTCACCGCATCAAGTACCAAGAAGAAAAACAAATTAAGAAGGTCGTAAATTTGTAAAACAGGAAAATCCATCTCAAAGAGAATAATTTATGTGATCCTCCTCTCGGTAGCTACGTCGTCATCTTTATTCGTGAGCTGGATTGTTCCACGAAACGGATGATTCGCAGCACACAAATTCCCATTAAATTTTTATTCTCGACAAATAAACGCTTAATTCGATATTTGTGTTTAGGCTGAAAATTCCACTAATGTACAAAAGAGATCAGCAGGCAGCGCAGCGATCCATCAATTAACTCTCCAACCGGAACCGGTGTGCCCGGAAATGACGATTCAGGCGATGAACAAAAAGAAGTTCCCAAGTCGTCTTACCGTGGACTTAACGGAAGATAAGTTTTCAATAAAGCAACAAAGCTTCGTTTGAGCGGAGTTCTCCATCCAACCAACCAACGCAACGCAACGACGACGATGACGACGACCGACCGGAGGAATGAGAAATCAAACTTTGCACGGGAAGTGAAAGCGAAAGGGTGATTTAACATCACTTTGCTCTCAGAGCGGGGGTCCAAACCGGAGATGCTGGTGGGTTGGTTAAAATGTAAAGATCCAGTTTTTTTCCTCCGGGGTACTTTTCAGACTTTACCGAGGGACGGTGACTGACTGGGTGCAGCGCGGAATAGCATCTGCTTGAGGTGGTAAAATTTGTGTGTAGGAGGGAGAGTGTGTGTGTGAGTATGGGAAAAATTCCTTTCAACATTTTCAACAGTGCAGGGAATCGGATTACGTCACTTTAATCTGCTGGGAGGACGAAGCTCCGGAGATGCAGTGCCCGATGACCCAGTGGGAGACATGGAAAGCGATAAATTTAAAAGGGCTTTGGTTTGGTTTAGTTGGGTGCAATGATGGGGTTTGGCGACTTTAATCTGGGGAAATGCATACGTTAAACTGTGTAAAAACTAGTCAGAAGCATTTTGAGTGGCACTTGCAATGCCTTTGTTGGAGTTTTTTAAAAGAAAAAAATCCCTAATTAATCCACCTAGCGGTGATGGTGCCTTTCTCGTGCTTTAAAATATCCTTTCAACAAAACTCGAGCGACATGTTGATGACATTGACATAAATACAAAATGAAAACTACTCAATATGGATACATTTTATATTAGCATAACATCCAATATTCAGAAAATATAAGACAACGATCCAAAACTCAAATTAAACAAGTGTTATGAAGCCGCAAAATTTTGAAACGTCATTTTAGATTTTCCGGTCATCATTTTATGACTCCGGATATCTACCCCAACTAAACTAACCGCCATCTTGAACATTGAGACATCATCTTGGATGTTCTGGTACTCATTTTTGGACTCTGCACCTAAAATTACATAAAATAGTCGCTTATGTCGTTTATGATTTTCTGGTTACCAGTTTTGGACGAAGACCGGCATTCTTCCCCATTCAAACTATAGTCATATTGCAGACCTTGTGAAACAGCGCACAGCGTGGGTTTTCTGATTACAAATTTCGAATTCTGGACATATTTTCATACAAAATATGCCCATAATGCAAGAATAAAAAATCCTATAAAATAGGCACTAACTTGAATACTGGGCCATTATCTTGGACTTTGGACCGCTATCTTGGATACTCTGGTGGACTCCGAACATATTTCCCATACCAAATACACTTATTTTACATAGTTTTAGAGCTCAAAATTCCTTAAAACAGCCACCATCTTCTGTTGACGCGATCAAATTCTTATTTTTCCATTCAACGTTGACCCATCCTGCTATAAATTTACACCTTAGGAATCTGAAATGGTACGATTTGATGAGATCGCTTTAGTTTTGTCTATATTTTGTTCTCATATATGAGAACTTAGACCTATTCGTCACTGTTGTTCATACCTAATGTTTATCAGGCCATTAAACAAAGCCACGATTTAATTTTTCACATGAACGTTGGTTCTGCTACACAACGGCTAGTCTCTAATGTGATCTAAGGCTATTTTCTTGCCAACCGTTCATTAGATTTTCAAAAAATCTGCGATCTGATGTGTCGTATGTATGGGTTTGGTTCATTTTTATATTTGGTAATTTCCGGTGGGATAGCCAGATCTGATTCCATGAATCATGGACCATGACACTACCGGTTGTCCCAATTATGGTCTGAGAATATTTTATTGCTATTTATTCACCTTTACTTAATCACCGCGATTTGATATATCGCATGAATGGGTTTGCTTCACTTTTACTTCTAACCACTTTCGAAGCCACAGCTGAACCCGCAACACTACCGGGAATCTAATGTGGTCTGACCAGTGCTGAAAATTTCATTTCGTCATATCTAAATTCAACCACCTACAGTTCATTTTAGAAGCTGAACTTGAGAATATGGTATATAAAGAACTTGTGCGGCTAGACCAGTTCTGTAAGAAAGTCACGGAAAAAACGCTACTTTTCAAATATTTAAGGTAAATGTCACGGACATTCTTCGAAAAGTGCCAATGATATTCACGGTGAATATCATTTGGCATTTTTCAAAGTTAGTCCGTGACATTTACCTTAAATATTCGAAAAGTAGTGTTTTTTCCGTGACTTTCTTGCAGAGCTGGTCTAGTCGTATAAGTTCTTAATATACCACATTCTCAGGTTCAGCTTCTAAAATGAACTGTAGGTGGTTGAATTCAGATATGACGAAATGAAATTTTCAGCACTGGGTCTGACCCTATTTTTCCATCAGGTTGTCGATAAGTCGTGATCAGTCTTGTTAGAGATCACAGTCATTTGAACCTTTTCGTTGATATTCAGCCTCCTTTGTCTCCGACATTCGCAACACAAGAAATCAAACTACTGTTCGAAACAAAAATGTCAAACGAATGCACTTCACCACGATAGCGGCTTCGGGAGACGGTTCAGCTTTTGTTATTCCTGTCTTCTTCCATAATAAGAGCTATGTTGCCCATCTGTGTGTCGTATTCAATGCAACATGCAATAATAAACTAATATTAACATTCATAATCGGAATTGGCTGAAAATCTATGCGTAAAGCTAGAATTTGACACATGTCATCGTGTCAGATGACATTGATTTGACCCTTTCTTATGTTTATTGATCTTCGTTCTACTGCTCGTTAGCCTGGTACACGGTTTATATGGGAAAATACAAAAAATGGAAAAACTCAAGTTCCTGTATACTTTTTGAGTTTCACTTTTGTCCCATATCAACTGTGCAAAATTTCAGATCGATCGGAAAAACTATATTTTAGCGCCCGCCATTCTTAGTTTTTCATACGATTTACTATGGGGAAATTTTACTCCTGCAAAGAAAATCGCTAGGAGTCACCCCTAGATCCCTAAAAATAAATCGACGAATGATTCCTGTAGAAAACTTCACTAGGAATCAGACCTCCGAAGACAGCAAACCGGTGCGACGTTCGTGGAAAAAGTTATTAGGCCTCACCCGATCGATAAAATAGCGAGATTTTATTATTTATTGTTATTCCATACATGTTATACAGCGTTTGCATGCCATTCGGTTTTCAGTCAATAACTTTTTCCACATGCCTCAGATCGCTTTGCGGTCTTCGGAGGATTGGTTCCTCGTAAAATTTCCAACAGAAATCATTCGTCGATTTATTTTTAGGGGTTAAGGGGCAACCTGTGGCGATTTTTCTTTGAAGAAGTGGTTTTCCCCATACTAAATCGTATGAAAACTTAAAATGGCTGGCGCTAAAATATACTTTACTATTACTTTAGAGCTTTTAGTAGAACTTGTTACTTCAGACTCTAGTTTAATTTAAAAATACTTCACTTTTGCAAAAGAAAATAAAAAATGAATAACTCTTTTAAAGAAAAACTAGAAAGGACGAGCAAATTCCTTTTAATTCTACTACTGTGCTTATCTTCGGACAGATAGGCCTATTTCGTCTGTGACTTACAGACTTCTTCAGTGTCAAGTGCTCGACTGGCCTATCTAATATAAAATAGGCCTATAGGAAATAGGCCTATCTGTCCGAAGATAAGCACAGTAGTAGAATTAAAAGGAATTTGCTCGTCCTTTCTAGTTTTTCTTTAAAAGAGTTATTCATTTTTTATTTTCTTTTGCAAAAGTGAAGTATTTTTAAATTAAACTAGAGTCTGAAGCTAAAATATAGTTTTTCCGATCGATCTGAAATTTTGCACAGTTGATATGGGACCAAAATGGAACTCAAAAAGTGTACAGGAGTAAAATGTATTTTTGTGTCCCACGCTACTGTTCGTGTTGTGTGTAGGTAAGAGGTAACGATAGCGCACGAATGTAACAAAGCCGACTGACACCCGACTGCGGCAACGAAGATAGTAAAAAGTGTCGAATGTTTACAAGACTGGTCGTGATTTGATGTACCGCATCCATGGGTTTGGTAAAATTTTACATTTTACTACCCGGATCTGATTCCGGGTAACTACCGGCTGAACCAAATGTGGTCTAACATTATTGTCTTGTAAACTGCTCATCGGTTAACCAAAAACGCTGCAAATTGAAGGTGTCACATGCAGGGTTTGACAATTTCGACGGGACTCTCGGGAATTGGTTCCGGAACACTACCAGTTGTCTTTAGTGTGACGTAAGGCTATTTTCTAGCTAACTGTTCATCAGGTTATCGCAAAAGCCACGATTTGATGTGTCACATGCCTGTATTTGGTTTACTTTTACATTTGGCTTCTTCCGGCCACTCAAAACCGATTCCGAAACACTTGCTGGCCGTTCATTAGGTAATCTAAAAAGCCGCTATTTGATGTGACGCATGTACGGGTTTGTTTCTCTTTCAGATTTAACCACTTCGGCGGGAACCCCGGAACGGGTTCCGGAACACTACTGGTTCAGATATGATCTGAGATGGTTTTCCTGCTCATTATCCATCAGGTCATCGAAAATGTCGAGGTTTGATGTGTCGCATGTATGGGTTTGGTTCAATTGTATTTTTGGCCACTTCCAGCGGGACGACTAGAACCGGTTCCGGAACACTACCGGTTCAGATATGGTCTGAGATGATTTTCCTGCTCATTATCCATCAGGTCATCGAAAATGCCGTGGTTTGATGTGTCGCTTGCATGGGTTTGGTACAATTGTATATTTGGCCACTTCCAGCGGGACGCCCAGAACCGGTTCGGGAACACTACCGGTTCAGATATGGTCTGAGACTATTTTCCTGCTTACCGCTCATCAGTTTATCGAAAATGCCGTGGTTTGATGTGTCTCATGCATGGGTTTGGTTCACTTTGATATTTGCCACTTCCGGCGGGACACCCGGAACCGGTTCCGGAACACTACCGGTTCAGATATGGTCTTAGACTATTTTTCTGCTTACCGCTCATCAGGTTATCGAAAATGCCGTGGTTTGATGTGTCGCATGCATAGGTTTGATGCATTTTCATATCTGGTCCCTTCCTGGGGTACCGTTCCGGAACACCTAAATGGCCATATCTCTGGAACGGCTGAACCGATCCGAACCATTTTCAATAGGAAACAATGGGACCAGATTCCGCGTCGAATGAACCGTCGGTCATTGAAATCGGATGAGGTTTACTGCCAAAAAGTGATGTGAGTTTTTTTGTACACACACATACAGACACACACACACACGCACACACATACACACACATACACACACACAGACATCACCTCAATTCGTCGAGCTGAGTCGATTGGTATATGTGATTTGACCCTCCGGGCCTTCTATCAAAAAGCCATTTTTGGAGTGAACATATAGCCTTTCCAGTACACTTAGTGTACGAGAAAGGCAAAAATCGGTGTAATGTAATTTCCAGAAAATAAAACACGTCATAAACAAAAGACGGTGTCAAATCTTTGATTGATAGAAATTTTAATATTTGATGAAAAATCTTCAAGGAGCAGGAATATTTGAATAATTTCCTGAAAAAATGTCTTAACAAGACATAAAAAAATGTTGAAAAAAACAGAATTTAGCTGGAACACTTCTGGTCAGTGTAGGGAATACTCACTTGCGAAAAGTTATACTCATTTGCTTCTATCTCAGTCCAGAAGCTTGCTATCATTAAATGATGTTTGAAGGGCTTTTAGATTGTAGTTTAGTCTAAATGTTTGCCGAATAAATTAAAGGTCGCAGACGTATACCAAAACTGTGAGAGAGCACAAGGTGAGTATAAATTACACGAAATTTACTCACCTCGTACTCACAGCTCTCTCTCAACTTTGGTTTGCGTTTACGACCTTCGCTTTATTCGGCAAACATTTAGATTGAACTACATTCTAAAAGCCCTTCAAACATCATTTTTTGATATCATGCTTCTGGACTGAGATAGAAGCAAGTGAGTATTCCCAACACTGCTCCTGGTACGCCCTTACATACATACATTTATTTGTTCAACATCACATTTAAGACAAGACAACCGGATCAGTTGCAAACACCAGCTTTGCAGGGTTGTTGTCCGGCATTCTTGCAACATGCCCTGCCCACCGTATCCTCCCGGCTTCTGCCACCTTCTGGATGCTGGGTTCGCCGTAAAGTGCAGCGAGCTCGTGGTTCATCCTTCTCCGCCAAACACCGTTCTCTTGCACACCGCCGAAGATCGTCCTTAGCACGCGTCGCTCGAAAACTCCGAGTGCTTGCAGGTCCTCCTCGAGCATGGTCCATGTTCGTAGAGGACCACCGGTCTTATTAGCGTTTTGTACATGGTGCATTTGGTGCGTGGGTGAATCTTTTTCGACCGCAGTTTCTTCTGGAGCTCGTAGTAGGCCCGACTTCCGCTGATGATGCGCCTCCGAATTTCACGGCTCACGTTGGTGTCAGCCGTCAGTAAGGATCCGAGGTAGACGAATTCCTCCACCACATTACTAGCCAGACGGATCCGGTCGTGTTCGGTTCCACATACCAGCATGTACTTTGTTTTTGAGGCATTCACCACCAGTCCGACCTTTGCTGCTTCGCGTTTCAGGCGGGTGTATAGCTCTGCCACCGTTCCAAATGTTCTCGCAATAATGTCCATGTCGTTCGCAAAGCACACAAATTGACCGGATTTTGTGAAAATCGTCCCCGGCTGTTGAACCCGGCTGTCGCATCATACCTTCCAGCAGGCTTGTTATTTGCTCCCACAATGTGCCTCAAATGAACGTTTTTGCTCTCTTTATCTTTGTGCGTTCCTACCGAAGTCGTTTGTGCGGGAGCGATGCACAAAGAGAGAACGGGAGCGAGACAAAGAGAAACTTCGAGCCACTTGAATCAACACAAAGTGTAACTTTTTTGTGCCTCATTTTTGAGGAACCCGGTAAGTTGGTGGACTATTTTTATGGCGTTGTTCGCAGTATGAGTTCGCCGATCGGGTGGTATGTCATAATTGCACATATAAATACTTGTGCAATTGTTAATAAATGATTTGTTATCACAAACATATTCATGTTTACTCCCGGCGTACACAAAGTGCCTCAATTTGAGGAAACGCACTTTTTTGAGCAATCAATCCGCACGTTTTTCGGAGTCACAAGCTACAAGCAGGAAGCTGAAACAAAACGAGAGAAAACGCTCTAGCTTTGAATGCGGGAGCGCGGAGCAGATTTTTTGTTCTCTTGTTTTGCTCTGAGGAGGATTCCATGCCTGCCTTCCAGAGCGATGTTGAAGAGTAGGCATGAGAGTCCATCACCTTGTCACAGTACCCGGCGAGATTCGAATGAACTGGATAGTTCACCCGAAACCTTTACGCAGTTTTGCACACCGTCCATCGTTGCTTTAATCAGTCTAGTCAGTTTCCCAGGAAAGCCGTTTTCGTCCATGATTCTCCATAGCTCTGCGCAGTCGATACTGTCGTATGCCGCTTTGAAGTCGATGAACAGGTGATGCGTTGGGGCCTGGTATTCACGGCATGTCTGGAGGATTTGCCGTACGGTAAAGATCTGGTCCGTTGTCGACCGGCCGTCGATGAAACCGGCTTGATAACTTCCTACGAACTCATTTGTTTTAGGTGACAGACGACGGAAGATGATCGGGGATAGCACTTTGTAGGCAGCATTTAAAATAGTGATCGCCCTGAAGTTCTCACATTCCAAATGGTCGCCTTTCTTGTGAATGGGGCAGATTATTCCTTCCTTCCACTCCTCCGGTAGCTGTTCGGTTTCCCAGATCCTGACTATCAGCCGATGCAGACAGGTGGCCAACTTTTCTGAACTCATCTTGATGAGTTCTACTGCGATACCATCCTTACCAGCTGCTTTGTTGGTTTTGAGCTGGTGAATGGCATCCTTAACTTCCCTCAGCGTGGGAGTTGGTTCATTTCCGTCCTCCGCTGCAATGGCGTCGTCATTTCTTCCGTTGCTGTGGGCTCCCGTGCCTACGTTCTCCACGCCGTTCAGGTGCTGATCGAAGTGCTGCTTCCACCTTTCGATCACCTCACGTCCGTCCGTCAAGAGGCCTCCGTCTTTATCCCTGCACATTTCGGCTCACGGCACGAAGCCGTTGCGGGATGCGTTGAGCTTCTGATAGAACTTCCGTGTTTCTTGGGAACGGCAAAGCAGTTCCATTTCTTCACACTCCGCTTCTTCCAGGCGGCGCTTTTTCTCCCGAAAGAGGCGGGTCTGTTGTTTCCGCTTCTGTTTATAAAGTTCCACGTTCTGTCGAGTCCCTTGCTGCAGCATTACCGCCCGCACTGCGTTCTTCTCCTCCAAAACCGTTCTGCACTCTTCGTCGAACCATTCGTTCCGTCGATTCCGTTCCACGTACCCGATAGTGCTCTCGGCTGCGTCGTTGATGGCTGCTTTAACTGTATTCCAGCAGTCCTCTAGAGGGGCCTCATCGAGCTCGCCCTCGTCTGGCAACGCGGCCTCGAGATTCTGCGCGTATGCTGAGGCAACATCCGGTTGTTTCAGTCGCTTTAGGTTGTACCGTGGCGGTCGCCGGTACCGTACATTGTTGATAACGGAGAGTTTTTGGGCGCAGTTTGACCATCACCAGATAGTAGTCGGAGTCGATGTTGGCGCCACGATAGGTCGTGATGTCGATAATAACGGAGAAGTGCCGTCCGTCAATCAGAACGTGGTCGATTTGAGATTCCGTCTGCTGTCTGCTGTCTCCAGGTGTAACGATAAGGGACGCTGTGTTGGAAAAAGGTGCTACGTATGGCCATATTTTTGGAGGCGGCGAAATCAATGAGTCTTAGGCCGTTTTCGTTCGTCTGCTGGTGGGCGCTGAACTTACCAATCGTCGGTATGAATTCCTCCTCCTGGCCTACCTGAGTGTTCAAATCTTCTATGATGATCTTGACGTCGTGGCTTGGGCAGCGGTCGTACTCGCGTTCGAGCTGCGCGTAAAATACATCCTTCTCATCACCAGTGCTTCCTGAGTGTGGGCTATGCTCGTTTATTATGCTGAAGTTGAAGAATCGGCCCTTGATCCTCAACCTGCACATTCTTTCGTCGATTGGCCACCAACCGATCACGCGCCTCTGCATATCACCCATCACGATGAAAGATGTTCCCAGCTCGCGTGTGTTGCCGCAGCTCTGGTAGATGGTATGATTACCTCTAAACGTTCGCACCATGGATCCTGTCCAACACACCTCCTTCAGCGCTACGATGCCGAACCCGCGGTTCTTCAGTAGATCGGCGAGTATGCGGGTGCTCCCAATGAAGTTGAGAGAACGGCAGTTCCACGTACCGAGTTTCCAATCGCAAGTTCTTTTGGTTCGCTGGGATCGTTGCCGTTGGTCTCGGTTCGTATTATTCTGTAGCAGATTTTCCGTTACAATGTTTTTTTTACGGCTGGCTCGTAGGGCCTGACATCAACCCCCTACTTTCCGGAGGACCATAGTGCACAGTTGAACTTAGAGTCCTTCCCTGGCACTCGGACGTAGATCAGCCGCCCCTAACATGGGGATCAGACGCTGTTGTGAGCCGCTTCTCCTGGAGAACAGACGCTCAGGTTTGCCGAACCCAACCCCCCCTTACGCTCTTACATCCCCTGGAACGTACAGTCGGGTCTCCTATTAGACGCTGCCATCCACTTTACGCCCACCGCGTTTTCCAGGCTGTCTTCTAACCAATTTATTCCATTTTTTTTTTGTTAGTGATGAATCTATATTAAGCACCAACTGCACTCAAAAAATCATCTGGATTGGATGCAAGACAGCTGAGAAATTGCGGTGGGCGCAAAGTGGGTGGCAGCGTTTAATAGGAGACCCGATTGTACCGGAAGCCCTCTGGAACATCCCTGAAACCCCTTGAGATTCGCAATTAGGTAAAGTGAAAAATAAAATCTGGCAGCCATACCAACAGTTAAGGTTATGCCAGTGCTCATCAATCAGCTTAAGAATGCATAATGAAAGTATGATAAAAATAATATTTTTATAAATTAAATAATAACGAAAGCATTATTTTACACAATGTTAAGGACATCCTTCCAGTTCTTGCAGCTTTGGTGTTACCGTAAACCGGGGTCAAATTGGTCAGTGGGGGTAAATTGATCATTCGCGGACTAAATTGTAATTCCATATAGCACACATTCTACACGTTGTTATGATCATAACATTATTATCTTATCTAGTTCATAGATGTCTAGAGATGAATGTGGACATTTCAGTTTTTAGAAAATGTTGGTCTTATGTTACTTTCTTAAGAGTTTTTCAATGTGTTTCTTACATAGCCGAAACCATTGATATTGAACAATCCATTACCACTAGGAGTACTTACCTATAAAATTTGTGTTCATATTTTTGTAGAACCTTGATTGTGATGTGATGTAGCTATTCTGGACATGATTCAGTTTCAAAAGATCAATTTTTAGATGAAAAAGTAATGCAATGTGGTTGGTGCCGTATTCATTAGTTGTAAGAGATTTGAGCGTTATTCGTGTTCAGCAGATCAATATTTAGTGGCAAAGGCAATTTTCTATTCTTACCGATGTTATACTGATGTATACTGATCAATTTCGCCCCAAAGTGGCAGTTTTATATTTTTGATTTTTTTTTATGAAATTTGTTGAATAAAATTCTGTAACGTAGTACAGTAATGTTCCGATTTTATCACGCCCTCCGCATGTCAGTCCTTCATTTTTCATTCATTTGCTGTTGCATTTGAGAGCAAGTGTTCGCCCTCTACTTCAAGATGAATGTTGAAAGTACGTTTGGCATCGTTAAAAATATTAAAAATTCGTATAGATTTTGTAGAATATTTAAAAGCATTTTTGAAAAAAGGCGTGATAAAATCGGAACAATACTGTATTATACCGGGAGGCTTTTTTCGGCTTTCAGTCTTATACAATCGATACGTCGAAACGTCGGGCCTAGAAAACATGCTTTAGTTCTGACCGCTCTAAAGACTGAAAGCCGGAAAAAAAAGTCTCCCGGTACGAACTCCCAGCAGTAGTATTATAGTGATCCCGGTACTAGTTTTGCATACATTATTTTACAAATATTTTTTCTGCTACAAATGTTATCCTGAAAGATTGTTTTAAAGCGATCAATTTGACCCCAAATTTCGGTACTTTGATATTTGTGGTCGATTTTCCAGAAAAACTTTATTTGGTATTAGCAATTTCTTAAAATTAATCACAGGGCAGTTTTCTTATCATCAGCGTTACAAAATTTCCAATCATTTTTTTTAAGTTAAAAATATATATTTAATATTGTGACTAAATTGGTGCAATATCGTGGCAAACATGTACAGGCGGTGGCCAAAATGTTTGGGATAGGCAACTTTTTTCTCTCTCAAAAATATTCAACATGCTGTAACTTTTCATAGAGTGCCCGTCACACACTTGCAGATAGATGAGGTAAGCGAGTAGAAGCATACGACTAACCCTTTGCGCAAAACGAAGCAATCGCAGAGAGAATTTGAGCGCTTTTTTGAGAGTTTAGAGCTGAGTGAGTGGTTGATGATTAGCGCACGCTGCGCGCCGGACTAACACGAGGTGGTGGATTGATTTCTCGCGGCGTGAGCGAACAAAGCTGTTGGTGGTTTTAGAGCGAAACAGAACTGTGATTCGAACGAATTTTGAGCTTTTGTGGGTTTGACAGTACTGAAGGGTAACAATGGCCCCTGATTTGCGAGCATTGACCAAGCAGGAGCGGTTTTGCTTCGACACGTTGAATAACGTGGTCGAGTTTATTAATAACTTCGATGAAGCGCAGGATAACAGACAGATCGCGGGTTGGATGGATCGCTTGGAGGGGCTTTTTAGGAACTTTTTGAAGGTGCGTTTGCAAATTGATTTGCTGCAGGATGATGACTCGCCAACTGAAAAGATCTACGTGCAGGTGAAAGGTTTTCTCGTAAATGCTGAACGCACAGCTAACGCGGTGCCCTCCACCAGTGCAGGTGCGGGATCACATGCCAATCGTGCCAATCCAATGGCTCGGATAAAGCTTCCCGAAGTCAAGCTTCCTTCCTTCAGCGGATCAGTCACTGAGTGGCTGACTTTTCGAGACACGTTTAAGAGTCTCATCGATTGCAATCCAAATCTTTCTGATGTGGACAAATTTTCCTATCTTGTCGCATCACTGACAGGGGAAGCTAAGCGGGTTGTCGAGCCTATCGACATTACTGATGCCAACTATGCCATTGCTTGGCAGTCTCTGACAAAGCGCTTCGATAACAAAAAGCTTGTGGTTAAAACCTGTATAGATGCGTTTCTTTCCGTCGAACCCCTGAAGCGGGAAAGTTACGAATCCCTTTCTCGACTAATTGACGACTTCGAACGAAATCTGCAGATGATTGAGAAAATGAACATCAATACCAAGGGTTGGAGTGTGTTGCTGGCTCATATCGTGTGCTCTCGTCTCGATACTGCAACGCTCAAGCAGTGGGAAAACCATCACAAATCGACAGACGTTCCCCGGTACGAGGTGCTCATCGATTTCCTACGTTCCCATTGCATCGTTCTCCAGTCAATCGCGCCTGGGAAAGCGCGGGCCTCTGATCCTCCCCGATCTGATCCAGCGCGTGTGCCGAAGATCAAGGTTAGCAGCGTGCATTCCGTCGTCAATTCACCTCAAAAGCCATGTTGTTTCTGTGACCAGTCTGCCCACTCGCCGTTCAAATGTGATGTGTTCCGCAAGCTGGCCGTTTCCGAACGGTACGATTTGGTGAAGAAAAGGAGTCTCTGCATCAACTGCCTGTCCGCTGATCACCAGGTTAGGAACTGCTCATCCGGTGCCTGCCGCGTCTGCAGTCAAAAGCATCACACGATGCTCCACCAACAAGCTCCCATTCGCAATCCTCCCCAACCACAGGGTCCCAAACCAAACTCAAGCCAGCTCTCCACAAATCAGACTCAATCTCAACCTCAAGTCGCTCCAACTACGTCATCCAACGCAAATAAGTCTTCCTCGCCGTCTATCGTCCCTGACGAACAGACACCATCCACGAGTGCCCTCAGTCATTGTTCTACCTCCTCGGTTGACAACGTCCGCCGAATCCCATCAACCGTGTTGCTGCAGACTGCGCTCGTTAAGGTCATCGATTCTTCGAAAAACACCCTGTGGGTTAGAGCGTTGCTCGATCCCGCCTCGCAGCTGAACATTATATCCGAGAGCTTGGCCCAACGATTGCAAGTGCAACGGGTAAAGGAACACCACATCGTCGGGGGAATCGGACAATCCTCTACCACGTCCACACACTCTGTCGTAGTCCGCATCCAGTCACATTGCTGTCGTTTCCATACCCAGCTTAAGTTCCACGTGCTGCCGGCTGTGACACGTGAACTTCCTTCGAATAGCATCGACGTGGCCGAATGGAGTTGGCCTACCGGAGTAATCCTGGCAGATCCCCAATTCAACAAACCAGCTTCAGTGGATATGATTATCGGAGTGGATGCGTATTATGATTTGCTTCTCGATGGACTGATTCGTCTAGGCCCCGGCCGGCCAGTGTTGCATACCTTGCTGGGTTGGGTCGTCTCCGGTCGAACTGGTAATAGCCGACCAGATCCCGAAATTGTTAGCATCGTCCACGTTTGCAGCACGGACGGTCTCGAACAGCAGTTGTCCAGATTTTGGAAACTTGAATCCTGTCAGTCCTCCAGCACCTTATCCGTAGAAGAATCTACCTGTGAGGTCCACTTCTTCGCCACTACCACGAGAGCTGAGTCCGGTAGATTCGTTGTCCAACTTCCGAAGAAACCCACCATTCTATCGCAGATGGGGGACTCGTATGACATCGCCAAACGTCGGTTCCTATCCATGGAACGCCGATTACAAGCCAAATTCCAACTGAAGACAGCTTACTCCGCTTTCATCGAGGAATACCGAATCCTGGGACACATGCAGGAAGTAGCAGATGTTAGTCAGCCCACACCGTATCGCCCGTATTATCTTCCACACCACTGCATTGAACGTCCCGACAGCGTAACCACGAAGCTTCGCATAGTTTTTGTTGCTTCTTGCGCCACGGACACCAACGTTTCTCTGAACAACGCGCTGATGGTGGGACCCACCGTCCAAGGTGACCTCTTCTCCTTGATCCTGCGGTGGCGAACCCATCCGTACGTGATTATCGCGGACATCGAAAAAATGTACCACCAGATCCAGGTACATCCTTCAGACCAGTGTCTGCAGCGGATTGTTTGGAGAGATGATCCGTCGGAGCCGATTCGTGTTTTCGAGCTCTCTACTGTAACATATGGCACTTCTTCAGCGCCGTACCTAGCCACCCGCTGTCTGAAAGAGCTCTCCGTATCAGGCCGTCAGTCTCATCCTCTCGCTGCTGAAGTCGTAGGCAAAGACTTTTATATGGACGATCTCTTTACCGGAAGCAAGACAATTCGACCTGGAAGGGTCTTGTGCACGCAGCTTCTTCAGCTTCTGCATTCCGCTGGATTTCCACTGCGCAAATGGTCGTCCAATTCTCCGGAGATTCTCTCACATATTCCTGAGGCACTAAGTGATGAACGAACCATATTGGGCCTCGATCCAGGAGCTTCCATCAAAACTCTCGGGCTTAGGTGGGAGCCAGCTTCCGACTGCTTCGGCTTCCACGTTCCAAAATGGAAGCAAGACATTTGCGTTTCCAAGCGGCAAGTGGTTTCCGATTCTTCGAGCCTTTTCGACCCGCTCGGCTTCATAGGCCCAGTCATCGTAGTTGCCAAGTTGTTCGTGCAGGACCTCTGGCGATGCAAGCGTTCCTGGGACGAGCCGCTAGAAGACGAACTCCAACAAAGCTGGCTGCAATTTCGGTCCGAACTTGCGGCAATCGAGGCAATTATCGTTCCTCGTTGGGCCGTTCCAATCGTCGATCCGACTTCCATCGAATTACACGGTTTTTGTTATGCCTCCGAGAAGGTTTATGGGGCATGCATCTACCTCCGCGCCGTGTCCTACAACGGCGACACATCCGTTCGTCTTCTATCCTCGAAGTCGAAACTGGCACCTCTAGGAAACAGCAAGAAACAGAAAAGGATCTGTCTGCCTCGACTCGAACTTTCTTCGGCACTATTGTTGAGCCACTTAGCCCAGAAGTTCCAGGAAACACTGAATCTCCCAATGAAGTGTTTTTTCTAGACTGATTCGATGATCGTCCTCCAGTGGATTTCGGCTGCCCCATCCCGCTGGAAAACGTTTGTGGCAAACCGAGTATCCGAAATGCAGCACCTGACGGAAGGTGGACTGTGGAATCATGTGCCTGGAATCGAGAATCCAGCAGACATCATCTCCCGTGGAATGCTGCCGGCGGAACTCAGGGATTGCCCAGCATGGTGGAAGGATCCACCGTGGCTCAGTCTCAACAGACTTTGGCCTCCTTTTGTCCGTCCAGCATTCGAGGACTTCGTAGCGGAACAACTCGAGGAAAGAGCCCTACAAGAGTCGCTGATCGAAGACGTCAAAGCCGTCGCTGCCACAGGAGAAGGCAAGCCCAACTCCAAGCTAAAATCCCTAACACCAATCTTGAAAGACGGAATCCTGAAGGTTGGTGGCCATCTTCGCAACGCTCCGGTGACGGAAACACGCAAAAAACCGATGATCCTGTCTCCGAGCCACCCCTTCATCAAAATGGTAGTCCCTACTATCACCAGAAGCTTCTTCACGCCGGCCCGCAATTGTTGATCGTCAACTTGCGGGAACAGTTTTGGCCGCTGAGAGTACGCAACCTGGAGCGGAAAGTGGTTCAAGACTGTATCAGATGCAATCGCTGTAAACCGACCTTTTGACACCGTTATTCTACCGTCATCAGTGAATCAAAATTCAACCGTCGCGCAACAATAACGACAATGTCGCAACCTGAATTTGTTGCGACAATCCACCCAATGCGACATACGTTTGTCCCAACTTGAACATAATAGGACAAAGATCGTGCACCACAAGTCTAGAGATTTTTAAGGCTTGCATTGTGATTTTCGAGCGGTAACTTCGAATCGGTAAACACTGCAACGCTGCTGAAGATGTATCATCAAAAAGTTTCGATTTTGGGTTGGTAAAAATTGATTATTCACAAGTTGAAATGCACGCAACAAATTCAGGCTCCGTTTTGTCTGCAACAAAAAATTTCGAGATCATGTCATTATCTGTTACCAGTTGGGATAAAGAATAATCGCCGCGTCTTCTTTGTTGCTTGTTTTGTGCCTCTTTTGTCTGACAATTTTCTTTACTGACCGTCATCATGGCAATGGTTTGTCTCGCCATTTTGCCAATTGTAAACCTAATGCCTTCTATCGTTCCATGTTGCTCAACCGTACCATCCCATCGAGATTCTTCGCACTGTTATTGTGGTCAACCGACCCCCCTGCGTACCTGCAAACCTCCAGGGAGGGTGTCGATAAGCTGGCTCCACGTCCCCTAGCCAACCGTGGGAACACCAACGTGGCAGAGGTCGCCATGCTCCCAGCCGACGACATCGAGAACCGAGGTCGAGAACTCATAGATCATCATTTCTTAGAAATCAATAAGCAAGTGCAGTGTCTTAGGCTAAGATAAAGATTGTAAAATAGTAAATAAGGTTTTGAAAAACACACTTTTCAACGGAGGCCGGCTAAAGACCGGTCCAGAAAGTATGGACGCAGTAAGAACATTCTGGCATTTCAAAACTATTGATGACTAGTTCTTTTTGAAAGCACATCCTATTGGGCAACCTATTTTCTCAGCATTTGTATGACAGTGTTTGCGGTTCCAACAGTGTATTTCAAAATACATGAACTTTCAACGGAACATCATTGAAAAAATGTGCACAAACGATGTACAGAGTTTGAAAGGTCACATAGGATAAGAACAAAATATGGTGGGAGTAAGTTAGAAAATTGTGCAACCAGCAATTAGCAACCACGATGGGAATAACACGTTAAAGCATAGGCAAAAATTGGGTGAAAAATACAGATCCTGCTATCCCTCATTTGGATAAACAAATAATGAAGGTGTTTGAGCACAACAAAAAACCTTCTAACTAACACAGAGCGGGGTATGACCAAAAAAGTTACCATTTCGAATTCCAATGTTCATCGTGGCAACGAACGTTTGAATGTTCGATCCTATAGTAAGCAGAAACAGACAAAACGGAGCCCGAAACAAGAACCATCGATCAGGCCCAGACAACTGAAGACTAGGTGCGTCCATACTTTCTGGGGCAGTCTTTATGTTAAGAATAGGATTAATTCTGTCTCACCCTAATTGTAATTCGATCAGCTAGATTCTCTCCAAAACACGATCAATCTCTCTTATCATCTATCCATCCGATAGGTGAGCGAAAGCTAACTTCGTATCCCCAATTGTGCTCTGTGCGCATTATATAGATAGTATAGAATAGCCAGGCCTGCCAGTTCAAACCCGATCGCCGAACCGCTAAGATCATTTGGATCTCTTCGCAAATAAATCATACCCTTCAAATTCCGATACCGAGCCAATCGAGTTTCATTTCGTACATTACCTATCCCAAACATTTTGGCCAACCCCTGTATATGCATCAATCATACGTTTACATTGAGCGAGAATAACTTAAGTTAGGTTTATGAGAGGATTTTCATAAACGAATTTCAAGAAAAATTCTAGGATAGATACAGGGAATAGACAAAATGATCGGGACAGGCAAAATTTTTACTTTTCAAAAAATGTTCAACTAGCTTAACTTTTTGAAACGTGCATCAAATATTCTGAAATTTTCACTGTAAGTTGATCAGCTAGTTGTGTATCAGTGGACAAAATTTGGAAAATATCGGGCTATTCTGCACGAAGTTATAAAGATCCTAAAAAAGGTATAATTATCCGATAGCCAACTTTGAGCTGTTGTATCTCCGGATTCAATGAATCGAATGCAATGAAATTTTGACTATTCAAGACTTATATAATGAACTTTGAAAAACTTTTGACATAACTTAAAATTCTTCATACGGAAGAAAATTATTACGATTAGTTTATTTTCCTAATAAAACACCAAATTTTCTCAAACTTCAACATCGTTTCAAAATTCAAGATGCTAATTATAGTTTATTTAAATTCCCTCTAATTGTCTTTAATATAAATATGTTAAGAGACGAATGCCGAGAACGGTAAAGTCTCTCTAAACAAAAAAAATATGTTTTCAAGGAAGGTAACAACGTAGCTTTCAATTAATAGAAAAAAATATTGGGATGAATATTAAAAATAGACCAATTTACTAAAAAATCATAAAATAAATAAAACCGATATAACTTTTTCTCTTGTTAACAATTTGGAGTTGTGTCAAACGTTTTTCAGAGCTTATTATATAAGTCATAAATGGTCAAAATTTCATTGCATTCGGTTCATTGAATCCGGAGATATAACAGCTCAAAGTTGGCTATCTGATAATTATACCTATTTCTAGAATATTTATAATTTCGTGTAGAATAGCCCGATCTTTCATTAATTTTGTCCACTGATGCACAACTAGTTGGTGAACTTTCAGTAAAAAATTGAGAATGTTTGATGCACTTATCAAAACAAAAATACAGCTAGTTGAACATTTTAGGAGAAGTGAAAATTTTGCCTGTCCCGATCATTTTGTCTATCCCCTGTACTTGGGATAATCCCAAGAAGATGTCCTGATGGAATTTCAAGTTTGATTAGTAGGCCAACTTTGGGAGAAATCCTTGAGAAATCTCCAAAAATTCACACTGATTTATTACTATCATATCATTTAAAATCTTGAATAGTTTACGGTGTGTTTGAAACTTAAAATAAATGATGATATTCTTTTCTGAATGATGTTCACTAAACTTCACTTAATTTGGCCATGCGAAATTTGAGCGTGTCTTTTCCTTAATGGAGGCTGAGGTGATTATAGTTGTATATAAAAAAATATCTAATATCCAACGTATTGGAGGGCTTCATGGCCGTACGGTTAGCGACGCCAGTGTAGAATTAGCAAACGTTAAAATACACATAAATAAAAATTAAAAAAAAAAATGCGCGAAGCCCGCCGTCTAGGCGTATCGGAAGCCTCGTAGTGTGGCTTCGATTCCCGCTTCCGTCGGTGAAAACTTTTCGTCAAACGGAAAGTTCTCCACTGGACCACTGGATGTTTCGTCTGTTGTCTCATTTTAGTGGTCGTTTAGTCTGTGCAATCTGTAAAGATGGTGAAGTGTTTTTTATATGAGCCCAGCTTTTTTCCATATTGATTAAACTCAATCATTGTATCCACAGCTCAAATTCATGGCAATACAAAAACAGTTAAAACATTGACTAGATAATCTAGATCGTTAGACTGGTGAATGTTAGTTACCTAAGATATAAAATTAGCTTTTTACCAGTCGCCCACAAAAACTTTGGTAACAAACTTGATGGCTGATGTGATGTGATGGAAAGTGTCTCAGTGTGATCATTTTTTCTCCATCGTCTGACGTTTCTTTCACTGCCTAACGAGAAAGAGAGGCCATATTCACACACACAACCTTCGAAAAGCCGCTAAATTGATGACGAAACTTTTTGATCCAAACAGCTATTCGAGGAATTTCCTGCGAATGAAAGGGTAATGTGTCTGTCTGTTTTTGAAGAAAAGAGCAAAAAAAAGTTTCTGTCGGAATCACACGCCGCCGTCCGTAATCCATATCAACCAACAACCAGTCAGGCGGCTACAAATTGAAATGCGACTTTTTGTTCTCTTGAAGCTCGGCAGCGAAGTAAGTAGCACGTGCGTGGTATCAGATATTCGGTCTTTGCACATAGCATAAGGGGTAAGAAACACATGTACATAGTCCCTTTCAAGTGTTTGTGTGCTTGCAATCTGAGGATTTGGTGGAAATTCTTTTGGCACGGTCTACACCTCTTTCCTCGGATAATACAGCGAATTCAGGAAGCAACAATCAAGATAGTTGCTTCCGTTCACCAGTCAAGCAACAGCTGCGTCTTTAAGGACTTGAATGAAAAATCCTATTTGTTTCGAATTTTGAGATGTTTTGAATTTGAAATGACAGAATTTCCTAACAAACATCCCCGAGGCTGTCATAAGCGTTTCAAAGGAGAGATAAAATTTAATTGGAAATCAAATTATCTCTCCGAGGTCTGTAGCATTAGTGTTCTTCAGAAATTTGGATAATTTTTGCCCCAGCTTATATTTTTCTCAGAAGTCTCATGCCGAACAAGGCCTAATTAATTTCCCAGAAAACAAGCAAAGCACAACGACACACTGGAGGATTGCGTGATTTCCGCCCATTTCGGAGGACACACTTCGAAACTAGGCATGGGCGCCCACCCGTTCAAATGTAGCAAAACACGACAGGCTCGGCGAAAATGTGCCGCAAATCGTGCTGGATCCGGCCCAACAAGGCACGACAAAACAGCAGTTAACCACGTGTATGGAAGCTAATGAACCGTATCGTGATATCGTTAAACCCCAGCCAGCCCCTGAAGGTGTTGGCTCTGGTTCCAGGCCACCTCAACTAGGTGTGGCCCCTTTCCCCTTCGGCTCTGAGGGAGGGCAAACATTGTGCCATTTCTGTACCGCCGCTAGCTGGCGTGCTAGATGGCAGTTAACCGAAATCATTAGGTTTTATTGTCAACGATAGGCGAACATTACACACGGAGAGCCTAATTTGATCGCACGTCTGTCGGGGGTGCCATTGGTTGGCTGTAATGGACTAGGATAACGGCTAACCAGCGGATGTTGTATCGAGGCGAAATCAAATCAAATAATTTACCTGATGAAAGTGGAATTCAACTATGCTGACTCGGTCACAACCTTCCTGTGAGTTGAGTTGCGTTTCTACAGGAACTTCAAATTCCAAACGGACAGTCAAGTGTTATGCCTCAACAGTCAATTTCTCCGTGAGTCGAGAGTCAATCTTCGGAGAAGAGTCCTTACTCATCGAAGATAATGATGGCTTTGTTCTACTCGACAGGATGATGAAACATTGAGGAACAAGCCTTGGGTAAACAGGCGTTGTTTAAAAATTCTTCTAATACCACTTTTCGAAGTGCTTCTGGAGAACTTGAAACGTTCCCATTCATTGCGTAAATATTTGAGAACACGCTTAGAATAACTTGCTTGAAATATGCATATTGAAATGTAACATCAAAAACCTTACACTTATACTTACATGCAATACTGATTAAAAAATATAAATGGGATGGTAATATTTAAAAAAGTTTACCATACCTTTATGTTCCTTCTTCAACGACTTCATTATTTTTAGGAAAGAGAATTATGCGACTATATCACTTTAAATTTGAGAATGGAACACCTCCTCTATCTTACAATAATAAAACATGCTTTTAATCCTTTATGAATCTTTAGTAAAGCTATCCAATCTGCCAAATTAGAGTCAAACATATTCATAAGACCAAAAATGTTAAGCAAAATATATTAAAATTATTCAAAAATAATAATTTGAATGCCCTTTTCACTTACACAAATTTTTCACAATTTATAGAAAAACTTTGTGTGCAATATTCCAAGAGTGTCTCCTCTTTATTAACCAAAGCTACTTCTGCAGGAATTGGCACCGGCATCATAACGGGGAGAGGAAAATTTCCTAGCGAATACAGGAGTGGCACCGTTGTTAGTGCAGAACCAAACACAGTATTCCTTAAGAAAAGCTCGCATCAGTTGAATCCTTCCTCTGTTTTGAATGGGGGACTGTCTTCCGATCGGTTGGGGAATGAATGGTTGCGGAATGTGAAACTGTCTTTGGCTGATTCAAGTCAACCAGAAACGACTGCTTTGGAATGAATTTTCCCATCTTTAAGATAATTTTCTTCGAAAATATAGGTGATTTGAACTGGATCGGAAATATCGAACGAAAGTAAATTCACTATCACAATTCCCTACAGAAGGGAGAGTGAGTTAAGAAAAAGACCTAGCCACATTTCACCTCCAATATACAGGTGCGAACTTCTCTCTATCCCTTTCATGGGTCGTTCAAAAACCACGTTGACTTTTAGAGGTGAATGAGGTTGCAAAATGGTGGCTCGACAACCTGGAATGTCCAACATAGCTCTGGTACTCTCAAGTTCATACCTCGTGCTACTACGAGTCAAACGATGCAAAAGACCACCAGCTAAGAGTTGTGTGCTTAGCTGGTAGTACAGCCTGGGCACTGTTGTCCTTCTGACTTCAGTTGGATTGAGAAAGCACGTCCCGAGCATCTGTCTACCAAGGAGCTGCGGCTAAAACAGCGTCTCTTCTGGCATCCTGCGGTGGCTGAATTAGACGTCGCGTCAGCTATGTATATCTAGGTAGTAGCCTGTCGACCCAGCTAACACGAAGTCTTATATTATGTTGAATAGGATGCTGAAGTGGAGGCCATATGGGTACAAGCTTTCATTTAACCGCGTTCAAAGTGTATGTATATCGACTCCACTTTAGCATCCTATCCAACACCATATGCGATCTTGTGTTGACCGGAGAAGCTTTTCACCACCACGAAAAGTTAAGATGCAAAAAACGTAAACGATACTCTCGGAAACCTACATGGCAACGAAATAAGAACCATGATTGAAACTCGGTTGATGGGTGTGCGTGTAGCTAATATCTGGTAAACGTGAGTTCAGGGCGGGGGATACCGTTACCAAAACATCATTCAAATATAACATGTACCACGACGGCAGCGTTACAGCGGCAGTCCTGTTTATTCTTATGTCCCAGTGGATTTCAGGGGGGGTTTGGTTCAGGGACGTTTCAGGGAGTTTTCAGAGACCTTGAAGGTGGTCACGTTTTCAGGGGTGTTTCAGGTGGCCTCATGGGAGCTTCAAAAAGTCCCAGGGGCTTCCAACGGAGTTCTAGAAGGTTGTTTCATGGAGTTTCATGGGTACTGGAGATCTAAGGGGCGTTACAATGAGATCCCATGAGGTTTTGGAAAGGGTACCTGGAGGTCTCAGGAGGTTTCAGAGGCCTTTAAGGGGTTCGACGGTCTCAGAGGTGTTTCACAGCGGCTTCCAGAATGCTACCTGGAGGGGGTTTTCAGAGGAATTCAAGGGGTTCAATTGAGTTTCAGGATATCTCAAGGGGTTCCATGTGACCTCAGGGGCGCTTCAAGGGGTCTCAGGGGGTTCGAGGGGAACTCCAGAGTATTTCAGAGGCGTTTCTACGGCATTTCAAAGAGTTTCAGGAGGTACCAGGAGGTTTCAGGGGCGTTTCAAGAGAGTCCTGGGCAGGGCTGACAATCGTTGCCATCCAAGCAGAAAATTTGACGACGAAAACGAAAACCGAAGGTAGTCATCGTTGCTCGTTCTATATTGGATATGACTAATTTCTGCAGCCAATCTTATTTGTTTTTGCATACGAAAACAAATCTTTCTTCGTTTTGTTTCGCTCTTCGTCCACATGTGCAAAGTCAACGAAGTCTATTATTTTGCCGTATCGTATATCGGTAACTTTTGATGTACTGATCACAACTCAATCAATTTAATACAAATCAAAATTCACGAAGCTTCATGGCGACTGTCCAATTTTCAATCCAATCAGTTCACTAGAAAGCATCGTATCATCAAACATGGCCGTTTTGTATGAAAATCGGCTGGTGGTCTTATTGTTTCGTCCGACACTGTATTCAGCTATCTGAAATAGTGTGATTTGATTACTTCGTTTTTGTTTTATCAAGATTTTGTTCACTTTCATAATTGAAGGCTTCGGCCATTTCTGCACTATTAGTTTTATCCAACGTTTATCGGGCTATCAAAAAAGCACGATTTGATTTATCGCTGGCATTGCATTTGTTAACTTTCATAAATCCGACGTAGCATCCAAAGCTGGTTCTGCAACACTACTGGTAGTCTCTAATGTGGTCTGAGCCTATTTTCTTCTTGTGCCGACTTTTCGCACCCTCTAAGCAGAATACTCTCTTCGAACTTATTTTCTTGTCAGTCTTTCTTTTTTTTATTCTTAATCACTTAATCTAATTTACAGCTCTGTTGTCCACTGGGGCACTACGTTGTTAGTCTTTCATCAGGTTATCAAAAAGCCACAATTTGATCTGTCGCAACCAAGGGTTGATTCATATTAATTTTTACCACTTCCAGCGAAACACCTGGATCCACGACATTACCGGTTTTGCCTGAAATCACTTTCTTGTTAACTGTTCATCATGCTACCTAAATAGGGACACCTGGAACCGGTTCCGGAACACTACCGGTAGTCTTTGATGTGGTCTGAAGCTATTTTATTGATAACTAGTTAAAAGGTTATCAAAAAGCCTTGATTGAATGTTTTTGGTTCACTTTCATATTCGATTACTTACAGTGAGACACCTGGAACTGGTTCCGGTACACAACCGGTTGTCCCAAATATGGTCTGAGATTGTTTTCTTGCTAAATGTTCATTACATTGCTTGAAAAGCCATAATTTGAGGTGTCGCACATGGGTTTAGTTCTTTTTTATACTAGGCCACTTCCAGCGGCACACCCGGAACAGGTTCCGGAACACTACCGGTTCAGATATGGTTTCAGACTCTACTTACCGTTCATCAGATTATCAAAAATGCCACGGTTTGATGTGTCGTATGCATGGGTTTGTAGCATTTTCATATTTGGGCTCTTCCTGGAGTGACTCAACTTTCTGAGCCTGCTATCAAAAAGTCATTTTGGGATAAACACTTAGTGTACGAGAAACGCAAAAACACATTAATAAAATAAAACGTTTGCATCCCGAAATAAACAACGGACCTCTGCATTGTCAATCTATTATTCTTACCAAGAGAGGTATCGAACGCACTTTAACACCAATGAAAGGTATTTCCTGGTGGCGTTCACTTGACCTGTCGGCTATTTATGATTGAGTTTCGTCCGTGCAATCCTTTGCCGGTGACGAAGACGCCAGTCGTCGACGTTGTTGTTTTGGGTAAAGATGATTTTAACTTATTTCTTCGCGAAGTCGTGCGAGAAGGACTATTGTGAGCCCTGGTCCTAGGGGTTCACAGGGTACCATGATATATCAGGGGCGTTCAAAGAGGTAAAGGTTCAGGGTCGTCTCAAGCGCGTTTCAGAGAGTTTCAGGGGGTACCAGGAGATCTCAGGGGGCGTTTCAAGGAGGACCTAGTGGAAACGGAATGAAAGGAGTCATGAGATGGAAGCAGGTGGCTGTCACCTGAATACTACCCCACAGGAAAAAAGTGAGCCAACATCTCTGAACACCACTGCGTGCTGAACCCCAAAAAAATAATCGTTTCAGGACCAATAATTGAAAAAGGCGAAATATTTTCCCCAACAAAATATATTATTATCCAAAATACTAGGGCAAACGTAACAAAAAGTTATTTTGTTAGTTGATATATGTTACTCTAAATAAAAACGTGTGTGAATTAACTCGTAATAGGGGTCCTGAAGAAGAGGTAAAAAATTTTACTTGTAAATCACGCTCAAATCAAATGTTGGCCTTAGAGGTGTGCGCCGCCGCGCCACGCCGACGTCGCCGCCGATTTTTGGTTCACGCCGCCGCCGCCGATTACTTTTCGGCACGCCGCCGCTTACGCCGCCGAACTCCAATTTTTTACGCCGATCTCAAAAACGTATTGAAAAATTATATTATATCTTGATTTATTTCATTACAATATTTCAAGCATTGGAGTCATCTGCATACATAGCATTTGTAAGGTCGTTTTCAGCGGTGGTCCATTTTTATGGTCCAAATTTATAACAGTTCTAAAAATTTGGAACGCGAAAAATAGACCAAATTACGCTCAGTAACACCGGCAGTTGTTTTAAATTCTAGATACCGGCGTTCCTGAAGATAACTGATGGCTGTAGAAAGAATTTACGGATTCCGAAGATCGAAGAAAATGCTAGTGATTCTAAAAAACATGTTTTTGTCGTGTTCATCTACAGAAAAGATGAAATTTCTCCAGTAACTCTTTTGAGGATTCTTCCAGCAGTTTCCCCAAGAATTCCGCTAAGAGTTCCTTCGGGAACTCTAGAAGGTTCTTCTGGAATTCCGAGAGTTTCCTCTGAGACATCATCTAGGAGTTTCTCCGGGCATTGCTACAGAAGTTTAACTAAGACTTTTTGTAGTACTTCCTCTAGAAATTCCTCTAAAAGTTACTCCGTGTATTCTTTTAGGAAATCCTCCGGCAATTCCTCTAGAAGTTCTTCCTGAGAATTCCTTTAGGAGTTCGTCCGTCACTTCCTCAAGGAGCACCCCCGGAAATTCCTCCTCGAGTTCTTCAACGAGTTCATCCGGGAATTCCTTTACGAATTTCTACGGAAATTCCTTTAAGAGTTCATAGAAATTGCACTGGAAATACCAGAAGTTTATTCCGGTAATTCCTCTAGAAGTTCTACCGGGAATTCTTCTGGGAGTTCTTCCGGCAATTTCTGTAGCAAATTCTTCTAGAAGTTTCTTTAAGATTTCTTCCTGAAATTCTTCCAGAGACTTCTCCGGAATGCTCTAGAAGTTCCTGTGGGAATTACTCTAGGATTTCCTCTAGGAATTCCTCCGGAAATTCTTCTACAAGTTCCTTGGGGGATTCCTTACCGATTTTTTTTCGGAAGTTACATCGTTACAAGTTTCATCGTGACTGTCTCTAGAAGTTCTTCCGGGAATTCATCTGGGAGTACTTCTGGGAATTCGAACATCTTCAGGAACACGTTTACGAATTTCACCGGGAAGAAGTTCCCAAGGCAAGTTCACTACGAGTTGCTCTATAAGTTTTATCTACAAGTTGCACTGGGTATGCTGGAGTTCCCCGGAAGTTCCTCTAGAAGTTCTTCCGGAAATTCCTGTAAAGTTCCTTCAGTAATTCCTTTAGGAGTTCCTCCGGGAATTCCTCTTAGGAGTTCCTTCATGATATCTTCCGGGAATACATCCAGTAGTTTCCCCAAACGCTCCTCTAGGAGTTCTCCCAGCAATTTCTCTAAAAGTATCTCGGGGAATTTCTCTAGAAGTTCTTCCGGGAATCCCTTTATGAGTCCTGAAATTTCTTCATGAATTTCCTGGGAATTCTTCTAGGAGTTTTGTCGGCTGTTCGGGTTCGTTTGGAAGTTGACCATCAATGTTAACTTCTTTTCCCGATCAGCCTAGATAGCTGTGTAGTGTTGGTAGCGGTTGTCTCAATTGGCTAAGAATAACACTACGGACCGCCTGATCCAGTGGTAAGAGTCCACTAAACAGGTGACTCCTAATTGGTGTTATGCGGCTTTATGCTTACCGTGCCAAAGAATGAATGGTTAGGGGGGTCTAATAAAAACCTAACCACAAACGGAGCCTGTGGAGAATTAGGGCGTCCTCGACTGCGCTAACCGGAGCTATGGTGCAGTGTGTAAGGTTCTGATAATCAAGCCGCACTCACAACGGTCAGCTCCAGCCGTTCGTCCTGAATCCAAAATAAACCCTCCGTCCGGACAACCACGCTTTCCATCCTACACTCTCGAATCTTATCCACGTCTGACTCCCTCCAAAGTCCACTCTAAACTAAAAACATTCTACTTCCTAATCACGCTAATCCAAATCGACTTTTACACGTCTAATGTAAACTCAGCATATAAATGATAGTGTGAACCCCACACCCCTACTTTTCCTTAAATGAAGAAAACATGCGAGTAGAAACCTGTGTGTACAATTTTCCGGTATCTTATTACTATATGAATAACATAGCCTCAACCTACTCTACATATGTGCAGAAGAATTTGATTATTGTATGTTTATTCATGAAAACAGCAACCTTCGACCCTTTCGAAATGCCATATCACATTCCCCCATCTTTCCTTTTAAAAGAACATATCTGCCGTAGTTTTTTTTTAGAACTTAGATTATATTTCTGACAACAGCACACATCTGTATTTCCCAATAAATAAATCATCACCAGACCTACATTCATGAAGTGACACTACGTTTCACCTCAGATCACAAATCATGTTTCAAGGAAGAGGCAAAATAATTTAATTTCCCGCGGTTCTCATCCAAACCACATCCAAAGTCAATTACAAAACTTCTTTTTATTTCACTGACTCGTTAGATTACCTCATGACTTCTTGTAACCTCAAACATTTGCACATTTAGATCACAATACTGAATGATCACTTCATCTAAGCTTAAACTTAAGGTTATGGCAAAACATAAGCTGCTACGTACAATCCAAAACTTTCAGACCTTGTCAAAGATGTCATAAATCTAAACTTGCAGAAACCTACCTATGTCCTTCATTTACTTGTGAAGAAAACATTTGCCCCTGATTTGTATCCAACACATGTTAATAGAAACCTTATATGTAAAGTCAGCCACATCACGAAAAGGCATATTTTAATAATCTCATTTGTCGAATAAGTTGAATACATTTTCTACAACTATCAAGTCAATAACTTCAATAAGCAACAATTAGGGAAGAGATATGTACTAAAATTTCTTTTAATTTTTTAACTCAATGTTGATTGCCACAAGTAAAATCTTTCTCCAGATCCACCCTTCATTCTGCATAACTTATTTTCCCTTGCTCACTATTTTCCAATTACATAACAACAACAGCGTTTATTTTGGCATTTGCAGCGCGACCTCCTGTAAAATTTTCATTGATGAAATGAGCGTGAGCTGAACCGAAACGTCTTATACCAGAACATAAAAAGGCGATACCACATCTATCTAAAGGTTTCTTATACAGTCTGTTTATAACACAGTCCCGCAAAGAGTGAAATCAAATCTATCTATCGAACTGTCAAATCGGCTACCTATCGAGCACGCCAGCAAAAGTACGAAAACAAAGTCTGGCGAAGAAGAAGAACAACAGTCAAAAGAAGTCGTCTTTGCATGTCTCTATATAAACAGTCTCTAGTTTCTTACTAAGATAACCTGATATCCAATGTATTTCCATAAAGTGCCTCTATTATACCATAATAGCGAATCCTTGTCGTTTTGACAGATGTCCTGCTCGACTACGGGGATATGCGTATGATAGAAAATCAACTGTTTCAAATTTTGACGTTTCACCTCTTTTTTTCCAGACTACTTACTTTTGCATGCCACTTCCTTTTGCTAGGTTTGAACAAGTACTTTAATCAAGAAGTCTACTATTGTCAGACTCCTTGGCGAGTAAACATCGCGGGGCTATTGTAGTGCACCCAAAAATAATACCTGCACAAAAGTGCACTTACGTAGCCGTGACGACCACTATTGACCAATCCAAATGCCTGTGTGGTAGTGATTTGTGTTCAAATTTCCCGTGTTAAGAAATTGTAAGAGATTTCATAACATCTTTAGTTCTCCGTATGTTGATTTATAGCAACAGGTATCGCGAGATAAAATTATGCAAACTCAATACTGTTTATTTAATCAGCATGTCTATTTCAACATACACAATACATTGTATTATGTATTTTATTCGCTCACGTGCGTCGTCATCATATACTACATTCCATCATGTTTCAAGTTAACAAGGGAAGCCTCAACAGAATGCCATGAGTAGGAAAAAACCTAACTGGTGCCTACTGTTTTCAAAATCTTTATGTAAGATTTGGAATGCCATTAATGCAGTGACATCGTCGGTACTCCTGGCAATGAAATTATCTTCAAATCCGCCACTCTATACAAGCATACAAATAACAAACTGTCGAGAAGCGCCTACTATCAAACGCAAATCTATTCAACTTGCCTGTCTTGCAATATTCATGCCTTGTAAGAACAAGAGTAACCATCCACTACTTCAATACTTTTTTCAAACTCAAGTGCATTATAATTGCACCTGTCAGAATACCGTATTCAAAAAATACTAAATATCTCGTAACGCAGGCTTTGACATCAAGTTTAGACGGAGATGAATCAAGAT
Source organism: Aedes albopictus (assembly GCF_035046485.1). Classification (NCBI taxonomy): domain Eukaryota; kingdom Metazoa; phylum Arthropoda; class Insecta; order Diptera; family Culicidae; genus Aedes; species Aedes albopictus. The sequence goes on along the minus strand of NC_085137.1, from coordinate 512,279,278 downwards.
CGAGTTTATGATGCCATTAAAGGTAAAATCACAACATCACAATAACAATCCCGGTGTAAACCGTCATGACTGAAGCAGCAGTATATAGACGACAATTATTTCTCTTACAATGTTTTTCTGAATAAATCACTTCTTTCCGTTAATACTAAAGAAAATCCTTGAGAAAACCAACAACAATTAATTCGTGTCAAAATATTCAAGTTGTGATCAGTTTCCCTTCCACGGAAACACAAACTTCACTCGATTCCGCATCTTAATTTACTTTTCAAACAGCCATCCATGCTTTTTTTTAGGGCACACAGGCCTTCGAATCACAGCTTTGCTCCCAATACATCATGTTTGTAAGAGATGAACCAGCTAAGGACTGAAAGTCTCTATAATAAAGATAAATCAATCAATCAATTATGTATATCAACAAACCCTTCTTATCGAAACAATCCAGCTACCTAACTGCGTTGCTCGAATCTTTATAGAACTAATCGGAAACACAACCATCTTCTACAGTCCGTATTCGCTGGTTGGGTTACGACTGCGCCCCGATTAGCGAATCGTGTTCGTTCGTTGGGGCAACTGACAACTGATCAAAATGCTCTAGACATACGCAAATGACGAGAAATACGTCACGGAACACTCACATACTTGCGCAAACGTTCTGTATACAGGAGCTGTAATGCGGCGGCGGTCAGACGTCAAACTCGTTTTGACATCTATTTTGACATTGACAGTGCTTTTTAGTTGGGTTTTGCCCCAACCAATGAACATTCAACCATCGAGACAGCCCATCTAACGAACTCTCAACGAACGAATCGTCACTGTATTTCAAAGTCGAAGTCCAAAAACAGTCAATGTCAATCCTTTTAACCGTTCCCACAAAACTCCTCAAGCATTGGGAAAATTAATGTGCAGCCATATATGAGCACAGTTCTTCCGTTTTACTACGAAAACAAAGCTTCTTGTCTTTATCAGCAGCCAATCAAAGCTGTATCTCTTCATCTGGAACGCTGGTCTGCGCTCGGCCACTACGCAACTCTTTCGATAGGCAACCTTCCACGGTCCTATCGTTTCTCTATTGATCGGTTAACGCCGGTTAACAGTTTGCTTCACTTGCTTGCACCTAGCTGTGGTTACAAGGGTCTTTTGATCGACAGTCCACTGCATGATCATAATATCTCTCCTTTGACCTGCCAACCCTGGTTACATCACCAGTCGACCGGCTACCCGCAACGGTCAGAATTTCTCTTTGATCGGCACCCGCAACGATCACAAGTATTCTCCTTTGACCGGCACCCGCCACGGTCAGAACCTACTTTCGATCGGCACCCGCCACGATCATTAGTATTTTCCTTTGACCGGCACCCGCCACGGTCACACATCATCCTTGACCGGCAACCCGCCACGGTCACTTCTGTTCCAATCCGAAACACAGTAATCATGTTTTCTTTTCAGTATTTACAATGTGTTCCACGCGTCCTTTCGGTCTTCTCTCCGTTTTTCATCTTCTTTTTCCTAGTCGATGCAATACAACAGTTTCGCTCATGAACCGCTACGAAACCATGACGTTATCACCCCGAGATGTTGTATTTACTCACACACCCAAACACGTTGATATCTGCAACCTCGCACAAAACACAACTATCCACCTTTGGTCTAGCATCATCACATCACCCATCAAAACAAAAACCAAAAAACTTTCGGAACGGCCGGAACACACCTACCGTTATGATCCCATCCTCGTCGCCAGATGTAAGGTTCTGATAATCAAGCCGCACTCACAACGGTCAGCTCCAGCCGTTCGTCCTGAATCCAAAATAAACCCTCCGTCCGGACAACCACGCTTTCCATCCTACACTCTCGAATCTTATCCACGTCTGACTCCCTCCAAAGTCCACTCTAAACTAAAAACATTCTACTTCCTAATCACGCTAATCCAAATCGACTTTTACACGTCTAATGTAAACTCAGCATATAAATGATAGTGTGAACCCCACACAGTGGACCTTGCGTTTCTCCGAGATAATCAGTTGCCCTTCTTAAGTCTCAAATTTGAGGCTAAATAAGGGCGGGGTTATTCAAATGTTGATAATTAGCTTACATTACTGCCTATATGGGTTCGCTAAATGCGTTTTCGCCATTGGCGTTTTTCAATTGACACCAATTTGGTTCGTCGTTGATGTTTCCTTTTTGTGCTGTGATTGTGAAGAGTGTAATCCTGTCTAGTTTGGGTAGTGGCTACGGCAAGGAAACTTCAGATCAATTTTCAGCGTAAAAAGCGTATGTAGCCCAAGTGGATCTACTTCAAAAAGTTCATTTTCGTAGGCCAACTTCTGTACATATAGGTTACCTTGTGAACCCAGCTTTGCTTTTTTCATTATAGATGAACTGTCGTGTTTCGAGCATGCTATATTTTAGAATAACGTTAACAGTATGTTTCAACCTTTCCTTGTGGATGCCTTCAAGCAAGCTCTTGTTTTCAGCATCTTTTCGCTGATATTTGGCATCTGAAGTAGCTCAAACATTGATTTGAGATGCTTCAGTTTGATGGAATACTTAGGTAGTACAGTTCATGGTTAACTTAACATAGAATTGCACCTAACCCAACTCTGCATGAGCAGAACTTGTCATGAGTTGACTGATTGGCCTGTGTCAGATGAGGACCCTCTATTTGACCTTTTTGCACTTTGGAGTGTTCCTTCGCAAACTTTGCGTATTCAGGCGTCCCTGCTCAACAAGCTAGGGTACCTGTAATAATTGGTTGCGATCGCATTTTATGGATAACTCGCTTCCATTGCTACTCCAAGAGTGTTTCATTATGGTTTTGTTATTACTTACAACGCCCTTCATTGTGGTATACCATAGCTACTGCTTTGAAAGAAGCTTGTCCATTGCGGTCTGTGCGGACCGCAAGAGGTATTCCTGAATGGAACTCGGACCTGTTCAAGTTCTAAATATCTTCGGATAAACCAGTCTTTTGTATAGCTACGAATCTTTAGCTTCTACCCCGAGGATTGTAGCTATAGAATCGATTTAATGGACACTAAAAAACTCTGCTTACTTCAAATCTCCTGGAGCAAATGGGGCTTTGTCCTATTTTTCTCCAGAGGGGTTTGAGTTTTTCAAACATATTTTGAAGAGTTCACTTTTCTATTTGGGTATTTTCATGGCGTGAAATTACTCTGTAGTTTTATCCCGAAAGGGTGCGTGCGTTGTAAAAAGAAGGAATAAGTTCCAGATTTATCAGGTTACGTCGTTCTTTCTGAAATGCTCGAAACGCATTGTCGATTATCACATCTGTGATGTTCGTCTGGCTAACATGCCTGTTCATGTGAACTCACATGTCTCCCAATTTGGGATGTCTACAGTGACTCTTTTACACAAAGGTTTAATACGTTTTCAAGAAAGCACTCGCTCAAACGTAGTTTTTGCTTGGGTGATTTCTTGAATATTGAGGATGCTTTTGATGACGTGCCTTTCTATGTCATATTGAAAGTCGCATGACGTCGCAAGCTACCTCCAATGAGCTATAGGCTCTTTTTACGCTTATGCGTTTTACAGTGTCCTTTTCAGGGCACTGATTAACCCCGTTGTGGTATGAGCTATGAGCTCTCGTTGCGCTTATGCGTTCATTCCCTCTTCTAGGGCACCCCTTCCTATTTCATCACCTTTCCCTTTCCCTATTCCCATCCCTTGTCCCATTCTCCCTCAGGTAAATGATGAAATAGGCTTATATGTATGGCGATGGCACAAATGTCCCAAATGGAGGATAACGTGCCTCTGGAGCCGGCCTTCTGATACCTGATACCTGAAGTTCACTACGAGTTGTTCTATAAGTTTTATCTACAAGTTGCACTGGGTATGCCGGAGTTCCCCGGAAGTTCCTCTAGAAGTTCTTCCGGAAATTCCTGTAAAGTTCCTTCAGTAATTCCTTTAGGAGTTCCTCCGGGAATTCCTCTTAGGAGTTCCTTCATGATATCTTCCGGGAATACATCCAGTAGTTTCCCCAAACGCTCCTCTAGGAGTTCTCCCAGCAATTTCTCTAAAAGTATCTCGGGGAATTTCTCTAGAAGTTCTTCCGGGAATCCCTTTATGAGTCCTGAAATTTCTTCATGAATTTCCTGGGAATTCTTCTAGGAGTTCTATCGAGAATTTCTCTGCAACTTCTCTCAGGAATTTATGTGAGAGTTCATCCTGGAATTTTTAGGAGTACCTCCGTGAACTCCTCCACGAGTTCCTCTACGATCTCCTCTATGTGTTCCTATGAGTTTCTTTTCGTATTTCTTTGGAAATTCCTCAAAAAATTCTTCCGGAAATTCCTTTATGAGTTCGTCCGGGAACTCATCAAGGAATACCTCTGGTAGTTTTCAACGAGTTTTTCCTTGAATTCCTGTCCGAATTTCTTCGGCAATTTCTCTAGGAGTACCTCCGAAAATTCCTCAGAAAGCTCCTCCGGCAATTTATTTACTAGTTGCTCTAAAAGTATTTCTGAGAGTTGCACAAAAAATGACCAGAGTTTCCTCCGAAAATTCATCTATGATTTCCTCCGGTAATTCCTCTAAGAATTCCTCAGGAAATTCCTCTAGAAGTTCTTCCGTGAATTCCACTGAGAGTTCCTCCGGGAATTTCTCTAAGAGTTCTTCTAAGATTTCTTTCCAGGAGTTTCTCCAAACGTTCCTTTAAGATGTTTTCGGAAATTCGTTCAGAAGGTTCATCCGGGAATTCCTCTAGGTGTACCTACGGGAAGTGCCTGTACGAAGTCCTCCGGGAATTCTTTTAAGAGTTTATTCGGAAAATCCTCTAGAAGTTCCACCTGGAATCCCTTTAGAATTTCTTCCGGAATTCCTTTACGAGGCCATCCTGGATTAATTTTTGCGCAGTTGATAGATGGTTCACCATAATAATTATTTCAATAAATTAAAAAAAAAAACATGTGAGAATAAAAAACTATAACAAAACCGTAAGTATAAACATGTCATTGAATCTTCAACATGATGAGTTACTAAAAAATAAAACACTGATATTGATTAACGGAATTAGCAAAAAAAAAATAAAATAAAAATTATGGCCACGCCATTTTGCGCCGATCACGCCGCCGCCGTCGACCAAAAAATTGCAAAACGCCGCCGCCGATCGATTTCAAATCGGCGCACACCTCTAGTTGGCCTTGAAACTGATGCTGACTCCAAAAACATGAAAAACATGGACGAATCGCAAGCGGCTGGATGGAAACCGATCAACGAGAGGATCTGCGTATTAAGGATTCAAGGCAAAGAAAAGGCAGTACAGCGTCTTTTTCTGTCATGTGCAACGGCCGCGGTGGAAACTTACTGACAGTTGAGTTTTGAACTATACGCTAAATGATTGATTTACTACCGAGCCATTTCATAAAACTGCATTTTAGTTTTTTTTTTTATCTGTATTAACGAGATTTTTAGCCCTAGGCTAGTTCATCTCGGGACCCACGCTTTACTTCCCTTCCGAAGGAAGAACTCACATTTAGCGAGTTTGTCGGGAGTGGGATTCGATCCCAGGTCCTCGGCGTGATAGTCAAATGTTCTAACCATCACACCAGGTCCGGCCCTGCATTTTAGTTGTCAAAAGGACATGTAAACAAATTGATGTCAATGAACAATTTTGCGATATAGGCTTTTGATATACCAAACTCACTAGGGCTTGTTGCATGTTGCTTCCTCTTTCGAATATACATGTAATGTATGCACAAACGGCTAGCTTCCGCTTCAGCTATTATTCGTAATTACCGGTGCCTGCCAAATGGTCCGTTTTATGAGCTCAGTAATATTGCACGACTGTTTTTATTTTTCGCACATTGCACTGTGCACACGCATCGTACAATTCTCCGAGTGAAGCTTATTCCTTATTTAAGGCTACACTAAAACAAAACGAAATTGGGTTATACTACCCACGATCAGCGTGCACGGGGTGCACTTGTGCATAAGGTCTTTTAATAATTTTCCGGAATAAATTTTTAAGTGCAATCGGGAGAATCGACAGCTTTCATCCGCTCAATTTCTCCATTCGTTCCAATTTTAATGCCGGCGAGTTATCAATATATTCCCCATTCGCGAGGTATTTCTTGCTCGAGTTACCAAACAAGCGGAAGACACCACGTCGCAAGGGTCCCGTCGAGGTCGAAGGTGTTATTCCCACTTCCGAGACACAACATCGATTGCATCGTCGAACGTTGCTGGTAGTGAACTTCCACAGCTGGATCGCGGAAGGAGACACGTTTGAGCACTTTACTGCTAGTCCGTGCTCTTGCCACTCGGTTTCGCTTCTCGAAAGAACGATGGGGACAGGTCCTTGGGGGGTTGTCGTTTATGACACCTTCCGAACGGCACGAACGAAAACCGTCAATTGACACCGAAAATGAACTTCCGACCTGATCTCGGGGGCTGACTGATGTAACGATGTTTCAATGTGCAGCCATCGCAGAAGGGAACACATTCGATTTATTCATAAGGATAAATGAACTCATCCCCGGTGTTGCGTCCGTGACGAACTCTCAGCATCCATAATTCACGCTTCGACACGCTTTTTCCGAGAAACAAAACCGTCATTTCTCACACCGATCGGAAAAAGGGACCCATAAAAAGTATCCAAAATGACCTTTAATTTTCTTTCGCAGTCCCATTTGGACCCTCGCACTGGTTGTCACCCGCTGCGCTGTTGTCCTCAGATCGATTGAAGTTTATTTCTCGGTCGTTATGTGAACGGAAAGGGTTGGACGACGTCGCGACGTCATCCGCTTGTTTGTCTTGCGCCGCTGTTGGTCCACTTTTCTAAACTGTTGACCAAGCTAGTCACGTTTCTGCAGTAAAAACGTGGAAAACTAACAGGCAAACTCATTGCGGACGGTTTTTCTTCCAGCTACCCCATGGTTTGTCACCGTCCTGTTGTTGGCCTCATAAAGTTTTTTGCTGCCTTGTTTCGTATGATCTTTCGTTCTTTTTTTCCGGTGGCTTTTCTCGGCCGCATCGTCTTAATGCTCGGAGTTGGCTTTATGATAGTGAGTTGGTTGTATATAGATAAACGAACATGAAGTTTCTATAAATCATTAATATGGACGACAAGAAATGAGCCGCTTAATGTCATTTATGTTTCCAGTATTGGAGTTGGATTTCAGTTGGAATGAGACGCTGGGTAGGTAAATTCAAGATAAGTTGATGTCAGTATAATGCATAAAAATTCAAGTAATGAGACCAAATGCGTTTCTGAAAATTATTCAATGTTTTTTTTTTCGTTGCAAATTATTAAATCTCATTTTCAAATAAAATAAAAAAAAAGTTGTTTCTCTTACTTCCAGAATACGCTTGTTGAATATGAATAATTTTGCCTAATCTCAGCGGATTTGTTGCGCTATTATAAACATATAAAATAATCATTTAGAGTTTATCAACGTTTTACGCCCTTTTTTATTCCGTGTTGGGTATTATCATCACTGCGACCATTGTTTTGATCTATTGTGACATTTACGCCCTTTAATTTTGGGAAGAATACTAAAGCATAAGCAAGCCGCCTACATCAGATATCAGTAGGTCGGTTCCAGAGGCACGTTCTCCTCCGTTTGGGAGTCACCTACATGGTTGCTTGAAGTAATTGACCTCCTAAAGATAGGTTATGTTTTGTGATATCCCATTTCGTATTTCAGTGATTTAGTCGTTCCTGATTATCTTTTATATGAAAACCGGATAGTAAAAATTGATTTATCGATAAATTTGTCAATGAATTGAAAATCAAGTTGCAAGAGAAATTATATTTTCCTTTCATATTTCTTTAATTTCACGACATAACATCTACTTTATATCGCCAATTGCAGTAGAATGCTGGTTTGTGAAAATTTATATCAAAATAAAGAAAAGGTTTGTTTTCACATTTCTAAACAGAAAAAAACGATTCGGGAATTCATTCAGTGAATCCTCTACACTACAAAATCTTTCAGAGATTTCTTTAGAAATGCTTCCGTAGATTTTTCAGAAAATCTTCCAAATTTTTTTTTCAAAAATTTCTTCGTTGTAATTTTGTAATAAATTCTCCAAGAAATTTTCGTCATAAATAGCGTATAAAAATTGCCCCGGTAACTCCTAAACAAATTTCGATAGGAACCCTTCTAGAAATTTCACTAAAGAATTGTGTTGGACAATATAACATAGAGAGATCTTTGAATTCCTTCAGAAGTTTTTGAAATTTTGAAATTTAGAAAATTCAGATGATGAAATGATGTCAAAAGGAAATCTTTCACTCTTTGGCGAGCGTTCGTGCGAGACAGTCGCAATTTTTAGTTCGTCCGGTTCAGGATATAATTTAAGACGGGTATAAAGATAGTATGGTCGTGTGCGTGGCCGACGGCTGGTGAATTTTGCCGTTTTTCGGTGAATTTTCTGAGCTTCTTATTCTTTTTCTGTTCTTTCGGTTCACGATTGGAATTTGTTATGGAAACTTTTTGCACCATTAAACAGAAAATTTCTTCAAATGTGCAAATAAATTAGGAAATTGTAAGGCAATTACTAGCAAGCATCCCTCTGATGCGATCTGGTAGCAAATATCGATGGTTTTTGCTACTTTTCTGTGATGTTTCGACACTTTCAGAAAACTCACCAACAGCTGGTCGGGTTTGCCATAAGAAATTTCGGCTCAACTTCGGGTCTCTTCGGGTAAATTTTTTTCGTTGCTAACGAAAAAATTCTCACGCATACGGGAACGTTTGTGTACAATTTCCCCCCCCCTGGTGCGGGCCATCCGATCGCTTGGACCTGTCGTCGTCGAGCCTGTGGCTAAACAGAGTGCACAAAGATAAGTACATAAAATTACCTCTCGTTGTTCCCCCCTCTCCACTGACTCTTTGATTTGATTTAATTTGGTACATAAGCAGTTTTTTCTCACTTTTCCTGTAGCGTTAATTTTGTCCCTTGTTTTTTGATTATTTCTCGTCCCCGTGATAGTGTTAGTTTAAGATTTTTGAGTGCCCCGTGGTGGTAGTTAGCTACCACAATGGGCGATGATGATGATGGCGGGGGTACCGCATCAACGAAGCTTCGTTATTGGCATCGGATTACTCGAGCCAACAAGGCGATGTAAATGCTAATCCCAGGATATATGTAAGACGGGTATACAGATAGCATGGTCGTGTGCGTGGCCGACGGCTGGTAAATTTTCCCGTTTTTCGGTGAACTTTCTGAGTTTCTTATTCTTTTTCTGTTCTTTCGGTTCACGATTGGAATTTATTATGGAAACTTTTTGCACCATAAAACAGAAAATTTCTTTAAATGTGCAAATAACTCAGGAAATTGCAGGGCAATTACTAGCAAGTATCCCTCTGATGCGATCTGGTAGCAAATACTGTCGATGTTTGCTACTTTTCAGTGATGTTTCGACACTTTCAGAAAACTCACCAGCAGCCGACTCGGTTTGCTATAAGAAATTTCGGCTCAACTTCGGGTCTCTTCGGGTAAACTTGTTCCGTTGCTAACGAAAAAATTCTCACTCATACGCGAACGTTCGTGTACATCTTCCCCCCCTGTGCTAATCCCTTTGTCTCCCTTCACCCTGGCGCTTCTGCAATGGACACCAACAATAAATCTGTTTCGACGTCCCCCCGCCTCAAGGCCTACCCTCCCGACTTTGGCGGGCCATATGTTGTTTTCTTCCGACCCAAAGGCAACCGTTCGATCACCGTTCAAATCAGCAAGGATCTGACTAAGCGGTATTCTTCCGTTGTCTCCATTGACATGGTCGGTACAGCTAAGCTTCGGGTGACAGTAGGCGACCGAAAACACGCTAATGAGATTGTGGCCTGCGAGTTGTTTACTCTTGAGTACTTTGTCTACCTTCCGAGCGCGTCGATAGAGATTTCGGGGAAGGTCGCCGACGCATCTTTGACCTGTTAAACGATCATGCAAGGCTGTGGTCGTTTCCATAACCCTTCTCTTCCTCCTGTCCAGATACTGGATTGCCGGCAACTGCATTCGGTCTCCCAGGAGGGAGAGAAGAAGGTTTACACACCATCTGATGAATTTTGTGTGACCTTCTCCGGATCTGCATTACTAGATCTGCTGGCGATTGGCAAACTTCGGCTTCCTGTGAGGCTGTATGTACCGAAGGTAATGAATTGCATCAATTGCAAGCAGCTGGGTGACCCTGGGTCACACCGCCCAGTACTGCAGCAATAAACCTCGCTGTGCAACATGCGGGGAGAGACATGTGGACGGTGCGTGTAAAACGCCGCCCAAGTGTGTTTATTGTGGCAGCGACCGTCCACATGATCTGATTGATTGCCCAAGGTACATACAGCAGAAAAAACATCAAAAACGATCGTTGCAGCAGCGATCACGGCTAAGCTACGCCGAAATGCTGAAAAAAGCTGCCCCGACCGTTGAATCCCGTAACATCTACTCGTCTTTATCTCTCGATGATCAGGGCTCTGACTCTGAGGTCGGGGACGGGGTTCCCTTTGTTTTCAAGGGTGAAACGAGGAAACGGATGAGGCTCCAGAGACCCACCAAAAAACCTCGGAATCTGCCTAGCAACGACCCCCAACCCACCATGACAAATTTCAAGAGTGGTAAGAAAGTCACAAAACGTTCCCCTCCGGGTTTCAAAATCCAGGACGAACGAGACTTTCCATCACTCCCGAGAACATCTAAAATCCCAGATGTCCCACGTTTTTCGAATTCTCAACCGGAAAGACAGCATTCGGAGCACCAGGAGCAACCTCAGGGTGCACCATTGTTTACGCTCTCTGGCATCGTAGACATCATCCTCAGCTTCTTCAATGCTTCAGATTCCGTGAAGAACATTGTAAAAGGACTTCTTCCTTGTGTGACCCCTCTTTTGAAGCAGTTGGCTTCTAAAATGCCCCTCCTTGCGACAATCGTATCTTTCGATGGCTAATTTAACCACCGAGGTTGAAGATACGATTTCGGTTCTACACTGGAACTGTCGTAGTATTACACCGAAATTAGACGTTTTTAAATTTTTAGTTAACAATTTACAATGCGATGTTTTTGCACTATCCGAAACATGGCTGACACCTGATGTAACCTTACCTTTTCCCGATTATAATATCATTCGCCTTGATCGATCCGACCCGTACGGAGGGGTGCTTCTAGGGATCAAGAAGCAGCACCCATTTTACAGAGTCGATTTTTATCCGATGACAGGCATTGAAGCCGTCGCATGTGAGGTGACTATCCGAGGTAAAACCCTCAGTGTTGCCTCCATATATCTTCCACCGAGAACTGCAATATCTCGCAGGGATCTCGCCCACATCTGCTCGGTTATGCCCGAGCCTCGGCTGCTCATGGGAGATTTCAACTCCCATGGTACAGGCTGGGGGGAACTGTACGATGACAGCCGTTCAACGTTGATATATGACCTCTGCGACGACTTCAACATGACAATTTTGAATACCGGAGAAGTTACACGAGTGGCACCTCCAGCTCAAGATGGCAGCCCTAGAAACAGCCGATTAGACCTCTCAATCTGTTCGAGCTCACTATCGCTGGAGTGTACATGGAAGGTTATCCAGGATCCCCATGGTAGTGATCATCTGCCGATTGTTGTTTCTATTTCCAACGGGTCGCATCAGTCTCCATCGATCGACATCGCCTACGATCTCACCAAGCACATTGACTGGGAGAAGTACGCGGAAGCAATTATCGACGGTGAGCAATCGGTAGAAGTTCTTCCACCGCGGGAAGAGTATCGGTTTCTGTCCGAGCTGATCATCAGTAGCGCGCTTCAGGCACAACGTCGACCAGTGCCAGGTTCGTCGGTTCGCAGGAAACCCCCCAATCCGTGGCGGGATAGTGAGTGTACAGAAATCTACCGCGAGAAATCCGCGGCGTTCAAAGAGTTTCGGAAACGCGGTTCGGTCGAAAACTTTCAGAAGTACGCTTTCCTTGCTGTTGGGAATCGACTGTAATCTTGACTCTATAGATTAACGGCTACGCAGTCTTAGGGTTCAAAAAACGAGTTTTATTATTCACCCGACGTTTCGACACGGGGATAGTGTCTTCCTCAGGGGGACCGAGTTTTTTGAACCCTAAGACTGCGTAGCCGTTAATCTATAGAGTACGCTTTCCTTGAAAGCAAGTTCAAGAACTTGATCAAGGCGAAGAAAAGCGGTTACTGGCGTCGGTTCGTCGAGGATTTGTCGCGCGAGACTTCGATGAGAACTCTTTGGAACGTCGGTAGAAGAATGCGTAACGCGTCGTCGGTCAACGAGGATCGAGAAAGCTCTCCTCGATGGATCCTCAAGTTCGCAAAAAAAGTTTGTCCAGATTCCGTGCCCGTGGAGCGAATAATTCGTGATGTTTCCGACGATAGGGACGACATGGATAGGCCGTTTTCAATGATTGAATTCTCACTTGCTCTTCTTTCATGTAACAATTCCGCTCCAGAAATGGATCGAATCAAGTTCAACTTGCTTAAAAACCTCCCCGACGTCGCAAAGAGGCGCTTGTTGAACTTGTTCAATCAGTTCCTGGATAACAACATCGTTCCGGATGATTGGAGACAAGTGAGGGTGATAGCTGTTCAAAAACCCGGGAAACCCACGTCGGATCATAATTCGTACCGTCCAATCGCGATGTTGTCTTGTCTACGGAAGCTGTTGATTCTCTTTCGACTGGACAAATGGGTTGAATCGAATGGCATGTTGTCAGACACACAGTTTGGTTTCCGCAGAGGCAAAGGTACGAACGACTGTCTTGCGTTGCTTTCTTCAGAAATTCAGCTTGCCTTTGCTCAAAAGCAGCAAATGGGCTCAGTGTTTTTGGATATTAAGGGTGCTTTTGATTCAGTTTGTGTCGATGTTCTTTCCGACAAACTACACGACTGTGGCCTTTCCCCAATTCTTAACAAGTTTTTGTATAATTTGCTGTTTGAGAAGCAGATGAGTTTCGCTCATGGTGACTTGACAGTTTCACGAATAAGCTACATGGGCCTCCCCCAGGGTTCATGTCAAAGCCCCCTTCTTTACAACTTTTATGTTAGAGACATAGATGATTGTCTCATGGAATGACTGCGGATGACTGTGTTGTCTCTGTAACGGGATCAATAGCAGTCGATCTGCAAGGACCACTACAGGATACTTTGGACAATTTGTCTACTTGGGCTCTCAAGCTGGGTATCGAGTTCTCTCCGGAGAAAACTGAGATGGTTGTCTTTTCTAAAAAACAAAAACCGGCAAAGTTTCCGCTCGTTCTGATGGGTAAGACAATCACTCATAGCATGTCTTCTCAATATCTCGGTCTCTGGTTCGACTCCAAATGCACCTGGGGGAAGTACATTGTGTATCTGTTACAGAAATGCTAAAAACGAATCAACTTTATGCGAACTATTACCGGAACATGGTGGGGAGCACATCCGGAAGATCTGATCAGGCTGTACCAAACAACCATTCTATCGGTTTTAGAATACGGTAGCTTCTGTTTTCAATCCGCGGCGAAAACACACTTACTGAAGCTTCAACGGGTTCAGTACCGTTGCCTTCGGATCGCGTTAGGTTGCATGAACTCGACTCACACAATGAGTTTAGAGGTACTTGCTGGTGTACAGCCTCTGACAGACCGCTTTGCGGAGTTGTCGTTCCGGTTCTTCATCCGATGCGAGGTTGTGAATCCGTTGGTCATAGAAAACTTCGAAAAGCTGCTCGAACAGAATCCCCAAACTCGTTTTATGAGTGTGTACTACTGGTACATGACGCTGGAGGTAAGCCCATCTCCGGTTAACACCAATCGTGACAACTTCTCAGACTTCGACAGCTCCTCTGTGGATTTTGATCTCTCTATGAAGGATGAGATCACCGGTATACCGGAATCTTTTCGTTCCATAGGTATTCCACAAATTTTTGCAAGTAAGTTCGGGCATGTTAGCGGGGCCAGACAGTTCTTCACAGATGGTTCCAAAACCGATGATTCGACTGGATTCGGTGTCTACAACGAATTTCATAGCGCCACCTTTATGCTTCAAAAGCCATGTTCGGTATATATTGCTGAGCTAGTGGCTATATACTACACCTTAGAGTACATTCGCACTCTCCCACCTGAGCACTACTTCATTTTTACCGACAGTCTAAGCTCTGTGGAGGCTGTTCGGTCAATGAAACCGATGAAGCACACAGCGTACTTCCTGAAAGGAATACGCCAAGTCTTGAGTGCTTTGTCCAAACGCTCATACATCATCACCATAGCTTGGGTCCCTTCACATTGCTCAATTCCGGGCAATGAGAAAGCGGACTCTCTGGCTAAGGTGGGCGCTAGCGAAGGCGATATTTATGAGCGTCAAATCGCCTTCGACGAATTTTTTGAATTGGCCCGTCAGGAGACCTTGATCAGCTGGCAACACAAATGGAGAGATGGAGAGATTGGTAGATGGTTGCACTCCATCATTCCACAGGTGTCGAAGAAGCCATGGTTCAAAGGGCTGGATTTGAGCCGCGATTTCATTCGTGTAATGTGTCGGTTGATGTCCAACCACTATTTGTTGAACGCACATACCTTCCGTGTTGGGCTCTCAGAAAGCAATCTCTGTGTCTGTGGCGTGGCTTACCAGGATATCGAACATGTCGTGTGGGGATGCAATGAGTATCGTGAGGTCAGATCTGAGCTACATGAAATTCTCCGGGTCCGAGGAAAACAACAGAAACCCGTTAGAGAAGTGTTGGCAGGACTTGATTTGGAATACATGAACCTGATTTACCAGTTTTTGAAACGTGTTGATGTCAGAGTTTGATGTAGTACGTTCCTTGTTTTCGTTGTCCGCCTTTTGGTTTTGTTGTTCGCCCCTGTCTGTCGTCACCCCCCTTCCGTTTGTCCTCTTCTTGTCGTTATCTACCGATAAAGTCCTTTCTTTTTGGTTCCATTACAGATATGGACAATTGTCCCATCAATGTTTTAGTATAAGTTAGCAAATAATTTAGTTTTAAACCCATAAATCCTTCCTTCCCAATTTTATTTTATTATTATTTTTTTAATCCTTAACCTCGAAACAGCCGCGAGTACTTCGGCTTCCCAAACTAACATAGTTTTAAGGCAGTAATAAATTGTAAAATGTATTACCATTGTAAAAAAAAAAACAAAAGATTTCGGCTCAGTTATGCCCATGTGGCGCCCGAGCCTTCCAAATAAACGAATAAGTAAAAAAAAAAAGGAAATCTTTCTTGGGGGGTTTCAGAACATCTTCCAAAAATTCCTTCAGAAATTTGGCAGCCATGGATTCTTCAGCAATTCCTACTCAGATTTTTGCAAACAGTCTCACGAGGATTAATTCAGTAATTTTCTCCAGGTGTTTCTTCTAAAGTATCACTTGGGATTAGCATAGCATTGCATAGCACGAATACTTGCACAAATCATGGATGGAGTTGCAAATATGAGTATGTACATCCATTACTATTGCAGATTTCACTACTATCTACAATAACATAGATCCACTCATCTCCACACACCTGGCCAAGTCCTTGCAAGCATTTTTATAAATCTTATCATCAACTTAGAAAGCGTCAGGAACTGAAATGGCTTCGAATCCAATGCATGATAGGATGGTGAAAATAGCGAATAGTCAAATGATGTATGGGCAAAAATATAACAAAATAATAGAAAAATAGGTAATCGGAAAGGTCTCACCAATGTCCGTCCTTCCGGACGATCGCGCCCACGCCTTGCTTTCTATTCTTACGGCAATTGTCTGGATGGAGCTAAATCAATTGCAGACAAATCTTGATCGCTTCCTCGATGGCTTTGTCTATGCTGGACACTTCGCTCTTCACCAAAGCGCCAAAGTTCTCCGTTCCGTCTAATGGTTTGATCAAATATCCGATAATTTTCGTTACTGCTTGCAGCTTCATCTTCCATTCCGTGATCTTCTCCAGTCTCCAAATCGTTGGCCGATTCGTTGATATTCTGCAGTGGAGCAGTGGCTATGGATCCACTCAGCTTTTTCTCCTTCTAAAGTATCACTTGGGATTGTCCCAGGAAATTTACAATTAAATCTTCAAGAATATTTTGCATTGATTGGTTCACAAAATTCTACCAGAGATTTTTATCAAATCCGCCCGTGTTGAACTAGCATTTGTTAAAAAACACGTTAATAAAGATGACCGTACCGAATTACATTCAAGAGTTCTTTCAGATTTTTTTTCTAAATATGTTATTTCTCGGAAATTGCTCGAGTACTATCTTTTGATATGCTTCCTGTTTGTTTTTTTTTCAGAAAATTTTCAGGGATTCCTTCATAAACTCTTCTAGCAATCTTGATATTTTTTTTAATTTTATAAAGGTTTTCCGAAAAATCCACTAGGTTCTCTTTCTAAATTGTAACAAAACATTCTTTTTGAAAATCTTGCATGAATTGCTTCAGAATAGAGATAAATTTCTAAAGCCATACTAGATTTTTTTCTCGTAAAATATTTTAAAGAGTCCTTCTTTCGTCCCTCCAGGATTTCTTTGATAATTTCTGTAATGATAATTCCTGCAAAAATTCCGAATTGTTTCAAAAACTCTTCCAAGATTTCATTGGGACATTATTTCCAGAGATTTCTTCATAAATTCTCTGGAGTATCCTTTAAAAGTTTAACATTTTTTTTTACTTGAAAATTGCTTAAGGACTTTCTTTTCATATACTTCCTGGGGTTTTACAGAAAATTTTCAGGTGTTCCTTAAAAAATCTTATTGATTAGTTTTAAGGAAATTTCATAAGAAGTTCTTTAAAAATACACTAGAATTTCTTTCTTAGGTGTCCCATGACATTCTCTAGAAAATCTTGCATGATTTGCTTCAAAAGTTCTACTACAGTCTAAATATTTATTTCGCCGAAAATTTTTGAAAAGATTCTTCTTCTTTAATTTCTCCAGGATTTCTTTTAATATTACTATAAAGAGTCCTGCAAAAACTTTCCCCAAGTTGCTTCAAAAACTTTTCAAAAATTCATTCGGACTTATTTTTTTAGGGATTATTATCAATTTCTTCATAAATTCCTGTGGAGTATCCTCAACAATTTTCTCAAAAATTCTTTTGGTTGCGTTTCTAAAGACCTTTCTTGGATTTTTTTTTTTCAGAATTTCTCCAGGGAATGTTTTAGAATTTCACCCTGTTTTTTTTTCGAAATTTGTTCAAAAAAATTTCCGGGGGGTTTGTGGTAACTTTTCCAAAGATTGCATAGGCCGTTTCTCCAAGAATTACTTCATAAATTCCCTCAGGAATTGTTTCATGAATTCCTTCTTAAAATTGTCCTAGGATTTATTTGGAAATATTCTTCAGACATATTTTTGGAAATTCTTCCGCAAGTTTTGGAAATAGTCTCATAAAACAATCTTGCATGAATTTCTTCAGAATTTTATCCATTTATTCCTTCAGAAACTTCTTCAGGGAATCCTTCAGAAATTATTCTGGAAACTGTCAAAATTTTTCTGAAAAGTATTTTAGAAATCTACTATTCAAACAGCTACGCAGTCTTTTAATATGGGAAAACGAAGTTTATTATTTGCCCGACGTTTCGACACTAGGGTTTTGTGCCATCTTCAGGAGTAATTATTTTTCATTTTTGGTCATCTAACTGTAACTGTCCTGTCGAGTTGTTGTTGGTACATAACTTATTTTGTCTGTCTAGTTTTGCAACGGACTAAACGCGTATAGAAAGGAAATGCCTATAGCACAGTAAGCAAACGTCAAACAAGAGCAAAACCGATGCCAGCGCCGCGAATGGTGGATCGACCTACTACTGAATATTTGAATCAACCGTTAAAAAGGTAATCGATGGGAAGCAATGAGAGTGTGACGTCTGTTTCTCTGTGCCTATAGGATTTTTTGATCTATCTATATATATCTATATATATAAAAATGAATTTCCGTCTGTCTGTCTGTCTGTCTGTCTGTCTGTCGGTCTGTCTGTCTGACCGCTATGCATTCGGAAACTACTGAACCGATCGATGTGAAATTTTGTATGTGGATATGTTTGAGGTCGGGGAAGGTTCTTAGCTTGGTGTGAGACCGCTCCGGTCTCTAAAACGGGGGGCTCCCATAGGAATGAACCGGAAATGAGCTGGGAGAGGAGATCAACACGGTCGCAAACAAATCCAATCTAGAGTGCGGCGCTGAAATGATTGTCATATTTGAAAGGGCTGAAACGAATCGACAACATAACGCTGCTATTCGATCACCGATCAGCGACTTCTGTGGAGCTGTGCGGCCGGAAATCTCACCGGATGGCAAGGTGAGCGGTGTCTGGGCCTGTACTCGAAAGAAAAGGAAAGCGGGCATTGTAGGAGGGGGGTTGGCCAAGAGGGGAAGGAAATTCTTTACGGTAAGTCGCAGAAACTGATCTTCGCGGGCCGAGCCGTGTGCTGGTCCAACAAAAGAAATCTTATTGGACGTAAATAAATTTTAATATATGCTCTAAAGAACCATGCAGGATAATTATATTATTTAAGCAGAGTTTTCCCAAAACGCCCACTTAGCTCCTGCAAAGGGCAAAGGGGGGGGGGGGAGGATTCAGAAGGAAACAAATGTTTTTCCGGTGTTGTGGGACCCCTCCTTTCTGTGGAAAGGGAGGCTCCCACATACATGAAACGGACATTTCTGAATAACTCGAGAATTCATCAAGCAAATGAAAACAAATTTGCTACGCGGAGGTTTTAGAAAGCAATAAATGTTCCGATGGAAGAGTGAGACTCCTCCCCTCTCGAAAAGGGGGTTTCCATACAAATGTAACGGAAATTACTGCATAACTTGAGTTTTAGAAGCCTAAACACGTTACCATGGTAGGGTCTTTGGGAAGGGGGGGGGGGGCTCCCATTCAAATGCAAACTCGAGAACTAATCAAGCAAATGGAACCATATTTGACATGTAAAGGGTTTAGAAGGTAAGCAATGCTTTCATGATAACTTGAGACGCCTCCACTTTTTGGAAAGAGGGGGCTGCCAAACAAATGAATCGAAAAATTCTTCATCACGTAAGAGCCAATTAAACAAACCGAACTTAATTTGCCATGTGCAGATTTAAGAGAACAATAAATGTTTTTATGATAGCTTGAGGCCCTTCCCCGCGCTGGAAGGACATATCCTATACAAATAAATCAACACTTTTCT
The DNA here is from genome assembly GCF_035046485.1 of Aedes albopictus. Classification (NCBI taxonomy): domain Eukaryota; kingdom Metazoa; phylum Arthropoda; class Insecta; order Diptera; family Culicidae; genus Aedes; species Aedes albopictus. Next base: position 512,260,182 of record NC_085137.1, on the reverse strand, counting down.
GAATATTTATAGAACAAATATGAATAATATGAATAATATGAAGACCAAAGCAAATGGAACTAAATTATTAATGTGATGGGTTTTGAAGACAACACATGTTTGAAAAGTCGTGTGCGACCCCCATCTCGCAGGACCCTCCTCCTATTCAACCAAAAAAAGTAGGGCGGCTGTACCAGTTATAACACTACCTAAGTAAAACTATTTCTACAAAAATAAGAAGAAAACCTACGAAAATCAACAATATGTCAAATCATAGCTTAGTTTCCATACTTTAGAGGAAAAATATTGAAACGATATCAAAACTGCTTTTGATATTTATTACGGCGTGTGCCAATGATAGGCACCCTGTACCTGTTATGGATACATTTGTAATTTTGGTTCAACTTCGCACTATTTGCTTGCATTCCTTATGGGACTTGCCATAACTGGTACACTATGGCAAAATAAGGTGCAAAGGACCCGAAATTTAAAGAAAAATGATTTATACTATAATTGTAGCAAATGTTGATGTTTTAATGAGTTTTTCCATCTAATGTGAATATGACCTTTTGTACACATTTTTTTTCGTGTTGATTTGCATCGTTAAATGCTGAAAATCAACTATGGCCAATTTGAGGTACAATAGCCATAACTGGTACACTGAGCCATGCATAACATGAGCAGTAAAAAGCAAAGGAAACCAAATTTTGCATCTGGTGGTTTTTGAAGGCTAAAAATGTCCGTAATATCCATCCCTGGAAGGAGAAAAGGTATATTTTGGAAGTGATGTCCGGCCGACGGCTATTAGGTCGAACGTCGTCCAGCCGAATGCACAATGTTCCGAATAAATATTAGGCAGAATGATCATCATGTCCTAATTGTCACACAGGTTGTTCTTCCTGCTCCTTATACTGCCACTCTTTCTGAGATTATTCCTTCTTTTAACAAGAGGCAGTTCTTTCAAGTCACACTGTTACATTTTTTTGTGGCCCAACTCCTGAGAATGACAACAGAAATGTTTTCTTATTTTAATCAAAGTTTTTGTTTCGAGTGGCATTGTTGTGTAGCTTATGAAAGTTGAACTGTTAACCTCATGGTAGATTTTCTATTTTAAGGCAAATCTGGAAGCATTTCCTCACTTTTTGATTTTTGATTTTTTATTAAATAACGAAGCAATATTTTCAAAATCGGGTTTCGTACACAGAGGAAGGATCAAGGTATTTGAATTTTTTTTTTCAGGTGGAAAATGTTTTTCAGTTTTATGGAAACCATTTTGAAATAAAATTTAAAAAAATATGGTTTTTGAAAAATTGGTAAAAGTTTTACACCTGGAAAAATTCCAGGAGATAGCTCGATCCTTCCTCTAACTGTGTATAAAAACCGATTATAAAAATATTGCTTCATTATTTAATAAAAAATCAAAAACTAAACAAATGAGAAAATGCGTCCAGTTACACTGATAAAAAGTTGGTTAACAACCAAACTGCATCTGAGACGTTTCCTTCTTTTAGAAACAGGTTGTTCTTTTGCATCTGTTTGCATCTGTTTGTTTTGCATCTGTCTGTTGCATCTTCTGTTACAAAAGCATGGACCTTCATATAAAAAACCTTCAAGAGATAAAACTAATTCAGGTAAATAAAACAGGAGCGGTGTGTTTCTCAGATAATAAGCATGTTCTAATAGAAGTTCGAATTTTTATTAGTCAAGCATATGGGATTATGAAAACAGATGGGAACAAATGTCCCAAATAAAAGAGCCGGTCTTCCAAACGTCTTTACAAAGGAGTTTACATAACATTAATAGCCATTTAACTAATAAACAAAATTTTTGATGATGATTTTTGAATTCAATTAGTTACAGGATGACGTGTTTAAAGCATAAACAAAAACATTAAAAAAACTTTGAAACTTAAATTCAAAAACGGTTCAACTAAACCAATATGATGATTCCTCCAATAATTCATCCAGATATTCATCCAAGATTTTATAAAAAAATTCCTCAAAAAATTCATCTGGAAATTCCTAATGGAATTTCTGCAGTGATTCCTCCACCTATTTTAAAAAAATGCCTCATGAAATTCCTGTAGAAATTCAATAGGGGATTCCTCGAGGAATTTCCCCAGAAACTCTTTAAAGGATTCCTCCAGGGATTCTACCTAAATGTTTTCCGGCGATACTTCAAGAAAATCCTAGAGAAATTCCTACAGGAGTTCTTCTGAAAATTTCTCAAGGAATTTCTCTATAAATTCCTCCAGGAATTCGCACAGGCATGTGTCCAGGCATTCCTTCAAGAGCTTCTGTAGGGAATCCTCTAGGGATCGCTCCTGAATTCCTCAAGGAATTCTTTTTGGAATACCTCTAGGCATTCCTCCGGAAGTTCCCCCAGGGATTTTCATAGGGATTCCTCTAGGCATTTCTTTAGGATTTGATTCTGGGACTCTTCCAGGAATACATTTCAGAATTTCACCAGGAATTACCCCAGGAACTCCTGCGGAAATTAACTCAGCAATTCTTGCAGAAATTAATCCAATATACTCAAGGAAATCATCCTTCCGGAGTTTATACACACATTATTCCAAGAATCCAGGGGTTCCTTCAAGGATTCCTCCAGCTATTTCTCCAGAAATTGGTTCAAGGGATTCCTTCAGTAATTTCACCAGGATTCACCAGAAATTTACCAGCGATTCCTCGAGGAATTTACCTGGAACACCTTAAGGGATTCCACTAAAGATTCTTCCGGAACAGAAGGTATTAAAAACCATCAGAACTAAACCAATTTAAAGTGTCGTAGTGAAAGATCCACAATTAAAATGGGGCAATACAAAGTTTGCCGGGTCAGCTAGTTCTCATATAAAAATGAGATTTAAAATGTATTCATAAAAAACAGATACTGTTATGGAACGTTGAAATTAGTTTTAGCTGCAATTGGAAGCTAACAGCTATCATACGCAAAAATGAAATATATTTTACCTATTTTGCCCTACATGCCCCTAAAACTGCTGAATAATAACATTTTTTCTATTGTCTTGTAATGTCACTGGTTGCAATACATGAAGTCCTAGATCATTTTTTATACATACAAATACGATTTATCGATAAGGTTTAGAATCATTCACGGGAGGGTACAAAAAGCTGTCCATTTTACCCTAATTTGCCCTGATTTGTTGTCGCCTCATGAATGAATAGATTTCCCGCATTTGCTTATGTCCGAATTGATGGACTTTTATTACTGAAACCAATGTAATCGTAAAGACAGTTAAAACATATGACTTTGGTGGGGAATACAGGGTATAATAAGCATTAATCCAAATCTTAATTTGTGACAAATATGTACACAACTGATTAATTGAGGCATCTTAAATATACATAACACAGCGTAACAAAAAATAACTTTTGGTCTGTCTCAAGAGCAAACTTATGTGTCTCTGACAGATTTTGGGCCACTGAATCCGAATCCGGGCTCAGATTTGCTCCAGCACGTCACAATTTTGAGCTATACCCCAATTTATAGGGCAAAATATGCGATTTTGGGCTTTTTTGAACCGCCAGCCATTAAGCATGGACATATTTTTTTTAAACAACCAAAAGGTAAATTGGTCAATTAACATCTAAAATAACGACTCATGCAAAATATTTTGTTTTACTAAATCAAATTTCATAGATTTAAGCATTTTATGTTAGTAAGCAAACTTGCATGCAACTTTTGGAGGGTGACTTGTATGGGAAATATCGTACCTAACATAAATCGCTTAAAACTATCAAATTTGATTTGGTAAAATGAAATATTTTGCATGAGTCGTTAATTTAGATGTTAATTGACCAATTTACCTTTTGGTTGTTTAAAAAAAATATTTCCATGCTTAATGGATGGCAGTCAAAAAAGCCTAAAATCGCATATTTTGCCCTATAAATTGGGGTATAGCTCAAAATTGTGACGTGCTGGAGCAAATCTGAGCCCGGATTCGGATTCAGCGGCCCAAAATCTGTCAGAGACACATAAGTTTGCTCTTGAGACAAAAAAATGTTGCGCTGTGTAATTTGGTGCTTTGAGACGCCCCATTTAATCAGTTTAGCGCATACTTGACATATTTTATAAAATGCTTATTATGCCCTTAATTCCCCATCAAAAGCTGAAATTATAGAAAAAGTCATACATATGTCTTTTTGATAGCATTGGTTTCAGTACCAATGCCAATAAGGGAAATTAATTTATTCATTACTTGACAAAAATCAGGGCAAATTGGGGTAAAATGGACAGCTATTTATACCATTCCGAGAATGATTGTAGTATTAACCGATAAACCGCATTTGTATATATCAAAAATGATCCAAGGCTTCATGTTTTGCATCCAGCGACATTACAAAACCATACAAAATATATTATTATCCAGCAGTTTCAGGGGCATGTAGGGTAAAATAGGGAAAATATATTTCATATATACGCATGATAACTGTAACCTTCCAATTGCACCTAAAACTAATTTCAACGTTCCATAGCAGTATTTGTTTTCCGTAAATACATTTTAAATCTCATTTTTTCTTGAAAATAGGGCAAAATGGGGCTAATTGGGCAACTCCCGAAGATGATTCTGGTGATAAAAGATCTAGCGCTTTTTGATTATGCCAAACAAATCAACTTCAAGTCAGTAACATTAAAAATCCATTCTCAATCAGGAAAAAATGTGAATATCCGACAGTTGCTGGGGCATATGGGGCAAAATAAGCATTTAAAAGGATCATGTATTCTTATTATTCCTATTACCTTCCAATTACACCTGCAGCTATTGTACATGTACATCATAGTTGTGTTAGTTGTTTGAAAGTACATTTTGGTTCTCTTTTTGTATGAAAAAAGGGCAAAATGGGGCAAAATGGACCACTTCCCGTGCCGTGCGGTGAATGAAATTAGCACCAATCGATTTCTCGTAATTTTTTACGTCAGAAATGATCAACTTCTTGTACCGAAACCAGCGGCGTTAAAAGATCCGTTTTTTTGGGTCAATTTTTCCCACTGTGCAGTGTTTAGGGTGGGGCGGGGCAAGATGGGTCGCGGGGCAAGATGGGTCTGTGCCATTTTCGGGCGCATTACTCATGTTTTGATTATGTTAATAATTTTGTTAGATGACCAGCATGAATATACAAAAGTTTGGGGCATTGATTGAAAAATTATTCACTCTCATTGGAAATACAAAATAAAATGTTTTTTTGCCATTTTTCTTATGCGATACATTCCATATATTCTCCATATAAACGGCCGCGGGGCAAGATGGGTCACCTTCAATTTTGAACGTATTTTTGGAGCATTCAAAAAGTTATTTATTTTTTTATTATAAGACTATCTCATAAATGACTTCAATCAAGCGGAATAAACGCTCAAAATTATAACATAAAATTATGATAATTTTTTAGTAAAAACATCGATTTTCAAGTCGCCTCAGGACCACTCAAATCGTAAAGTTTTTTATATTCCAAATAAATTTATAAAATGTTTACTAGTAGCTCTTGTTTACTCAGTATGGATATGGAGCATATTTGAATGCGGAACAAATTTTATATTTTGACGTTTTTCGTTGAGAAAATGTTAATTACTTAAAAGGTGACCCATCTTGCCCCGCACTTTTTTCACGGCACAAAATCGATCACTTTTTAAAACTGCTTGTTTAACATCATATTTTGTATTTAATGAACTTTTTATCGACTTTTAGCATAGCTAACTAGTGTATTAAAGAGTAGCGGACGAATGCAAACCAATCCGATTTGTATTTACGAAGTTATGGTGATCCATCCTTATGCGACCCATCTTGCCCCGCCCCACCCTATATTAGTTTGATGCAACCACTAGATAATGGTAGTGAGCAAACATCAAACAGGAGCAAAAATTATGTGAGCGTCTCGCGTGACCAATTGACCAACTATCGAATATTTGAAACTACCGTTAAAAAGTGATCGATAGCGTGCGAGTAGAGTGTGACGTCTGTTTCTGTCATGAAACTGTATTATCATGTATGCATTTGATCCCATTTCAGGAATCACATTCTATCTGCAAAATAAACATTTAGTTTCATTACCCAAATTTTCGCACCTTCATGTAGATTGACACGTCTTTGACCTTAAAGTTACCTATCTTAAGATCTCTTTCGCACGCAATTCCATTTTCATCGGCTCGGTGCCGAGCTTGATTCTACTGATTACGTGCTACACACATACAACCCTCAAGGCGCTCGAAGCGTTTGGTTGGAAAAACAAAACAATTTAATATTAAACAAAAGCCCGGTTCGAAGGCGCTTTTGGTGTCGCCACTTTAGTAAAGTAAAACTCTCATGCTATCGCGTAATACGGCCTAGATGAAAGCTCGTTGGAAATCTAATTTTAGGTACAGTACCTTTGTATGCTTTGAACAAACAGCGGAATTAAGTGGGTTGAATTGCTGGCTGGAGTTGAATTTTACGCGTATGTTTTAAGGTTTGATAAGGAATCTCCCTTCCTCTGGAATTTCAGGTTCTTTTTAACCAATTGAGGGGAGATAACAATAATTTGATTAGGGTATGTGTTCCATCATTAATCTCATGCTCCCATATTCATCCTATTCGAAAACAAGCGATTACGGCACCGATTGATTCCGTTCTTTTTGTTTTCATGAGTGCTCACTTCAAATAAAAAATACAAAAATAAGAAACAAAACAAACAGCACTTCAATCCTTTGTTTTTCGTAGGATGAAAATGGGAGCCACATGCTTAAGAAGGGAACCAATACCCTACGAAATTTTGAAAATTTATGTAAAGTCTGAGTCGTCCGGAATATTTCTTATCAAATCCGAGTAGTTTTACGAATTTGCCTGATTGCTGGGGTAGATTTCACCAAATTTATTTATTACCCAGCCCAACTGACGAGTCAACGTGCACTGTGACAAAAGAAGAAATTGAGAATTTTTCTGGCTTTACAGAAAACGCGAAAATCGTTCCAAAGTTCGTGACTTGTTTCTCTATTAAGATGATGACATAAGTGAACTTCAGCATTATGCGATGACAACAATATTTATTGCATAATACCGACAGCAAATTCCACCATAGATCCTTCTTGCATTCTTCGCATTTCGTTGCGTCTATTAACTAAAGATCAGTCCATAAGAGACTGAAAGCCTTTCCTATTCTAACGTGCTCCGATCTCCCGACCAAGGCATTCAGGGGGAAAATTCCTCCCAGTCATGCATAAATTTTCATTGCCCCATGCGATAGCTAAATTTTCCTCTTTTCTACCTCTTTCTCACAGGCTTGGCGAGCACTAATAATCATCAATTATCATCATCCATATCACTTCCCGGTCCAGATTCCTCCGGCAGGAGCAGGAGTAGTACAAGCAGTAGCAGTATCAGTAGTAGCAGCAGTAGTAGGCGAGGTCAAAGTTGGCCACAGCATTCCCAGCAGCAGCAGCAGCAGCAGCAGCAGCAACATGTGAATGGGGAGGGAAAATTAATAGACAATAAACTACGAGACAAACTGCTTTCTTACATCGGCAGCAGCAGCAGCAGCAGTAGCAGAGGGTTGGACCAATCCGGCTTCCGGAGGATCCGGCGAGCCAAGCGTGACAGTATTTTCACCGAAGATACGACAAATAAATACTACGATAATAGAATAAGTGATGAGCCGGTGGCCGTCCCACGCATCACCGAGGAAGTTTTGCAGATAAGCAATCTGACCGAGGAGCGAATTCGAGAGGAAAATGAATTGCTGGATCATCTGAATCGGTGAGTACCTACCATGCCCTAGTCCTAAGTCCTAAGTCCATAGTTTCAACCGACTACACGCCAAATCGAACGATTCGACCGACGAGACGAGTGCGAAAGTTATTCTCATAGATTGTGACATTTATTGGATATTCGAACTGAATGTGGTATACGCTGGTCAGGCAGGCCGGTAAACAGACAGATCCTCTGTGGATCAGAAATGATTACAAGATGGCAAAAATCTTGTGACTACTTGACATCTATGTTAATCTAGTTCAATGACTGTCTAATCCGAGAGCTTCTTGAAGTACAGGTTACTGGATCAGTGTGATCGTTGATCTACTGGAGCATCTATACAAATAATAAAAATGGAATGGTGTTTGTATGTCACGTATAGGCTCAGGAACGGGCCAACGGAAGCAAATTTTAATGTTGCATATGTACAGGGCTCCAACTTGTTCGTGTGAAGAAATAATTGAAAAAAGTAACCGGAAAAGCAATGAAAACGGGAAAATAAAAAATTCCATTTTGCGGGCCTTTTCTTTTCGGAACTGCATGTAAAAACCCGAAGTAGGCAGGCAGTACAACGTTTGCCGGGACAGCTAGTTATAAATAAAATACATAGTTACACAGCCTCATGCAATTATGTTCTGTTAAGTTACGAGTTAAACTTTCTTGAATTTATTTGGTATATGTCGAACTTATTCAGTCCCAAACGTTTTGAATTCTTTCTGAAACCACCTGAAACGCCCATGAAACGCTTCGAATCGTCTCTGAAATCTCCTAAAACTTCCTGTGATGCCTGCAAAATCTCTCAGAAACCTCCTGAAATGCCTCTAAAACACTCACAGAAACCTCCCTGAAGCTCATATGAGAGCACGTGAAATCCCGTTAAACCTCTCTGAAACCCATCGATACGCCTTGAAACGCCCCTCAAACGCCGGCTCTCCTGAGAGTCCACTAAGCCCTTAAAAGCCTCCTGGAACGTTATGAATCTTACCTGAAGCCCTACGAAACGTCCTGCAGAAACATCCTAATACGCCTTTATAATCCGTATTGGCCTTAGTCACCGCAAACAAACTAAAAATCACGCCGTTCACCAAATATTCAACGGTTTTGAATATTTTTTCAACGGTCTATTCGTACCTAAATATGTCTCGTATGCAGAAATGGTCAGAGAACGTTGGAATGGTTACTGAAGATGGAGTTATTTCGGTTGAACACAGGGTCAGATTCTTATAAAAAGTGCTGTTTTTGGTACACAGCGTGTTTTCCATTAAGATTCGCAATTAATCTCACTCTATTTTCATTATATCCATTTTTGCAGACTCAAGTATTGACTTTAGCGGTATGTGTCTTCTAAAATAATTTGTTCTGTATTCTAAACACTTTATTTTGGTAAAATAAAGGTTAAGGTAAAAACCTTTGAGATTACTCCAGCTTAAAGTGCAATAGAAACTCCCTTTTTACATACATGAAGATAAAGTATTCTTGTTATCTCTGTTATCCTGTTATCTGTTGTAGAAAAATGTATTGTTGGAAAGTTTGCCGAACAAACTATTTCCTTATTTGCTCAATTTTAAGAGTGAATTGTATTTTTTTGCTATAAAATACACCTCTTTCTGTTTTTTTTTTATTGGAATAACGCTGCAGACCCTGCACCTCAAACTCAAAAAGAATTCCTGGATGAGTCCTTGGAGAAATCCCTGGAGGAATTTTTGCTGGAATTACTCATGCAATTATAGCAAAGATACAAATAACAATTCAGCTGTAATTCCTCCAAATATTTTTTCAAAATTTTATACTGTGCATTCTACTGGGATTCTTTTAGAAATTTTCCTTTAAATTTTCCTTGTAATTTCAACTGCAAATCCACTTTATAATTATTTAGAAATTCTAGCAGAGATTGCTTCAAAAATGGTGCTGGAAGTTTTGCTGGGATTCATCAGGCTATTCCTTCTGGACATCCTCCAGAAATGCTCTAAGGACTCCTAGGAGCATTTACTAAAGAAATAACAGCTAAATCCGAGCAAGGATTCCTGAAGAAATTTTAGTAAGAATATCTGAAGGAATCCTAACAGGAAAACCTGCATCCAAGGGAAATTGGTAAAAAGAGAAATCTGGAAATATCACGAGAGGAATTCCTAAAGCCTTTTTATGCCAGTACATGAAGAAACCTTCAGACCAATCTCAGCAAGAACTTCTAGAGTTATGAATTTATAGAGGAATTACAAAAGGATTCTTCTAAAGACTTCTCCATGGATTTTTCTAAAAGTTTCTCTTGGAATTTCTCCGTTGATTCATTCGAGAGTTTCTACAGGATTTTCTCTGGGAAACCTTCTAGAAATGACCACTGCGATTCTTGCAAAAGTTCATTCTGTGATTTCTACAGAGATTTTTCAAAAGATTGCTCTAAAAATTCTTTTTGGAAATTCCTCACAATTCTTGCTGGGTATCCTCCAAAAATTCATAATGTGATTCCTCTAGAGATTTTCCGAAGAATTTGTAAAGGAATTCCTCTTAAAATTTATGTAAGAATTCTTTTTGCTAAGATTTCATCAATTATAAAGGATAAATCCTCTAAGGATTCCTACAGGAATTCACGCAGAGATTTTTTTAGGGATTTTTTTTTTGGAGGACTCCTAATAGCAAATAACTGCAGTACATCTGAAAATGCGGAGAAATCCTGGCACAAGTTCATGAAGGTTTTTTTTTTAATTGATTTCTGTGTTTTTATCTACTGCTACTCCTATACTAGTTCATGAAGGAATCCCAGTAAGAATTTCTGGATGTATTCCGAGAAGAGTTTATAGAAGAATCCTTTAAAAAATCCCTAACGGAATCAATCCATGGAGGCATTTCTAGAAGAATTTCAAGATGATATATCAAAAACTTTCTCCAGAAATTCCCCTAGGAATTCCTCTAGGGACGTCTGCTGCACCCAAAAAAATCCTTTCCGATATACGTGTACTTTCAGTCATGACAGCGGGAACAAACAAGAACTATGCACAGAGCCGTAGCGTAGTCCCATGGCGCCCTTGACAAGCATCCAGATTGACGCCCCACAATAATTTGGCATGGTTAATTTGGAAAAGTGTTGTTATTCTTTTTTCAAAGTTTCCTAAAAAGTTTCATTTTGGCGTTGCGAAGACACAAATTTCCCCCGATTTCATTTATTTTCTTCGAATGTCATTCATTAGTAATTTCAATGGGAGTCGCCCAAAAATGTTCCCAAATTTATTTCTCTTATAATACGAGTATAAGTAAGAACACATTTTGCATGTCAAAAATTTCACTAAGACCAGCACAATAATTAGAGATTTCATAGTCTCAACATGAGTTATGCATAAATTTCTTTAAGAAATCTGACAGATTTTTTTTAGTTTTTATTTTTTTTATTTCAAAAATATTTTCCCTGAAGAAGAATTCCTGCTGAAATCACTAAGCGAAATTAAGGAATAATCTCTGGAGAAATTTATGCAGAAATACCCAGATGAATACTTCAAGAAAATCCAGGAGACAATTCAACAAGAATTTCCAATAGAATTCATGGAGTAAATCTTGAAGGAATTCCTCGAGCAGTTCGTGAAGAAATGCCTGTAGGAATTTGTGGAGAATCGCTGGAAGAGTTTTCGAAGGAATCCTTGAAAAAGTTTCTTATGGATTCTCTGGTTCCGGGTCATTTGGCCGAATGCCGTTTGGCCGAAAGGGTCATTCCGCCGAACACCCGATTGGCCGAATGTCGTTTGGCCGAAAAAGAAATGATGAACTTAAGTGATCGTTCCACAGTTTCCTATATCAGTATAAATCGAAAGAACAGCCTATGATCAAAAAGAAGGAACAAATTCTGACAAAAAATAGTCACAGTTTAAACGCTAACTAATCCCTTCAAGGTAAAACTAGAAAGAATAGCCTATGATTAAAAGATGGAAATTCTTCTGATGATCATATTGACGGCCAGACTTTGCCGACGCCTTTAAATTCTTTGGATCATAATTCGGCCAATCGACATTCGGCCAAACGGCATTCGACCAAATGACCGGACGTCTTTCAAAAGATACTTTTGAAGAAATGTTGGATAAAATCAATGGCTCACTTTCCAATTGAAGACCTGGATAAATTTCTACAGGAATTCCTAATTTATGATCTTATGGAGAACTTTATGAAAGGTTTTCTATAGAATTTCTAGAAAACCTTTATGAAGCAATCTCTAGTGAACATGGAACAATTTCGGAAGAAATCAATGGAAAATATTCTGAGAGATTTCTTCTTTCTAAAATATGTATAAAAGGCTTTCAAAAGGAAACTTTGATTGGATTTCTACAGAAATCTATACAAATTTTCTAAAAAAAAATCTTGGAAGAATTTCTGAAGGAATTCTCAGAAAGATTTCTTAAAGAATTTTAGCAGGATTTTCTATAGGAATATAAGCAAGAATTCCTGAGAAAATCCATTGAAGAGTTTCTAAGTAATCCTTAAAGATATTTTTCACGAATCTCTTTGAGAATTTCTGAAGGAAACTCGGGAAAATTCATTGGTGATTTGCCAGGCGAAACTCAGTATCAAGCCCTAGAAGATTTTTTTGAAGGAATATGTGGAGAAATTTCCTTGAAGAAACTGACCCATTTTTACCCTAAAAGATTTTTTGAAAGAATATCTGCAAAAAAAATATTAATGAAATCATGGAATTATCCAATGAAATACCTGGAGAAACATCGGGAGGAGTTCTTTGACAAATTTCAGAATAAATTTCTAGATAACTTCTTGGGAGTCTCTCTGGAGGAATTTCTAAAGGAATCCTTCAGAAAACTTTGAGAGGAATCTCCAGAAGAGTTTTTGATTTGATTTTTTTTATGATTCCCTGAAGTAGTTTTTATGAGAATTTCTGGAGGAATTCTTGAAGAAATTTTCAAAGAAATCCTTCGAAAAAATTTTGAGAAAAAACAATATTGAAAAAAACAACAAGAGATTTGGAAGAAATATTTGGTGAAATTGTATGGAGGAATTCGTGGAATATTTCATATGTTTTAAGAAAATAAAGAAAACTGGTAGTTTTTTGGGTGATAACAACTGGTAGTTTTTTGGGTGATAACAACTGGAATCTTTTCGGCTAGATTTACAAGAGTTTAAGCCCAAAGAAACATTTACTGAAAAAAAAACAATTGCATGAACTGAAAGAGCTTTCTCTGAATATTTTACAGTTTAAGTATACTTATTGGTCAACATAGTAAAATATTTCAATGAATGCGAAGAAAATGCCAGGAAGTAACCTCAGGACATCTTCCAATAAGAATGTTTACACATTTTAAAATTCAAACTTTCACTAGAATTTCGGGAATTAAAAAAAACTAAAATAGTTTCTCTAAAATAATCTAGCCTTAAGCCTCTAATGCTGGCGCCCTTGGCGGGGGCAACCCGGCCAACCGCACGCTACGGCTCTGACTATGCAAAGCAACGATTTCAACAATAAGAAATGTACACCGTGAACTAGATGTCACGGTTTCTAGCACGCCCATATTGACAGCTGGAACTAGTTCCAGTTCACGGTGTATATTTGCCTGTTCTCATATTTACTTTTGTTTGTTCACGTTTAACAGAACGGATTTTTTCCAAGAGTTCCTTTACGGTTTCCACTTAGGATTTCTCAAAGGGGTCCTCTTTTCTCCCAGGTATTGCTGCTATGATTCCTTCATAGATGTCTTCAAGGATTCCTCTTGGAATTGCTCTGTGTATTCCAGTAATAACAGCAGGGAATCCTTCAGGAAATCCTACTAAAATTTCTTTGGGGATTCTTGCTGAGAATTTTCAAGCGTTTTCAGCAGGAATATCGTAAATTATTACTCTTGAGAGTCTTCAAGGAAATACTTAGGCTAACCAGAAAAAATCCTGGTGGACTTCAGCCAGAAATGTCTAGAGGAATCCCGGTCTCAGTTCTGGAGCAATCTCAGCAGTAGTTGCTTAAGGCGAAACTGGATCCATTTCCTCACTTTTTGTTTTTTGATTTTTTATTAATTAACGAAGCGATATTTTCAAAATCGGTTTTCGTGCACATGTAGAGTATGGATCAGGGTATCTTCTGAATTTTTTACGCGAAAGAAAATGTTTTTCATTTGTGCAGAAACCATTTTTGAACAAAATTTCACTAAAAAATGGTTTCTGCAAAAACGAAAAACATTTTCTGCAGCGTAAAAAAATCAGAAGATACCCTGATCCATAATCTACATGTGCACGAAAACCGATTTTAAAAATATTGCTTCGTTAGTTAATAAAAAAATCAAAAACCAAAAAAATGAGAAAATGCTTCCAGTTTCGCCTTAAATACTCTCAAGGGAATTTTCAGTAATAATATTACATTTCAGGAGAAGTCCATGAATAAATTCCATCAGGAATTGTATAGGGAATCCCAGCTAAATATTTCTGGTGGTAATGTCAAAAGAAAATTTGGATGAATCCTTGAAAAAATCACAGAAAATACCACAGGGGGAATTTCTAAAGGATTTACGAGAGCTATATCTGAAATCATTCGCGTACTGTCCCAAGTCTTGCTGACTAGGAGCTTTGCATATTACTAAATCAAAATAACAAATATATATTTAAAACAAATTAAAACTAAAGCACTGAAGCCAAAGCTGGGAAGATTCATTCGAAAACGAACGAATTACTCATTTTCGTGCTGCTGTGACGTACATTTTTCGTTCGTTGCGCCATTGCGAATCGCTTGCCACACGAAGAACGAAAGAAACAACTAAGAAACACTCATATCGACCGGTGAGTGTGAATATCTCATGATATTCACGATCACCCCGAGCGGTAAATATTCCTCACTCGACGGGGCTGACCGAAGCGAGGAAGAATGCCAATTTCTCTCCTTTGCTTGTTGCGAATTGAACAGAGTCAGGTGCATCCAAGGCACATGTAAGAGCAAGAACGCATGTTTTGCTTCACGGTGATAACCCGAGCAGAAGGGCATACCTTACAAATACCGTGCAAAGAGCAGCCTGTGCTCTAATACCTCAAGTTGGTATTGCTATATTATTCTACGCAATGTTATGAGAACACCACAATAACAATTGGAGGTATTTGAGCAAAGTGAGGTATTGATGTGGTATTGTTGATTAAACTGGGAAAATAACTGAAGAACAAAATGTGGTATTACATCATGGATCTACCCGAGCAGGAACGAATAATTGGCACATAACTGCAGCATACCAAAGTCAGGTATCATACCAAGGTCGGTTATCCTGGTATCGGAAATACCCTATTTTCGTATTGTTTAGGTATCGAGTCACCGACAGAGCATACCTCAATGAGTTATTGGTTTGGTATTGAGGACTGCTTGAAGTATTATGCAATTATGGAAAAATCGCCATTTGTATGGAAAAATCGTCGGTTATTATTGAGGTACATATTGCAATACCTGATGTCATTATTCACGAGGTATTCGTAGAAAACACACCAGTTATTATTTTAGGTATTTTACCTCTTATGCAAGCCTCCTTAATACTTCATTCAGGTTGTAGGTATTGGGTTTTGCATACCTAAGTTTGGTATTCTGCAGCTATTTTCTCCTGCGCGGGTATCGAAAAATGTTCAAGCAAGAAATATTCTTACTTTGTTATATTATACTTTCTAGATAACAAATAAAGCACTTGAAATTTATGGTATGCATTCATTATTGAAATAAATAGACTTGTTTTTTCAGGTGTTATTTATGCAAAATTATGGTGTTCATTTTTGTTGTTTTGCCTCTTATGTCCACCTAATGAAGGGCATATTGAGGTATAATGTTATTTAAGATTAATACCTTGGTATGTTACTTTGTTGCTTTGTTAATTGTTGTTTCTGCTCGTGAAGCAAATCCAAAAGAATGTCAAATTCATCTCAGGAATGGAATGATATACAGTAGAGGTGAAGCCCTCAATGACCTTCTCTGTTTGTTATTACAACCCTGACATGTATGTGATTTTTTCCGTTCGGATTCTACATGGGTAATGCCTTAATGGAAATGTTCATCCCCTCCCCCCTTTATGGTGTTCCACACACTAGGCGCCCTCCGCATTTTGTCGAAATTAGGAAAAAAAGCTTCCCTTACCAAGGCGGTCTGGGCACTAACAGAATAGTTAGACAAAGTGATTCGACAAGAACTCCAATAATTTCAAACCAAATGATTGATTAATTTATCGTTACGAGTTTTCGGGTGCATGACCTGACCTCCTGAATGCTCCAATCAAATCATTTTTTTTTTTCAAAAGAATTCCACCTCTAAATATTGGATTCCAAAATTGCACACTTTAACACATTTTCCGATTTCTGGCCCATAGTGGCAATTGTTCCAGCAAGCAAGCAGATCGGCTGGCACTGTTTGCGGTAGGTGGTGGAAATGGTTGTCGTTTGATTTCTGCTAGCTAACATCAGTTCTGAAACACATTTCGGATCCATATCTCATCTGGTGAGTGCAGCACGGGTCGTTGGCTGTTGGTTTGGTGACCTCGTTCTTTCGGTTCGATTCACCAACATCAACGACATCCAGAACCGGGGGGTGTTGTGTACCGGAAATTGAGACCGAATTGATTGATTGATCGCTTTCTGGGGTCAAACGGGGTTAGGTTTTGGGCACGTGCGGGTAATTTATAGGGTGGGAGAATTATTCATTTGGGGTTAAATACATTGTATTATGCATGAATACAGATTATTCATTAAGCTGCATCAAATAAACTCAGATTTGAAAACATTTATGAATATTACTATTACGTCCAATTTCTTTAATGTTATAACTGGAATGAGGCTCCAAAGTGATCAAATTCGAACAATCATTGAGTCAATAAGCTGCGTTGTTACATTGAGATCCAACCTCTGCGCCTGACCAACCATGTAAAAATAACTTTCCTGCACATTAAACGCGACAGTTTACCCCACCCTAACTTATCTTCCGGCACAATCTGGCTGGTCACACAGAGAGCTCGACCTCCATCAAACGAGGAAATAAATTTCAACCCAGGCGTCTGGCACCCTTACCCTGCCAGCACAGTCTCGTCCAGCCAGCACACATGTGGCATGAGGGCCATTCTTCATACACTTCCGGTCCTCCGGCGGAAAATCGCATTCGAAGCCGGATAGCGGCATTGGCAAATCGAATCACTGCATAATTGATGTCCGACCTAAATCCCCGTCACCATTATTGCAACCGTTGAAAGCGATTTAGTGCTTGCCAATCAACAGCGGCAGGGTCTGCGGTTTTTTCAACTCTTAAAGTGCCCGCTCCAATTGTCCATTCTTAACTTGACGAGGTCTTAGCTAGACCTCGCCTCAGCTTCTAGTATTTGTGAGTTAGCATATTTAACTTTTTGGATTTTTATTTTAGAAGTTTTGATATGGTTTTTTGATAGGGATTGGTTTCTAAAAAGTGTAATAAGAGTCCATCTAATATCAGAACTTTAAGTTTAAAAATTCAAAGATTCTATGGGGTTTCTCAGTTGAAATTCAACGTTCCTAAAGCAGAAGTATCCTTTGCCACATTATGTTATTAGATTAATTAGAGGATAAATGCTAGGTGCCATCCTTTCTCTTTTTCTGCGCCACTAGTGTCACCCCAGGCATCGCATTTTCCTCTTCCAACCTGAAAGTACGGGGCGTTGAAACTGGCGCTTAGAATGTCTAATTATGATCATTTAATTCCGTCGTCTTCCTTTTGCAGGAGATGGGAGTGTCACTGCGCTCTGCTGGTGTCGGCTTCTATTTTGCAGTGGAAATTTTCCGTAACAAAAGGGGCTAGGTGCTCGTATTTTCACTCACCTGAATACGTACTGTGGGACTGCGGAAAGAGCTGTTCTGGTTTTGTGCCACAAAACAGGCGAATAAAATGCCGTGCAAAGTTTGTCACCATTGTATAGGCGGCGGAAGAATTTCCACTCGGAAGTTCTGAGTAGAGCAACAGCCTCATCATCATCAACGCCACCGTCATTGCTTCTTGGTTCTCTCCTTGGTAATGAAATGCCTTGAAATATCTTCGTTTGTATGCGATAAACTATGTGAACAATTGAGCGGAAACATGGCTCTGTTTGTAAGTTACCGTTCATGTATAACGAAATGATACGAATAATACAATCAGGGACCAGTAAAAAGTGATAGTTTCTAGAATCGGTTCTACAGTTCATTTGTAAATTTTTATGGAACTTCTTTCAACATTTCCTTCAGAAGTTCCCACGCGATATTTTCCACAGTTCCTTCGAAAATTCCTCCTTGATAATTCTTCAGCAATTATTTCTCCTTACCTCTCAGAATTCTAAAAAATTTGATATTTCCGTCAGAACAACCTTTAAAAGTTTCTTCCAGAATCCCTTCAAGATTTGGGAAATTCTTCAAGGCTTTGGCAGATTCTCCAGGAGTTCCTGTAAGAATTCCTTGAACTGGAATCGGATATGTTTGCACTAATTTATGGGGATAATTCTTCAGCAGCCTTTTTTGTGTAGGTGTTCCTCTGGAATTTTATTTAGGGTTACCACCAGGTGTTTTTTTAATTCTCCAGAAGTTATTGCGAAACATCATTTCAGGAGTAATTATGGAAATTTCACTGGGATTTCTGTTGAGGGAATCTTTCTGCAATTCCTCTAAAAGGTCCTAAGAGATATTCTACTGAAGTTTCATCGGGGATAGCTCCAGCAGTTCCTTCGTGGGTTCTTTTAAAGTTCGGAAAGGACGTCCTTCAGAGATACATCCGGCAATGGTTTCGAAAACTCTCCAAAGAAATTATTCGGGAATCCATCAGAAGAATCTATTGGTGGATGGACTGATGAGTTTATCCAGGGCCATTCAAATCCAAGCCATTTCATAGGTTTCTACTACAATTGCTGTAAAAAATCCATCGGGATTACTTCAGGACTTCATTGGGATAGAATTCTCTCAGAAAATGTTTTAGGAGTAGTTGCGAAAATTTTTCCAGAAGCTATTTCGAAAAATACTTCAGGATTTGCGTCGGGACGCATTTTGAATTATTTTTCGTTTCACCCACTCACACAAAAATTAAACACGGCCACCGGTTTCATTGGGAGAGTGTTTCGGCTGTCGACATGCAGATCAGAAAACGAGAAGAAGGATTTGGTAAGGGAGTATTTGCTCAACAACAACTATCCGAGTGCGTTGATAAATCGGCTTGTAAACCGATTTATCAACCGGAGCACCAATGAACCTAATGATAGTGGCAATACTAATCCTGAACCAAAAACATATCGATCTCTCCATCACGTTGATAACCTCACTCCGGCTCTTGCGAAAGTTATTAAAAGAAACTTTCCCAGCATCACACTAAGTTTCAAATGCGTCAAAACCAATAGGTTGTTGTTTTCCAAGCTAAAAGATAAGACGCCACAGTTGGAGCAACGGAATGTGATTTATCGCATCCCCTGCATTGACTGCGACGCTTCCTACATTGGCTTGACAACACAGCAACTAAAAAACCGCCTCTCTGGACACCGATCACTCATCAATCGGTATACAGAGCTGAAGTCTTCTGATCCACTCGGGGCGAATGAGAGGGAGGAAGAATTCAAAAAGACGGCTTTAATGGTACATGCGATTGAGAACGATCATCGTTTCGATCTGTCGAAAACAAAGATCGTAGAACAGGACAACCGGCTGCATGCGCTTCAAATACTCGAAATGTGTCACATCTTTTGTGACAACACAACGGTAAATTTCAGAACCGACACGAGCAATTTGAATGTAGTTTATTCGGGTTTCCTGCACTCAATCGCGGACGAAGGGCGATAATAGATAATATCTCACTCTCTATGTTTTATGTTCTCTGTTATCTCTCCCTGTCCGTTCCACACCCTAAAATGAAACAACACAGGCTTGTGTACAATGTACACAGGCTTGTGCACAATGTACACAGATTTGTGTACTACTAGATCAGCCTCCACCCCTGTGTCAAATGTACACAGTCACTTTTCTGGCTCTAGCGCTGGTATGGGAGCAAAGTTCATAACTAATTTTCTCTGAACGATGACATGCATTATCAGGAATCGATCAGTGCAAAAATAATTGTTAATTTTGTTTTCATGCCAGCGCTGGAGCCGGAAAATTATCTGTGTACATTTGACACAGCGGTGAGGCTGATCTAGTAGTACACAAATCTGTGTAACTTCTGTAACCGTGCATATGGGTTTTGATATCTCTCATTTGAAACATTTTGATTCATAACCGTTTGGATGTGCGCGGGTGAAAGCTGTGTAAGTTTGTGCTACGTCAAATGTTAGACCCATTCAAATGAATTTAGTCACTATGTCCGATTTTTTTGTTTAAATATTGCAGTGTAATTTTGTCAGCCGTTCCAAAATCCATGTTCAAAAACCACTTGACATAGAAATAACTGTTTGGTGTAAGTAATTTGTATAATCTGTATGTTATATGTTAATAAGTGACTAAATGCTTTTAACCTAACCGGTTGTTTTTAAAGAAACCCGAAGACCGATATAGCGCCAAAAAATCCCATAAATTATCAAGACGGTCGAAAATCAACCAATATTACAAACAGTAGCGGAAACACCAGATCCGACTCTTTCAGAAGCTCAACGCATCCCAGGGATAAGGACGGAGGCATCTTGACGGATAGACGTGAGGTAATTGAAAGGTGGAAACAGCACTTCGATCAGCACCTGAATGGCGAGGAGAACGTTGGCACGGGAGACCACGACAACGGAGGAAACGACGACGCCAGTGCAGCGGAGGACGGAAATGAGCCAACGCCTACGCTGAGGGAAGTTAAGGATGCCATTCATCAGCTCAAAACCAACAAAGCAGCTGGTAAGGATGGTATCGCAGCTGTACTCATCAAGATGGGCCCAGAAAAGTTGGCCACTGTAGTGATATAGAATGGCTGAAGAAAAGTTTCGATATAAATTCAATTTGTTCACACACGCTTATTTTACTGAGTGTTCCTGTATATACAACAACGATGCGCAGTTCAACCCGTTCTACCTGAGCTTTAGGTTTCAAAGTACACGATGCCGTGGCGTGTTCGGAAAGCTCTTTTGCATTGCGTTGACCGACGGACGACCCGATGTGAAGAAAGGAAGGGGAGAATGAAGGAAAAACGAATGGATGAGCAGGAAGGCGTGAACGGGCATGCCCAGCACGGCGGGCGGGAGAAGCCAGTTTATGAACGATGTTTGAGACGAACGGATGGAGTATGGTGATTAAGGACATATGGGAGAGAATCCATGTCATGGCAGCGAAAATGGCTGCCCCACATATACTAACGCATTTGATAATGTTCCACAAAAATTGGCAAAATAATTCCACTTACCTTTAATTTATCATTGCTACGTTGCTAACAGACCACTTAGAACACTTTCAATTTCTTATTTCAATATTCTTTCTGCCTGAAATGGGCCAAAATTTTCCGAACCGTGCTATTTTTCTACACCGTCCACGAAACCATCCGCCACTGTTTACGTTTTGGGTCCCCGGCAGCTACCAACAAATTTCACTATAAAGTTCTATTTCCACTTCACTGAACATCACCACTATGATTTACTTCCCATCTCTCAGCTATTATCACGTCGCACTAGCAGGTATTTTACGGAAAATACCTTAAACTGGCGAAAACGGTGCTATTAAAACACGCCCGAGCGCAAAATATCGCGTTTTTTATTTTTCTAATTTTCTATCAGCTGCGCTGGGTACGGTGCATCTGTGTTGTTTTGTTTATACTGTGCAGTGATGCCAGCGTCATCTGTTGAAGCGCATCCTCGGTCGAAGTAAAAATGCCTCGTCTCTCATATGTATAGTTGAAATTTCACGCGAATGAGTTAAAAATTTGAACAGAAGTTATGTCGATCCTCTGCCGTGAACTTTTGAAAAGCCGTAGAGTGGTGGGCGGTGTTCAAATAAGTGTGTAAAGTTGGATGATTCTGAATCTGAACAAGTTACATTTTTGGGAGAAGTGGGTAAATCTTCAGGACAATCACGTCACGAATCCTATGAATTCTTGCGGATCAGCTAAGTTTCAGTAACAAATTTTGAAAACGACGTATAATCAATACTGTAGCATAGATTATACGTCGTTTTCAAAATTTGTTTCTGGTTTCATATTCAAATGATAAGGCATTAAATAAATTGCAGACAAATGGATCAGTGTTTGTGACATATAAGGTGCCTGTACCAATTATGGCACTACCTAAGAAAAACTATTTATACAAAAATAACGAGAAGACCAACGCATACCGTCAATATGTTAACCGTTATATGTCCGACAATTTTTTTGCTTTTTTCTACACCGTGCTTTTTAATGGGCGCTAGGTACTAGCGTGGGACACGAAAAGACATTTTACTCCTGCACACTTTTTGAGTTCCATTTTGGCCCCATATCAACTGTGCAAAATTTCAGCTCGATCGGAGAAACTATATTTTAGCGCCAGCTGTTTTAAGTTTTCATACGATTTACTATGGGGAAAATCACTTTTTCAAAGAAAAATCGCCACAGGTTGCCCCTTAACCCATAAAAATACATCGATGAATGAATACTATTGGAAATTTTGCGAGGAAAAAAACCCTCTGAAGACCGCAAAGCGATCTAAGGCATGTGGAAAAAGTTATTGACTGAAAACCGAGTGGTATGCCAACGTTGTTTAACATGTAAGGAATAACAATAAATAATAAAATCTCGTCATTTTAATGATCGGGTAAGGCTTAATAACTTTTTCCACGAATGTCGCATCGCTTTGCGGTCTTCGGGGGTCTGATTCCTCGTGAAGTTATCTACAGAAATCATTCAACGATTTATTTTTAGGGATCAATGGGTGATCTCAAGCGATTTTTCTTTGAAGAAGTAAATTTTCCCCATAGTAAATCGTATGAAAAACTAAGAATGGCGGGCCCTAAAATATAGTTTCTTCGATCGATCTGAAATTTTGCACAGTTGATATGGGACCTAAATGGAACTCAAAAAGTATACAGGAGTTGGAGTTTTTCCATTTTTTATATTTTCCCATATAAACCGTGTACCAGGCTACTAGGTACCCGGGTACCCTGTCGGCCACATAACGGTTCAAAGATAGTTTAGTTTCCATACTTTACAGGAAAAATATAGAAACGGAGCCAAAACTACTTTTAGTATTTACTACAGCGTGTGCCAATGATAGGAGTCCTGTGCCAGAAATGGATACATTTTCAAACTTTGGTTATTTTCGCGCTATTTGCATGCATCCCTTGGGATTAGCCATAATTGGTACACTATGGCAAAAAAGGGTGCAAGCAAGCCGAAATTTTAAGAAAAATGATTTATTTCTACCATAATTTGAGCAAAATGTGGAGATTAAATGAATGCAACCATCTTTTGTGAACATGATCTGTTGGTCCCAAAATTTTTCTTATTGATTTACATCAGTGGTCACCAAACTGCGGCCCGCGGGCCGCATGCGGCCCTCGACCAGGGTTTGTGCGGCCCGCGAACTGATTTTGAAATGTGTTAGAAAGTGGCTCACTCATCAATTCCATAATGAAAATCAGAAATTTGACCATATTTTAAAACTTTCATGAGAATGAATATTAACTACTGAAATTGAGTGTTTTTTAAAAAATGTAATATTTTTAAAATAATTTCCATTTTGTTTCTATCGGCGAAAAAAATTCTTGTATATACTTTATATTCAGCACTTCTATCAGAAACCTATTCCATTGTTTTTCAGAATTTTGGTCTACTATTTCTTTTAAAAGAAGTGTTGCCCAAACTTCCGGAATTTCGCTAAAAAGTTCAGGGATTGAACAAGATACTCTTCATTCCCCTAGCAATACTTTTGGGAATTCCTCTTAAAATATTTATTCCAAATCGGCTACATGTCTGCAGGTTTTTCTTCATTGGCTTCTTAAGAAATCACGCAAGAAAAACTTAAAAAAAAAGATCATAAATTATTTCCACAACATTATCTCTAGGCAGTTTTTCGGAATTTCTTCCTAGAACCCTGAAATCCCTACAAATTATTCTAAAATTTCTCAAAAACACGAAATCTAAAAAAAAACCACTGTTTCATTTTTTGTTTTTTTTTTTTTATTTCAAATAAAAGGTTCGAAATACATTTCAGGAAATCCCTAAGCTGCAGTTAGAAACTACATTTGGAAATTTGTGTCAAAACTGGATCCAGGGGTTTAACTAGAAATTTGTCCGTTTTCTTATCCAGGACTTCCGCAATTCTGCACTTATAATTTGCGCTATAAGTACGCTGTAATTTTATTCACAGTATGCTTAAAGAGGTCCATATTATTTATTATTCTAGCCGGCATAACTATTGCTTATTTTTCGTATGACTTTTAAGTTACTAGTCTAAAATAATTTGCTCAACATTATTAATACTAAGAACTACGAAACCTAAATATTACGGTCTTGAAAACCCTGTTTTAATTCCCTACGATTTTCAGGATATTTCCATGTGAAATAAAATCTCCTGATAACTCCAGTTTGTTTGATTGTTTGCTCTTGTTCACAATTTAAAAACAATCTTGAATTAAATTTTAACTAATGCTAATTCTTCACCCTTTCCAAAAAACCAAACAAATGTATTTTGTGTTGGGTCTTGAAAATTGTTGAAAATAAACTCTTAAATGACTTGCGGCCCGCAGTCTCTTTTCAAAATTCAATTTTGGCCCGCAAAGACAGTTAGGCTGAGGATCACTGATTTACATCGTTAAAGGGTGAAAATCAACTATGGCGAACAATTGGTACTATAGCCATAATTGGAACACTTACCCTATATTGACTTCTAATCATTTGTTTGGAAAAGTTTCTTCATATTTTATGATAATAGAATTTAAATATGTATTATTCAATAGATAAATTGCTTGATGGCTTAGATGTTGTTTGCAGTTCAGAAAGATTTCTCGGCCTATCTTAATGCATTGGAAATTCCTTGCCTGAATCGGTCAAGAAACCGTTGCAAAATATGATCTAGTATCTAGAACATGGCTTCCCAAACTGTGGGTCGCGACCCCCAGGGGGGTCGCCGGCCTTCATCCAGGGGGTCGTGAGGAACAGTTGAATAATTTACTGTAACAGACAACAAATGAAGGGAAATTCCATGGTGGGTCGCCGAAAGCACGTCTACTGGCAAAAGGGGTTCACGCATCTAAAAAGTTTGGGAACCTATGATCTAGAACCTTCACCAGAGAGAACATCGACGAAGAGAAATCGATCATTGTAGATACGCTCCTATAATATTAAGCGTGAGAAATGTGTCATTCCCATTTCAATCGGTACAAAAGTTGGCACATCCTATTAAAAAGAAAACATACATCTAAAGAATAAAAGATTGTCCTAGTAGTGAAAAGTCAGCTTTTTTTTCAATAAAAACAGTTCATTGTAACTGTAGATAAAAATGAAAATTTACTACAAGTTCCTCAATTTTGTCTTATGAAGATAATATTTGAATATATTTACATCTTTGCATGCAAGTAATAATCGATATACTGGCAACCATGCACAATATTAGGTGCTTTACCAATACCCCTACAAAGGTAGCATAAAAGTGTGCTTACTAATACACTTGTACAGAAATTTGTGGATTCCAAGGAGTTTCACCTTAAGTGAATTAAAATGTGCGTTTTTGTAAATAAATTCTTTTGAATGGCTAAAGTGAAAATGGTGTTCGATTATTTTAAGGTTTGTGCATGAAATTATGTGGGATTTATGACAGAAAGCAGGGTAAGTTCGAAGAAGTTTTTAGATTTGTTGGTGAGTTAGCTGTCGTTTGGAATGAAGGAATTTTTAGTGATGAAGGGATGGATTTCCGTTCATTCATGCGTGTCTACACATGCATCGATTTTCTTGACTGCTCCGACACCGGCGCACGGTCACTACAGCCACCTGTCTGCACCGGTTGATTGGCAGGATCTGGGAAACCGAACAGCTACCGGAGGAGTGGAAGAAAGGGGTAATCTACCCCATTCTCAAGAAAGGCGACCATTTGGAATGTTAGAACTTCAGAGCAATCACTATTTTGAATGCTGCCTAGTTCGTGGAAAGTTATCGAAATTCAAAATTCTCCGGGAATTAACTCAGAAACTTCTGGATTTCAGATATTCCTTTGGATGTTTCCTTGGGACTGTTTACGTCAGAGTTGTTTTGGAATTTCTACCCGGAGTAAGTTCGAATAATCATCCAGCATTTTTCTCGAATTCCTCTAGAAATATGATCTATGTTTCCACCAGAAATTCCTTCATAAAACCTCCTGGCCTTAATTTGGAAATTCCTCTAGTAGTTCCTGCATAATTTTATTCAAAAGTAACCACGAATTTTTTTTCGCAGAAGTTCCTTAAGGAATTTCTCCTAGAGTGCCTTTGAAAAATCTGTCAGGGGTTTCGTCAGCGGTTCCTCCAAAATTTCTTTTAAAATTTCTGCGGATTTGTTTATTCGGTAAATCCTCCATGAATTCTCTAGGTACTCTTCCACAGAATTCTCCGTGAAATTATTTAATTAATCTTCCAGAAGTTCAAGTGCCTACATAAGATTCTTTGAGAATTCGTAAGACAGTTTCTCCAAACTCATCAATGCTCCTGACACTATAGATGAATGCTCGATATACTTATTATATCGATTATAACTCATTAATGACATGTTCATAAATTAAGTAGTGCAAACTGAAGAAAAAAATTGCTGGAATTTATGTACCACTTACTTTTTATGAGATTTTTTTGCCAATTTAATCAAGATCTGAGATTGATTTTCTTGCAAAAAGCATAGTTTAAAACTAACTGCTGTTCAATGTGTAAACTTCCATTCGCTTTTACGGAGATTGCAACTACATGCTATTACTATGTGCTGTAAGCGAATTACTATCTCCCATACAGTACACAGACTGCATTGCTGTATACATATGATTAATGAACTACAAATATGGCGTTCGGCATGATAATCGACCATAAAGCGCTTTTCCGACCATCAAAACCCCTCTGCATTGATTGGGCACTGTGGACGCAAAAGGACGTGCATTCATAACGTGACTCGATAATCCCCTTATTGAAAAGCCAGATTTACTCTCCATCCCCATCATCGCCAGAGCCCACATCGTTATCGAAAAGGATTAAACGAGCTGTGACACGGTGTTAAAGCATTAAGTTGCTGTTGCTGTGCCATGCGCCTTTAGAAGTATGGGGCTGTCCATAAACCACGTGGTCATGAGGGGGGGGGGGGGGGTTCGGCCAATGACCATTTTGTATGGACGAATAAAAAAAATTGTGTGGACTAATGACCACGCGGGGGGGTTGAGAAGTCCCAAAAAAATGACCACGTGGTTTATGGACAGCCCCTATGTAGCCGAGAAACTCAGCTCATCCGAAAAAACAGCAGTTGAGACCCAGCAGCGTCACATTCTGCTTGCTTGCATGGGAATGAGAAACTCTTCCATTTCGAAAAGCAGGCGCCCACCACCCGTGCACATAAAAGGTAGCAATTTTGATGAATTTTATAATCACGTGCTAATGGTAATGACACTGAAGCAGGATTTGCCTGGCGGTCGGTTCGGTAGCATCTCTGCTTTCACCAACGAACGAACAGGGTTCGGTCGAATTCTGAACTCAGAAGGGATGGATTTGCGAATTACGGTGTTCTGAATCCATGTTCGGGTTCGAGTTTTGCTTTTTCGTTGTTTGCAGTATACACTGGAGAGAGATCTCAAAAGCTACTTTGGATAGCCCCCCAACCTCGCAGGGGTAGCTGGAAACAATGTCAACTCAGAGTTAGCGAATCACGTTTGTAGCCAATTATAATTTTCTTTGATCCCACTACTGACTGGCTGCAAAGTTCGTCCCCAAACCATAGTCAGTCAGTCAGTCAGTCAGTCAGTCAGTCAGCAACAACGTGATATAGAGGTCCTGATAAATGTAAGAAGGTTTCTGCGACATTGCTTAAAATAAAAATCATGCAAAGCAAACTCCTATCACAATCTATGAAATGATTATTATCCAATCAACTACTAAGTAATATGCCGTATCATAAGAATACTGAATCAGTTTTCTGCCATATTGGGAGACTTTGATGTTTTTGGTAGTTCACTACTTTACCTGGCGTTCTGATTGCTCTCCAAACACGGTCACGCCGAACATTCGCAAAATCACGCTCCACATAGTGTATCACAGCGTTTCTCAAACTATGGGTCGCGACCCACTGGTGGGTCGCGGACTGATTTTTGGTGGGTCGCGAAGGCTTGGGCAATATTGTAATAAATGTCTTGAAAAACTTATGTCGAATGATATTGCTAGCCATTTTCTAATTTACAAATTCTCCCTTGGAGAATCGGCAGAGTTTTTCTTTAGAAATTCGGTTTCTAATTAATTCTATTCAATTTTTTGTATTAAAAGTGTTACTCTGGAGTATATTGAATATTGAAGCGATTGTCTGCGTTCCAAAATCGATTTTAAATCTATGAATTTTCAATCAGAAAGTTTAAGATTAGGGTAAAATTTTATTTTCTTTTGTTCTGGACAAAAGAATGTTCGTTGCATGCGCATTTTCAGTAAGATTGAAGTACAGCAGCATATTTAAAAAATAGAAGCTCCAACAACAGTTAAAAATTGCCAGACTTCGACTAGAAACCTTACCTTGACCGAACCTCAGTAAAGCTAAACTTCGGAGAAATTCTACTGAATGGAGATAATCTGAAGTTCGTCAGACCAACTGAAAAGTTATTTCAATGAAAATGTAAATAAAAAAGTATGTATGAAGGATATGACTAAAAATTTCAAGAGGATTTAAAATTGCCACTATATCTTTAAAAACTTCGTTCAAATTGTATGTTTTTTGTTTATTTCTTGAATGTGTAAAAGAATACCTTAAACCTGTTGCATGGACTCAAACTGGTTCAACATTATTATAAGAAACTTGGAATCTTCTCTCAACATTCTTTAGACTAAGAGTTTATTGAAGATGAATATTTGGGCATCTTAATCTTATTGAGACTTTTTCAATCTTCAAAGGGAGCAGTATAAGTTAAAAAACAATATTTTGTCTTAAGATTGAGTGCTACGTAGCGTAAGTTTGTCAAAACCTATGAAAGTGATAAAATGTTTCCAAATTTTAGTATTTTGGTGGGTCGCCAAACTCTATAAAAATCCAAAGTGGGTCGCAATCTGAAAAACTTTGAGAACCCCTGGTGTATCACATCAATAACTTCAATCAGCGTAGTCTTTGACTCATTCCTGTCCCCCATTGCAATGATGTAGTCAAACACTTCGACGCTTGGTTCATCGTATATTCTTTTTCTGTGATGTTTAGGTGTTCGTCGAAGTGCTGCTTCCACCTTTTACTCACCTCACTTAAGAGCGTTAAGAGCGTCAGCGGGTTGCATAACGAACATCCGTTTTTTTTTCTTGAAGACGACGCAGTTGTATATCCTCGCACTCTACTTTTTCCAGATTGTGTTAAAAAGTTTTAAATTATATAAATTACTACAGAATATTTTCTTTCTGGTTATATGTATTACGCATTATCATAAGACGTAACAAGTATCAATTGTGATCTGCAGTTGAAGCAAATATTTTACTAACATTCCTTCCTTTTCTGGTAGACTAAAATGACTAGTATTTCTTCTGCTTGGGCTGCAAAACGGTGAGTCGATAAGGAGAGCGTCCAACATAGCTCTGTTCCTCACAAGTTCCTACCTCATGCTTCCACTGGTTAAACGATGACAAAGACCGCTAGCTAAGAGTTGTGTGCTAAGCTGGTAGTGCAGCCTGAGCACTGTTGTCCTTCTGATTTCAGCTAGATTGAGGAGGTACGTCTCGAGCGTCTGTTCACCAAGGAGGTGCGGCTCAAACAGCGTCTGTTCTGGCATTCAGCGGCTGAGTATGAAATGCTGTATCGCGTCAGCTATACCGAAGAAGGCAGCCCCTTCAACGCAATGTAGGCAGGGCGGCCCCGGTAAAGTAGCCTGCTGAAAACCTTCAAACACCCAGAAAAGCAATAGTAGAGTAAATGGATTGATTCAAAGGCAACAGACCCGGCAACGAATAAAGGACAACGATTGGAAAGTCGGATCTTGGATCGTGAGAACTTTGAATGAACCCGCACGTGTTGGGCTCCTGGCTCGTGAACTGCCCATGTCGGCGTTAATGTGGCAGCCATCCAGGAGATACGCTGGCCCAAAACTGGAGAACGCGAATTCCGAGCGGTGGATCCCATCGCCAACACTTCATTCAAGTACCACATCTACTACAGCGGCGGCAATAAGGCAGAACGCGGAGTTGGCTTTATAGTGATCGGGAAGCAGATGAAGCGAGTTATTCGGTGGAAGCCGATAAGCGACCGAATCTGTGTGTTGAGGATGAAGGGCAAATTCTCCAACTACAGCCTGATCAGCATCTATGCGCCAACGAACGACAAACCCGATGACATGAAGTATGAGTTCTATGAGAGCCTTGATAAGGCCTACGGAGAGTGCCCAAAACAAGATGTCGGAGATGCAAATGCGCAGATCGGCAGAGAAAGTTTCTTTCAGCCTGTCATTGGAACGGAAAGCCTTCATTCTGTTACCAACGATAATGGTCTGCGCCTTGTGTCATTCGCAGCTGCTAAAGGGATGGCAATCAGCAGTACCTACAGTGTATCAAACAATTGTCCGTACAGCAATTTTTTTGTCAAAATAGTTTTCCATTCAAATGTTAATAACTTTTTTAAACGTCAATCAGAAACGCTAAAATTTTGACCAATCATGAATTATATATTAAAGCTCCATTATTAAAATTTTGAGCGAGATCGAATAAGTTTTCTGAAAGTTATAGAACTTTTAGTAAAACTTATAAGATTTTTGAACACATTTTTAAAACATTATATCTCAATATGTACTCGATGAATTTTTTTCATTTTTTTTTGTGTTACATCTTATACCTAAGGCTTTCATATGCAGCCATGTTTGGGGTTTTATATTCACTACAAAAAATATGAAAAATGTGCGTATGTAGTTGACGATATTTAAAAAATTACCATATTTTGCACATGTAATCTGCCAAACGTTTTCAGCCAAAAAAAGTGCATTAACTGAACGAAAAATGCATAGAACCTGCTCTTCATATGTAGTTTAGTAGGTCCTGTATAAAAATATTACATTAGGAGAGTTTAAAAAAGTTGAAAACACTTGGCACTTTTATTGATCAAAATACGATAAATTTCCAAATGACCCTCTGAACATATACAGATCTTTCATATTTTTTGTAGTGAATATAAAACCTTAAACGAAGCTGCATATGAAAGCCTTAGGAATAAGTTGTAACATGAAAAATATTAAAAAAGTTTCATCAAGTACATATTGAGATATAATGTTTTAAAAATGTATTCAAAAATTTTATAAGTTTTACTAAAAGTTCTATAATTTTCAGAATACTTATCCGATCTCGCTCAAAATTTTATCAATGGAGCTTTAATATATGGGTTCTAATTGGTCAAAATTACAGCGTTATTGATTGACGTATAAAAAAGTTGTAATCCTTTAAATGAAAAATTAGTTTGACCAAAAAATTGCTGTACGGACAATTGTTTGATACACTGTACTTCGCACGTAAGAATATCCGAAAACACACTTGGTGACACCCGAGTGGTGACACTTGCTCCCAGATAGACCACGTACTGGTCGACGGACGACATTTTTCGGACGTCATAGATGTGAGGTCCTACAGAGGCCCAAACATTGACTCGGATCATTATCTTGTAGCCGCAAAAAATCGGGAGTTATTATCCAGCGTCACGAGTTCAAGAAACAACAGGACGATACGTTTCAATATCCAGCGCTTGTCAGCCGAAGGGGTTGCTGCACAGTATCATCAGAAGCTAGACGAGAGGATAGGAGAAACCAACGGAACTGGAGATGTCAACAGCTTATGGGGAGTTATCCACGAAGCAGTGACAACAACAGCGCAAGAGGTGATAGGTACCGCTCAGCGACGCCAACGTAATGGTTGGTTTGATGAGGACTGCCAACGAGTGACGAACGAAAAGAATGGCGCCAGAAGTCGAATGCTAGTGGCCGGTACCCGGCAGAACAGAGAGCGGTACAGGGTTGCAAGAGCAGAAGAGAAAGGAATCCACCGCAGAAAAAACGGCAACACGAAGAGAGTATTATAGCTGAAGCGCAGGAAAGTATGGACAGGAACGATATGCGGAGGTTTTATGCAACTGTCAAAGGCGCGCGGCACAAGACTGCGCCAGTGCCCGCCATGTGCAATGACCCGGAAGGAAATTTGCTGACAGATAAAACAATCAATGGTGGCAGCCAGGTGGAAGGGGCACTTCGAAGATTTGTTGAATGGTAGCAGCGAAGGAGCACCCAGGAACAGGATTAACATAATGGATGACGGTCAAGCAGTGGAACCACCAACACTGGATGAGGTTAAAAAGGTCCTTAAGGAGCTGAAAAACAACAAGGCTGCTGGGAAGGACGAGATCCCGATGGAACTTATTAAGCACGGAAGCGAGCAGCTACATCAATCAATCCACCAGATTATTATAAAGATTTAGGAGGATGAAGAATTGCCCACCAGCTGGTTGGATGGCCTCATATGCCCAATCTACAAAAAAGAGCACAGACTGGAGTGTGCCAATTGCAGAGGGATTACCCTTTTAAATTCGGCGTATAAGATACTGTTGGGTGTCCTGTTCAACAGACTGCGCCCTCTTGAGGAGTCCTTTGTCGGCGAATACCAAGCTGGTTTTCGTAAGGGCCGATCAACGACGGATTAAATGTTTATCCTGCGGATGATCCTAGATAAATTTCTGGAATATAACTTGCAGACTCACCATCTGTTCATTGATTTTAAAGCAGCGTACGATTCGGTGAAAAGAAATGAGCTTTGGCAGATAATGTCAGAACATGGTTTTCCGGCGAAATTAATTAGGCTGATACGCGTAACGCTGGATGGATCAAAATCAAGTATTCGGA
The DNA here is from genome assembly GCF_035046485.1 of Aedes albopictus. Taxonomy (NCBI): domain Eukaryota; kingdom Metazoa; phylum Arthropoda; class Insecta; order Diptera; family Culicidae; genus Aedes; species Aedes albopictus. Next base: position 512,227,566 of record NC_085137.1, on the reverse strand, counting down.
TCGCGGACGAAGTGTCTACGTTGTTTGTGACCTTGGGTGGATTGAAGCAGGGAGATGTTCTTTCAAATTTATTGTTCAACATTGCACTCGAAGGAGCGATTAGGAGGTCAGGCGTGCAGAGGAATGGCTCTATCATCACACGGTCGCACATGTTCCTCGGTTTTGCGGACGATATTTATCTCATCGGTATCGATCGTAGGGCAGTGGAGGAAGCATATGCTCCTCTGAAGAAAGAGACAGCGAGGATAGGCTTGACGATTAACTCTACCAAGACGAAGTACACACTTAAAACAGAATGCCGAGATCGGCTGTGCAAATCTCGGTTAAAGTTCATTTGCTGAATCTCGGCTAAATACTTGACGTTTGAAGTTTGATGCCAGCGGCACCCATAGGTGCTGCTACGAAGAAAATTGATTTTTTGCCGATATTTCAGTTAAATTTAGGTTGCCGAGCAATCGGCTGTGCGGATCTCGGAAAAAGAATGAAAATTAGCCGAGCTCAACTGAGTGTGTACATGATTGCGGGTAGAGACAGAAACACCTCTAGTGGTGTTAGTGCTGAGGTAGTGATTGATGGGGATGTGTTTGAAGTTGTTGAAGAATTTGTTTATCTTGGAACACTTGTGACATGTGACAATGACGTTTCCCGTGGAGTGAAAAGGCGTATTGCAGCTGCGAATAGGGCCTTTTACGGATTGCGTAGCCAGCTTAGGTCCCGTAACTTGCAAACGCAAACAAAATTCGCTCTGTATAAGACGCTGATTCTTCCGGTTGCCCTCTACAGTCACGAAACGTGGACGTTAAAGAAGTTAGACCGAAAAGCTTTTGGAGTTTTTGAGCGCAAAGTGCTGCGGACAATTCTCGGTGGGAAACAAGAAATAGAGTGTGGCGCAGACGCATGAATCACGAGTTGTACCAAGTGTACGAAGATACGAATATTGTGAAACGTATAAAATACGGCAGACTTCAATGGGCTTATAGTGCGAATGTCGGAAGAAGGAATAGCAAAAACAATATTCAGCAGAGAATCCGGTAGAGGTAGGTGACTTCGTGGGTGGCCGTGAAATCGCTGGCTGCACGCGGTTGAAGAAGATCTACGATCTCTACACGTTCGGTGAAATATCGCCCAAGACCGACGAAGATGGTGCTCTACTATACGCTCGGCGTTGGAGTAAAGTTACTTTGTAGCCAACAAGGTATCAAGGTAGGTATTTCTTCTGCTTTGAAATATCTTAAATGTTTAAATTAAGGCTAATGAGTTACTTTTAAGCCTAATTTATTTGCTGTTTTCATGTCTACTTTACAAGTTATGCATTCTATAGATGCAACCAATATGCTGCCTCATGAAACATCATACAGAAACTCGTAAGCAAGAAGGGCACTGCTTCTGTTGCACGATACACATGTGTAGTTTTACGCTCCGTAAAACGTGAAATGTGACACAATGAGGTGAAAAGTTCTGATTCTCGTCTCCGGCAGGTGGCGGGGATGAATAATCTGGCCCCGGTTCGTGGTTGAATCCCATAATCCGGACGACGTACCTCCCCTACCTACATAGTTGTGCAGTTCTCGGGTTACGGCGGTGTGGAATGGATTTGAGCTATGATGTGTTCGTGCAAACCAGCTAATAATGGGTGACTGATGACATGGCATTTCACAGGTAATGGTAGATGTCGAAATGTTGAATATGGGACATGTGAACAATGGGTTTTGTTGTCATGCATAATCATAAAAGTTTGCTTCTGTTGTGAATCTTTTCATTGGTGCTAGAGTAATGAGCTGCCAAACATCTAACGACCATCTAATAACAAGATACACTTGTTGACGATTTTTTTGAATTCATTTGTGAATGTTAAACAGTTGAAAAATAAACACTAACTGAAGTGAAATAACATCAATTTTTGTAAAACAATAAACAGAACTAAATGCACATGTTACAGAATCTTTTCAAAATCTGATCGTAAAGGAAATTTTTTTGACTTCCTAGGGCATTGAGTAACTTCTTGGCTGCCACACGAGATACACATGTAAAATGCTCATTAGCAATTATAGCTCTTAGTCAATAACTTTCAAATAGAACACTAAGACGAGAAGCAGATTTTTTCGCAGTTTGACGTTACGTAAATAAGAAGAAGACATTCAGGACACAACGTTTCGGCATGACCTCATTCATTTATTTTTCTAAGCATTTCTGCGACAAGCAACTTGACTTATTCCGTTTTTTTGTCCTTCCATTTTTTCAGAAAGCATTTTCTGGAAAGAAGCAGTAGCAGCAGTGTCCCTGCTGCAATCAGCTTGCCGAAGGAAACCGATGGCACCGGAGTAGCCCGGAAAAAGCATCCAGGGGGTGGCAAAAAAGGCCGACGAAGAAAAGGTCACAAGAAGAAAATCAAACGGATAAAGCCGTTTATCAACAACGGAGAAGACGACACCATCGACGCCGGTTTCATCCGAACTTCTGACTCGAGCTGGAAAGGGCAAGCGGCGGAGGTGGAGAACGAAAGGATAAATTCTTCACCAACCAGCGTAACCAAATTATCATTAAACGAATCTGAGCAACAGCAACAGCAAAACCAGAAACCAGGGCGGAAAAAGCATCGACCAAAGTCTACCGCTCGGCCAAGTAAGAAGAAGGGAGCGGTGGAAGCGCCAACGAAAGAGAACTCCATCCGGTCGGAAAGACGGAACGGAAATCGGAATAGAAAAGCCGGCCAGGACCAACTCGTCCTATTAAATAGCGATGATATTTACGACGGAAATATGCAAACAGCAGTTCAAAGGGATGCTTCGGGCGGCGGTGGTGGTGGACTGGAGGGTGCGAGTTTCGTTGGGGAAATGGTAAATTTTTCTGACGATGGTGACAGCCGGCTGGGGAAACGTCAGAAAGATCAGCAGAGAAAGTTGTCGCCGGAGGAACGGGAAGCTCGCAAGCAGCGGATAAAGGAGCAGAAGAGATTGGAAAAACAGCAGAGGAAAGAATTGGAAAGGTTCAGAGAAGGTACGTGAAATTGTGCGTTTCGGTGTTTGTTTATAGGGTGAGGGATTTTTATTTTATGCATAATTATTATTTATTCATTATGTTCAAATTAAATTTAATTTCTAACAACGATAGACAATACGCTTAAGCCCCACTGTCATTTTAGTAAGGCAAACATTGACACACTCCGGACGTTAAATTGAAGCAATCACCCTATAAGGCTGTCAATTTTTCCAGTCTGTCTTTGGATGTGCAACTCAACTGCGCTCTTCCAAGAAAAAAAAAATAAAATAAAAAATAAAACGAGCAATCAGACAATGCAATGATAGCATGGTAGATCTGTCGGAGACAATGGCCCTGTCGGAATTGACAATTGTGTTAGTCTAATGAACTTCCTGGAAATGTGCTTCCAAGAAAATCAACTTCTGTTTCCGATGCGAGGCTCAAAGCTTAAACACTGGCTCGATGAGGCTTTATTTGACTTCATTGGATTTTGAATAGATTCGCCTTGGCTTGGAACAAATGGAATTTAAAATGAATTCAATGTAGGTGAATCAAATGTTGTTAAAGATGAAATGCAGATAGAACGTCATATTGCTTAATCTTCTTAATTCTCAAAGAAGACACTTTGAATTTTTTGAAACTCCACCATTCGACGGCTCAAAACTTATGGTTTTTTATCCAAAATCATGTATATTGTGCTGTCAAACGGTTAAGTTGCAAGAAATTCTGAAAGTGTCCCCTGGAGGTTCCTTCTGGAACCCCTACCCCTGCTACACAAAAGGAACAGGTTCTACGATTTTACTACCTTTTTTTGTTTTCTTAGAACCTTCAGAAACTTTCAAATTGGATAATAAGGTCACACTATTTACACTATGGAATCCCCGAATGATTTCGGGGAGGAATATCTGAAGGAATTTCAGGAGAAGCCTTATAGAAACTCCTGGAGGAATCTATGAAGAAAATTCTGGACTAATCTCTGCAAGAATATCTCTTAGAGAGATCCCTTCAGAAACTTCTGAAGAAATCTCTGATTAAAATTTTTGACGAATTTCAAAAGGAAATCCATGAAAAATCTCGGAAGGAATAAGGAGGATTCCCCAAATAAATTCAAGCAGGAATCCCAAAGGAATTACCCTTGAGAATCGCTAGGGAATCGCAAAGAAATTTCAGGAGGAATCTCTGAAGGAATCCACGCGGGAATTTCTAAAGGAGTGTGAGAAGGAATTCTCTAAGGATTTATAGGAGGAATAAGCAAAGAATATCCTTGAGGAACCCCAGATAAATTCAATACAAAGAAAATTTCCAGAAGGAATTCTCAAGAAAGTTCCAGTGGGAATTTTCAAGGGAATTCGAAAAAAAGTTCCCAAAGGATTTCTAGGAGGTATAAACGAAAAATACCCAGGAGGAATCTCTGAAGGAATTCCATGGGAAATTCCCGAAAGAATTCCAGGAGGAATTGACAAAGAAAGTCAAAGAGGAATTCCAAGAGGAAATCCCGAAGGAAGTTCAGAAGTAATCCCCGACGGAATATCAGGAGAAATCCATGATGTAATTTTAGGAGGAATCCTCGAAAGAAGAACCCCCCAGGAGAAACCACCGAAGGAGTTCTAGAAGGAATTCTTGAAGGAATTCTTGAAGGAATTGAAGGAGGAATCTCCGAAAAAAAAATGAAGAGGAATCACCAAAGGAATTCCGCGGAACCCTCAAAGGTTTTTCAAGAAGACACGCGGATGAAATTTCAAGGGGAATCCCCATAAGAAATCCAGGAGGAATCTCCAAAGAAATTCAAGAAGGAATCCCCAAAGGAACTCTAGTAAAAATTCCGAATTCCAGGAGGAATTTCCGAAAGAATTTTAGGTGGAACCACCGAAGAAATTCTAGAAAGAAATCTCGATAAAACTGCAGGAGGAATCTTGCAGGAATTCTATAAGAAATTTCAGGAGAAATCTCCAAAGGTATTCTAAGAGGAATCACCAACGGAATTTCAGGAAGAAACCCCGATAGTATTCCCGAAGGAATCCATGACGGAATATCAAGAGAAATCCCTGAAAAAGTCTTAAGAAGAATCAATGAAGGAAGTCCAGGAGATATCCACAAAGGAATTTTAGAAAAAAATTTCAAAGGTGCTCGAGAAAGGAATTTTAGGAGGAGTCCCCGCAGGAATTCCAAGAGAAAATTTCGAAAGAATTCCAGCACAAATCCCAAAGGAAATTCCAGGAGAATTTCCCAAAGGAACTCTAGGACGAACTTCTGTCGGAATCCCTGTAGAAATTCAGGAGGAATTTCTGTACAAACATCTGCAAGAATCCCTGAATCTCCTGGGAGGAATCTCTGAAGGAACTCTTGGACTAATTTCTGTAAGAACTCCTGTAGGAATTTCTAATGGAACTAAAAAGACAATTAAAAGGACATCAATGAATCCTCCTGAAATAAACTCATGAGGTATTCCAAAAATTCCAAAGAGGAATCCCCGAAGGAATTTTAGGAGGGATGTTTGAAAAAAAAATCAGTTGGGATGCCAGGAGAAATTCCTGTAGGAACCCTTGATGAAACTCCCGGAGTAATCCCTTAAAGATCTGCTTGAGCGATCCCTAACGAACGTGAGGAGAAATCCCTTATTGGAATTCTTGAGGAATTTCTGAAGGATCTGCTGGAGGAAACTCCTGGAATAGTTCCCAAAGAAACTCCTGTAGGAATTTCTGAAGGAACTTCAGAAGGAATCCCTGTAGGAACAATCAGACTATACTCTGGAGGACCTCCAATGGGAATCCCTGAAGGATCTGCAGGATAAACCTCTGATGTATCTTTAGGAGGCATCCCTGAATCCTCCTGAAAGAATTTTTGAAGGAACTGCTGGAGTTTTTTTCTGGAGATACTCCTGTCGAGACCTTGCTGAGGGATTTAAAAAAAAATCAATCCTGGAGGCATCCCTGGAGAATCTTCTGGGAGAATCCCTGATGGATCTCCTGGAGGCATCACTAAATCTTTCTGAAAAAAATCTCTGGAAAAACTTCTGGAGAAATGTGAATTATTAATAATTAATGAAATCTAATGAAAAACAGGGGGTATGACACTTCCTTTGCTTACCAAATTTCATTTCAATTTCTTCAAAAGCTCTAAATAAGAATCTTCTGCAGAGGTTGTCTAAAACACTACAAAGAAAGAAAACAAAAAATAGAAGTTCCAATGACCAGATTTCATTGTTAGAACTTTCTGTTTTCAATTTTTATATTATAAGGGCATAATTTTAGTGATTGATTTTTTGTTGATATTGTTATTATTATTGTTAATATTTATTAAAGACACTTTACCACTTATGTGGCATTCGTGTCTGGAATTCATATTGTCTTAATAGCATGATTCTATTTGTTGGGACTAGTCACCTTTAGCGCGAACACACAATAATTGAAAGCAGCATTTCGATGGCAGCTTCAATGCTGAAATTCATACATTTATTATTTACTAATATCATACATATTTTAATTATTTGCATACAATTTGGTGTTGATTTCACACTAACTAAAGGGACAACCGCCCAACCATCACAACTGTCTAATCACTTCTGATTTATATAGCCCTAAACAGTGTTGCCAGTTTTAGGCTAAATCACCACCACAACACTATTCGTTTTTAAATAATCTAATTGTAATCTGCTACCGAACGGTTTTGACTAGTGTCTATAACTGCAAAAGTAATCAAATAATGTTTTTCTTTTTGATGTTGAGAAATCAATTATTGTAGTCAAACTCTTATGATAGTGATCGGGAGAATTTTGTTATACAACTTTGTGTAAACTTAACTTTGTTCGTGCACTGATCACCGACGCGAAAAATTAAAATCGGCAGCTTGACAAACAGTGGCGGCGCACAGGTCTAATTCCAAATAAATGCAGTTTTCTTGCTAGAAATAATATATAACTAACATATCCGTAGCAAGGAAAAGGGAAAATGGTGGATAATCCATTTATATGTTCGCCCACCATAAATCTGCGCCTTTTTGTAAGAAAATCATGATCCTGAAAGAATTCCTATAAATTTTCTTGACTGATGTTCTCAAAGAAACCCTTACGGAAACTCTTCTTGGAATAAATTGTCCATGAAATCCGTGGATAAACTCCTGAAGGAATTACTGAAAGAATTCTGCAACAAATCCCAGGAAGCCCTTGAACAATTTAATGCATTTTTAAAGCAATATGCCATGATTTTTTGAAGGGATTGCTCGTAGAAATGCTCAAGGATCCTTGGGTGGTATGGTATTCACCAATGAATACCTGAAGAAATTCAACAACATATTCCAGGAGAATTTTACGAAGAAATCCTACAGAAACTTTCAATAAGATAAAATGAAAAAGTATCCGATTAAATTCTTCGTTGAATCCCTGAAGGAAAAAAATCTCCATCGAATATTTTGTCAAATTCCTTAGGAAATTTCTCGAAGAATCTCTGGAGAAATTCACGTTGAAATTCCTCGAGAAATTCCAGGCAGAATTCCAAAATTAAGGTCTCAAGGAATCACTGGAGCAATTCAGCAACTATTCCCTTGAATCCCAGGAAAAAAATCTAGAAATTCTTCCACAAATCCGTGCCGAAATGCTTGCTGAAAAAAAAACTACCGATGGATTCTGTGGACAAATTTCTGCAGAATATCCGGTAAATTTTACATCATCACACATGAGAAGTTCGACTAGGATTCTCTGGAGATATAATTCAAGAAAATATCAAAATAATTTCCAGAATATGTTATGGAACTTCTGATGTAACTGGAGTATCTGGATGAATTCCCCGAAAAATCCCTGCAGAAATATTTGAAATGGAGATCTCTGAAGGTATTCCCCTACGAACCACTAAAAATTAAACAAGTAATTGCTGTAAAACTTCTGCAAAGAATGCTTGAAACATAAATCGGTGGAGAAGTTCACTCTTGGATGGATTTCTGATTAAATCATGAGAAGAGTTAGTCTGCAAATTAACTTAGAAATTTTCCAAGGATCCATTGAGAAATTTTCCATATAATCCCAAACAATATAATGAAATTCCTGGAGGAATTCCTGATGGAATTCCATGCATGAAATCCTCAATGAATGGTTGAGAGAATCAGTCGTAGAATTTCTGAAAAGATAATTAAACCCTATTAGATGACCCAGACAGGCACACTGAACATGCACTATGCCAACGTGGTGTGAAAATCCTAACATCCTTAGAGGGTTAAGGATTTCCGCCGCAAATCATTAAAGAAAGATCTCCATGATGATTTTTCAACGAATTCCAGGAAAAATTCTCGTACTAAAAAATTTGCAAATGGAGTTCTCAGATCAATTCCTGGAATCTTTGGAAGAATTCTCTAACGATTCACTTTAGAAGTTCTTCAAGAAATTTCTGCAGAAGTTTTGCCGAGGAATCTCTAAGTAATGAAAATCCCTGATGAAATCCCGCTAAGTGAAACTCTACAAAGGAACTGTTGAGAAACTTCCAATAATCCAATGAAATGAATCTAAGGAGAAAAAATTGTTGGGCTATCTCACGTTGTACTTGAACGTTTTTTTGGAATTCGTGATGAATTTGGAATTCAGAAACATAGCAAAATCTCTACAGAAAATGATAATTACTTCTGCACTGTACTGGGGATTAATGTGTTGAAAACTCCATTAGATTTTTGGTCAAATTTTGGTAACACACTTTGGAAAAAATGGTATGAATTCTTAGATACAGGGGATGGCCAAAATATTTGGGATAGGCAACTTTTTTTCTCCTACAAAAAAAATTAACTTTTCATAGAGTGCATCAAAAAATCTCAAATTTTGACTGTTTGTCAACCTATTATATGTGCATCATTGGTGGGTAACTCTCGCTGAGACCGTCCCACTATTTACACCATGTCTTCAAAAATGTTTAAGGTGGCGATTTTCTGGAAGTCCTCCACAAAAAAGTAAGGAAAATGCATTTAGTTAATCAAATTGGTGGACCCCACGTTAGTTAGAGCCACATGCATTTTGGCGGACCCCTCGATTTGTGTCAATTGTTGGTTCATTTATACCGTTATAACTCGAAAGTTTCGCCAGAAACCACCTAAAAACTATAGGTTGTTGAAAAGAGAGAAGATAGGGCTACTATTTACAGTTATAAAAAGTTGGGTCGGCCATATTGATTTTGGCCGCCATCTTGAATTTTTATACCAAAACTGTTTTTCACCATGTTGGCAACCACCGATTTTCAAAATTTTTGCGTCAATCGAAAGCGGGGACATTTTTACACAACATATCAAAAATTTAGAGATGTATCTTTTTCCTATCAAAAGTTATCTGCACTTTTGTGAATCATGCCACTTTTGCGCACTGGGTCAGGTGCCGATTGTTTACATAAATGCAGCGTTATTTCACAGTGTTAACGAACATTTATTCTAAATCTGAATCCACTAATGAAAAGTTGAAAGTTTCAGCTTTTCAAAACATCAAAAAAGTTTACAAAGCAATGCCCGCATCGTTGAAAAACAGTTAAAAATGAGAACGAACCTCCGATTTGCACTAATTTTGCTGCAGGTGCGTTTGTGCATACAAGCAGGCGCCAACTTTGATGCTGTTGCGTGTCGGCAGCCTATTTATTGCCCCCATAAACAAATAGAAACGCTCCATAGAAAATCAAAAAGCGCTCCATAAAGAATGAACATATGTTCCATGAAAATGTGCAATGTTACCCATAAATAATTGAAAACGTTCCATACTTTATAAAAAATGTACCGGTAAAACATAAAATTTTCTCATTAAAAGTAAAATTTTGCACCAAAAAATAATACTGGAATGCTCCAGAATAAAATACAAATGCTCCATAGAAAAAAGAAAATGCTCCATAAAAAAATAAAATTGTACCCATAAAAATTGAATATTGCTCCATAGAAAAATTAAATTGCACCATAAAAAATTGGAATTGCACCATAGAAAATAGATGAATTCTCCATAAGTATTATCAAACTGCACCATAGAAAATATGAATTGCTCCATGAAAAATTGAAAATCCTCCATAGATAGCATATTCTCATAATTAAATTCGACAGGGCTGAATTGCTTTACATTGCTCTGCTTTAGTGCTGCAAATGTTTGAAGTTATTGAGAATTTTCAATTTTTTATGGAGCAAATTGTATTTTATGTGGTGCAGTTTGATAATACTTATGGAGCATTTGTCTATTTTCTATGGTGCAATTTCAATTTTTTATGGTGCAATTTAATTTTTCTATGGAGCAATATTCAATTTTCTATGGGTACAATTTTAATTTTTTATGGAGCATTTGCATTTTTCTATGGAGCATTTATATTTTATTATGGAGCATTTCAGTATTATTTATTGGTGCAAAATTTCACTTTTAATGAGAAAATTTTATGTTTTACCGGTACATTTTTTATAAAGTATGGAACAATTTCAATTATTTATGGGTAACATTGTACATTTTCATGGAACATTTGTTCATTCTTTATGGAGCGGTTTTTGATTTTCTATGGAGCATTTGCAATTTGTTATGGTTGCAATAACCTTTTGCCGTTGCGTGTCATTGCCGGTGCGCATGGAAATGTATGGATAAAACGTGTCATGATTTACAAAAGTGCAGATAACTTTTGATAGGAAAAAGATACATCTCTAAATTTTCGATATGTTGTGTAAAAATGCCCCAGCTTTCGATTGACGCAAGAAATTTGAAAATCGGTGGTTGCCAACATGGTGAAAAAAATGTTTTGGTACATAAATTCAAGATGGCGGCCGAAATCAATATGGCTGACCAAACTGTTTATAACTGCAAAGAGTACCTCTATCTTTTCTCTTTCCAACAACCTATAGTTTTTGAGTGGTTTCTGGCGAAATTTTTGAGTTATAACGGTTCAAATGAGCCAACAATTGACCAAAATCGAGGGTTTCACCAAAATGCTTGTGGCTCTAACCAACGGGGGGTCCACCAATTTCATTAAACAAATGCATTTTTACCATTACGTTGTGAAAAATAATACATTTCAATTGGCTGAAGTATGTTGAAATGGCCTACTTTTCACCGCTGATGCAAGTGTGCCGAAAAGTACTACTTTTCGGCACTCTTAAGAGTGCTGAAAAGTAGCACTTTTCGGCACTTTTGGCCTAACACACTTTTCACTTTCTGCCGCGCCTCTCGTAGATTCAGCTACTACCTCTACATCCACTGATTTGCTGGATTCCGGATCGGGACGATTTCAATCCCGATTCAAATTGCAAACGAGATGTAGAGGCTCTTGCTGAATTGACTTTTTCTTAGCTTCCACACAACTGTCTGACGCCGGGAACTCGAACATTGTTGACAACTACTACATCACAGCCTACCTGATCGAACAAAAACCTACGCTGGCAAGCATGAATGCTCGCACGTGATTCCTTCTGATACATGTTTGTGCAGCTATAAAAGATCATATTAAATGGGTATTTTTCGTAATGGCAAAAATTTTTGTATGCAACTCGTTGCATAAATAACTATTTCCGTACTTTTTTGGGGAGGACTTTCAGAAAATCGCCACCTTATACGTTTTTGAAGACAAGGTGTAAATAGTGGGACGGTCTCAGCGAGAGTTACCCTGGTACAAATTTGGGCTCCCTGGCCAAGTTCGCAGGGGTTGACGGTATTAAAGTGAAGGCGTTTCATTTTGATTATTGTAATGTAGTGTTCTTTAGTGAAACATATCACCTTTTTAACACTTTAATGCGCCTCCAACGGTTCATCACGAACCGGCTGCTGCAGATGGAGTATGGCTGATCTATGCATCAGACATGCTCGATAAACAGGAGGAACCGCCGGGGCTCAGTAGAGTCTATTCCCAAGCAATAGTTCCAAGTCGGTTGGATTTGAGAAGGTTTTGATGATCGTTACAAATCCTAATAAAAGTATTATAGGATTTGTTACAGGTTTTGGAACCTTTTACAGCCATCTGACTTCAAAATGTTGTTTGGGCTCTATTTCCCACGTTTCTCGGTTGATTTTTATTACATAGTAATTTATTAATGTCATAGTCGCTTTTTCGAATTTTTACATTGTTAGTTGGTCATATTTTCTTTAAATAAAGCAGTAAAAATCGACCGAAGAATCAATAGTGGGAAGGAGATTTGCAGCACTTAATTGTGCTGATAGATTCGAAGCTAACGTGCGAATACTTAAACGCATTGTTGACGTCAATGCGTTCGACGTGACGTTTTGGACAAAAACTGACTGCGTTTTATTAACTGACCAACGTTACTTGTGTATGACTAGATTGACATTTCTAGGCTACGCTTGAGAAAATGACATGGTTCATCTAGGTAGGACCGATAGGACAATTGAACGAATTTGAATATTTTTAATAGTATATTTGTAGTATATTTAAAAGTTGACATGAAATCTTTATTATTTTAAAATTTTATTCCAATCAACTGACCAACTTGGCGTATTTTTGATTATCTCTTAGATGTTCAGAAGTTCAGTTACATGTTTCTGTGGATTTTGGACCGATGACAATTTAAGGACATAAGAGATGAACACAAGTAGAAAACGATTAGCGAAATCAAGAGAACAATTTGACACAGGATCGACTATATTTTAACATACAGGGTTCGATTGATTCGATAAAAAAAAAACAACATACGACAACTGACTTAACGAGCAGAAAAACATATTTAACCATACCATAAAAACCAAACAAGAAGACAAACACAAACCGTGTGACCATAACACTACATAGGCAAATCCTGACTGACAGACCAATTGAAAACTTTCTTCTTCTACCGTATCTTTCTGAGTCAGTTGCAACAGTGTCTTAATGGATATCATTTTCCGCGTACGGCTGGCAAACTGCTTCTGAAAGATTACGTACTCTTTTCTATCTTCAGGTCTAGTGTAGAGGTTTCAACTCTATTCAGAGTGCAGCTAGAAACCTAGCAAAAAAAAAAAATATTGGTACAAATTTGGGCTCGATTGATTAATCTTTCGCAAAGTTAGAATCGTTCGGGTAAAACACTATTTTTTAGACAACTCATTTTTGAGCTGTCATATCTCGGAAACCAGTGAACCGAATTGAATGAAATTTTGAACGTACACTAACAATATACAAACCATTAAAACATCGATACCTTTTGAACGTCGAAAAAAGTTATCATGGATTGACACTTTTTGGATTTTTCTCGAAAAAATGTAATTTTTTCACGCCAATGTCAATAAATTTTGGTGTTGATATCCAAAGATTTTCCACTTCTATTCTCAAGTTATCTCAAATCAGATATATTAGAGCCTATTTAGATTGAAGGTAGAACACATTTAGTAATTTTTGTATGGCATTGTAAATTTGCCTTATTTTCTTCTATATGGGTAAAAATTTCAACCCGGTATAACTTAATTCGCTGTAAGAAAATATTACATTTTATAATGTTGTATTAAGTATCAACATATTGTTGATAAACTTTTAAAAAATAATTCAATTCGGTTCACTGGTTTCCGAGATATGACAGCTCAAAAATGAGTTGTCTAAAAAATAGTGTTTTGCCCGAACGGTTCTAACTTCGCGAAACATTATTCCATCGAGCCCAAATTTGTACCAATGATGCACATATGACAGGTTGATATACAGTCAAAATTTGAGATTTTTTGTTGCACTCTATGAAAAGCTACAGCATGTTGAATTTTTTTGTGGAAGAAAAAAAATTTGCCTATCCCAAACATTTTGGCCATCCCCTGTATTTTTCATTGGAATTCATCCATTCATAATACAAAAAAATCCCTGAATCAGGTTTTCAACCAAATTTTATGCACGATATTCTTGTATTCGTGTATAAACATTAGGTAGAACATCTGCTGGGAAATAAGGAAGAATAAAGTTATCTAGTCGATTGTGTTTGGAAAAGTTTCTACTTTGTTTCCTTGTAAGTTTCTAGTGAAAGAATTAATTGCGAGATTGAGGTAACAATGTCTAGAAATAGAATCATACAGCAATAACAAAAAAATCTTTGAAAAATGCAACGGTAAATAATCAAGAAATACCAGTGATGTAAAGAAAATATTTTTTCCTCAAAAATATAGTTAAAATTTTAGCCCGACTCCGGATAATCGACCTTTAATAGTTCATTTACAAAAAATCTAAAAAATAAAAATTTTGTTTTTTTTTTCTAAAATGCAATATTTAAAATAAATGTTATATCATCCTGTCCAATGCTGTATGTAGAATGTAGGATGTGCTATAGTCACTTGTTGAGTCACTTTATTTGAGTACCCGTATTCATGAACATTTTAAAACACTATCCATAAACAACAATTCGCATCGAAATATAACCGTACTGGACCCTATCCGACATACTGTCCCTTTACTATAACAAAGTGTACATTTCTGCTGAACTAGGACAAAGGTACCATTATTGTTAATTGCTCAACAAGTGCACAACCACACTTGTGTCAGTCTGACCAGTTCCTGTCCTTGCTCCGAGATGAAACCCGACCAGAAACGCACAGCAACTAATCCTTCTCCCCCAATCCAACATAACCCACATATAAACACCATCCCTAGTGCACCCCGAGGCCACCTCGTTCACAAGCGAGCTGTTTCGTTTTTTATTGCTCACACATCTCTCAACACATTCACAACTCGCCCGTCTTCATCGCCGGAAGCCATTCGACGACTACGACGACCGGCACAGATGTTTCCGTTTTTTTGTCATCCGATTATCAGCTAGAGAGAGAGAAAAAGATGGCTTTCACCTTGTTTTTTTTTTTGTGTTCCCTTTTCTTCTTCCTTCAGGGGATCTGGTGCTGATGTCAGCGCCGGAACAGTTGCAGCAGCTTCCCCCGGCCTCGGTAACGGAACCCAGCCCCGGCGTAAGCTCGGTGACGTTCGCCTCGGACGACATGCTACGGACGGAAGCCGTCTCACTGCAGCGCATCGTCATCGTGGGGGATCTCTCGTGCATGAAGGATGACTTTATTCCTGCTCCGGCGATTCCCAATGCGGACATCAAGTATCTGAGGTAAGCCGGTGAATGTTAATTGTGAAGTTAAGGGGATTCCGGAAGTTAAGAGCCGGATTTACCCCTGGCTGGTGGGGTTGACGAGATTATGCAACGGAGATAGGGTATTGGTTCCCTTATTAAGCATGTGGCTCCCATTTTCATCCTACGAAAAACAAAGGATTGAAGCGCTGTTTGTTTTGTTTCTTATTTTTGTATTTTTTGTTAGAAGTGAGCACCCATGAAAACAAAAAGAACGGAATCAATCGGTGCCGTAATCGCTTGTTTTCGAATAGGATGAAAATGGGAGCGTGAGATTACTGATGGCACACATCCCCTATGTGAGATGTTCGGCATTATCCATGCCCTTTTGAACTCTCCATAGGTCAAACGAGTTATCAGATGGGATGTGTGGAACAGGGTCTGATACAGCTTACATTTCAGAACATTTGCATTGTTTCTGAACTATTCTAAGGGAAATCTGTAATGGTTAAAGTGAATAGTTTTATAGTTCATTCTTGGAAGCTTCGCATGAAGGCTTCTATCAAATGTAACGTGACTTTTTTAACCCTCTAATACCCACATTTTTGATTTTGATCTAAATATAATTTTTCGTCATCTAAAATCGATTTAAACATGTTTTGGAAGATGATTCTTTTTAATTCTCGATTTCGTGAATTTCCGTTTTTGATTTTTATAATTTTTATTTTTTAACATCCCCACACTTTTATATTTTTCCTGGAAGCCTATCTGGGGTACGGATTTTTTGAGATGAAAACATTTTGAGATTTTATGATTATTGTTGAAATATTATTATTTTAATTTTTTTTTCATAGAAATTTTATTTTCCGTGTAATTTTAAGGAAAATAAGTTTAGAGTGTATTCGATTCCCTTAAACTGTTAAACATGGGTAGAATGATTTGGGAAAAAATAAAATATGTTAAATGTAGCGATAAAATACAAAATAAACAATGATTTCTAAAAGGTGACTGAAACATCAATTTTTCAATGATTTTTAAAAAATATAATTGCGCTTTAAAATACACCAAAAACCATTTTGAGATATACAAAACAGCCTTAAATATCAGCCAAAAATGAAAAAAAAAAAAAGATTTTCCACGAAACAAAAATTACAAAAATGCTCAAACTATACCCCGTCTAAAGGCGGGGTTGGGTATTAGAGGGTTAAGCAGCTTTGTGAGTTAGAAAAGTTTTGGATTGTTTTTTTTTTGTATTGTTGAATTATTGAATTCTTCAGAAGTTCCCCGACAGTTGAAAGTATCCATAATTCTTCCGTGGATTCCTTAGGAGCAGGAGTCTTTTTTACGATTTAAACATTTTTACGTGAAAAAAGTCATAAAAACAGGTTTAGCCCTCTTTGGTGTCCGTCATTAATTTGACTACCCAAATAGCACACATGTTCTACAAAAGTATATGCAATTCTTTATTCTTAATCACTTAACCTAATGTACAGCTCTATTGTCCACTGGGGCACTACGTGAGCAATTTCAACTGACAGCTGCACTTACATTTTTGTACAGCGCCTAGATTCTATTCTACTTTATCGAACTGGTTGCCTTTCTGCTGCTTTCACTTTTTCTACATTATACCTAGTAGAATGATGAGCACAAGGATGATGATGGATGGCCGTTGTTCCTTTCCAGTCCGATTGGGGGTAGCAGTTCGCCGATGTCCAGGTATCCGGGTTCGTTTGAGCCATGGGGCTCAGAAGAGGGTCAGTGTCAGTTGCTCTCGGGGGAAAAGCAACTGACGAAAAATTGCAAGTGCCGGGGCTGGGAATCAAACCCATGACCATCCGCATATGAAGCGAACGTGTGACCAACTACGCCACGGGCCCCGGCAATATGCAATTCTTATATGACTAAAATTGGTCATACTACAGTTGCATATGCACTTCCAGAACTAGTGAGCTACTAGGTTAAGCAGGTGCACCTGATTCCATGAATTCTTTCAAAACAGCTTTTCTCAGAGATTATGAAATTTCTTCTAGAATTCCATCGAAAACTTCACCAAAGTCTCCTCCAGATCCAGTTATTGTAGGAAGCCTTTCAAATTTTTTCCAGAAATTCCTCTAGTGATTATGAAACTAATAAACTCTCAAAAGGATTGCACCAGAAATTCCTACACGGATTCATTACGAAAAGAAATAAAACTTCAGGAGTAAAAACAAAGTCGAGTTAACTGTTCCTTTTAATTTCACCTCATCTATAAGGTCGTTTTCAGTGTCTTGTACTTGACTCGACCGAAGAGATCCATCGCATTCTACACGTTTTATACATCTTAGGTCAAAAATAATAGGTAACATAATCTATGTAGTTTTTTTATTATTATTTTTAATTTTTTTTTGTGAGCATGCAAAAACTTATCTCTATATTAACCTCCACCATAGAGATAACTTTTTGCATGCTCATATATATATATATATATAGCATGCAGTATATATATATATATATATATATATATATATATATATATATATATATAAGTTATAGTTGCTTCCCACCAACCAAACAAACCGAACATCGTAAACGACCAGAATAGTCAACACCATCAAGTAAGGAATCTGCAACGTCAGCAGGTGGAGCTAGAGAAGGAGCTGCAACGACTCCGCGCGCATTTCTACGAAGAACAGTCTACAGCACCGCAACCGGACACCACCACGAGGCACCACAACGCGATCCAATAGAGTGTGCATACTCAGCAAGTAGCTGGACAGGGCTCATAGGTAGTCAGGGACTCAGGATAGGTATAATAAATCAGTCTAGAGTCAGAGCTCTAAGTGTGAAGAACAATTTTGTGTTTTTTAAAAACCTCTATCCGCAGCCCCGTTTTATAACTGGCTTAGTGCGGTAGGATACAGTGGTGCAGTGATAATTAAGTGAGTGCGTTCGTGGAATCGTCGACGAGGGAATATCGACCGACGAGGAAACATCCCCAAAGGAATATTGGAGATTTGCAGCGAACTCCGGAATTGTCACCACCCACGGACCTGATTGCTGACTCCCATCATCACCCGCGCGACGGCTTATCGCGCAAAAAATAAGGTTAGTAACTTAGTTAAGAAACAGTGAAAAGTGATCCCCACCAAACATAAATGAAACGATAAAGAATTTTGAAATAAGGCGCAGTCGAGATAAAAAAAGATTATTTTAACCAAATATAAGTGAAACGATAAGGAATTTTGAAAAAAGGCGCAGTCGAGATTATAAGGTTATAATCGATAAAAATATCAAAAAGTGATTTGAAAACGGACAAGCTATTGAAAAGTGCGTGAAAATTACGGTGAATGCAGAATTTTAGTAGTTAGTGAATACACATTTTCCCAGTAATCCCAAAATTTTAGTGAACCAAAATCTCAATTATTCCATTTTATTTTCTGAAAAGCGTGCGAATTTTAGTAATCAGTGAATACACATTTTCCCAGTAATCCCAAAATATTAGTGAACCAAAATTTCAGTTTTAATCAAAAATTGAGATTTTGAAGAAAATTTAAGCGAACCAGGATCTCAGTTGATCTAAATTGAGATTTTGACGTAATTTTTTTGAAAGCCGACTTTTTAAGTGAAATCTAGTATACTGCATGTTCACCCGAACAATGTCGATGGAACTACAGCAATTGGTGGATGAGCTGATGGCAAAAATGGAGCAACAACGGCTCCAGATTTCTGCCCTTGAGGCCTCCCGAAACCAATTAAGTAGCTCGTCACAACAAGCTACTGTGGCAGTTGAGAAAAGGTTCGATGGTTTCAGTGTACCTGATCCCATCAAACTTATTCCGACATTTTCAGGAGAACCGGCAATGTTATCCTCCTGGATCGACTCCGTCGACCAGAAAATAGCATATTGCCAAGCCACTATAAACGACCAAACCACTGTGGACAGAATAATGCCACTCTGGACTGGTCTCATCCGAGACAAAATTGTCAAAGATGCCAATGATGTATTAGTCAGGAACCAAGTAAAAAACGATTGGAATGAAATAAAGCAGGCCTTAAAGGATGAGCTCGGAGATAAACGTGACTTAGCTACGCTAAGTACAAAAATAGCTCAGCTGAAACAAGGCAACCAAGATCTGACTTCATATTATCAGTCATGCAAGAAGTTAAAAGCAGACATAAATGCTAACCTTCTTGCAAACGACGATACCAGACCGTGTGTCAAGATCTTAATGGTTAACTACGAGGCAATGATAACTAACGCATTCATTGACGGCCTTCCCGACCATCTCTCGTCTTTAACACGAATTTATAGGCCCAAAAACCTGCAAGAGGCTTATGAAGGAGCCTTAGAACAGCATTTGGCCAATCAGCGGAGACGCGGAAAATTGTCAAAATTTCATGACTCAAACACTTCAAGAAATCTTAACAGTAATTCGAAAGGTTATCCCTTTGGACAAACCGGGCGTGGGTATAATGCTCCACAACCCCAAAACAGACCCCAAAATTCAAACCCCCATAATTCGAATTCATCCCAAAATAATCGCTTCATTCCCCAACAAAAGCATGCCAGTAACTTCATCCCACAACACAACAATCGCTTCAGTCCACAACCTGGCCGACTCCAAATTAAACCAGAGATAATGTCGCAACAAACTAGACAATATCACTCTAATTTAAATCACCATGAATCCGTTCAACCCCAGTGCGAACAACCAGATGCTACTGGTTACGACACTCAATGTTGTAACTGCGAACCAAGTTACGGTCAGATGACAAACGATGAACACCAAGCTAACATTCCGGTTGAAGAAAATTCGAATTCTGATTCACCTGTCAATGGTGAAAACCTAAATTTTCATCTGGGACTGGACATTCCCCAAGAGGAATGACCAACAACTTCCTTCCCTATATCGTGATACAATCACCCAAATTTGGAGAGATTAAGTTGCTTATTGACACTGGTGCCAATAAAAACTACATCTCACCGAAATTGGTCCCATATAATTCCATTAGATTAGGTGCTCAACATAAAATTACTAACATAAGTGGAACCTTCTCTGTGGATAAATTCACATATTTTAATCCGTTCGTAAATTTCAATAAAAACCTCCCATCTCAAAAATTCTTCTTATTCGACTTCCACAATTTCTTTCAAGGACTAATAGGATACGAATCTTTAAAGTCATTGAGAGCTGTTATCGATACGGCTAAGGATACCTTGAGAATTGGATCGATAGAAGTCCCACTCCACAAAAAATTCCCTGAAACGATAAATATAAATGCAAACGAGACCAAGGCTATCTTCATGCCAACGTCCGTTTCGGACGGAGATTTCCTTTTCGGAAATGAGGTCAAACTGCTGAAAAACGTCCACATTTTGGCTGGACTCTACACCAGCAAGAATCATCGCGCTGAAATCCTCATTCACAACTTCAGTAATGAATCCCAAGAAGTCAGCCTTGGTGATGTTCTTAACGTGGAGCTTAATAATTTCGAAGTCACTTCCCCACAAAAGTCGGATTCTAACAAAACGGAGTCTTTAAACCAACATATTCGTATGGATCACTTAAATTCAGAGGAAAGGACAGAACTAACAAAGGTGCTTGGTAAATTTCAAGACGTGTTTCACCACGGAAATGAACCTTTAACCTTTACAAGTGCAATTCAACATGAGATCAATACAAGGGATGAACTTCCCGTATACACAAAGTCGTATAGATACCCCTTCTGTCACAAAGAAGAGGTACAAAGACAAATTATGAAAATGCTCGAACAAGGAATCGTTCGACATTCAAGCAGTCCATGGTCTTCCCCAGTATGGGTAGTGCCAAAGAAGCTAGATGCTTCTGGACAAAGGAAATGGAGATTGGTTATAGATTATCGAAAGTTGAACGAAAAAACTTTAGATGATCGTTACCCGATCCCCAACATAACAGACATTCTAGATAAATTAGGAAAATGTCAGTATTTTTCAACATTGGATCTAGCTTCTGGCTTCCACCAGATAGAGCTAGCAAAAAAGGATATTCATAAGACAGCTTTTAGTGTCGAAGGAGGACACTACGAGTTTCTCAGAATGCCCTTTGGATTAAAGAACGCCCCCGCCACATTTCAAAGAGTGATGGATAACATCCTCCGAGAACATGTCGGTGTGATTTGCCTGGTGTACATGGATGATATCATCATCTATTCAACCAGCCTGCAGGAGCATTTGATAAATATATCCAAAGTAATGGAGACTCTTCGCAAACACAATCTGAAAATTCAGATTGATAAAAGCGAATTTCTCCAGAAGGAGGTAGCCTTCTTAGGACACATAGTTACTCCTGAAGGAGTAAAACCCAATCCGGATAAAATCAAAGTTATCCAAAATTGGCCTTTGCCAAAAAATGAAACCGAACTCAAAGGGTTCTTAGGAACCATGGGTTATTACCGAAAATTCATAAAGGATTTTGCTAAAATTGCAAAACCTTTAACCCAGCAACTACGTAAAGGCGAAAGGATCACTCATTCACCCGAGTTTGTATCAGCCTTCAATCGTTGCAAAAATATCCTGACCAGTAGCCATGTGCTTCAACGTCCGGATCTTTCGAAGCCATTTGTGCTCACCACAGATGCTTCTAACTATGCTATAGGCGCGGTTTTGTCACAAGGGCCCATTGGGAAAGACAAACCTATAGCCTTCGCGTCACGTACGCTGACGAAAAGCGAAGAAAAGTACTCTACAATTGAGAAGGAACTTCTCGCTATCGATTGGGCGTGCAGATATTTCAGACCATATCTGTTTGGTCGGAAATTTACTTTATACACGGATCACAAGCCGTTGACTTACGCCTTGAATATGAAAACATCAAATGATAGGCTCATTAGGATGAAACTGCGGCTTGAACAATTCGACTACGAAATTCAATATCGCCCCGGAAAACAAAACGTCGTCGCAGACGGTTTGTCTCGTCTTCACCATGAAATAAATATTAACCCGGCAATAAATGCTAACGAACAAGAATCTTTATCATCATCCAGCGACGAAGATAAATCTGATGACAATAACGATAATGATGACAGTGATAGTGGGACCGTCCACTCCAGCTCATCTGATGCAAGTGACTTGATCAAAATGACCTTACGACCAATTAATGTCTTCAAAAATCAAGTTTTAATTACAGAAGGGCCAAGGAACGATGAATCGTACGAGGAAATTTTCCCCTCTGTATTCAGACGAACCATCACCAGAGCAACATTTGGATTGGTGAACGCCATAAGTATCTTCCGAGACTACATGCATCCGACCCGAACGAGTTGTATCCTATGCCCAGAAAAATGGTTAAAATGGATACAATTAGCTTATAAAAACTATTTTTCCTGAATAAATCCTTCAAAGTTGTACTCACCCAGTCTATTTTGCAGGATATTCTTACCGAAGAGGGACAAGACCAGATCATCGAGGAAACGCACGACCGCGCCCACCGCGGAATCGAAGATAATTACAAGGTGATCTCTGGAAAATACTTCTTCCCAAGGATGCGGAACAAGGTAACAAGTTTCGTTAACCTTTGTAATATTTGCCTTCAAAACAAATACGAGAGGAACCCATATAAAATTAAGTTCGCATACACCCCAATCCCTGCTAAACCTCTCGATATCGTTCATATGGACATCTTCATATCCAGTCCAAATATCTTTCTATCCGCAGTGGATAAGCTATCTCGATTCGCGATGCTTATCCCTGTCAAGTCAAGGTCTATTCCGGACATTAAAAGGGGTCTCGTTAAATTACTCACGACATTTAGAACCCCAAAGATGATTGTGTGTGACAACGAAGTCGCTTTTAAGGCAATAGAAATACGAGGTCTCCTTCAGAGGCTTAATATAGAAATTTATCACACACCATCAGATCACAGCGAAGTGAATGGTATCGTGGAACGATTCCATTCAACTTTAAGCGAGATCTTTAGGTGTATTAAACATAAGTTTCCCGATCTTTTGAACAAAGAAATATACAAAATAGCGACGGAACTGTACAACACAACCATACATTCGGCAACTCAACTAACGCCCTTTGAAGTATTTTTCGGATGCAAAGATGGCGACGAAAGACCACTTGATCTCCCAAAGATACTTGAAAATAGGGACGAACTCTTTGATGAAATTATTCAAGAATTAGAAGCGCGTCAGAAAAAACAAATTGATTCTCGTAATAAAACTAGGGAGGACGACCCAATTTTTGAACCAAATCAAGACATTTTTGTAAAAACTTCCGGTATTCCTAATAAAAGAAAATCTAAATTCAGAAAACAGAAAGTTAGGGTCAACAGGAGGAAAACAGTGATAGATTTCAGAGATATTAAGCTACACAAAGGAAATTTAAAAAGGAAAAGGAAAGCTTGAAAGATAAAAGAATCTGTTTCCTCCAATCTTGAATTGCCTAATCGAAAAAAAAAAACCATAATCATACTAAATCCATACTAACACACTAACTTTAACTTTACAGCTAATATGTGCTTCGATCATTATATACAGTATAATTCCATACACATTGGCAGACTCATTTTTGAATGTTATAAACATAGGAAATAACCCAATTGTCGAAATCAAAATAACCAATTGTAAGATACAAACCGGAAACATAAAAATCATACACCCAGTGAAGCTAGATAGAATTGAGGAGAGCATGGAAATTATAACGAATTCATTCTATAACAAACTAACAAATACTAACAACCCCTTACACGAAGTGATCAAGTTCAGGATTAAGAAGCTATATGCAACTCTCTATGGATTGAAGCCACAGCAGGCACGTCGCCACCGACGATGGGATTCACTAGGCACCGCGTGGAAATGGATAGCTGGATCACCGGATGCGCAGGACTTACACATCATCAACTCTACCATGAACGAGCTTATTAGCCAAAACAACCACCAATACAAGATAAACGACAACATCAACAACAGGATTACGCAGCTCACGATAACCGTTAACCAAATAGCTAACTCCCTCAACAGTAAAAACAAGGCAAACCTGGATGCCTTAGATGCAGTCACAACAATGTTAAACGTCGACGTCATCAACGAGCTATTGGACAACATTCAAGAAGCCATCACCCTCTCAAAGATCTCCATCAGTAACAACAAAATTCTATCTACGCGGGAAATTAACATCATCAAATCAACCCTTCAAGACCAAGGAGTACTCATCCACTTCCCAGACGAAGCACTTCAATTCGTTACCCCGAAGGTTGCTGTTAGAAACGGTGATTTACTGTACATCCTTAACGTTCCACAGCTGGAATCTACAACATCGACAATCACAAGGATCTACCCACTCATCGTGGATAATCAAATAATCAGATCATACCCAAGCCACATCATACGGCATGGTAACAAATTATTCACGACCAGAAACCCAGAAGATTTCGTCCAAAAATCAACATTCATCACAGAGTTTGAGGACGACTGTATCCAAGCCATCATATTTGGAAAACAGTCACGATGCAGTTCTATTTTCCAAAACGAAACCACCCAACAACTGGTAAACGAGAACACCCTATTAATCTCGAATGCCGTCAACCACACCTTGGAAACAAATTGCGGACCAGATACCAGAAGAATCATCGGAAATTTCATCATCAAATTCAACAACTGCACCGTCAACTTCAACGGCCAATCATTCCGAAGTTCGGAAACGTTCATCGACACCGAAGTAATCAACAATGCATTTCACAACAGTTTAATGGAATGGAGTCTTCATAAACCACACGACATAGCAGAGATCAGCAATACTGCAGTTAGTAACCGGCAAAAATTGGACCACGTATATCTGCAACAAGACAGTCTACATTTCAAACTTTGGACAACGTTCGGAGGAATTTCGATATCAACCATACTTGGATTTTGCGGTATTTGCATCATCATCAAAGTCATCGTGAAAAACATAACCAACGGACCGGGACGTTCCGTACTTGAGGAGGGTTCAGTTATAGTTGCTTCCCACCAACCAAACAAACCGAACATCGTAAACGACCAGAATAGTCAACACCATCAAGTAAGGAATCTGCAACGTCAGCAGGTGGAGCTAGAGAAGGAGCTGCAACGACTCCGCGCGCATTTCTACGAAGAACAGTCTACAGCACCGCAACCGGACACCACCACGAGGCACCACAACGCGATCCAATAGAGTGTGCATACTCAGCAAGTAGCTGGACAGGGCTCATAGGTAGTCAGGGACTCAGGATAGGTATAATAAATCAGTCTAGAGTCAGAGCTCTAAGTGTGAAGAACAATTTTGTGTTTTTTAAAAACCTCTATCCGCAGCCCCGTTTTATAACTTATATATATATATATATATATATATATATATATATATATATATATATATATATATATATATATATATATCTATATATATATATATAATCTGTCATAGGATACAAACACATAGTTTGAATCAAACGGATCATGCAACTCGAATATTTTTCACTTTCATGTGCTGCTCTAGGAATTACTCCACAAATTTACCATGGGAGCTTTAGATAGCGATTTCTTTGAATAATTTGTTTCTTGAGATGTTCGTCGATGATTATTAAGAAATTTCTCAACGAATTCCTTCGAAAATTTCTTCACAGATTCTTAAAATCTTCTCCCGAAAATTCCTTCATAATTTTTGTTCTTTAAATCAACATTCAAATGCTGTTTGAAAAAATCTTAAATTTCTCTAAAAACTTTTCAAGTGAATTCTTTCTAGATTTCATTTGGAAAGCAGTGTCACACTGATTTTTTAGATGTTGGAATGGAATAGAATGCTCAGAAACTCCTTCATGAATTTCTTCACCCATTTCCTCGAAGTTCTTTCAGAAATTGATTCAATTTCTCTGGGATTTGATGAAGCTTTCCAGGAAATTCTTCATTAAGTAATCTAAAGAACTTTCCAGCAAGTTTGTCCAAGAATTGCATTGGACAATCTAAGAATTTCCTTCAGAATTCTTTCTAAAATCTTCCAAAGATTCTTAAAAGAAATCCAGGAAGTTCTTTGAAGATCTTTCAGAGATATCTTTCAGAAAGTTTAAACGAAATCCTTTTTAGGAATAGGCTAAGGAATAACATTCAGTCTGCTCACATACTTGACCAGTAAATAAATAACATCTCCTATTCATTCTGTCAGAGATTCAATAAAAAAATCTTCCGGGGTTTTTTTCACCAAATCTTCTAGGGATTCCTTAAGAAAATCTTCCTGGGATTTCTACGGATTGATTTAAAAATTTATCCAGAGATTATTCTGGAAAATCTTGCATGAATTTCTTTAGAAATTTCTTCATGAACTTCTTCGAAAATTTCTCCACAGTTTCCTTCACGAATTCCTTCTCATCCGGAAATCATCAATACGTTTAATGTTTCCACTGAGCTCTTTGAAAAAAATAATGACGCTAGTATGCAACGTGAAGCAAGAACGTGCACCAGGATGGAGTTGTATACAACGTCGAGAGGCACAGCTGTACACTTCCCTAAAAATTTTCTTAGGAATTCTTTAAAAAAATTCTTCCAGAGATAAAAAACTAACTTTTCTTTAAAGATCCTTTGAAGAATCAATTCAGAAATTATTTTTTGGATATCTCTGAAAATCTCCTTTTTTTCGAAGATTTCATAGGAAAACCTCCCAGGGATTTTGTTTTCTCACAGGGAATGCTTTAGAAAACTTTCCATAGATATCCAAAGATTCCTTCAAAAAAATTTCCAGAGATTCTACTAGATACTCTTGCATGAATTGCTTTAGATATCTCTTTATGAGCTTCTCCAGAAAGAGTCTTTTTCAGGAATTGAGAATTAACGACACGGACACGTTGAATGCTTGCAGTGAGCTATTCGCTGTTTCAAGAAAGATCGCCACTAGACAACAGACTAGTATGTAACGACCAGAGGCATAGACGATTTTTTTCACGAAATCTTGCTTTTGAAATCCTTAAAAAATGTGTGGAGTGGTCGTGGCAGGCCCGTGCACAGAAGTGGCGCAAAGGGAGGGGTTTTTCCCAATTTCGGCAAAAGGCGGAGGGGCGCCTAGTGTATGAAGCGTCGATAATGGGGAGGGTTTAACCCCCAAAACCCCCCCCTTGTGCACGGGCTTGGGTCGTGGTGTGATGGTTAGAACACTTGACTATCACGCTGAGGATCTGGGATCGAATCCCACTCCCGACAAACTAACAAAATGTGGGTTCTTGCTTCGGAAGGGAAGTAAAGTGTGGGTCCCGAGATGAACTAGCCTAGGGCTAAAAATCTCGTTAATACAGATAAAAAAAATCCTTAAAAAATTCTACTTCTAGAAAATCTTGCATAATTTATTTTCCACATTTTCCCATAAATTTATTTAGAAGTTTCTCCAGACTGACTTCTAGAAATTCTTAAAGAACTCCCGATAACTATTCCTGGCAGCTGCGTCGGGAGTTGAACCCTTGTTTCTTAGTATTCTTAGACATGATTAAACAAGCTGCACTACTGCTAGAAAATTTCAAAATTTTTAGTTAAAAAATAAATAATAATAATAATAATAATAATATTGCTAGAAAATCTTCCGTACACATGCTCAGGTACTCCTCCATGGATTAATTCAGACAGCTCTCCGGGTTTTTTTTTTGAAAACTCGCCTGTTGTAAGCAGCATTAACGAGCTGCTGCCGGTGGTAACTAGCTTTTTTATACATTCTTCCTAGTATTTCTTCAAGAGTAGATAAGAAATAATTCGGATATTCTTTTTCCAATGATTCTATTCGTAACTTTTTTCCCTAAAACTGTTTTATGTAATCATCTAAAAAGCCTCTTCAGTGATTATTTTAGAAAATCTTCATTCAGAAAGTAATCACAGAATTCTTTTTATGGTTTCTTGAGAAATTTTGCAGTGGTCACATTTTCAGAATCGCTTTAATATTTTTTTTCTCGTTGTTTCTTCATATATTTCTTTAAGATGTTTTTCAGAAATTTTCTCAATGATTTCCTTTAAAAAAAATTTTCATGGGTTCTAAGAGCTGTTTTTCCTAGAAATTCCTACATAAATTTCTTTACAGAATGTTCTAGACATTCTTCCAAGCTTTTCTGGAAATTCGTACAGGTAAAGCTTCGCGAAATCATCCAGCGGTTTTATCATAAATTTCCGAAGGCATGTCTCTATGTTTTTTTTCAGGAATTATTCCGAAGATTCCTGCAATTTTTATGATTTAGAAGGAATTCGACCTGAATTACTTCAATATGACTTAATCGGACATAAATCGCGTGCATATGAACCGAATCAGACCTAAATCACATGAATATGAAGTGAATCAGACCTGAATCACTTGAATAAGATATGAATTAGACGTGAATCACATGAATATGAAGTGAATCAGACCAAAATCACTTGGGTTTGAAGTGAATTAGGCTTTAATCACTTGTATATGAAGTGAACGAGACTTAAATCATTTGAATATGAAGTGAATAGACATGAATCACGTGAATATGAAGTGAACCAGACCTGAATTACTCGAGTATGAAGTGTATTAGGCCTGATATGAAGTAAATCAGATCAGAATTACATGCATATGAAGTGAACCAGACCTGAATAATTTGAATATGAAGTCAGGTAGATCTGAATCATTTGAACATGAAGTGAACGAGACCTGAATCACTTGAATGTGAAGTAAATTAGAGCTGAATAACAAGAATATGAAGTGAATCAGATCTTAATCACTTGAATATGAAGTGAATCAGACCTAAATCGTTTGAATATGAAGTGAATTTGAACTGAATCACTTGAATATGACATAAATCCGACATGAATCACTTGGATATGAAGTGAACAAGATATGAATCAAGGATGTTTTCACTCAGTTCAAAACCCGATCAGTAACCACTCTTTCCCCACTCAATCAACACACACAGAAAGAGGTCTGGCATCACCTTTGTGTTTGAAAACCGGTACAGTAACTCAAACTGTGAATGAATACTGAGTGATCTTGCACTGCTGTCATTTTAACGAGTGGTCATCATCGCATGTTTTTGTTATGGACTGATAGAGTCGTGTATACCAATCGGTAATTCATTATCGTTTTCCGATCCGATTGCGTCCTTCATGTTTTGTGTCTTGATCGCATCAATTTCTATCGCAGTCTGATAATTTTCGGAAGCACATTGTTCAGCCATTTATCGACCGATTGTCAAAATTATCACATTAATCACTCGAAATACACTCTGTAGCTTGATCATGAAAACGCTAATTTTTAAACAATTTGGTCAATAGATATTAGCTATGGTTTGCTCAAGTTTTGACACGGAACTACAAATACGCTGATTTTTCTTATACGAGGCAAAATGTTTTATTTGTTAGCACCCCTGAGTGTTGCAAAAAGCTATCTCATCCATTTGACCAGTAGGGTAATTCGCTAATTGTTGAACACTACCCAAATGTTGAACACTTTCTAAATATTTTATTATAAATCTTAATTAAGTAATTTTCATCCAACGTAAACGTATGATGTAGATGCATATACATGTGGGTCACGATATTGCTCTAATTAAGTTACAAAATTATACAAATTTTACGTCAAAAAAAATTATTGAAAGTTTTGTACCGCTAATGACATGAAAACTGCACAATTATTAAAATTAATTTTAAGAAATTGCTGTAACGAAATAAGCTTTGCGGGCAAATCGACCACAAAAATCAAAGGCACACCATAGTTACAAGAACTGGAAGGATGTCCTTAACAGTTTAACATTGTTTAAAATCACATTTTCATTGAAATTTAATTTGAAAAAAATATTTTTTTTATCACACTATCATTATGCATCCATGATCCAATTGTTGAACACTGGCATAATCTACGATGTTAGCATGACTGCTAGAATTGTTTTTCAATGAGTTTCAAGGGCGTTCCAGAGGTGTTCGAAAGGAATTCAGAGTGTTAAGGGGGTCCCAGGAGTATTTCAAGGCGTTCCAGGAGGTTCAGGAGCAACCCACGGGTTTTCAAGGGATTTCAGGGTCGTTCCATGAGTGTTCTTGGGGGTTGAGTGGGTCCCATGGGTTTCTAGGAGAGTTTCAGGGGCTTTTAAGGGTGTACTTTTCTTCTGTCGTTTTCGCTTCAAATCAAATCTTTTCAGCCATTTTTGCATCTAGTCATGTTTAAAACGATTTCAGACCACTAGAGCTCTCTTCAAATGTGCGATTCCTTGTTATTTAAATGAATTGTCACTAGCTCAGACTAGCTGGGCACAAAACACGAAAAACCCCGGAGAAAATTCCGCCAGAGTGAAAAAATATCGGATGTCGAGTCAAAGTCGGGTCAAATTTTATCAAATGTTGGACCACTGTTGGACTCACATCGGATAACTGTTGGGTCTATGTTGGGTTTGGTGGCCAAAATAAAAACAGGTGAATGATAGGTTGATGTCGGGTTATACGTCATCAATTACGAACAAAGCTTCAACTGTTCAACAATTGGCGAGAACCGTCCAGCATTAGGATGAGATAGCTTAAGGAAGCGTTCAACATTTGGGTTACAGACTTCTCATACAAATGTTCTATTTTCTCTTAGAAAATGGAATTTAAGGGAATACAAATTCAATGGGCAGTATAAGGGATAAGTAGATCTAGACGTTCACTGGATATTTTTCAACTAAAGTGGAATTATGCACGGAAAAACAAACGAAAACCAAAATGCCAGTACTAACCGTTCAACAATTGGCGAATTACCCTAACCAACAAATCTTTTCACTCATGTTTGCTGCTGGTCATCTTAAAATGATTTCAGTCAACCAGAGCATCCATAAAATAGGAGGCTATTCGTCGTCATTTGAAAGAATTGTTTTTATGTGACTAGCTGAGCAAAGCGCTCCAAAATTCCGCATAACTAAATAAATATCGTACTGCCCATGATCGCATATCAGTCCCATATTTGCTGGGTTTCCTATTCATATGGGACAATTATGCGATCATAGGCAGCGTATGTCGGGTTAAAGTCAGGTCGAAAACGGATGGGTCAATGTTGGGTTAGGTGGCCAAAATAAAAACAGGTCAATGACAGGTTTATGTCGGGTTTGACGTCATCAATGATGAACAAAGCGTTTAACCTACAACGCCACCACTTATGCTTCACTGGGAAAAAAATCTTCATTCTTTCTATGTGTCCGGGACATGGATTTTTGCAATTGGGGTAAACAAATGTTTTCCATTAGTGCGACTCATACTTTTGATGAGGCACCATACAGCAGCGACTCATACAATTTAAAGCACATACTATTCATATGCTAATTTGCCTGCGTAAGCGGGTATTGGTTGCATATACTTTGGATGTGGTTTGGCACATGGATATTTGCCATTATGTATGAGGCAATTTTCCTGAGTGTTGGTAGCTGGGGCACACTTGAATGATATGTGCCGGTCATCAAACGTCGGAGAGCTTCCTTGAACCTTGACTGATGCTGGGGTTGGTGTCAATTTAATGATCAAATGCCAGTCAATTATCCCGATTGTTAATAATGGAAAAGTGTTATAATTTATGATTTGATATTTGGCTTCTAGGGGCACTCGGGATTCAGGTGGATTCGAGTGAAAATTCTGGTGTGCATCTCTGGGTGGACTTATACGAACCTATAGTGGCAATAGTGGTTTCGCAGCGCGGTGTCACGAACACTAATGCAAATCTACGGGTTGAAAATATGCCCATTTGATTTTGCTGGGAACAGCTGGTCTTTGTTTACTATTTTCAACCAGTAACTCAAGTGGTGTTCGTGTAATGCAGCGTGTACGTACACGCAACACTACTGAAAGCAGAAACCACTATTCCCCCTCCTTCCCTTATTTAATCTAACATCCCCACGACTTTTATTTAATTCAAAATACAACTGGTTAGAGTTCCACAAATGCGAAAATACAGTGCTTCGATTGCAATTGGAAACGTGAAAAATGCCTTCGGTTGCTGCCTAATTGCTACATCAACAAGAACTTTTGGATCGGATTGATTCGATCAAAATGAACGCACTCAGTAATCTTCTGCGAAAATTATCGCAAAGTGATTGAGCGCCACAATGTTTACAACCGACTTCGATTAATGCGTGAGAGAATCATGGCCTTGGTGTCCGACAGTTCAGGTTCTCTCACTGATTCTCTCGGAACTCAACAACACTGATATGAATCACTTCCCAAGCAACACACATGGTTACATAACAGTGACGGCAGCGTATGTAAGGGTTGCACAGAAGTCGTCACTGTTTTGTAACCATGTGTGCTGCTTGGGTTAAACATGAAGTAAATAGACCTGAATCACATGAATATGAATTGAATCGGACCTGAATCACATGAATTACGACTATGGAGTGAATCAGACCTGAATCACTTAAATACGACATGAATTAGACGTGAATCACATGGATATGAAGTGAATAAGACCTGAATCAATTGAGTATGAAGTGAATTAGACCTGAATCACTTGAATATGGAGTGAATCAGATTTGAATCACTTGAATATGTACTGAATTAGATATGAATCACTTGAATGTGTAGTTCATCAAATCTGAATCACTTGAATGTTAAGCGAATCATACTTGAATCACTTGAATATGAAGTGAATTAGACCTCAATCACTTGAACATAAAATGAACGAGACCTGAAAAACTTGAATATAAAGTGAATAAGACCTAAATCACTTGAACATAAAATGAACGAGACCTAAAAAACTTGAATATAAAGTGAATCAGACCTGTATCACATGCATATGAACGGAATAGGCCTGAATCACTTGAATATGACGTAAACCGAACATGAATCTCATGGATATGAAGTGAATCAGACCAGAATCACATGCATATTAAGTGAACCAAACCTGAATCACTTGGATATGAGGTGAGTTTGACCTGAATCACATGAATATGAAGTGAATCAGACCTGAATCACTTGGATATGAAGTGAATTAGGCCTGAATCACTTGAATATGAAGTGAACGAGACTTAAATCACTTGAATATGAAGTGAATAGACATGAATTACGTGAATATGAAGTGAAGCAGACCTGATTTACTTGATCACTTGGATATGAAGTGAATTAGGCCTGAATCACTTGAATATGAAGTGAACGAGATCTTAAATCACTTGAATATGAAGTGAATAGACCTGAATCACTTGAGTATGAAGTGTATTAGGCCTGAATCACTTGAATATCAGACCTGAATCACTTGAATGTGACGTAAATGGGTCATGAATCGTCAAGATCTCTCAAAAAAAAATTAAGGTCATGAATCGCATAGATGTGAAGTGGATAAGACCTGAATCAATTGAGTATGAAGTGAATCACTTGAATATACAGTGAATCAGATTTGAATCACTTGAATACAGGGGATAGACAAAATGATCGGGACAGGCAAAATTTTCACTTTTCAAAAAATGTTCAATTAGCTGTAACTTTTCGAAAAGTCCATCAAATATTCTCAAATTTTTACTGTAAGTTCTTCAATTAGTTGTGTATCAGTGAACAAAATTTGGAAAAGATCGGACAATTCTTCACGAAGTTATTAAGATTTTTGAAAAAGGTAAAATTATCCGATAGCCAACTTTGAGCTGTTATATCTCCGGATTCAATGAACCGAATGCAATGAAATTTTGACCATTTATGACTTATATAATGAGCTATGAAAAACCATTGACTTAACTTAGTATTCTTAACACGAAAGAAAATTATAACGATAAGATTATTTTTCTAATAAAACACCAAATTATCCAAAACATCAACATCGTTTCAAAATTCAAGATGCAAATTATAGTTCATTTAGTTTCCCTCTAATTGACTTATATATAAATGCGTTTTGAAGGAAAGTAACAACATAGCCGCCAATAAGTTGAAAAAGTAATGGGATGCATATTAATAATAGACCAATTTACTAAAAAATCGTGAAAAAAATAAAACCGCTATAACTTTTTCGCTTGTTAAAAATTTCAAGTTGAGTCAAATGTTTTCCAGAGTTCATTATATAAGTCATGAATTGTCAAAATTTCATTGCGATCGGTTCATTGAATCCGGAGATATAACAGCTCAAAGTTGGCTATCGGATAATTTCATCTTTTTCAAAAATCTTTATAACTTCGTGAAGAATTGTCCGATCTTTTTCAAATTTTGTCCACTCATACACAACTAGTTGAAGAACTTACAGTAAAAAAATGAGAATATTTGATGCACTTTTCGAAAAGTTACAGCTAGTTGAACATTTTTTGGAAAGTGATAATTTTGCCTGTCCCGATCATTTTGTCTATCCCCTGTATGTACTGAATTAGACCTGTATCACTTCTACACACTCAAGTGATATAGGTCTTATTCATCAAATCTGAATCACTTGAATATTAAGCGAATCATACCTGAATCACTTGAATATGAAGTGAATCAGACCTGAATCACATGAATATGAAATGACCCAGATCTAAATCACTCGAGTATGAAGTGTATTAGGCCTGAATCACTTGAATATAAAAAGAATGAGACCTGAATCACTTGAATATAACGTAAATCGGACATGAATCAACTAGATATGGAGTGAATTAGACCTGAATCGCATGAGTGTGCAGTGCATCAAATCTGAATCACTTGAATGTTAAGTGAATCATACCTGATTCAATTGAATATATGAAATGAATCGTACCTAAATGCGCAGTACCTCACATAGTGGTCGAATTGCGTATCAAACTATTTGTCACTATGATGGAAGCGATATTGTGACATTGTGAGCAGCTTTGCTTTGCTGAAGACTGTATCTTTGCAGATTATCTGGGTATCGACATTTATCAGCAATCATTTACTGGTTTAAAGGCGATAGTATAGCAATACTTTTTTAAGTGAATCCGTACTTATGACGGGAAGTGTATATGCTGCTTGGGATCCGGATGTTCTTCTGATTTTTATTTTATAAATCTCGGAGAATTTGCACAAAGAAAAGCTCTAGCTATTTTTATTCCTGGATAATAGCATTTATTCTTTCTGGAACTAATTCAAACAGTTCTTATGAAATTAAAAAAAAAGTTATTTACTGAGGTTTATGTATTTGTTTATTTTTCAGACAATCCTTAAAGAATTACTTTAAAAAACGGATTTCTGCAGGGATTCTTATAAAAAATTCTCTTGAGATATTAAAGGAAATCACCAGGGGTTCCCTAAAGAGTTTGTTTCAGGTATTTATAACTGTCCTTTTTTTCCAGGACAATTCCTGAAAAAATAAAATTCGGTAATTTTACAGATTTTACAGATAATTTTACAAAGATTTTTCTAGAAATTTCTACTGGAACACAACTACAGATTTCTTCATGACTTCTTCGAAAAATCCATTTAGAAACACCTCTAGAATATCCTTCAGTATTTCAAGGATTTTTTTAAGAACTAAGGCAGGATTTTTTCAGAAATTTGAAAAGGAACTTCCGTAAATAAAATCCTCTAGAAATTCCATAATAAATTTCTTCAGGTGTTCCTTCCATATTTCCTATTATTTTATCATGACACCACCGTTCGCACCTCGTTGTATAAATGTACAACATGTGCCAAGAAAACATCGTTTCACAAGCTTCATAAATAACTATGAAATTGATAACGTTGACGTTTGTCACTCCCATATAACTTCCATTTGATATTCCATATCTGTAGTCTTTGTTTGGGTGATCTCATCAAGTTTAATTTCATCTCAATCTCTTGATAACTAGCTAAATATCGTTAAGCCTGATCAATTATTCATTTCATTTCGGAAAGAGGGTTGAATCCACATCTAACTTTCAACAGAAAAAATCTACTTGAAATCAGACATGCAGAGCTCGCCTACAATCCGCGTCTCCAACAAAAAAAAAAACAATTCCACAACTTTTCAATCTAATAAACGAGACAAATCTCGCCGTTCCACATTTCACATTCCCACCAACCTCAATTGCCTGTCTAACCTTCCGCAGGAACGACGTCTACGGTCTGGAGAACT
This sequence comes from Aedes albopictus, assembly GCF_035046485.1. Taxonomy (NCBI): domain Eukaryota; kingdom Metazoa; phylum Arthropoda; class Insecta; order Diptera; family Culicidae; genus Aedes; species Aedes albopictus. The sequence goes on along the minus strand of NC_085137.1, from coordinate 512,191,706 downwards.
CCTTCCTGGAAGCGGAATATCACTGCCGACCGGGTTTCGAGCTCCGGTATCCGAATGCAAACGGAAACAACTCGAACCTAATCTGCCGCAAATCTCGGTGGATTGGCAAGCGGCCTTCCTGCGTACGAATTAAAAGGCCTCCATTGTCACTGTCACCATCATCATCAGCAGTGTCGGCATCAGCATCGTCATCACCCGCGCCAGCATCCTCGCTGAATGAGGCGGCAACCTTCGTAACGAGCCGGGCGCGGGAAAATAATGGCACAAAGTTATGCGGAAAGAAACATAATTGCCAGCAAGCGTGCTTTGTGAAGGATGACAACGTGACGCGGGTTTGCTCCTGTTTCAAGGGATTCAAAATGGTTGACGGCCGGTGCGTTGGTAAGTAATGTCTTTTCTTTTTTCTATTTTTTATTGAAAGTCCATGCAGTATAGGGTCTTGTACCATTTGGGCAGGTGTACCTATTTTGGGCACCGTTATAACTAAGTCAATTTCAAACCGATTGATTCGCATTTTTGTATAGACTTAGGCACGTGCAGTATCTAACTCTGTACAAAAATTCAAATCAATCGGTTTCAAATTGAATTAGTTATACCGGCAAGTGCCCAAAATAGGTACACCTGCCCAAATGGTACAAGACCCTTGTAGAGCCCTTGAGAATTCAACATTTTTACTACAAAAAAGATGACTCATACACATAGCTAAAGCTCCTGTCTCTTTAAACATTTCGGATCAAAGGCTCTCATAAGATTCTGGCAAAATTTCTTTGTAAAACAATACCTGAATTTTTATATCAATAACAGCGAAATTCATAAAGCTGTTCAAAATGGTTTTCAAAAAGAATATGTTGGTAGATTTCGTTGAAAAAATGAAATTTGTTCCGCGGAGTTTTGAGTTCATCCGACTGAATTATAACACAATTGATGATGCTATGATATTCTCAGCAAAAGTGTTTCCAAGGTGATAAGATCTTATTATTCTATTCAGTGGCGTAGCCAGCTTTTCGACCAGGAGGGGATCAAGCACCCTTAGCAAATTTGTTCCTACTAGCTTTTATAACTAAACGCAATACGAAATGAAAATGAATATAATAACAGTAAATTCTAAACGCATTATTTAAGCTTTCAGCAGTCACGCTGTTGTAGGGTGACGATCGGTATTATCGGCAGGCTAAAATATAAACGACTCATAAGAAAGTGATCATTCGCCATAAATAATTCCAAAAGTCCCAGTGAAGAAACAGGGGTGTAAGTAGTAATAAATAACTGATGATAAATCGACTGATTTGGTGGAATTGATTATGTTTGGCTACGCAGTCATTTATTGAACAAACGACGTTCTTTATTTGCCCGACGTTTCGACACGGGGATTGTGTCTTCCTCAGGGGGTACTGTAATTTTACATATATTCTAATTGTTTGTGTTTATGTCTAATTGTTTTAACTTACAATATTTGTGTCGTTATTTGTCCTATGTTTAGTCGAACTATAACTGTCGGGTTTAGCGAATTTTGGTACATGCTGTAAGGGTCAAGTTTGTTATAAAATGGAAAAATTAACATTAAGTTCACTTATTAAAAATCTTACACTTTGAAATTTCTAATTTTTTCCCGCACAACTTGTACTGCTCAATGGCGCAATCTTTCTAATTTCTAGTCCTTCTTTCTTCTATCCTACGGACTGGTTAACGTGCCCTATCGGTGTTATTGATTCCCTCTCATCTATGCTATCGTTTCTCGGTGTCTTACGCTCCCTTCTGCTTTTTATGTCGTGCAACACTGCTGCGTATGTCGTACTCAGTCTGTCTATGTCGGTTCGTTTATTAACTGTGTTGTCGGTGTTCGTGATGTGACACATCTCTAAAAATGGAAGTGTGGATTGTTTGTAGCTATGGTCAATAATTTGTGTGTGTTCTAAATCGCCATTCTGCCAGCCGTACCCATACCACCTACAATGATCGTAATCACCGAGGACACCCAAAGCCGACCATCTCGCCAGCCGCCCACCCCACCAGCCATTCTGCCAGCCGTACCCACACCTCCCACAATGATCGAAATCACCCAAAGCCGACCATCATGCCAGCCTCCCAGCCCACCAATCGCAGCCACACCACCCGCACTGACCGAAATCACCGAGGACAATCAGAACCGACCGGATCACAATCCATCCAACCTGGTAGCCAACGAATCCACACCAATCGAATCACCAATCACCTCAAATCAGATGCAGCAACAAACCGAACCACTCTGCCACCATCCAAATGCATCTTCTGATGTGAATCATGCGAACCAAACACCATCTCCACATAACGTCATCTCCAATCACTCCAGCACCACAAATCCTGCAGCAGAACAATCTGAAACGACAAATAGTTTAAAAACATATAGGGCAATACCGTACATACCTTCACTTTCCCAGAAAATTATAAAAATATTAGCCAAAGATTATCCCAACTTGGCAATAACAACAAAACAGAACCGAGTAGTCAAAAGCCTCCACACACTAGTCAAGCATCCAGTTAACAGAGATGATGTTAGTAATGCAGTATACAGAATACCATGTAGTAACTGTGAATGTAGCTACATCGGTATGACCACAAACACACTACGAAAAAGACTAGCAGGGCACCGATCGAATGTTAATAGGTTAGATAAACTGATAAATGATAACAATACTAACACAGAAATAGCCAAGGCATCACTGATAGAAACAACCACAGCACTAATACAACATTGTATAGAACAAGATCACCGATTCGATTTAGAACACACACAAATTATTGACCATAGCTACAAACAATCCACACTTCCATTTTTAGAGATGTGTCACATCACGAACACCGACAACACAGTTAATAAACGAACCGACATAGACAGACTGAGTACGACATACGCAGCAGTGTTGCACGACATAAAAAGCAGAAGGGAGCGTAAGACACCGAGAAACGATAGCATAGATGAGAGGGAATCAATAACACCGATAGGGCACGTTAACCAGTCCGTAGGATAGAAGAAAGAAGGACTAGAAATTAGAAAGATTGCGCCATTGAGCAGTACAAGTTGTGCGGGAAAAAATTAGAAATTTCAAAGTGTAAGATTTTTAATAAGTGAACTTAATGTTAATTTTTCCATTTTATAACAAACTTGACCCTTACAGCATGTACCAAAATTCGCTAAACCCGACAGTTATAGTTCGACTAAACATAGGACAAATAACGACACAAATATTGTAAGCTAAAACAATTAGACATAAACACAAACAATTAGAATATATGTAAAATTACAGTACCCCCTGAGGAAGACACAATCCCCGTGTCGAAACGTCGGGCAAATAAAGAACGTCGTTTGTTCAATAAATGACTGCGTAGCCAAACATAATCAAGTAATAAATAACAAAAGTTCCATAAACAAATAGAAAAATGCATAAATAAATCAAAAGTTTCCATAAATAATTGATTTTTGAGCAATTAAAAACGTCAGAAATGCAATGAATAATTCAACTGCACTATGGGCCAGAAATCAAAATTTCGCGACAAAGTTGTTTTTCTAAGATCAGTAAATTTTCATATATGTGTGATTGTTTGGGCTATGTTTGATTGTATACCGACTGATTTTTTCGATTTGTAACGAAATTTTATCGTTTTTTGTATGGAGAAAGTTCTTGTAAGCGAAAATTCTCGATTTTAACCAATATTAAGAAAAATATGATTTGTGGAGAGAAATGTGCCCAACACGTATAACGCACACATTTCCTAGCAGTAAACTTAGTACATTTTACATATTTGATGCTCAAATTGCGCTGGCTTTAAGTTAATTTTAAAATTTTACAATATTTACTCAAATTTTACGGTTTATTTGCCAATTTGTTCAAAAAGTAGTAGTATTCGACCGTATTCGACATGCAACCGGTCTAGGAAGCTAGTTTAGACTCAGCTTTTTCATATGCTTCCGGACTTTTTTGCGGGAATTTGCGGGAAACCAAGTTAGAGTGATTTTTGTGCATACATTAATTTTACAATATTTTACGCTGCGCTTCAATAATCATCCATTCGAAGATCCATTTTTGCCATTATGATGCAATTTTCTTATGGCTTGCGAAACAATACACATAGCAACAAACAACTATCATTCAAGAAGGTTTCGTTTCAGATGACTGTGATTGTAGGCTTTTAAATCAATACAACACACTTACTCAAAGTGCAAAGTTTCAGTACATCAATTCGTATGGTCAATTATGCTTTTTTATTAACTCAACTTATATCCTTATGTATAGATGGATAAGTTTTCACGCTTGGTTTTCACGCTGCTCAGGAGTTTCAGGTAACCGGTCATTTGGCCGAATGCCGATTGGCCGAATTATGTTCAACATAATTCAGACACCCTTTCTCACATTCTGGCTGCTAATTTGATCATCATTATTTTTATCTTTTGTCAATCATTAACTATTCTTTCTAGTTTTTTTAATTCAGGGATTAGTTGGCGTTGAAGTTGTCATTATTTCATCAGAGATTTCCCTCCTTTATATCATTGGCGATTCTTTCGAGTTATACTGACGTTCAGAACAGTGTCAAGTTCATCATTTCTCCTTCAGCCAAATGGCGTTCGGCCAATTGACTCGGAGCCGGTTTTTGAACAATAAATAAATTGCGCTCCAGCTTCGTACATATGTACAAGTGGGATGGATATATTTACGATCAGGGGAAAGATTTGATTTTCCTTATAACATTCAAAATGCCGAGTCATTGATTGGCTCGATAGCTTAGTCCGTAAAGCACTTGTATAGCATATAAGGGTCGTGAGTTAAAATCTCACCTAACATGAGGATTTGTTCATAAATAACTTCACTAATAATTTATCCATCTGTACATATGTACATTGAGTTAATAAAAAATTCTAATTGATCACATGGATTGATATACTGAAACTTTGCACTTTGAGTAAGTGTGTGGTTTTGATTTTAAAGCTTATAATCGCATTTATATCTGGAACAAAACCTTCCAGAATGATAGTTGTTTGTTGTTATGTATATTGTTTCGCAAGCCATAAAGTGATTGCGTCGTAATGGCAAGAGTGGATGATTATTGAAGGACAGTCTAAAATATTGTAAAATTAACGCATGCGCTAAAATCACTCTAATTTGGTTTCCGCAAATTCCAGCAAAAAAGATTGGTTCCCCTATTTTGTACAGTACGTTAAAAAAGCTCGCCTGTTCTACATAAATCAACGTGGAGCTGGTAGCAATGGCCAATTTCTGGAAGATTTATGATTTCTATTTACTCGTACATCACTTCTTCTGGAGCGCAGTTTTTTTTTCGTAAAAAATTAAAGCTAAACTCTTTTGGAAATTATGAACTCTTTTGAGGACTAATCCAGAATTTTCTTCGTGATTTCCTTCATTTTTTTCCAGTAGAACATAATGGAAACGCACCCGATTTTTTTTTTCAAAATGTCTACATAGTGTCTTCCATGACCAACTGGAGTTCTTTCAGTAATTATTCATCCAGTTGTCTAGGCTTATTAGCAATTTTGGAATAACCTGGATCTCCATTCCTCTAAGAACAAACCATCAGTTGAATTATTACGAGTACAGCTTTGCCGGAAACTCCCTAAAGATTTATATAAGTACTCATATACTGAATATACTCACTTCAGAGTAAAACCCTAAAGACATGCCAATTGACGTATTCCCGGTAGGATGCATGGAAGAATTGTTGAAGGTATTCTCGTAAAAGCCTTGAAACTATCACTGGAAGAAACCCTCGAGTTATTCCTGCGAGAATTCCTGAAGGGAACTCTTGGAGAAATTCTTGAAGAAATTATTGCGGGCATTTCCGAAAAACTCTCAAATAAATGAATTTAAAAAAATCCTAAATCTTCAAAAATAAATGTGTGAAGGAATTTGAGAAGAAATTCCGGGAGAAATCAATTCCCGAAGGATTCCCTGGAGAAATGTCTGAAAGCATTTTTAGCATGAAAGGACATAAATGTCCAAAGGAAATCACAGTGACTTCTACGCAACCAAAACTTGCGCTGCCTTGACTATTTTGTGGCATGTGTGTTGCTTGGAAGAATCCCAGGAGGACTTATTGTCTTGCATATTGTAAGAATTTCGACCAACGGTTCGACCAGGATCTATTGTATTCTATACGGATGGATCGAAAATGAGTGATAGAACTGGGGCTGGAGTATATGGACCCAGGACTAAACTCGCCATACCAATGGGTAAATGGCCAACGGTGTTCCAAGCTGAAATTCAAGCTATTTTGGAATGCGCTGCCATCTGTCTTAAAAGAAAATATAGATATGCGAATATCTATATCTTTTCAGACAGTCATCCAGCTTTAAAGGCAGTCTGCACATTTGAATGTTATTCTAAGCTAGTATGGGAGTGCATTACACTACTGAAGAAACTGGCTGGAAGGAAGACTGTAAAATTATTCTGGGTACCAGGTCATTGTGGAATTGCAGGCAACGAAATTGCGGACCAGCTAGCTAGGGAGGGATCTCTGGGTGCCTTGTATGGACCGGAACCCTTCTGTGGAGTATCATCAAGTTCTCTATCGATGGAGCTAAAAAATTGGGAGAAACAGAGCGTAGGAGCAAACTGGCATACTGCACCTGGAATATCCCAGTCAAAGAGATTCATCGTGCCAAGCGTGAAAAACACGAACACACTACTGAAACTTAGTAAACGCGAATTAAGTGTGTACACAGGATTGCTAACCGGGCACTGCCCATCTCGACACTTTCTATTGAAGCTCAAGAAGATTCAATCAGAAGAATGTCGGTTCTGTGGTTTCAACTCTGAAACCTCGGAACATCTACTTTGTGAGTGAAGTTTTCTCTTTAAGAAGAGAGAACGTTATTTCGGTGGATGCATCATGCATCCCCGAGATATCTGGTGGAATATAAATCCCAAGAAGGTAGTGGCCTTCATTTTGGAAGCTATTCCAGACTGGGGTATAATGTAGGCTTAAAAAAAAAACAATCGCTTGTTCTTAATTTTAGTGAGTGTACTAATGTACTGCATAAAGCAACTGGGTCTTACCACAATAGATCAATTAATGGTCGCAGTGGTTGTGTACCCCTACAGGGAAAAAAAGAATTTCTAATGGAACCACTGAGTAAACTTCTGAGGAACTGCTGGAAGGAATCCTGAAAGTATCTCTGGATAATTTCATGGTTCCTGCATGCATCCTTTTTAAGTTATCTTCCTATGCTATTCGCTGGAGGAATTGCTCCAGAAATTCTTGAGTAATTCAGAAAAGTCATCACGTAATCTTGGAGAAATTATTGGGTATATCCTTGGAAAAGATGATTTAAGGATTTCTGAAAATTTTCAAGAAAAATATCTGAAGAAATCACTGCAGGAATCCCTGGAGCAATCTCTGGATCAATTTCTGAAAGTATACCTAAAGGACCTCTGGATAAATTCTGGATGGAATCCTAAGAAAAAAGTATGAAGAAATCTCTTGAGGAGTTCATAGAGGAAATCGTAGAGAAAATCCTGAAGGAATCCTTGAAGAAGTTCATGGATAAATCTCTAGAAAGAATCCTGGAGGCATGTTTGGAGGAACTTCTAATCAAATTCCTGGTGTGATCTCTGGAGGTATTCCTGGAGAAATTCCTGGAAGAATTCTTGGAGCAATCCCAGGAGGAAATTCTGAAGAAATCTCCACAGGAATTCTGGGAGGAAATCCTGTAAAAAATTTTGAAAAAATCCCTAGAGAAGTTCCAGGAGGATTTCCTGGAGGAATCTGTGGGAAAATCCCTGGAGAAATTTGTGGAGAAACTCCTGGAGGAATCCCTGAAGCAATTTCTGGAGGAATATTTGAAGGAATTCCTGGAGGAATGCTTAGAGGAATGCCTGGAGGAACCCTGGAGGCATCCCCGAAAAAATCCTGAAGAATCTCTGAAGGAATCCCTAGACGATTTCCTGGAGGAATTGCTGACAAAATTTCTGAAGAATGATTAGGAGCCATTCCTGGAGAAACTCCCAGAGGAATTCCTGGGGTATACATGGAGGAGTTCCTTAAGAAATTCCTGAATCAAATCCTAGAGGAAATTCTAGAGGTATTCCTGTGGGAATATGTTGTAGAATCCCTGAAGGAATTTCTGAAGAAATCTATAAAGAAATTCTTGAAACAATTACTGAATGAATTTCTGGAGGAATCTCTACAGGAATTATAGGATTTTTTTTATTTCCATTAATATCATTTTTTTCTGAAAAAAAAAGCTTCCTCCAGGAATTTCTAGATGAATTTCTGAAGGATTTCCAGGAGAAATCCTCTAAGGAATTCCTGAAGGAATCTGTGAGGGAATCCTTGGAGAAATTTGTGGAGAAATCCCTGAAGGAATCTCTAAAGCAATTCTTGAAGGAATCTTTGGAGGAATTCCTAGAGGAATGCCTTATAAATCGCGAAAGTATTCTTAGAGGATTTCCTGAAAGAATCCTTGGAGGATTTCCTGGGGGAATCCCTGGAGAAATTCATGGAAAAATCCCAGGAGGAACCCCTGAAGCAATTCTTGAAGAAATCTTTGGAGAAATTTCTGGACGAATCTCTGAAAAATTCCTGAAAGTATTCCTGGAAAATTTCCTTGAAGAATTTATGAAAAAAAAACCCTAGAGGATTTCCTGGAGAAATTGATAACATAATTTTTGGAAGAAGTCCAAGGCAATTTGTGAATCAATTCCTAGATAAATTCATGGAGGGATTCCTGGGGAAATTCCTGGATAAAATCCTGGAGAAATTCTCATGGAAATTGCCTGGAGAAATTCTCATGGAAATTGCAGGAGGAATCGCCGAAGGAATTCCTGGAGGAATCTCTAAAGAAATTCATGAAACAATTACTGGGAGAAATTTCTAAAAAAAATCCATTAAGATATTTCTGGAGGAATTTTTTGAGGAATTCCTGAGGGAACCCTCGGAGAAATTCCTGGAACAATCATGGTGAAATTTCTGGAGGAACCGCTGCAGCGATTGCTGGAGAAAAATCTGGAAAAATCCATTGAGGAATCCCTGGAAAAATTCCAGAAGATATTTCTAGAGAAAACCCTGAAAGAATTTGTGAAGGAATTCCTGAAAGATTTTCTGGAGAAATTCCTGGACAGAATGTATGAAGGTATTCCTAAATTAACTCCTGCAGGAATCCTAGAAGAAATTCGTGCGGTAATTTGGAGAAATTTCTGGATGAAATCCTGGAGGTATACCTGCATGAGTTCCTGGGGGAATCCTAGGAAGAATTCCTGAAGCAATCCCAGGAGAAAGTCCTGAAAGAACTCCAGCGGAATTCCTGGAAGAATTCCTGGAAGAGTCTCTGAATCAATTCCTGAATGAATTCCTGGCGAAATCTCTGCAAGAATCCAATAAGGAATCCCTAGAAGAATGCATAAGAGAATTCCTGGTGCAATTTTTGGAGGAATCCTTGAAGTAATATCTGGATAAATCTTTGGGCTTTTTTATATTTTTTTTCTCTGCATTTCAACCTTAAGCAATCGCCAGAGGAATTCATAGAGGAGTTTTTGACGGAATTTCTAAAGCAAGGATTTCGTGGAGGAATTTTAGAGAAATCCCCGCAGGAATTTAAAGAGGAAATCCAGGAAGCATTCCATGAAGAATTCCTGGAGGAATCTCCGAAGGAATTTGTAGGGGATATCAGAAATAATTCCTGCAGATGGAATTCTTGGAGAAATTCTTATGGAATCCTTAGAAGAGTTCGTGGAAGTTCCTGTAGCAGTTCCTGAAGAAATCTCAAGAGGCATTCCTGAAGAAACTCCAGAAGGAATCCTGGAAGCAATTTCTAGAGGAATTTCCAAGGGAATCCCGAACCAGAGTCCCTCAAAGAATATAAGGAGAAATTCCTGAAGAAAGCATAGGAAGAGTTCCTGGGGAATTTTTAAAATAAGTTGTTCCGGAAAGAATCACAGAAGGAATTCCCGAGTGAAGCCCTGGAGAAATTCTTGGAGGAATCCCTGCATGATATCTTAGAGGAATGCCTGTAGGGATTCCCGGAGAATCTCTAGAGAAGCTCCTCTAGTTATATTCCTGGAAGAATTTCTGGATGAATTTCTAGAGATATCTAGAGATATCAGCATTTCTGTCGAATCCTGAAGAAATCGCAGATGGAGTTCTTGGAGGATCCTTTAGAAGAGTTCGTGGAGGAATTTCTTGATGAATCCCTGTAGCAGTTCCAGGAGGAATCCTGGAAGCAATTCCAAACGACATTCCTAAGGAAATCCCTAAACAGTCTTGAAAGAATTTCAAGAAGAATTCATGAAGGAATTCCTGGAGGCAGCCTTGAAGGAATTTTAAAATAATCCCTGGAATTGTTCCTGAAAGAAACAAAGAAGAAATTCCCGGGTGAATCCCTGGAGGAATTCTTTTAGGAAAACCTGAGGGAATTCCTGAAGAAACCCCATGAGGAATCTCGGAAGCAATTCCATGAAAAAAATCCTTAGGAAATCCCGGGGAAGCTTCCTAACAAATTCCTAGAAGAATTTCTGTAGGAATTCCTAAGAAATATATTAAGAATCCATGCGTTAAATGAATTCTGGACGAATTATTGTAGGAATCTTTAGATTTACTTCCAAAAGAACGTTTTTTTTTGTCTTCATTTATGAGATTTTCAGCCCGAGGCTGGTTCATCTCAGCCAAAAGAACGTTTTGGATAATGTTTTAAGGAATAACTGGATACATTTTCATGTAATCTCTGGTAAAATGTTCTGAAAGGTTTTCTGGGAGATACACCTGCTGAAGTAGTTCAAATTATTCCTAATTTAATAATTGAAGATTGCTTCAATTGTTAGTGGAATTGAAGGAATAAATGGAGAAACCCCTGATGAAATCTCTGAAGGAACTTGCACAAATACCTAAAAGGATCTCTGTTGACATTCCTTTGGGAATCTCTGAAGAAAATCCTACAGGAATCCTCTAAAAAAGCAATGGAGCAATCACTGGAGGAAGCACTAAAGACATCTCAGGAGAAATTCCCGAAGGAATTCCCTAGAGCTATTCTTGAAAAAGTCTCTGGAGCAATCCATAATGGAATCACTGAAGGAAGCTATGAAAAAATCCTGAAGGAATTCGCAGAAGTATCTGTAAAAGTATCTGACGAAATTGTGGGAAGAATTCCTGAAGCCTTTCTTGGAACAAACCCTGAAACAATCACTATCGGAATCCTTCATGATGCCCATTGCCCATGGAAAAAAATCACGAAAGAGAAATTCCTGGGGAAGTCCCTTGAGGAAATCCTGAAAGAATCCCTGCAGAAGTTTCTGAAGAAATGAATTTCTGAAGTCTTTGTATATCATGAATAAACATCACATAGTTAAGCCATTCACTCAAGCTTGTTATTTGGTAATTCTATGATAAGGTTGAAGTGGTTCTCTTGGAGAAATTCTTGGCGAAATTTATTGTGGTTTTTATCTGAAGGTTTTTATTTATTTTTTGAGATATTTTTTCTGGAACACTGAATTATTGATAATATTTGAGTTGGCCGTCCCCTCTGGCTACGCCCATGATTCTGTTTACGTAGTTTTGAAATGAGTATACGTGATTTTTTTGCAGATAATCCGTTAAAGTACCACGTTATTTGTAATCCATTGTTCGAATGTAAAAAAAAACTTCATCTCCCAATGCTGCGGTTATTTACCTTCCGAAGCAATTTACCCGAAAATTTTCAAGCACCATCAAGACTTCTATATTCTTAATGAGCCGCACCGAAGCACCATTCCCGGAATATTTACGGCCAAACTTCACACGAACTCCAAGCCGCAAAACAAATTACGATCGGTATTTACGCGTAATCACTCCCTTATCGCTCCCAACCGCACATTCTTTTATCACCGGCCAAGGGAGAGCAAAAAGGCTTAAGCGCTCGTAACCGGAACCCCCGCGTCGGATGTAATGACCATCAATATTCTTCCCGCTTAAAAAGCATCCCACCAATTTCCAATGAAAGACCACCGGCTGTCCTCCCCCCATTGCCTACAAATTAATGGGCACCGCGATGAAAAGAGCTCTAAATCTTTGTCCAGACCCATTCATTCCCACAGCCACTTGTACCTACTTGCCTCGGAAGCCACAGATGGCTTATAAATCATCTTGCCTTGCACAAACTACACCCGGTCCAGTTTTCCGCACAGCCGACGTAAAAACGGGAAAGCCATCATCTTAATTGATTTTTTACATGCCGACAGCTTTTGTGTCCTTTTTTCGGTGGTCTGTTCTCTCCTTTTCGGCGGTTGCAGCCATCGCAGCCAGCGAGGACACCGGCGGAACCGCGATCCCGGGCCTGGGATGATATATTGTCAATTAAAAATTTGATTCTTTTTCATAAATTATTTCACCCTGCTAAATAGAGAGGTATTTGCTCCGGAGGTAAAGGATGAGACCGAGCCCCAGGGTCGTCCTCAATGAATGATGGTTGCAAAATTGGAATTTATTAGAAGCGATGGTGATGGCGATGACGACGGCCAACCGGAAGAGCCAATATCGAGTGTGCTGATGACGGCTACTGGAGGCGGTCGGTCGCAGTGGGGCATGTTGGCAATTTGTACCTTTCCACCGCATCGGTGGTGGGTGACAGTCGAGTGTCGTTTGATAAATTGGTTCGGAAAACGAGGTAATAAATTTTTATTTTATTTCCCTACTGATTTTTCACGCTGCCATTCCCGGTGGATTAAACGGGTTTCCTGGGTAGAATTTAAAAGTTGATGGAAAAACTACATTCAATGGGAACAATTTCTTGCCAGGTTGACGGTAATGCCCTTCGCAGTGGATGAAAATTTGATAAAATTCCATAAAAAATCCAGATTGAAAAATATGAAGTTGTTGAGGAATTCAAGTAACCAAAATTTCGGCTTTCTATGACAAAATACACTTTCAATTTCCACGACGCACAGTGCTGCGAATGTATGGAACTGCAAGACAAAAATCATAACTAACGTACCATACATTTTTTCTCAACAGTGTCTTCGGTGAAGTTGACAAACTTGATAAAAGCTACAATTTGCATAAATGTCCTGTGTTTAATTCATAGTCGCTTAAGTGTCTTAAACGCCAATTTATTATATTCTTGCTGGTTTTTTTTTTCTAGGATGCAGTTTAGGCAACTGTATAAACATATAGATTATAATATATAGGTAATTGCAAGAATGACTTATTCACCAAACTTTATTCTCACCGAACATTTTGTTTCTTGAAGGTTGTGCGTTTTGCCATTTTTTTTCAGTTGCATACTTTCAAAATGGAGAAATCGTTGAAATTTACCCTCAAATTCTTCGTAGAAATAAGCAATTTCATAAGAAAACGAAGGAACAATATAAACTGATACACTTTTCGTTTAAATGGATCAAAAAAGAACACTTGATCAAAAATATATTCGATTTCGACTATAAGTACATCACTTGGAAAAAGAATTACGAACAAGTTAGCAAATAAAAGCAGCTGGAGTCGAATTCAGTATTCAGCGGACACTATAAAGAAAACATGGTGAAAAATTCAGAGAGGTCTTTTGAGGTCATTTTTTGTTTCATCAATTTGAATTTTGGGGTCGTTTTTTCTCTACGCCGTATAGTACTTACATTATGACATTTTATTTTCACAAATATCAAAACAAGTTGTCATGCTAAACAAAAAAATAGATTCTACTGATGTGTTGTAGACCTTCCATTTTGATTTTCACTGAAAACTTAAACGTTTAATAATGTTGAGCTAGGCCAAAGATGAATCTGTGTTATAAAATATTATTTTTCTTTGGACAACGAAAACACTGTTTGGTAATCTAGGTTTTTTTGGTATAATAAACACGATCTTCAAGCTTATATTGCTGTGTGCATTCGAAATGCAAATATCAAATGCGGGACCACCAAATGCGGTAAGATTTTCTAACAAGTAACCCGATGTCAGTGAGAGCTTTTGAATCCTAGGTTGGCGGTGGTTTTGACTATGGTTGCTAAGTTGCCTTTGGTAACACTGTGCTACCGCGTTTGGAGCGCATTTGGACACCGTTTGCGTCTTGAATGCGCACAGCAATAATAATCGAGCAACATACTTCAAGCATGTATGAACAGCATGGCATACTAGATTGCACAAAATTTTGAAGTCGATTTTTTCACTTTTGTCTATGGGGCGCAGCACTGTGGACGTTCAGGTAAAGTTCCGAATGAAATTAGTGGGTTTCGTGGCCGTGCGGTTAGCGGCGTCAGTCGTCTAGGCGTTTCGTAAGCCTCGGAGTGCGGGTTCGATTCCCGCTCCAGTCGGGGAAAACTTTTCGTCAAACGGAAAATTCTCCATTGGACCACTGGGTGTTATGTGTGTTGTCCGTTGTCTCGTGTATGTAATGTTCAGTCTGTGCAGCCTCTGGCTGAAGACGGTGTAGTGTCTTTTTTTTTTTTAATTTTCTGGCTGCTTAAGAGGCTAACAAAGAATCTTGCTAAAACTTAGCACATAAATTCCAGCATGGCTCATTGTTAGCCTTTCAAGGATACTACTCAGAATTTTCAAGTTTTTAGAAGTTCATTTCAATAAATCGATGTTCTAAGGAAGTTTTTTTTTTACATTTTTTTTTTATTCTTAATCACTTAACCTAATTTACAGCTCCTTTGTCCACTAGGGCACTACGTGAGCGATTCCAATTGGCCGCTGCACTTAGACATTGTACAGCGCCTAAATGTATACTATTCTAATTCAACTATATCGAACTGGTGCTTTGTGCTGCTATCACTTTTCTACCCTGTCCACAGTAGGATGATGAGCACGAGATGATGCTGATGTGTGGCTGTTGTTCCTTTTCCAGTCCAATTGGGGGTCGTCCATTATGAGTTGCGGTTCGCCGATATCCAAGTTTCCGGGTCCGTTGGAGCATATGCTCCGAAGAGGGTCAGGTGTCAGTTGCTCTCGGGGGAAAGAGCAACTGACGAAAAATTGCAAGTGCCGGGGCTGGGATCGAGTCAAGTACAAGACACTGAAGACGACCTTACAGTTGAGGTCGAAATACGTATCTGTCAAAGGATGCAAATTCTTAGTGGAATTCAAATGAACAGTACTTAACGCGATTTTCTTTTTACTTTCAAAATTTCTATTTGGCAGAACATATAAAAAATAGAATTGTACCCAACCAGAGCGAACTGTAAACCATTCCATAGAATCAGCGAAATATTTTAGTTTTGATCGCCGTCAGATTTCTAGCATCTAGCCGACTCATAGTAACAATCTGTGAGAGAATTGAACACGAATTTAGAAATACGGGTGGGTGTTAAATGATTCAATTATGTTTCGATGGCGCTGATCGCCATTTTTTCAAATCACATTCAGCTAGACCGAACCGAATCCACTGCTTTTTAGAATCAATTTATGTTATGTTATGTTTATGTATGGGGTTTTACGACTGGGAACTTGATGGAAAGGGGGATGGCTTTTTCAGTCTTTGATTCAAGAACGATTTGTATCTACATTCCCGACGTTTCGGCCTAGGGATTTGGCCTTTTTCAAGGGTCGTAATGTCTACCGTCTATTGTTTTTGTAGTTTTTGCATATAGAATGCTCTTCTGGATTGCTTTTCATGTATACGTGTTGTTATTTTAGATTTTTTTATTTTTGTATTATACACTGTGCACTAGTAACGACTGTTTTAAAAGATTTTTTTTAAAATAGTCGTTACCAGTGCACAGTGTATAATACAAAAATTAAAAATCTAAAATAACAACACGTATACATGAAAAGCAACCCAGAAGAGCATTCTATATGCAAAACTACAAAAACGATAGACGGTAGACACTATGAACCTTGAAAAAGGCCAAATCCCTGGGCCGAAACGTCGGTAATGTAGATAAAAATCGTTCTTGAATCAAAGACTGAGAAAGACATCCCCCTTTCCGTTATGTTTATGTTATGCTGTTTTTGAATACCTGCGTTATGTCGATACACCTCATATTGATAATTTTACGCAAGAGCCGTCATTGAAAAACAATGCCAATTAGAATAATATAGCCGGAAATAAAAAATCAAAAACTTGGTTCGCGTTGGCTGATCGAAAAAGGCGTTTTAACGAAAACCATCAATGAGAAGAATGTTTAAAACTTGATTCAGACAGACTTAAAGACTGACCTTTAGCTAGGTAAAATGACCTAGAGGTAAGGCGCTTGGTTATCACTTATATGATCCAAGTTCGAATCTCCTTAATATTTTTGAAAACTTTTTTGTACTTGGTTCACTTTGGTAGAACATTTTCATGGTTTTTTTTTCGACCAGCATATAATTTAAAGTAGGTACACAAATTGCTCCACTTTCACATCTCAGGACCTCAGAATATGCAAGGACATCATAATCATTCTTGTTCTGTGTCTGCACAATGAACAAGACTATTTTTCTTATAAGTGTGACACACTAGCTGGCAATTCGTTGTAGTAAATGTTTTGTCCATTCCACCTTTCATTCCTTTGACCATTTGGTCATTTGAATTTTTGTGAATCGATTTTTTGTCCTTCAACCTTCTATCCTAAAGCCGCGCGCAGATGCCCAATGAGCTATTCGATAGAAAACACGACACTGGACAACGGACTAGCATGCAATACCAGTGGCATAGCCGAAATCCTTCCCTGACAGGTGTAGCGAGTGATGATGATGAACCTGGGCGTGTTAGCGAGAATCGAACCCACAATCCCCTTTGTATTTCAGACTGTTTTATTAATTTTAAGCACAACTTTACAGCCTAGCTATTTGGGCTCTTTGCAAGGAGAAGATTTATTTTCACATATCCAAACAAATGCCGGTTATTAAAAGCTACAATTGACAATTGATTTGTTTGTGGTAGCACATTCTTTAGTGGTTTCTAGAGTTTATGCATCCGTTAGAAGTTTCATACAGGGTCTCTAGTGGTAAAGGTTATGTATGGATCGCTAATCCGGAGACGGCGAGTTCGATTCCCGTTCCAGTTGGAAAATTGACTTCCTTGGTTTTGTTGGTATAGTGTATCATTGTGCTTGCCTCACAATTTACGAATTCATGACGAGCTTGGTGGCCTAATGGCTACCGCTTCTGATTCATAGTGGTTTCACAGCGTGGTTTTACGAACACTAATGCAAATCTTTTGCCGGAAACAGCTGATTTTTGTTTACTATTTACCACCAGTTACTCA
This sequence comes from Aedes albopictus, assembly GCF_035046485.1. Classification (NCBI taxonomy): domain Eukaryota; kingdom Metazoa; phylum Arthropoda; class Insecta; order Diptera; family Culicidae; genus Aedes; species Aedes albopictus. Next base: position 512,174,569 of record NC_085137.1, on the reverse strand, counting down.
AGTAGTGTTCGTGTAATGCAACGTGTACGTACACGCAAGCAGAAACTACTATATGCAGAAGGTCCTGGGTTTAATCCCTGACCTGTCCCTTTCCTCCCACTTTGTATCTTTCTATCTAATTTCTCTCTCTCTTCTACATAGACATCTCATGTGTATTCGTTTGTGCGTAGCGATCGCTAGAACCAGAAACGGCTTTGAATTAATTTTTGAATGAATTAATTTGAATAAACCGTTTCCCTTCCTTCTAGCTTTCATCACAGCACAGTGTCAATCTATCGTATGACGCCTACAAGTTATGCATCCAAGTTCGCTTCATAGTAATCCTCACCAGGGATGAGAAATGTACTGGAAAAAACGGTTACCGGCTGTACATTTGACATTTTTCCACACGAACATCATAGGCCCAGCCAAACTCAAACTGTTCGAAAAATAAATGTCATAACATTTTTTTTCCTGCAGCCTTCTTCCTCGAAACGGTTTCCAAGCGCGAGAGCGCCAGTACTCGAGCACAACGACGACAACAATTTCTGTCTCTCCCGTTTTCGCATTTTTCTGCGTTTCAAACCGCTTCCAGACAAACTTCTTTACATGCATCACAAAGCTAGGAGTGTGCTCTAGCTATTTGTGCAAATCGATTTAAATTATTCATTAAAACAAGTGAGTTATTAGCAGTTGAAAATATTTGACATTTTTCGCAATCACCCGCCTCAGCATGACTGCTCATAAATGTTTTCGTGGGGAAGCGAAAACCATCAAGCGTCTGCTTGACTGCCGTCGGCGTGGCGTCTGATGGTATTGGTGCGGCCGTTGTTTTGTTTTTATTTTACTGCCAGTATCGATGAACGGAAAAGAGAAAAAAGTATTTTTGCCATCCCTGATTCCTCACACAATATATCATTTTACGCTTGGCATCCATGGAGCAATGCATTAACCCTGTGTAAAAAAAAAACATTTCCCACCAACACTCCGACATCCGCATGACCTTGTGAAGGTGCAAAGGAGTCTACGGCCTGTTGGCAACAAGCGATTGCAATCATCACTTCCCTCCCCTTCCTCACATTGACCAGCAACCTGACGCCATTGTTGCCTAAAAATGCAAGATCAAAAACGCTCAAACACTGAAGATGTTTGTTAGTCCCATGCAGTTATCTCATTGGTTCCTTGTGTGAGTTTAGTTGGTCTGGCGATACTGGAGTAGCAAATGCGGGCGGTTAATCAAGTTTTTTTAGAGGTTTTACGCAGGAAAAACTGCTCATTAAGAGGTCGTTGAAGTCAAGGACTGACTTCAATCAGGTCATTCATTCTTCTTCTTCTTTATGGCTCTACGTCCCCACTGGGACTTGACCTGCCTCGCTTCAACTTAGTGTTCTTTGAGCACTTCCACAGTTATTAATTGAAGCGCTTTCTTTGCCTGCCATAGCATGAATTTGTATATTGTGAGGCAAGTACAATGATACGCTATACCCAGGGAGTCGAGAAAATTTTCCCGACCGGAACGGGAATCGAACCCACCGTCTCCGGATTGGCGATCCATAGCCCTAACCACTAGGCTAACTGGAGACCCCTCAGGTCATTCATAATCCTCATGAATTTTTTTCAAAGCATTTTCTTGTTCTTCGGTTTATAGAGCTAGCCGTTTTTTCCGTATGTAAATAACGGCTCTACCCCATTTGGCATAACGCCATTTGGCATAATGCCATTTGGCATAATGCCATTTGGCATAATGCCATTTGGCATAATGCCATTTGGCATAATGCCATTTGGCATAATGCCATTTGGCATAATGCCATTTGGCATAATGCCATTTGGCATAATGCCATTTGGCATAAAGGCCATTTGGCATATCGGCCATTTGGCATAACAAATATTATGCACATTCTTACTAAGAAGGCTGTTCTTCGTGTTATGCCAAATGGCATTATTCCAAATTGCCATTATGCCAAATGGCATTATGCCAAATGGGGTAGAGCCGTAAATAACTCCCATTGTACCAAATTTACTTAGGAATAGTTGTGAGAGACCTTCTGATTGACACATTGACATGATGGAAAATGAGTTCACGTAGTCCACAGAAGTGCCACACAGGTGAAACATGTGATTATAGTTCTCAACAGCTCATTGAACTCAAGGTAACCAAGATTTCCCGAGTACTAAGCACTCTTGTTGAGGAGCTTACATATTCCAGTTCGATGTAATATTGGCTTATGGAATTAATCGTTGCTTTCTGTGTCTAAACAACTCTCATTATTGTCCATTTACGAATCTCAGAGGTAAAGGCATGACTTCTCTTAGGTCATCTTATTTTCCTAGAAATTGTTGTGAGAGGCATTCTTATCGACAAATTACAGAATATGAGTTTATGTAGTGCACAGAGCTTTCACAGAGATAAAACATGTGTTTATCTACAGCTCATTGAACTCAAGGCCTGACTTTAACCATGCCATCCCAGATACTCAGGAATCTAGTCGAGGAGTTTACTTACTGCTGTTCAATGTAGTATTGGTTTCTGGAGCTAACCATTGTTTTGCGCATACAAATAATTCAAATAGTAGTTTGTCTACGGGTCTCGGAGGTCAAGGCATGACTTCAATTAGATCGTTTTAGTATTCATGTTTTGAAAGGACGTATTCGGGCAATCCATCGAAAACATAAACAGTAGTACAGGAGAAACACATAATCTAAAGATGTCTCCGATGACGTATGGGGCGAATGAAGAAATTATATCTCATTTTTCATGTAATTTGAAAACAATAAACGTAGACTTGGATTTGAATGATTCAGAAATATTGTATATCCCAGGATCTGCAGGATCAAAACGGCTACGCATTCTTTATTACGAAAAAATGAGGTTTACTGTTTGCCTGACGTTTTGACTCTGGGGTTTTGTTTCATCTTCAGGGGTAACTAATTTTCGTTTTTGGTCTTATGTTTTGTCTAAATGTAACTGGTTATCTAGTTTTGAAACGGACTGTACGCTATTGGCGCAAATCCACTTCTAGAAGTGGTTTTGCAAAATTTCACAAAAAAAGCTTTTTAGAATCACCAAAAAGCTCCAAACATTATTTCAGAAATCTTGGCATAATCCACTATACTTTTTTCGAACCTGTGCCATCTAAAAGTTACTTCGAAAAATTAAACTTTACTGAAAATTTCAGCGTTGGCCGGCTGTCTTAGATGGAACGGATGAACCACGTGTTCGTCACGTGCCCAGACTCTGATGGGCGCTGCGGATCTCGCTGATAACTGTAGATAATCGCTGGTTTACGGCGTAGATCAACCCACTGTGGTTCGCACTGGGGGATCGGTGGTTGTCGAGGAGTAGCTTGGGGTTAGACCCGCAAAAACGTGGCCAAGATCTAATGGGTCCTAGTTGGTAGCTGTTGGTAGTAATGCAGTCTTAGGGGAGGATCACATGGCGATTCACGAATAGGGCGCCATACCTGACAAATCACTGCCAATCACTGTCTCGTTCTTCTTGAATAATCTCGCGTTGGTATTCTCAAACTTTTGGTGAACTTATAAAAAAAAATACAGAAATCACAAAAGAACGAGTTCGAGGCACATGAAGCCCTACCTAACTTCAATTAAGACTATTTTTTCTACCTAATAATTCATCCAATTATTGCAGAATACATCCGTTAGCTTCAGATTATGAGGTGTGAAGTGTGAATGTAAGTGTATTGATAATTTTCATTCCCTACCATTCAAAACGACCGTTCTTATACGGTGTCATATTATCTTCCTTAATCCTAAACAAACTAATTGGATAGATACAATGAATTCATGAATGAGTAAACATATTCTTATTAGATTTACGATTACGAACACTGGATTACAATGAGAAACTAACAGAAATAAACAATAGGGGTACTCACTAAACATATTAAATTGCTGCGTAAGCCATGATTTTCTGCTTATTTGAAATGCTTCATGATTTTGCGAATGAAATAATCAAAGATTGCTTTGGTGATCGCGACGTTTAATCAGTTTAATCGATTTACGCTGTTTAGTGAATCCCCCTAATATTCTTTTCCAAGCTTTCAATATATACAAACAGGGCTATACGACTCATTGTGAACAGCAGTATGGTGAGTGGTATGTGCTACTCACTCTTCTTACTTTCCTGGGCCACATAGGGTAAATTACCAAAATTGTAACAGCCTTCCAGGGAGCCTCAGCTGAAAAATCTCAGTGCAGGTAACGCAGCAGAAACTGAATCACTGTGACGCAGCCCAGCAACGGCTATGTCAAGCAGTCGCTGAGTAATTGCGGGCAATGGCAACTGAGTCGCGGATAGGTCCTAAATGGCGGCGATATGGATGATGGGTAAATACCCAGTCTAGTAGGTTATGCCTACATCTAATTAAGGCCTCGTGAGTCTCCTTTTGTAGCTGTTATGCGCCTCTTTGATAAGCGACTAAACTGTTCAAGTAGATGCTGGACTGTATGACGGCATTGATAGGGCGAATGCTGGAGGTAATAGCGGGTGACTTTTCTTCAATGTCTAGGCAGTTTAATGGGAAATTAGCTTTTTTACGAACCAACAATGTCAGATCCTGTTATTTAGAAGAGATGGCCAATGGGCATGTTAAATGTCGATCTGGATATTGTCGATTCCGGACTAAAATCACCTTTACCGGAATGAAGTGAAGTTGATCGTCGACGTCACTTTTTGTAGTCCTGATCTGACAAGTAGGGTTCGAACTGGAGGGTAGACTCACTCGTACACTCATCACGTCCACCTGGCGGTTTACTATAGTACCAACTACAGTAACAGCTGGCAGCGAGTTTACTACGTAGTCTATATTTTTGAAGACTCATGTGTACACTATTGTTTGGAGTGTTTCAATGCACCTTCTCCTTCTTTTTCCTGACGTTACGATCAACAGCGACAAAGTCTGAATCTCTGCTCTTTCACCGCTATTAACTGAGACTTCCTTTGCCAATGATCATTTTGCATTTGTATATCGTGTGGAAGCTACGAAGATACTATATGCCAAAGAAAGTCACCCTCAACATGGCCATGCAGAATACCCGTGTGCTTACCGCATCGGGTCCTCTTCAATTCACCCAAACTCGATAACTAAGCTGTTTCTTGGATTCTTTTGTACCATTCTCCCTCTTCCAAGTGGACATCACCCCAGGCAACAGCGTAAAGACGACGCCATTCCAAAACAAGCCGTGGTCGTGTTTCACTTCACGACCGCAAGTCGTTTACTGCCACAAAACCGCAGTCATTTGCAGACTTTCCCGGAATTGACGGTTTCCGCTTACGGGTGCTGAGGTGGTGCGGCAACTGGCTGGTGAGGTGAGGTTCTCTTTTGTTGTCGGAGAGGTGTCATTTTCACACCGAAACAGCACAGGAAGTCGCGATGAACAAGCTCTGATTGAGTTTGGCTGCTAAAGCAACAGCTTATAAAATTTGATTTGATGGGGACGAACGATCGATCATTGGGCGATGGTATATTTCATTTGCGGATAATGATTCTCCATTGATATCATTATCATCATCATCGTCCGGATGTGCTTGCGGGGTGTTGGAAAGCGTCGTATCCGTCCTTGCAGAGCAAATAATATTTTTTCCTCCCCTCCTCGGATTACTCCACGATTCATGAGGTTAAAAGCATTGACAACGAAATGAATTATTTATTTGGTTGGAATTGCGGTATACTTAGATCAGTGATGTCAGGGTGTGCAATGCTTACTATTTGTAATGAGTAAAGATGGATGAAACGGCCCCGTATATCCGAAGCTCAAGGATATTCTGGAAGACCATGCTTAGGGACTCGATTCACGGTCCGGTCCAGGAACTTATCGTGATGAAAATGACGTCAAAGTGCTCATACAACACTAGGTTTTGTCTCAGTGGAGATGTCACTCTAAGAAGGAGGAGAACAACAAATGAAAATTTAAAAAATGGCCTAATTTTTTTTTCTCGAAGTATTACCTTACATTCGTCAAGAAAAACATTTAGGAGTAGCTAAGGTCAATGGTTTTAAGATTTTCTGCAGTTGTATTGCGCGCCCTAACTTAGCAGTTCAAGAATCGTCACCACAAAAAGAAGACGTAAGCGAGGCGGGATTGCTTTCAAGATTCCATCAGTGCCAGGACAGGAATCACAAGGCAGTCAGTTCCGTGTCGCAGGCCCGTGCACAGAAGTGGCGCCAAGGGAGGGGTTTTTCCCAATTTTGGCAAAAGGCGGAGGGGCGCCTAGTGTACGGAGCGTCGGTAATGGGAGGGGTTTAACACCCAAACCCCCCCCCCCTTGTGCACGGGCTTGCCGTGTCGCAAAATGACACATCAAGGCGATGATGGCGGACCGAAGGCGAAGAGCTACGGAGCTTACCTAGGACACAATTGATGTCCCGCTGTGCTGTGTCTGTTGTAGGGGTGGCCGGGCAAAGCAGAGGAGACAGAAGTGGTGAGGTTAACTACTAGCAATAACATTACCAGCAGGACATCTTATCCCCCCGCTCGGTTCCATTGTGTTGAAGTTCTACCATTCTGGCAAACACAAAAACGCGCCAAATCCGTGAAAGATAGTTGTAAATCATCCGCTTCAAAAGGGTCGCCAAGGAAGGAACAGGGAAGCTGGAAGGGGGAGCCTTGCGGTTGATGCACTCCCAAAGGCGATCCTTGCGCAATGATATACTTTCGTTGTCGTCGTCTTTGCCGAAGTCGATGTACACAGAGTGACAAAGTGATGTAGCTGGAAGCGCATTATCCAACCTGGAGTCAAGTTGTCATGAGATAAGAAACGTAGGAATGAGAGAATGAATTTGCTTTTTCTTTCCCGGGCACCAATCTGCTTCCGGTGGCACTATCGTGAATCAGGTGAATAAGTAGAATACGAATTCTTTCATACAACATCTCGGTTGTCGAGTGCTCTACAAGGTGTGATAAATGATTTGATTGATTGTTTTTTTATTGCTGTAGTATAAGAAACATCATAAGATTCTGATTTTTTAAATATGTACCTTTTTTTTCATTACAGATATCAATGAGTGCATCGAATACGGAGAAGATGTATGCGAGTATGGATGCTCCAACACGATTGGATCGTTTATATGCAAATGCCCGAAGGGACTCCGAGTAACAGACAATAACAAGTGCATGGGTAAGTTCTCATCTGGGTACTGGATTCAGTGCTGTCATGGATCAATCAGTGCTTAAAATAAGAAGACCAGGAGCGCTGATTTTTGTTTACGAAGACATTTGTGCGTTCGAAATCGTGAGTAGGTGCCGAGAGCTATTGTGGCGGCCATTTTGGTATTCTAACAAGTCTATCCATAAAGCACAAAGTTTAATTTGCAAAAGAAGCTGCAATAGATTATGGTAAAACATCAACAAATTCAATTGTAAAGAAACTTTAGATGCACAAATCTGACAAATGAATCACAGAACTATTCTGCGTTTGGTTTTCCTCCCAAGTAACATTTTGATGCCCAGTTACTCTTGTAGAGGTTTTCAAAACCGATATAAAACCTTTTATTTTGGTTTAATGATGGTTCTACGAACCTCGTCTAGTATGTTTGACTAAAAATGTTACTTGGGCTGGCTTTGATCACTTGCTGAAAGAGGCAGATAATCCAAACCAGGCACATTTGCTTACGGATTATCAATATGAGTGCTAGGAACGTAACTAGGAACTCAAGATGGCTATTGTGTAAGCCTTATTTGTATTCTATGATGTTGCACTGTGATTTATTCATCAATAGTTTCTGAAATGGTTAACGACAGCACAAAACTTAATCGTACAGGTACCTGGGAGCACTTGTGATATCACATCATTTTCGCTGCACATCAGTCTCCGAGTGGAGGAAAAGATCTCAATCATAGCATATTTTGATATAGAGATCAAAAAGTGATATTGGTTTGATTGATATAAAAGATGAAAGATCTAAAAATAATATCGAAAATTGACTCTTAGAACAACACCTTCACATTATCTTTAGCTCTTGTAAGATCTAGCCAATAGCAGCGAGCTATTCGTATCTTTGAATATCAAATTTTGATATTATTCATATTTTTATCTCTTACATCAATCAAACCAATAACCTTCTACCCAAGTACTTATAAAAATCCTTCTCAGGAATGTATTAAAGAATTCTTGGTCGAATTCCTGTATAAATTTCCGGGCGTAGGTATTTCTGAAGGAAACGCTTTTTTTGGGATAATCGTTGTAGAAATTAGTCAAGGAATCCTTGGATGAATATCTTGAGAATTTGTTCGGATCCCTTTATAAAATTTCTGTAAGAATGTAAAAACACGTAAGAATGTCTGAAGAAATCGCTGCAAAATTTCTGAAGAAATCCCTGGAATATAGAAGGAATCTCTGGAAATATTTCTGAAGGATCTCTGGAGAAATTTTAGAAATAATATCTAGAGTAATGTTTAATGAGATTTCTGATGGAATTTCTAATAAAATTTCATACACAATTTCTGAAGTAAACAGTAATCGAATTACTGTGGATTAGATATAAAGCACCCTCTAAAAAAAAAATAGATTATCAAAACTCATACATTTTATAAAAATGACTCAAAAAAACGAGAGATGACATGTGATTAGAATGTTGTGTTCATCATTTTTCAATATATTTGTTACAAATTTTTCTGTTCGTAAAGAAAATGATCCTTCTCTAATGAAAAAAAATGTATTTATCAAAGAAATTGCGCTGGAAAAAAACTTTGAAATCCCTGATGCAATGTTTTCTAAAAACCTTGTGTCCATTTAAAAGCACGATGTCTTTGTAGAAATTACGTAAAGAAACCTTGAAAGAATTTCTGGAGGAATTTTTAGGAATGGTTATAGAAATTTCTGATAAAAAAAAAACTTGGAAAAAATTCTGCATAAATCCCTGCTACAATTTCTGGAAAGTTTTTGGAACACAGAAGAAGTGTTTGGAAATATTTGTGAAAGATCTCTGGAGAAATTTCAGAAACAATACCTGGAGGAATTTCTGAAGCAATTTCTAAACAATTTGCTGTGGAAATTTCTGGAATACTTCAATATTTCTGAAGAAATCCAAGAGTAACTCCTGAAAAAGCAAGGGATGTATTCCTGATAAAATATCTCCTTGGAAAACCTTTGGTGTTGTTAGATAGTTTTAGAAAAAAAACCTGGGTGATTTTCTGAAGGAATTCCTAGAGGATCATCTGGAGAAACAAATCGTTAAATTTCTGTTAGCATTTCTGGAAAATCTGTTGTTCTTCAAAATGTCTTCCTTGAATTTCTTCGATAACTTATCAAAAATTCCTCCAAAAGTTCCTACAAGGATTAATCTTGAAAACCTTCCATGTACTTCCCCATAAATTCTTCCAAGAATGCTTTCAGAAATCTCGTCAGGAACGAATTCCTTCACGAATTTCTTCCACGATATCTTCAGAAAATCAAAAACTCAGATTTTTTTTTAGAAATCCCTCTAAGGATTCATGTAGAGAAATATTCAGAAATTTTTATCAATTTTCCAAGGATTCCTATAAAAAGCTTTTCATAATTTGTTTCCAAAATTGTATCATGAATTAATTTATAAATTTCTGTAGATTCTTTCTCAAATTTTCCTCGGATTCTTTTAGAAATAACATCATTTATGAATATATATACATTTCATGAATGCTGAGGAATTTATGTTGAGATTAATAGGAAATATTTCTAAAGAATTTTCTGACTATGAATATAAAAGAACTTGTGGCAAAATTTCTAGAGGTCTCCTAGAGGGAAATTCTGAGAGAATTTTCGAAAAAAAATAAATACTTGTCTCTACCCGGAGGAAATTCTGCAACTATCTCTGTTTTAAATTATGCAAAAATCTGTATTCATGAAAAAAATCCTGAAGGGATTTCTGGAAGAATTTGTAAAGTAGGAATTTTTGAAAGCACCCTCAGCAAAATCCCTAGAAAATTCCAAAGAAATCAATCTGAAGGAACGCTCGAAAAATGTCTGAAAAAAAGGTTGAGGAAATTCTGGAAGAAGCATTCATGGAGGTTTTCTGGTGTTATTTATAAAAGAATCCGAGGAAAATTTGGGTAGGAATCTGAAGAAATATATTAATGAATTCCTGATACAATTTTGGAAGCTATTAATGAAAAGTTTTGTAGAGAAATCCTTGGAAAAATTTCTGGAAAATTTCTCTCTAACTTCTGGAGGAAATTTTGGAATAAAAAATCGATGAAACTCATGGAGAACATGTTGAAGCATTCTATGCAACATTTTCCTAACGAATTACTGAAGAAACATTTAATTGAATTCGTTCAAAAAACGGAACGATCTCTCGACAGAATTCTCAATGAAGCCATGGAAGCTTTTCTAATTGAATGTTAAGAGAAATTTATATAATAATCATAATTTCGTGAGACATCCCTGAAACACTTCCTGAAAACCTATTTGGAAGAAACGGATTACTTGAGGGATTTTCAAGGAATACCAAGGAATATTTGATAAAAGAATCCCTAACAAAATTTCGGAGGTATTCTAAGAGAGGATTCCGTACAAAAATTTCTTAAAGAATCAGTGGAAGATTTTTTAAAAGATATCCCTGAATAAATGTCTGACGAAATCCATACAAGCTTCTCAAGAAAAGTCACAGGATTTTCTGAAAAGATCCATATATAAACTACAGAGAAAGCATTTCGTTGGAGAAATTTACGGGGGAAACTGGAGGTATTTCTGAAAAAAACAATCTCTTGAAAAATTTTTGAAGTAACTCCTAGTGGAATTACTGAAGAAATCCCAAGACAAGTTTCAGAAGCAATCCCTGGAGAAAATTTTCGAGAGATTTTAAGAACGAAACTCGGAAGTAATTTCTAAAAGAATCCATGGCATATTTTCTCTTGAGAAAATTCTTAAGGAATCCATGAAAGACCATGGACCCAATTTCTCAATGAATCTTGCGGAATCAATGGAAGACTTTCCAATTGAATACTTGGAGAAATCTCTGCATTAATCTTTGGACTAAACTCTAAGGAAATCCCTGAGGATCCCGAAAACCTTTCTGAACAAATTTCTCAGGAATCGCTAGAGCATTTTCTTAAAAAATCACATAACGATTTTTTAAAGAAAAGTATGCAACTATAAAGGAATCCCTGGAAGATTTTTTATGGACTGAGAAAAAATTAAAAAAAAAAAATCTCAGAATAGATATCTGAACAAATCTCTAGAGGATTTTCAGAGGCAATCCATTTCAGAAGAAAATTCTGAAAAAAATGCAAGGATTTAAGGATTAATTTGTGCATGGAAGTTTTTCTTTTTCCTCTAGATTTTTTCTCTAGAATTCCTTTTTTTTTGCGAAGAATTAGCCGAAGTTCAAATTCTCAAATAAAAAAAACTTCTAGAAATTTCTTAAGAAATCACTTGTGGAGATTCTGAAGGAATCACTAGAGGAATTTCTGTTGCAACCCTGGAAAAAATTTTTGACTGAATCTGTGAGAGATTTTAAGACAGGATCTCAGAAGGAATTTCAAAAACAACTATGGGGGATTTTCTGAAAAAATCTCTTAAGAAATATCAAAAGAAAAAAAAAACATCAAATAGGGTAATTTTCCAGTTGTTGCACGGCTAAAACTCGCCTATTGTTGCACACTCCATGTTATTCTTATGAGGTGTGCAACAATTGGCGAATTTTCAGCCGTGCAACAATTGGCAAATTGCCCTACTTGTTAAAATAATCCCTGAAAGAATTCCTAAAGCGATTCTATGAAAAATTTCTAAAGGTAGGTAGGAAGAATTTCTTAAAATGTCCCAAGAAGGATTTTTGATAGAGTTACTGGAGCGGTTTCTGAAGTAATCGCTACAAGGTTTTCCAAAAGCATTCCTCGATGGATTTCCCTGGAGGACTTTTCTATAGGGATCCATACAAAAACTATAGAGGAAGCGTTTCTACAGAAAGTCTTGGAGAAATTTGTGGGGGAAGTCTGGGGGAGATTTCTGAAAAAAAATATTGGCAGATTTTATGAATTCAACCAAAAAAGTTTTTCTATCAAAATTTTAGAAAATACATGCATTCATCCCTTATGGATTTTCTTAAAAAGAATATAAAATTGGGAAAAATTTCCGAATAGAAATTTAAGTAAGAAACTTTCTGATAGAAATCCCTGGAAAACTTTCAGAAAACCTTTTTGGAGGGATTTCCTAAGCAATTTCAGCAGGGATTTTCTTTTAGAAGCTTATAGGGAATTTCTTCAAAGTATCATGGAATATGTCATAAACGAATACCTAAGAATTTCTGAAGGGATAATAAAAAAATGTAAAGGATTTCTAGGATGGATTTTTGGTGAAGTCCCTGAAGTCTCTACAAGCATTTAAAATAGCTTCCACGATGGCTTACCCTGGAGAATTTTCTATGCGGTCCCACACAAAAACTACTGAGGAACCGTTTTTAAAGAAATTTCTTAAAAAAATCTTGGAAGAATTTATGAATTTACCAATGAAGTTTTTCTATCAGTCTGTCCAAAAAAAAAAGAAAAATTCAGTAAAAATTTCCGGATTTATTCCCAAAATATTGAAGAAAATTGCAAACGGAATTTCTAAAGCAAACCATGGTAGATTTTCTGAAAGAATCTCAGGACGTTATTCAAAATTAATCCAGACTTTCTTATTGAAGATTTGGAGAAATAACAGAAAGAAAATTTCTGTAAGAAATCCCTAGAAAACTTCCTGAAAACCTTTTATGGAGGAATTTATTAAGGAATCGCTAGAGAATTTTCTTAAAGAAGCTCTTTGAATTTCATAATGTATTTCCTAGGAGTATTTCTCAAAAAGTCTCTGGAAGGTTTTCTAAAGAATCCCTAGGACAAATTTCTGGGAGCAATCGTAGAGGAATTTCCGAAAAACAAATCTTGAAGGAAATTATGAAATTAGTTAGGGAAGTTTTTCTAATAGATTCTCTAAAAAAATAGATTTAATGAAAGAATGTCAGGATTAAATTCATAGAGAAGCCACGGATTACTTTCTAATTGAATACTTGGAGAAATGTGAATGAGACTCACTTTGAAAGAAATCCCAGGAAAATATGCTGAAAAAGTTTTGGTGGAATTTCTTAAGTAATCGCAGGAGAAGACTATGGAATATTTCATAAAGCAGTCCCTGACAGAATACCCGAAGGGTTTAAGTGAAATTTCGAAGGGATTTCTTAAGAGAATTTCTCAAAAAGCTCCAGATTCCTTACAAGGTATTCCGAAAGAGTTTCATGAAGGATTTCCCTGAAGGGATGTTTACAAAAGCTACTGAGGAAGCATTTCTTGAGAAAGCCTTGGATAAAATTCAGGGGGAATCTTAGGAGAATTTCTACAAAAATCTTGGCAGATTTCATGAATTCACCCTAGGAAGTTTTTCTAACAGAATCTCTCGAAAAAAATCAGAAGGAACAAGTGGAATTTCTAAAAACAAGGGAAAATTGGGGAAAACTTCCAAATGAATCCGCAAAAGATCAAAAAAAAAATGCAGAAGAAATTTGCATAGCAAACCAAGGAAGATTTTCTGGAAGAATCTTTGAAAGAAATTCATAATCAATCCATTGAAAATTTGCTTATTACATTCTTGGGGAAATTTGAGTTAAAATCTTTTTGAAAAGAAAACCCTGTGAAACTTCCTGAGGAGAATTTCCCAAACTGTCTCAAGAAGGATTTTTAAAGAGGTAGTTTCCAAAAGAATTCCAGAAAGGATTTCTAATGGAGTCCCTGGAAGATTTTCTAGAAGGGTCCATACAGAAGCTACTAAGGAAGCACTTTTCAGAAAAGCCTTGAGGAAAATTTGGAGGAATTTAAAAATAAATTCTTGGTGGAGTTTATAAATTTATCCTTGGAAGTTTTTCTTATAAAAACACTTGAGAAATTTCTAATTAACCCACTAGTTGAATTTCTGAAGTTATCCCTGAAGAAATCTCCAAATGAATCTTCGAAATTAATCTCTGTGAGAATATTTGACCCCGTTAGAAGAAATTTCTGGAAAACCACCCGAAAACGTTTCTGGAGGGAAGTTACTGGATGAATTTCTAAAAGAAAACCCTGTGCAATTATTTTAAAGTATCCATGGTGGAATTTCTGAAGTAGTCAATGAACCTTTTTGCCTTTCTCGTACACCAAAGTGTACTGAAAGGCCATATATTCACTCAAAAAACGAATTTTCGATAGAAGGCTTGGAGGGTCCAGTCACATATACCAATCAACTCAGTTCGACGAATTGAGATGATGTCTGTATGTGTGTATGTGTGTATGTGTGTATGTGTGTATGTAAGTCTGCGTACAAAAAGGTCACTCACTTTTAACCCTCTAATACCCAAATTTTTGATTTTGATCTAAATATCATTTTTCGTCATCTAAAATCGATTTAAACATGTTTTGGAAGATGATTCTTTTTAATTCTCGATTTCTTGAATTTCAGTTTTTGATTTTTCTAATTTTTATTTTTGAACATCCTCACAGTTTTATATTTTTCCTGAAAGCCTATTTGGGTTACGGGTTTTTGAGATGAAAACATTCTGAGATTTTATGATTATTGTTGAAATATTTTTATTTTTATTTTTTTTCATAGAAAATTTTATTTTCCGTGTAATTTTAAGGAAAATAATATAAGAGTGTATTAGATTCCCTTAAACTATAAAACTAGGATAGAATGATTTGGGAAAAATTTAAAATATGTTAATTGTAGCGGTGTAATACAAAATAAACAATGACTTCTAGAAGGTGCCTTAAACATCAATTTTTTAATGATTTTTAAAAAATATGAATACGCTTTAAAATACACCAAAAATCATTTTGAGATATACAAAACAGTCTTAAATATCAGCGAAAAATAAAAAAAAAGATTTCCCAAGAAACAAAAATTACAAAAATGCTCAAACTATACCCCGTCTAAAGGTGGGATTGGGTATTAGAGGGTTAAGGCACTTCCGATTGGATGATTTTTTCGGATTATAGCTCAAATCGAAACGGAATTTTATCGCATTGTTTGCTTTTGAAAACGGTCCGGATCGGTCAAGGCATTCCGGAGTTATGGTCATTTGAGTGATCCGGACCAGCACCGGTAGAACTGGCCACATATAAAACTGAACCAAATCCCCGACCAAGCCCCATCCCATCATGCGACACATCAAACTGCGGCGATTTTTGTAACCTTCAGCAATGGTTGACAAATTTTGTGCGGATATTGATACAGGAGACCGAAAATTCTACGATGTCGGTCCAAAGTTCAAGATGGCGGTCTAAAATTCAAAATGGCAGCTCCAAATTTAAGATGGCGGATATATAATGGAGTTTTAATCCTTAAACCATGCAATATGGGTATATTTTGTATGGGGAAGATGTTTGGAGTCCAATAATGGCGACTATAATATCCAAGATGGCGGTCTAAAATCCAAGATGGCGCCTCCAATTGAAGATGGCGGCTGTTTAATGGAGTTTTAGGTACTTAGGGGCTATCCATAAACCACGTCGTCATGAGGGGGGGGGGGGGAGGTTCGGCCAATGACCATTTTGTATGGACGAAAAAAAAAATTTGTATGGACTAATGACCACGTGGGTGGGGGGGGGGTTTTTGGTTGGGAAGTCCCAAAAAAATGACCACGTGGTTTATGGACAGCCCCTTAAACCATGTAGCATGGGTATATTTTGTATGGGAAGATGTCTGGAGTCCATAAATGGCGATCTGAGTATCCAAGATGGTGGTCTAAATTTCAAGATGGCGGCTCCAGATTCAAGATGGCGATTGTTTAATGGAGTTTTAGGTCCCAAAACCATGCAATATGGGTATAGTTTGTATGGGGAAGATATCCGGTGTCCAAAAATGGCGACCTGAACATTCAAGATGGCGTTCTTAAATTCAATATGGCGGCTTAAAATTCAAGATGAAGGCTGATTAAAGGAGTTTTAGACCCTTAAACCATGCAATATGGGTACATTTGGTATGGCGGTCTAAAATCCAATGTGGTGGCTCAAAATTCAAGATGGCGGTTGTTTAGTGGAGTTTTTGGTTCTAAAACCATGCAATAAGAGTATATTTTGTATGGGCAAGATGTCCAGAGTTCAAAAATGACAACCTGAATTTATAAGATAGCGGTCTAAAATACAAAATGGCGGCTCTAAATTCAAGATGGCGGCTGTATAACGGAGGTTTAGGCCCTAAAACCATGCAAGAAAGGTATATTTTGTATGGGAAAAACGTCCGGAGTCCAAAAATGGCACCCTGAATATCCAAGATAGCGGTCTTAAATTCAAAATGGCGGCTGCAAATCAAGATGGAGGCTGTTTAATGGAGTTTTAGGCCCTAAAACTATGAAAAATGGGTATATTTGGTATAAGGAAGATATCCGGAGTTCAAAAATGACGACCACAATTTTGAAGAGGGCGATATAAAATCCAAAATGGCTGCTCCAAATTCAAGACGGTGGCTGTTTAAAGCAGTTTTAGACCCTAACTGCATGTAATATGGGTATATTTGGTATAGGGAAGATGTCTGGAGTCAAAAATGGCGACCGCAATTTGCAAAATGATGGCCCAAACACCAAGATGACGGCTCCAAATTCAAGATGGTGGCTGTTTAATGGTGTTTTAAGCTCTAAATAGGTGTCATATGGGTTTATTTGATATAGGGACGAATTGTGTTCAATGGAGTTCTGGGCTCTAAAACCATGCAATATGGGTACATCTGGTATGGGGAAGAAATGTGGAGTCTAAAAATAAAGACCAGAATAGTCAAGATGGCGGACTTAAATCCAAAATTGCGGCTCAAAGTTCAAGATAGCGGCTTTTTGAAGACATTTAGGCGCAAACATCAAAGCTACATAAACAATATGATTTCTGGTGCCATGTATTGCATTTTTGTTTAACGTATGAAAGTGCGATATTCATCTACATGTCACTTGAGTTTTGTTGAAATGTGTTTTCGAAGGCACGAGGAAAGTGTCATCACCGCTAGGTGGATTAATTAGGGTTTTTCAGCTTTTTTTCGAGAAATTTTTGGAGGTGGGTTCTTAAAAGTTTCTGAATGAAATTTGAAGAAATTCATTATGAGAATTCTTTGTGAAAGTCCTGAAGAAATCTTTAGTGGCATTTCTGAAAGTATCCCTGAATTCTTTCTGAATTTCTGGAAAACCCTGGAAAATTTTGAGAAGGAATATCTAATAGTATTTCTCAAAGAATTTCAAAAAAAAAAATCTGACTAAATATCAAGTAGAATTTCTGAAGGAATGTCCAATTTTCGAAAGAACCCTGGAGAATATCAGCAGAAATTCATGTAGGAATTTCTGAAACAATCCATTCAAGTGTTCATTAAAGAATCATTTAATAAATTTTTGAAGCTATGTACAATTTCTGAAAGTTATTGTGAAACAATTCTGAGCACAAAGGTTATAGTTTCGTAAATTTTGAATAAGTTTTTTTTCATTTGACGTGCGTCTGGCAAAAATTAAAAAATGTTAAAAAAAATTCCAGAATTTTCATAAATTTGTTTTTATAATTCATGCGACCTCATCAGATAGTTCTTATGCTGCCAACCATATTATATTTGCATGCTTAAAGAAAAAAAAAATTTTTCGTTTATTGCACAATCGTATCCATATCGGTAGAATGGCTCCCACCGCAAATTGGCAGCATCTCAGCAACTTGGTCGTCCTCACGTAGCCCACGAACCAAGGCGCACCAGCAGCATGCATGCAACGCTACAACATCCAAGAGCTGAGGTCAGATTTGCGGACGACTAGAATGAGAGCTTTTGGTTTCGGTTGGAGTGAGGTTGCAGCATTTACCGACATCGTCATTTGTTCGGTAAGCAGTTTGGAGCAATAACTATCAGTTGTTACAACTGCCTTCTGTGAAACCGGTGCAAACTGACTTGAAAACTAGCTTAAATCGAGATTATGGCATTTGCATGTTTTAATTACTCTTGCCCAGTGGCTGGCACGTCCGAAACAAGTCAAAGTCATCAGACTCTGTTTGAGTCGGAGTCTGAGTCTCAGTCTCGATGAAGGAAGGTGGATGTGGTCCAATAAATTCTAAACTTGGTAAACAAATTGAATTTTGAAGTGGGTTTTAAATTATTTTGAGTCGGCTAGCGGTACGGCAGGGAAGACACAAGTGTGGTTTGGAAATGTTTTGAATGTATATTGAAATTTTCAATCCATTCCATGCTTCTCAGTAATATGTTCCAATTGACTGCGCAAAACCGATGAGCAAACCCAGCTCGGTCTAGTATTGGTTGAGCTTTTCTCTGGAGCTCAGTCTGGGATTGAGGCTAGCAGGGAATCTAATTGAATGGCATATTTGAATATGCCTATTCTGGAATTAAATTTCGATAAACCCTCCTATATCAACAGCTTCCGATTTGAGGCCCTGGGGGTATTGAATTTGCTTTTCAAAAGCCCGTTTCGCTTTCTTCTACTAAGCTCAACCGTATTTATGACACAAAGAGGATATTTACGAAATTCAAAATGTTTGTTATGCAAACGCAGTAGCGTATTCAAGCTGGTTCATTGCCTTATTATATACAAACATTGATTAGTTTTTTGGAGATTTTCCGAATTGGTCATTTTTTTTTAAATTAGGACAAAGTTTTTGTTTTACAATGCGATTTGAAAATTTGAAACCCCAGTTATACATATTCATCTTAGATCATCATGTAACGAAGATTTGGTGACAAACAATGCAACTCTTAAAAGTTTTAAGATAAAAATATGGAAAAAAAAGTTTGGTACTAGTAGTACACCTGAACACCCGTCTGTTCCACCAAACAAAATACCATATTTCAAAGTACATACACCGACTCTTCAGCTATACATTCATCTTTATCTTGCAACGACTCCTATGAGAGCCTACCGAAAGACATTGTGTATGCAAATTGCAATTTCAAACAGCCTAAATACATAACATAACAAGTTCGAATCAAATTTTCACAAGTTTGTCGTCTGTCATATTCTAGGTTCCGTGCGTAGATCACTCTACCCTTCCATCTGATTCCAGTTAAAATCTTGCCATGGAAAGAACGTGGAGCTGAATCTGACGATGAATTCTATACCCTGAAAGGAAGCCTTTCTCCTCTCAATACCGTTTTTTTTTTTCCTCTTCCAATCTACACTTTCATCCTAGGAAAACCTTCCACAAAAGCGCCCCTTGTTCCGTTGTTTGATGCTTTCGATTCGATGAAACTTCCAGCAGCAAAAAAAGGAAGCTAGACATTACCTCGAGGCTTCCGGAGAAAACGAGCTGTAACAAACTTGCATGTCATTCGTTAGCTCGTTTGAAAGCGAATACTGTAAAGATGCTTTTTTCTATCATTTCGATGTCAATAGGATAGGCTCTTGATCAGTGATACTGCTACTGGATTCAAAATGGAACAGCTGATGTTGGAAAGTGTCATCATTTTCAAGAAAAACCTTCTTTTGAAAATATTATGCTCACACTCTTTGGTAAATAATGCTTGAGATGAGGGAGAAAGTAGAACGCTTTCCATGGGATAGGATGCTAGAATTAGGTGCCCGTTCGTTGGTAGCTCGGATTGTGGGAAACTATTTCCTTATTTTGTTTAGAGCTGGCGTTTACTGCTGATTACAGCAGAAAAGTAATATCGTGCCAACGGGGTAGCTCGTGGGAGATAGATCTATGAGCCGATATAGTTGTGGATTCACTGAAGAAGAATAACTACTAAGTTTTGTGTAATTGCTTCAGATTTATTTTACTAGAATAACTGAGAAAATCTTCCACTGAACTATGGGCACACAAAATTTAAAAAAAATCGCACCTTAGAGATTTGTATGTTTGTTTCACCAGATATTCCTCTAAGAATCCCTTCACAAAAACGTCCAGGTTTTTTTAACGATTTTATCCAGGTTTAATCTTAAAAATATCTCAAGAGATTGTTTCTGAAATTCCAGGGGTCTCGTTAGGAATACTTTCTTCGAATTTTCCAGGAAGTTCCCGTTGATTTCTTTAGATATTCCTCAATTCAATATTCCAGAAATTTCCACAGGAACTCGACTTCTTCTGAAAATCCTCAAAAAATTCTTACAATAATTTCTTTTAAAATCCGTTTATAAATTCCCTTATAATTACAACACAAAATGACTACATGGCGCATGGGCCTTGAAATAAACGATTAGACAAAAAAAAAATACAGCAACCGGCGAAAATAGGAAATATCGTGTGGTGATTAAAGTTTGGGTTTTTGGGAAATGTATAAAAATATTCTTGTATATATAGTCCACTTCTCTCGACATCAAAAGATTCGTTTCCATTTTTTTTATTTTTGAAAGTTTGTAGGTTTTGAGCATTATTATAGACTATCAGCTTTTCATGGAATCAATTCTAGTTCGTACGATGTATACACTTTTAATGTGAGCTCATTGCTGTGCTCACATACATGAAGTATTACGAAAATCGCTGTTCAGATCATTGCTTATTTTAAATTGTTGGACATGAAGGTCAGTAAAATCTGGCAAATAGAGAGAGACTAAAGCAAATATTCTAATTATTGTTTTTTTTTTTATTTCATTTGGCTTTTGAGTGTCTCATTGTCATCGATAACATATTCGTCAAGGACATATCTTTGTCTTTGTCCCATAGGACTCAAGGAAGAATTTGGAAAAAGAAAATCGGCATTATCAATAATATTTCAATAAAAAATATAAAGAATTTATAATACACTGCGCTGTTTCCATTTTCAAAGCACGTTCAAAGGAGTCGTGGAAGACAGTCCGTCAAGATGTAGGGGAGACTGGGGAGACTTGACCCCTTTTTCTTAATTTACCTGAAACTTTAAGAAAAAAACACAAAACTAGATCCGAATTCCGTTCAAAATGGCAGGTAAACATCTATTGCAAGTTGATACATACCAGAAGGCCTTGAAATTATTGTTAAAGTTTTCAAAACTGTGTTTTTATGGAGGCATGTCTTATGATGTATTTTTCAAGAATGGGTGACACTTGATCCCTCTTTGAGCACATGGTTTGTTTAAAGGGAAAATAATTCCAGAGTCTTCTTTTTCATTTTCTTTTCGAGTTTTCTTGTATTTTCGATGAACATGGAGTGTTTGAAATTGTAAGATTTCCTTAATTTTTTAAGGATATGCCGTATTTTTGAAATGGGGAGACTTGATCCCCCTTTTCTTGGTTTGTACTAAAGTTATAATTATCTGACACATTATATCGTTTTTTTTTTGTTTTTATTTATGTGTATTTTAACTTAGGAGCTAATTCTACACTTTCATTTTATCGTTGAATAGACTATAATTCCAAGTAAATAGAGGCTTCCGAATAGAACTTTATTTTTCACATGTATAATGTGTGTGTAATCCTCGAGGGATCAAGTCTCCCCATGTCACTGTTGTGTATACTAAGCAGAATTAATTAAAATATGTTAACAACAGCATTATTTGGATAAATAATTTTGAAAGTATTGTATTTAAACTATGTGCTGTGAAATTTTGACACGATTTGGTTCAATTTTCACAAACTTATTGAGATTTTTCGGAATCGCCTAAAAAATTTCTGAATGATCGAAAACAAACCATCAGCCGTTAAAAAATAATGCAATGTACAATCGAAATCACTTGTAGCCAAAACATAGTCGTTTGTCCAGGAGTAGTTTTGGAAAAATTATGCTAGAAGAAAAATATTTTTGATTCCGAGAGAATATGGGGGGAACAAGTCTCCCCAGGGATCAAGTCTCCTCACCCAAGTAACAAAATTAATTTTATAATGCTTTTGAAGAATTCTTCAAAACCTGTTCTTTAAAACTGAATATAAACCCAATTGCTCTGCAACACTACATCAACTCAATCATAAACCCGCCATAAGACCAAAGAGGCCCATCCTATGGTAGTCTTGGAGAGTTGATTATAAGATTTTCTTAAAACCTGTTGTACTTCACAAGATGTCTTCAATGCGAATTGATCTCTGCTTGCAGAGCACTTCAAGTGCACGATTAAACGATCATAAAATTATCTGTTTCTGTTGCTGCTGCACTGCTGCAGCTTTCATGATGGATGATTCGTTTATTTGAGTCGGTAAAAACATCATGAAAATGATACAATATTATTATTGGGATTAATTTCTAACACAAATTGGAAATATTTCCCTATTATAACTAGGTTGTCCACTGCCAAGCGAAAATCATCGTATATATGTTGCATGATACTTCCAAAAATTGCAACGCGCTGCGATAATAATGGAGTAATAAAATAATGAAAACTATTATTTCAGGTCAGGAGAGCAATGAGTTTTCTCAACATGGCTTCCGTCGAAATCGTCGAAGACGTCCATAATTATCGGTGGTTTTATTCAACATCACCATAAGATTGTCTCAAATTACTTTCAACTTACGCAAGAGTGAAAAGGGTAACTCAAGAATACTCTGATTTATAACGTTCTCAATGCAGCCTGGTTGATCTCCACCAAGAACGCCAAAAAACCGATATAAATTTATTTCAACTTATGCAAGGGTAACAAGTGTTACTCAAGAGTAGCTCGATTTATGACGCTCTTGATGCGGATTTATGCAAACTCCGCCGAGAACGTCATGAATCTTATGTATCAAATTGTAGATAAACAAATTAATTGCATCGCAATGCGATGATTTGTTTAAAACTATGAGGTGGTCATTAAAGTTCGATAAATTACATTAGCAGCCCGGTACCGCTGCCATCCGGAGTACCCCGGGAACCGGTCTTGATGCTGTGCAGTGTCAGATTCCTCCGGTCGGCGTTTCCCACAGGTAAGTAGTTGTTGATTTTCATGGTCTGCAGCAAAACGAATTTATCATCTATTGCATGGGAATCGACGTTCTGGTTTATCAAACAAACCTCGTTTCGGGTGCTGAAACTGGAGGAGTTTGACACTGCGCTGCGACAGAGCCGGTTTTCTAAACGGGTGTTCTTGTTTGGCAGTAATAATCGATCGATCACAATCAGATTCTGATGCTTAAGTTTTTTTTTTATTTTTCATTTACAAATCTGTTCTCACTCAAGAACAGTTACTCTTGCTCAAGAACGGTTAATTGAAGATAACTTCAAGAACCTTTTAAAACTGACATTAAGGTCAACTGTTCTTATTGTGTTTGTGGTTTTATGCGCTGAACCCCAAGTATTCTTGGAGATTACACTGTTGAAAATGCTTTGACATCCATGTGCACAACAGAACATGTGCTCGATGAACAAATTGAGATTTGAAATTATGAAAAGAAATCCACGTACTCCGGTGAGACTCGAACTCACGACTCCCAATTCGCTAGACGGGCGCTTCTATTCCTTCAAGCTACGGAGTCACTCGACTATCTCCGTCGCCAGCAGGCCTAGAACTGAACTCGATTCCACAATCGCACATGGTTATCTTCTTTTCACAATCCAAACCCCCTTCGGATGGGATTAGATGAACATCTAACACATTGTCTGTTGTGCACATGTATGTCAAAGCGGGAGAGGAAGTTATTTTTAATTGTCGAGAGCTTCGGGCACTGCCTTCCAATCACTTATTGGTATGGCAATTAGTGTGCAGTCGGACTCTCGACGGGTCGGTCTCGACGGGTCGGACTCTCGACGGGTCCATGTCCTGTTGTGCACATGGATGTCAAAGCATTTTCAACAGTGTAATTTCCCACATGGCTTGGTCAGCCAAAGCAAAATCAAGAAATTGACATTTGTAAGGTGCTACGGTCACCCTTACCGTATTCGGTCGGCCGAGGACCGACCCGTCGAGAGTCCGACTGCACACTAATTGCCATACCAATAAGTGATTGGAAGGCAGTGCCCGAAGCTCTCGACAATTAAAAATAACTTCCTCTCCCGCTTTGACATACATGTGCACAACAGACAATGTGTTAGATGTTCATCTAATCCCATCCGAAGGGGGTTTGGATTGTGAAAAGAAGATAACCATGTGCGATTGTGGAATCGAGTTCAGTTCTAGGCCTGCTGGCGACGGAGATAGTCGAGTGACTCCGTAGCTTGAAGGAATAGAAGCGCCCGTCTAGCGAATTGGGAGTCGTGAGTTCGAGTCTCACCGGAGTACGTGGATTTCTTTTCATAATTTCAAATCTCAATTTGTTCATCGAGCACATGTTCTGTTGTGCACATGGATGTCAAAGCATTTTCATACAGTGTAATTTCCCACATGGCTTGGTCAGCCAAAGCAAAATCAAGAAATTGACATTCTTGGAGATGTTTTTAAAACTACACATTGCTGAAGAATAGTTGTGCTCAACAGAAACTCTTATAAAACCAATCAGACTACGCAATGCTTTCATAAAACTATCATAAAAATAAATAAAACCAGATAGAATCAAAATTGTTACTTGGGCAGTCTCCCCTACTGAATAAACGATTGAAATTACGACTGAAATGACTATTCTGCTGATTGCTTTGGATATTTCTTGGACTATTTTTGAGAACTTCTTCGGCAAGCGTCAACTGTTCCACGCTACTAGGCACACGACAGTATTCGGCCATAATCATCCCCTGGAAACATGCTTCGCCCTCGTCAACGATTTGCCTTGGTTTGATTTTAATATTAGTAGATCACAATTCAAAACGTGTATTGAAAATATAAATTAATTTTGTTTTTCTGTTTGATCAGTCTGTACGGCAGTTTTGCCGAAGACGTAGAAATAAATAAATAAATAAATAAATAAAAGTCTTTCGAAAACTTTGTCGATCCTAAGTTCCATTGAAAACTGCTCATCAATTCCGTAGCAAATACCTTTTTGGTTGTATCAAAGTTAATTTGAAGCATTCTAGCAAACTTGGGCTGCATTGTTATATGACATGCGTGTTGCTTGGGTTAAGCGCTTCTATTGGTAGTTAATTAAGAAACGTCTTTGTAAATTTCTACGGTAAAGATTGTCGTAATTGTTCGGTAATTCCGTGTCTTTTTTTAATTTTTAAAATAATACCTATGAAACTTTCTTGAGTTGTTTATTTGAAAATTTCTTCAGAAACTCTCTAAGCAATTCCTTCCACAAATCCTTTAGTATATTCTTGGGATTTCTCAGTAGTATCTTTGTAAATTCAGCAACCCTTAGTCGTAATTGCTGAAGGAAAGTGCCAAGGAATTATAGATAAGATTGCCAATTTTCAAAAAAAAAAGCCGGTGGAATTTTAATAATTTAGTACTGCTGGAAGTACTTCCACAAGCGGGAGAGGAAATTATTTTTAATTGTCAAGAGCTTCGTGCACTCTCCCGCTTTGACACACATGAGCACAACAGTGTATGTGTTAGATGTTTATCTAATCCCATCCGAAGGAGGTTTGGAATGTGAAAAGAAGATAACCATGTGCGACTGTGATATCGAGTTCAGTTCTAGGCCTACTGGCGACGGAGATGGTCGAGTGACTCCGTAGCTTAAAGGAATAGAAGCGCCCATCTAGCGAATTGGGAGTCGTGAGTTCGAGTCTCACCGGAGTACGTGGATTTCTTTTCATAATTCAAATCTCAATTTGTTCATCGAGTACATGTTAAAATTGACATGGTGGATTTTTTTTTCAATCACTTAACCTAATTTATAGTAAGGGTATGCGGTATACCGAAAAGTTTCGCCAAATACAACTCGAAACGAAATTCCGCGGAATTCCACGGAATTCAGCTTGGCGAAATTTATGATTTTAAATTTCGTTTCGTTTCGCCAAATTTTGAAAATTTCGTCTCAAAAAATAGATTTTGACGAAATCAAACGGAATTCCGCGGAATGTCTAATAAATTTCGAAAACAAATACATAGTGTAAATGTCCCTATCGAAGATCTTGCTAATCTCATATTACTGGAAAGTTTTAAGGACAGACTTGTTAGAATCCCAAAAATGGCCGACCTACTCACGATTTCGAGCGCACAAATCTCTTTGTAAACAAAACCAGCGCACCTAGTCTTCTTATTTTAAGCTTATTACAAGTGAGCAACAACAGAATAGTAAAATGCCCTGTTGTTTGAGGCTTGCTTCTTGAGCTTTGTGCATTTAATGTTCTGATGAACTGTTGCAGCGAGATATCAAGACGATTGTCCTTAAAAAACATCTTAAATATTGAATATGCTTTTAAGGGGCTGTCCATAAACCACGTGGTCCCGTGGTCTTTAGTTCATACACTTTTTTTTAATTTGTATGGACCGTGGTCTTTGCCCGTCCCCCTCTCCCACCATGGATGGCGCCTTATCTTGGACCTACCATTAAGATCTTGCTCAATAGGTATTCATTCATTCATTTATGTAGTTAACATCAAATTCATGATAATAATGAATCAACAATTTGCCGCCATAATACTCGATTTGCAGCTGCAGCTCTCCAACGTCGGTCACGCCCAACACTCGCCAGATCACGCTCCACCTGGTCCGCCCATCGTGCTCTCTGCGCTGTTGTCCGGCATTCTTGCAACATGCCCTGCCCACCGTATCCGTCCAGCTTTATCCACTTTCAGGATGATGGGTTCACCGTGCAGTGCAGCGAGCTCGTGGTTCATCCTTCTCCGCTACACATCGTTCTCCTGCACGCCGCCAAAGATCGTCCTTAGCACGCGTCGCTCGAAAACTCCGAGTGCATGAAGGTCCTCCTCGAGCTCGAGCATCGTCCATGTCTCGTGTCCGTAGAGAACCATCGGTCTTATTAGCGTCTTGTACATGGTACATTTGGTGCGTGGGTGAAACTTTTTTGACCGCAGTTTCTTCTGGAGCCCATAGTAGGCACGACTTCCACTGATGATGCGCCTTCGTATTTCACGGCTCACGTTATTGTCAGCCGTTAGCAAGGAACCGAGGTAGACGAATTCTTCTACCACCTCGAAAGTATCCCCGTCTATCGTAACATTGCTGCCAAAGCTTGTCCTGTCTCGCTCAGTCCCACATACCAGCATGTACTTTGTCTTAGCCGCATTCACCACCAGTCCGACCTTTGCTGCTTCACGTTTCAGGCGGGTGTACTGTTCTGCCACCGTTCCAAATGTTCTAGCAATAATATCCATGTCATCCGCAAAACAGACAAATTGGCTGGGTTTCGTGAAGATCGTACCACGGCTGTTGAGCCCGGCTCGTCGCATAACACCTTCCAGGGCGATGTTGAATAGTAGGCAGGAAAGTCCATCACCTTGTCGTAGTCCCCGTCGAGATTCGAATGAACTGGATAGTTCACCCGAAATCCTAACGCTGTTCTGCACACCGTCCATCGTTGCTCTTATCAGTCTGGTAAGCTTCCCGGGAAAGTTGCTCAATAGGTATGTATTTGCTGTATGCGGGACCATACATAATATTTTGGTTAAATTTACTGCAAAAAAAATGAGTTCCTGTCTTCAGTTTAGATTCCCAACAGGATTTTTTAACAGAGTAATAGAGAATATTAGGTAAGTTAGGATGATACAGGGTGTGGCATAGACTAGCAAAAGTTCTAAGAAAACACGGAAACTCTCCCAGGATATATCTCTAGAAAATATATTGCATATCCAAGGAGAAAGTATAATACATGGAAAAGTTTCCTGAGAAATTCTTCTCCGGGAAATTTGCAGTTGAACTCTTGAAAGAGTTTTACTATCAAATCTGTATGACGAAGCGTTAAACACGGTGTTTCAAACTATTTATTTAGTTCAGCAGTGATTTTAAAATGGCAAAAGGTTAGATGAGCACGACAAACTCTAACAACGTTATGTGCACAACCAACTTTTATACTAAATTGCTATGAAAAAGACTTCTGTTTGCTGTATTTCAACAGATTATTCGCCAACAAACTCTCGGCTGGTGATATCATGTGAGACACTTTTTGTTCAAATACATAACTGCACAAAACTGCATTTTCCGTTTTTTGTCGATTTTGAGTTAATACCGGGGATCATCTCCAAATCATCAGTACTTTCATCCACAAAATTGAACATGACATGTTTGTTCTACGAAACGTGAAAAAATACCAAGTCGTTTTGTCTCATTACCTAATATCGAAGACGGCTAATAACAAGACAGACAGCTCCCACCCTGTTGCAGGCGACATGGTTGAAACGCCCTCAACGATTCACAGGAACATTAAAACATGATTGTGTGCGTGTACAAGCAAATATGTACACGGAAATGGTAGCATCGCATGCACACTCATTCATGATGTTGTTCCCAGAAGCCGTTCGTGGCGCTAGTGTGCTTGTAGCTCGCAAGGTATATTGAGCAAGAGGGTAGATGTCAGTCTTGTTATTAGCCGACTTCGCTAATATTCACGAATATAATCGCATAACAGTCACACTGGGTATTCACACTGGCCTCATAGCGTTCCATCAAAAAATATTTTAGTCTAATTATTTTTACAACTATTCGCCCAGAATAGAAGAAGAGCTGCAGAAGATTTCATTGCTAAAAGATTCATTCTATTTTTTTTTTTTAATTTTGATCCTTTCCCATACTAATCAAGTTGGAAACTTTCAGCTCCATTTTCTGATGGGTAGATAGGTTCTGGAAAATCTTTTTTATTTTTTCTTCAACTGTTGTAACAATATGTTAAGCCCTGGGCTAGTTTATTTCGGGACCCATAGGCTCGAATCGAAAGACCCGAAGACTTTTGGGAATGGTATTCGACCCTAGGTCTTCGGCGCCTGCGCCGAAAACGGCATGCACTTTAACCATCACACCTGGTTCGAGTCCAGATCTATCTGGTAGAGGTTTTGGCCTAATACCTAGAGATGATTGTGTTATATTTTTCGAATAAGTTTGCGAATGCCTTCATATTTAATGAGTGCCGCACACATTTCTTAAGTATTCTTTTCAATTTCTATGTGAGTTTTACTTGTATTTTTCGATAAATTCAATCATTTATCAATTTTAGGTTTAGATTTTAGGCTTTCTCCAGAAGTTACGCTATCCAATAAAGCTTGATTGGTAAACATCTGGCTGATGTTTCCATATTATTGCTTCATGTTTCTGATAAACAAACGGCATTAGAGCACGCAATATTGGTGTGATTTTATTGAGTCATTGAAGCAATCTTATTAGGTTATTGGTGGAATTATTAAAATTTTATATATACGTCGCGAAAAATTGTAAAAATGTACAGGGGATAGCCAAAATGTTTGAGATAGGCAACTTTTTGTTCTCTCACAAAAATGTTCAACATGCTGTAACTTTTCATAGAGTGCATCAAAAATTTTCAAATTTTGACTGTTTGTTCACCTATTATATGTGCATGATTGGTACAAATTTGAGCTCGATTGATTAATCTTTCGCGAAGTTAGATTTGTTTCTGGTAATTTTTGAACAACTAATTTTTGAACTGTCATATATCTCGGAAACTAGTGAACCAAATTGAACGAAAATTTTAACGTTTATTAACAATATTGGTACTTGATGTGACGCTATAAAATAATTTTTTTCTCACGATGAATAAAGTTATACCGGTTTGACATTCTGATATATGTAAGGAGGAAAATAAGTAAAATTTACAATATCATACAAAAATTACTAAATATGTTATTCTTCCAATCCAAATAGGCTCTAATACATCTTATCAGAGATATCTTCAGAACAGAAGCAGAAAATCTTTGGATATCAATACTAAAATTTAATGGTATTGACACAGACAAACAGACGTAACACCTTGAACGATTTTCATGGAAATCCATCGCCCAGTTCACACTACCATCACCTGGTGGAAAAGTTGCATGAATCACTGTGTTGTGCAATATCGTCAACAGAAGGCGCTAGTGTGAAACGTCAAACGCACTTCTAACAAAAAATACAAAAATAAGAAACAAAACAAACAGCGCTTCAATCCTTTGTTTTTCGTAGGATGAAAATAGGAGCCACATGCTTAAGAAAGGAACCAATACCCTAATTATAATTATACTACATCGAACTGGTTACCGTTGCGCTGCTTTCACTTTTTACCCTATCATGGTAGAATGATGAGCACGAGGATGTTGGCTGGCTGTTGGTTGTTCCTTTTTCCAGTCCGATTGGGGGTCCATTATGAGTTGCCGTTCGCCGATGTCCAAATATGCGGGTCTATTTGAGCCATGGGCTCAGAAGAGGGTCAGTGTCAGCTGCTCTCAGGGGGGAAAGAGCAACTGACGAAAGGGCCGGGGCTGGGATCGAACCCATGACCATCTCCTTATGAAGCAAGCGTGTAGCTACTACGCCACGGGCCCCGGCAACATGGTGGAGTTGTTGGGACACTTTTTTCCTAGAATTAAAGATGCCAGGAAAAAATAAAACTTGAGGAAACTGCATAAGATATTTGTGGAGAAATTCCAATAAGTAGTGTATTGAAAATTAGTTGTATTATGTTATATCTTGAAGCTAGGTTGATCTTTGATTTTTGGTTCTTGAGATAATAACAATAAGGTATGTATTCGCAATAATCCGGACACAGAAACACGGCAGTAACTCTGCAATGGATTGATAAAATTGTCCAAAATTTTCACTGGAAACTCATTGGTGTATGTTTGTTATTTGAGCAAAATTTGATGAAGATCGGTGCGATACTTTTTGTTGTAGCAATGTAACAGTAAAACGTGCGCAAATGAATGTTGTACAGCACCTGGTTTAGCATGTCAGCGCTGTAACTTTTGAAATTGGCAAAGGAAATGGCTGAAACTTTGAGCACAAACCTTTCAATATACATCTACTGCATCGGCAAAATTTCAAAAAAAATCGATGCACTATCAACAATTTTATAGTCAAAACACGTATTGGGACTAACCGTGGTTTTAGCCCTTTTGACAGCAATTAGTGAGCACCTCACATTGTTCCGATTGTTTAAAATTGATGAAATTTTGCAGGAAAGAGTATGAATGTATATCATAACTGCTCACGAAATTTCATCATTATCCTAACTGTACTTTTGACTGCAGTGGAAAAGAATTATCAGTCATGCATATGAAAATTGGTCATGATTGTACAAGATGCTTGAATGTACCTCTTTTTGTTTTTGAGCTACAATTTAAAGTATCGCACCGATCTTCATCAAATTTTGCTCAAATAATAAACATACACCAAAGCGTTTCCAGTGAAACTTTTAGACAATTTCATCGATCCATTGCAGAGTTACAGCCGTGTTTCTGTGTCTGGATTATTGCGGATATAGACCTTATATTCAAGTTTGAAACAGATTGAAGACATTTGGATTATGTTAGTATTATTGAAAATATATCGTTGAATGAATAAACCTCACAAGATAAAAATAAGCATCAAATGCAATTTTGAAAAAGATTTTTTAGCGTTTCAATAACTTGTAGCGAATAAAACTTTGTCACGTAAACTTCTGTGATATTCGACGCTCCAATTAGTCTGGGACCATTTGGGCAGGACCACCTATTTTGGGCACTTGTTGCTGTAACTCCGTCAATTTCGAACCGAATGACTTGAATTTTTGAACATGGCTAGATACTGTGCGATCGTGTCTCAAAAATCAACTCAATCGGTTCAAAATTGATTGAGTTATAGCAGCAAGTGCCCAAAATAGGTGCCCCTGCCCAAATGGTCCCAGACCCTATGTGTATCATATATCACAGAAATTGACACTCGTTTTTCGATCTGTTTACTTTTTATTTGCGTAAACGTGATTGTCATGAGCATGGGAAAAAGGAGTTCCAAAAAAATGGCCTTGGGGTTATGGGGGTAGACCTCAGGGGCATTTCATGAGGTTCCAGAGGGATCCAGGGGCCTCAGTTGGTCACAATGGCTTTTCAGAGGGTTTCAGGGAGTACCTTGAGGTCTCTGGAGCCCGAAACACGAAATACCTGGAAAAATTAAACCAGATTGAAAGTATCGGATTGTGGATCAAATTTTACTCAACGTTGAACCACTGTTGGACCCACATCGGATAGCTGTTGGGTTTGGTGGCCACAATAAAACAGATCAATGATAGGATGGGGCTTAATTTAATTATATGTGCTAGACATCAGGGATATTCCAGGGGAACTCAAGGATACTTCAGGGGATCTCAGGGAGGCTTTTGGGATTCCCTTCTTTGTGGCTCACTTCCTGTAAACAGGGATGGAAACACCCAATTGTACTCAGACACTCATTGACCATTCCCTCACCTCATCAGCCTACAATAAAAAAAACAGTGTATGGAGGAGTTTTACTTTGTGATTTTATCTAAAAGTTTGTCGAACAAGGTAAGGGTCGCCCACGTATACCAAAATCGTGGCAGAGCTATGCATGCGACTCTCCACCGAGTGAGCATAATTTGCATTTATCGCGTGGAGAGTCACCTTCATTGCTCGCTTACAGCTTCAATATGCGTTTGCGACCCTTACTCTATTCGGCGAACTTTTAGATAAAACTGCAAGGTAAAAGTCCTCAATACACTATTTTTCTGAGCTGTGATGTATCTGAGTGTATTTCAGTACAAGTGAGTGTTTTCATCCCTCCCTGTAAACGCCCTTAGATCGAACTCACGCTTCCAGGAGCAAGATAGATCTCTCATATGTAATTACTGTCCGTCCACTCATCACATATTTGCAAAAACTGTTAGCCGGCTCACTACTCTACTCAAAAAAAGCATAATCAAGTGATAAAGCTGTATCACAAGTAAAGTGGTTATGCTTTTGGCCAACAAACGCAAAGAGCTTCAGCTTCATCCCCATCGTCGTCTTCGTCGTTGCAAGCTGGGATCGTTCGCTTCATCTCACTCCGGAGCAAATGATTATGGGCGGCGAACAAATTTTCAACAGCTTTTCGTTTAGGTTTTTTGCTTGCGTTGGCTTCGGAGGAGGTCCTCCTAAGGTTACTTGGGTGGCGTGGCGTGGCGGGTGTTGAGAATTATGTGATTACTATTTATTCAAGAAGACATTTCAGCTTCGCTCAGAACGAACGTTCAAATGGTGTGTGTGGTTTCGATCCCTTTCGGGCAATCCAGTTTTGAACGAACATTTTCAACTCTAGCATTTGCAAAGCTGCTGCTAGCGAATCAACCGAAAAAAATCACAGTCCAGCTAGATTCAGTCTGGTATGATGCAATGCAAATTAAAACAATTTCCATTCCCTGTGGCTCCTCTCTTTGCAGATGTGAACGAGTGTCTGCTGCGGAACGGCCACGGGCCCTGCCAGGATACATGTATCAACATTTGGAGTGGCTACCGGTGCAGCTGTGCGGGCTTGCCGGGAACTCGCCTCTCGGAGGACGGCCACAGCTGCGAGGACATCGATGAATGTACGGTCAACAATGGGGGCTGCTCGCACACCTGCCTCAACACGCTGGGGAGGGCGTTCTGCGTTTGCCCCGAGGGCTACATGCTGGACGACGACTGGAAGACTTGCATCGACATTGACGAATGTTTGAACCAGAAATCGATTAGGCAGGAATTCCGCTGCCAGGGTAGTTGCATCAATACGGTCGGTTCCTATCGGTGTCTGCCAAAGGACGCTGTTGGTTTCGATCGGGACGGCGATGGTCAGCTGACTAAGCAAGCTGCCGATGATGAACTGGAGGATGATAGCGACGACGATACGCTTTGCCCGGTTGGCTACTACTTCAACACGACAATGGGAGACTGTCAAGGTAAGCTGTTTTGGCGAGAATGGTTTTGATTTGCATATAGATTGTCGAGAAGTTGAGGGTGGGAGATTTTCCTGTCTGGTTGTAATATTCATGGCCCTCGAGACGAGTGAGATTTGATTTCAATCGTGCCACTGGATGCCGAAGCATTTGCATAGCGATGAAATTGATGTAATTGACTAGCAAACTATTTGCATGGAGTTATTCAGTGTCCAGATTAGAAATTTGCATTGCAATAAAGGATCATAACTTCAAATTGAGTAAATTTGTAGCATTTGACATTTCAATTGTTTCAAGTGCATATAAACTGTATTCCGTTTCAATATATTTATGTTTGTTATTCAGATCTAGTCCAGCAAAAAGTAAAAAAAAATAAGAAAACACAAATTGCGATTCAGTGCTTCTATTTGAGTACCTTAAACTCATCATCAGGTATCAGTATTAGTAGGTCGGCTCCATAGGCACGTTCTCCTCCATTTGGGAAATTTGTGCCATCGCCATGAATACGAGCCTATTAATCATTTACCTGAGGGAGAGGGAAGGGAGGAATAAGGGATGGGATATAGAAAAGGAAGGTAAGGGAATAGGATCGACATAATCGCATAAGCGTACCACAACGGGTTCAAATAATCGATTGCTTACTGAGTACTCGGAAACGCAGTTGCGTAAAAACTGGATAATCACATATCAAATAATACGAAGTCCCATAGTCGGATTCTCAGTTAAGATGAAGCAGCTCTCAGTTAAAATGGAGCAGCCTGTTGAGGCTTGTCGTGGTTAATATCATTAGTAGGAAAACCAGATTGAGTTATCTCAATTGCGCTTCTGCTACGAGATTCCTTAAAAGTGTCGACAAGACTCCCGCATGCGGGCATCCACAAACACTCAATTTCCTAATTGCTGCTCGACGTAATGCCGAGAAGAGATGTAGGTTTATGAGCATTTGATAAATCCAATTGGAAATCATTAAAGAGAAACAGGAAAATCCGTGCGGCTTCCAATATGGAGTTCAAAAGTACTTGTTCAAAAGTTTCCTGGAAATCCAAGAAAACACCCAAACAAAATTTGCTTTTGAGTGAATGCTTTCTTGATATCGTAAGCAACACTGTGTAAACAAATCACAGTGGTCTTTCCATTTTAGTAAGCATGTTGTTTCCCATGTAGAGGCATGTTTGCTAGAAAAACA
This sequence comes from Aedes albopictus, assembly GCF_035046485.1. Lineage (NCBI taxonomy): Eukaryota > Metazoa > Arthropoda > Insecta > Diptera > Culicidae > Aedes > Aedes albopictus. The sequence goes on along the minus strand of NC_085137.1, from coordinate 512,139,957 downwards.
TCACGGATGTGATGCTCGACAAAGCGTTCTAATCATTTCAAAAGAAAGAGGTCAAACTGATAGGACGATTCATTATCCACTCCCGGAATAAACTTGACAGTATAATGCCGCCAAGATTTGGGAATAGCAAGGCTAACAACAATCAGTTTTATCAAAACATGTTTAAAGTATTTACATTTTGGAGATTTAAAAGGAGCAAAGCGATTTAGTGCACATTCAATCGATTTCTATCAAGTTCATACAAAGATGTAATATCCACACATCAGGAGAAGTGAGTATGAGCTTTCCAAGAAATCATCATCAGAAGTTAATTGCCGCTCGAGGCATGATATGCAAGATTGCCATTTCATTTTTACTGAAAGTAGCAAACATCGGGTAAAACGCATAATGTGAAACCATATAGGTGTTAATTAAAGCTCTTTAAGACACCTAGATAGAAATCCCTCCTTCGAAAATAAGGTTCTTGGATTAAAGCTGTTCTTTTATGCTGAAGATTGATCTGAGCTGTCATAACCATAAGCCACTACCCAAACTAGGCATGATCAAACTCTTACAATCACAACACAAGAAAATAACAGCAGCGATAAAAACCAGTTCGGTATCGATTGAAGAACGCCAGAGGCGAAGATACACAGAGGACGATTGTACGTCGTTTCCCGGAAAACCATTTCCCGGAAACCCGTTTCCCGGAAAGCCTTTTCCCGGAATGTATCATTTCCCGGAAAACCATTTCCCGGAATGTACCATTTCCCGGAAAACCATTTCCCGGAATGACCATTTCCCGGAAAACATATTCAATATCAAAAAACAACATTTCTATTACTTTCATTATTTTGTAAAGATTTCTTTGCATATAAAAATAATAAAATTATGTACTATTCTCAATTTGTATCAGTTTTTTTTATAACGAGTATTATGAATACATATGTGACCCGATTTTGTCAGCCCCTTTTCGGAACACATGGTTTGCTCCCTGCAAAAACTTGATCAATTTTTCAAACTTTTTATCCCTGTATGTTCTGCATCTCAGTTGTAGGTTGAAGATAAACAATAATAAAATAATAAAAATTTGACTGTACTATAATGACAGTGAAAAGTTTGTCGCAAAATGGGGCTGACAAAATCGAGTCCTTACTGTAATTGAAAGTTCTTAATTACGGTATGCCTCCACAGCTAATCGGAGGGACAAGAACATTGCCACTGTCTCTTTTACAGTTTTTTGATCTCACGAATATCAAAGACTCCTTGTTGGTAGCCTAAGAATTCGTCAAAAGTATTGCGTTACTCTTCTTTGAAAACTAAAGTTTGTTTCAAATAACTATTATAGCAATATAACTTTAAAGAACAACCTATGTTTAAAAGAAGGGAAAATATTCGATGAAATAGTTAGCAGTCTGATGATAAATCGACTGATTTGGTGGAATTGATTATGTTTGGCTACGCAGTCATTTATTGAACAAACGACGTTTGCCCGTGTCGAAACGTCGGGCAAATAAAGAACGTCGTTTGTTCAATAAATGACTGCGTAGCCAAACATAATCAATAGTTAGCAGTTTGATCTCGATAAACACGAAAGAACGGCATATGCGCAAAGGAAGGGAATACATCATATGGAAATATTGCTAGCTTAATGCCAACAACTATTCTAACAGTGTAACTAGAAAGAATAGCCTATGTTTAAAAGAAGGGGCAATATTTGATGAAAACATGGACAGGTCAATGGAAGAACAGCTGAAGAAGGGAAAATATTGTGCGTTGCATGAAAAGCACAATTATGGCGACTATTTTCCAAGGCCTTCAATGATGGACCAAATTCAATCGCAGTGTAAGTGCCACGTGCAGTCGCAGTAGTCAACACATCACCCGGCCATGTGGTGACCTTTTCCCAAGAGATTATCAAAGAGCGCTATGATTGACAGGTCTGTTTTCTTAGGCGACTATCTCGCGCGTATCTTTTCTTGCGAGTAAAAGTAGTCGCTATAGTAGATTTTATTTTGATTCGTATAATATCTATTGTATAACATTTCGCCGAAAACCATTTCGCGGAATTACTTTTTGCGGTGTAATATTTCGCAGAATGACATTTGGTGGAATGAACCATTTCGCGGAATGCACCGTTTTACCGAAAGTCATTTGGCGGAATGTATCGTTTTGTGGAAAATCGTTAATATGATACAAAAATTTAACTGATCGAGAGACCACATCATGCAGATAAGATCTAAGTTTCAAAACTCAAAACAACAAATAAAATATGGAATGTTTCATATCAACAATTAAATTTTTGTAAGGGTATACTTCGAAAGAACAGCTTATGTATAAAAGAAGGAAAATTCTTCGATAATATTAATTCAGCAGTTGTTATTCTAAAATCAGCATAACGCATAATATTTATCAAAGAACAGCCTTTGTTGAGAAGAAGGGCTGATATCTGATATCTGATTAATAGCATATCTGTAAAAAAACAGCGTATGTTGATAGGTAGGAAATCCTCTGATACAAAAATGAGATTTGTTTTGATTTCTGTTATAACAGTACAAGCTAGTTGGAACATCAAAAAGAAGAGAAAGCCGATAAAGTTATCCCTAAGAAGTGTTACTTGACTTAAGGGTTACGCGGTCACAAAAAGCAACATTTTAACATATAATGATTTCAGTCAATAAGGGCGAACGTGTTGAAGCTGAGAAGTAGGCTCAGTGCGAAAATTATGATGCTGGGAGATTAGGCTCAATTGACATGAGCCGATCAATCACTGGGCTGAATAGATGTTAGACCAATTGAATTGAAAGATCTGCCTATTATTAAAAGAAAGAAAAATCTCATTAGAATGAGTTAGTCGCTGGTTTACTAAATAATACTGTAGCACTGCAACTTATAAGTTAACAACTTATTCTTTAAAAAAGGCAAATTTTTAAATGTAGATATCAGTTTGGTAACGATCAGCAAGTGTTATGTGAAAAGAAAATAAATTAAAAAAGAAGGACAAACCTCCTACGGAGTTGGCAGTGGACCACTAATAAACAACATAACTGTGCAGCTCGAAAAAAAAACCTCGATTTAGAGAAGGATACATTTCTGAAAGAAGGGTCAGCAGCCTGGGCACCAAAAAAACACACTAATAGTGTTACTCTAAGGAACAGCCCATTCCTAAAAGAAGGAAAAATGTTCATTTGATTAGCAGTTTGGTCGCCGGCCAAAATTTTCAACAGTGTAACTTGAAAGAACAGCCTATTATCAAAAGAAGGTGAAATCTTCTATAGAATTTCGAATTTCATCGCCGCAAACTTAACAACACATATACAGCCTTTGATGAAGAAGACAAATGATGGAACATTTAGCAATTCGGTTGCCAAACTATAATTTTACTGGAAAGAACAGCCTTATTTATAAGAAGGAAGAATTTCTGATGGAGTTACCAATATAAGCGCTTAAAAGTACAATTTATGTGACAACGATTGCTTATTGATTATTACGCCCAATGGCCTTTGGCCTTACGTTCGAAATTCTTGAGAACAGATTCCAAATCAAACATGGCAAATTTGTATTCAGGAAGTCAATCAATTAGTATAATCGGAGAGCTAATGTTAGGCAGAGTTAAAGTTAAGCAGAGAAAATAATTTGTCATTTTTTATTGTAAAATGTAAATTTCTTGATTTTGCTTTGGCTGACCAAGCCATGCGGAAACTACACTGTTGATTCTTCTATCGTTTGTAAAATATTAAATTCCGCAAAATAGTATTCCGCGAAATGGTATTCCGCGAAAGAGTACATTCCGCGAAAAGTCATTCTGCAAAATGGCATTCGGCGAAATGGTTCATTCCGGTAAATGTTACACTGCGAAGAAAAAAACCCGCGAAATGGTTTTCGGCGAAATAGTATACAATCAATATATCCTATGAAATTGTCAGCAGCTTAATGTCAACAACTATTTTAAAAATTTAACTAGAAGGAACAGCCTTTGCTTGGAAGAAATGAAAATATGTGATGAAAACTTGGCAGCTTGATTTCGTCGGTGGTTTGATGTCGACAACTATTTTAACAAAAAAAACCCAGATTAATCCACCTAGTGGTGATACCGCCTTTCTCGTCGAATATGTACTCTAAGATATTTCCGTCGCCATAAGCCGAAGTGTTCCTGAATCCTGAAAATACTCTAGAACGGAACAAATATTATTTTCTTCTTTTGTCACAGTGCTCGTTCGTCAATGAGGGGGTGGAGTTGATAAATAATAAATGTATTTGATGAAAAAAAATACTCAAACAATTAAGCAAAACCGCTTAACTCATCGGGTTTGGTAAGAAATTTTCTGGAGGACTCTTCACCTTAAAATTTAAAAATTAATTGGTTTATTCATTTGTGTCCTTCCTCAAAATGTTGAATTCCAATTCAAAATTTTGAAGGGGGACCCCTCTTGACTTAAGAGAAAATCGAAATTTGTGTCAGCCTTGTTCAGAAAAGCAAGAACCTTATCAAAGCCATAATCGAATTTGGAAACTTATTGATGGCTCTTATTCCTATGTTATGTAATATGTTAAACGTATAAGCAGAGCTGAAATAGTAGTTTACGCAACAAGGTGCAGAATGAAGATTTTTACAGCATGAGTCGTAATTTATCCAACGAGGCTTGCCGAGTTGGATAATTACGACGAGTGATGTAAAAATCGAGTTCTGCACCGAGTTGCGTACAACGTTTTTTGCAATTTCATAAATTACCACTTGAGGATAGTTTTTAAAATAAACTTTTTCATCAAACTACATACTGAAATTCATAGCCATGTTTAAGAAAGTCTGATCATAGCAGGTTTTGCTGTTTAGTTGTCACAAATTTTCAAACCTGCGTCCAGAAATCATGAAGAAGTTGATCAAAACTGAAAACAGTGCTGTAATGGTTCATTACGCAACGCAAATCAGTGCTGTAATGAACCATTACAACACTGCTAATTTGGTATTGGAAAGTAGGCCTTTTCCTGACAGATTTGCGGGAGGTAAAACAGCCTATTACGATGAGGAATTGCAAAAAAAAATATTAAACCTCTCAGTTGACTGCTTGACCACCTTCACTAGCACTGGATGCCGAACATTATCAAGATATTTCAGCAATTTTTTTTCTGCACAGTTTAGCCTCTGTTTTATTATTATTGGTTATACTGCCGTTCTACGCATAATTATCCCATGTTATATAGGATTCGCATATAACATGGGACAATTGGGCGTGGAACGGCAGTATAAGATTCATGTAAAATTTGACAAAAAATTGCAAGCAAGTAAAATTTCCCATAATAAAATCCATTCAAATTTTAACCGTGTTACAAAGCGCGATGGCTCAACCAGTTGCATCAAAATTGTGCGCAGCAATTTAAGTGCTATAAAATTAAAATTTTCCCTTACAACGTTGATTCATCCTACTGTATAATTACGCATCAGGAAAATGGTGTGGTTTGCAAGTTCGCTTGATTTCTTATCAAAATTTTGTTCTTTTACGCTTATGTATCGCTTGCATCGATTTTGTTTTGTTGTTATTTCAGCGATGCATCTAATCCTGATTCTGCAACACTGCCAGTAATCTTAGGTGTGGTCAGAGCTTGGTCAAAGACTATTTTCCTGCTGCCCGTTTATCTGGTTATCGAACATTTTTGATGATTTGATATTTTGCATGCATGGGTTTGGTTCACTTTTTAAACTGGCCACTTCCGGCTAGACATCTGGAAACGGTTCCGGAACACAACCGGTTCAGATATGTTATTTAGAGGATTGATTGGTGTTTATCGGTGATATACAGCTTGTTTAGCATTAAGCGTTTCGACCTACTATTCTTCGGTCATCATCAGGAGCATTCAGCAGGATTCACCCCTTCAACTTCGTCAGTTTACTATATTAGCGATTCAGATATGGTCTGAAACTATGTTCCTGCTTACCGTTAATCTGATTATCGATAAAGCCGCTATTTGGTGTGTCGCATGTCTGGGTTCGGTTCACTTTTTTAATTGGCCACTTCCAGCGGGACACCTGGAACCGGTTCCGGAACACAACCGGTTCAGATATAGTCCTGCTTACCGTTCATCTGGTTATCAAAAAAGTCGCTCTTTGATGTGTCGCATGCATGGGTTTGGTTCACTTTTTTAGTTGGCCACTTCCGGCGGGACACCTGGAACCGGTTCTGAAACACTACCGGTTCAAATATAGTCTGAAACTACTTTCCTGCTTACCGTTCATCAGGTCATCGCAAAAGCCGCAATTCGATGGGTCGCATGCCTGGGTTTGTTTTTTTATTGGCAACTTCCAGCGAGACACCTGGAACCGTTTCTGGAACACAACCGGTTCAGATATGGTCTGAAACTATTCTCCTGCTTACCGTTCATCAGGTTATCGAAAAAGCCGCTGTTTGATGTGTCGCATGCATGGGTTTGGTTCACTTTTTTTAGTTGACCACTTCCGGCGGGACACCTGGAATCGGTTCTGGAACACTATCGGTTCAAATATAGTCTGAAACTTCTTTCCTGCTTACCATTCAAATGATTATCGAAAATGCCGCTATTTGACGTGTCGCATACATGGGTTATGTTCACTTTTATATTTGGCCACTTCCGGCGAGACACCCGGAACCGGTTCCGAAACACTACCGGTTCAGATATAGTCTGAGACCATTTTCCTACTTCCCGTTCATCAGATAATCGAAAATGCAGTGGTTTGATGGGTCGCATGCATGGGTTTGTTGCATTATCATATCTGGCTCCTTCCTAGGGTACCGGTCCGGAACACCTAAATGGCCATAACTCCGGAACGGCTGGACTGATCTGAACCATTTTCAATAGGAAACAATGGGGCAATATACCGCGTCGAATGAACCATCGGTCGTTGAAATCGGTTCATATTTACTATCTTAAAATGAGGTGACCTTTTTGTACACATACACACACACACACACATACATACACACACACACACACACATACATACACACAGACATCATCTCAACTCGTCGAGCTGAGTCGATTGGTATATAACACTTGACCCCTCCGGGAGCTCTATCAAATTTTCGTTTTTGGAGTGAACATATAGCCTTTCGGTACACCTTGGTGTACGAGAAAGGCAAAACTCAAATGAATAAATAGCCTTTGAAATAAGGAGAAATTTACTATTTGTGAGAATTACAATAATTGTAAAACTTACGGTCCTTTGAATATCAATACTGTCAAACATTATACAATTATAATTCACTGCCATTATTTACAGAACACAAACTGAAAATTAATTTTGAATATTTTTTTTTCGGGAAATGGTGCATTCCGGGAAATGGTGCATACCGGGAAATGGTACATTCCGGGAAATGGATTTCCGGGAAATGGTCCATTCCGGGAAATGGATTTCCGGGAATCGTCTTTCCGGGAAACGGTTTTCCGGGAAATGGTTTTCCGGGAAATGGGGGACAACCAATCCAACCCTTATTAAGGTTTAAGAAGGAGAGCTGATTATCTCGGAGAAACACAAGGTCCACTGCACTATTGCTCCGGTTAGCGCAGTAAGGCAGAATACTCTGGAGGGCGCCCAAGTACTCCACAGGCTCCGTTAAGCGGTTAGGATATTATTAGACCCCCCCTAACCATTCATTCCTAGGCACGGTAAGCATATACCCGCATCACACCATGAATTAGGGGTCACCTCTTTAATGGACTCTTACCACCGAAACAGGCAGTCCATAGTGTTATTCTTAACCAATTGTGCCAACCGCTACCGACACTACACAGCTATCTAGGCTGATCGAGAAAAGAAGTTAATATTCATGATCAACTTCATACGGACCCGAACAGCCGAATTAGTCCAGCAAAAAGTAAAACAAGAAAAATAAGAAAACACAAATTGCGATTCAGTGCTTCGATTTGAGTACCTTAAACTCACCATACTTTGCGCTCCTAGGGCCTTTGCGCACTTTTCAAAAAATCGTTAAACAATATTGCTGATGCATAATGCAAGCTTTTTTTTTCTATTGAGTACTAGTCAGTGATTGTAAGCATGACTGAGAAATAAAAAAGAAGAAAATAATTGGCTTTAAAGGAGTGATTATCACCCAAATGCTCAATGCATTTGGTATTTAGGATGAAATTGGATGCACCCTGCTGAACAGAAGAAACAGTTTTTTAAGGGTCAAAATTCGAAGAAATCAACGGTGCTGGCGTATTTGTCGTAAATTGAAAATGGGGCAAATGATTTTTATTTAATCATTAAACATGTTAGAGAACGTTGCTTTTAAGTTTGGATTCTTAATCGTTACTCAGAGGAAATTTACCGTTGTTTTGTTCAAAAGCACGTGTCATTCGTATGGTAGGTGTAACAAAAACGGAGCTTTATAGTCATTGATAAACAACATAACAAAGCTATTAACATTATACATATCAAAGTATTAATTCAGTAGATATGTTTGCTTACACTCACAACAACCGGCCAGCCAGACTTGCTCGGATTCCATAATAACCATTATCTCCCTTCCCTCTCGATTGCAGATACCAACGAATGCATTCGGACCAACGGTGGCTGTCAACATCATTGCATCAACAGCGACGGTAGCTTCTATTGCTCCTGCAAATACGGATTCAAACTGGATGCCGATAAGCATAGCTGCCTAGGTAAGTGCCCTTGCATCATGCAAACTCGTAGACACGGAGGGATAGTGCCTATTCAAGGTTTCAACAATCCGTTTCCGGTTGATGAATTATATTTGCTGAGGTTCGCTCAATGCTGCAGTCACCCTTGATCAAGCATGTCGATATTAAACAACCGGATGAAACTAATCTGTCTTCCCGTGGACCTGTTTGTTGACTTTGATTTGTTCGGCTGTTCGAGTCCGTATGAAGTTGATCATCAATATTAACTTCTTTTCTCGATCAGCCTAGATAGCTGTGTAGTGTCGGTAGCGATTGTCTCAATTGGCTAAGAATAACACTACGGACCGCCTGTTCCGGTGGTAAGAATCCACCAACAGGTGACCCCTAATTCATGGTGTGATGCGGCTTTATGCTTACCGTGCCTAGGAATGAATGGCTAGGGGGGTCTAATAAAAACCTAACCGCTAACGGAGCCTGTGGAGTACCAGGGCGCCCTCCACAGTATGTAGCCCTTACTGCGCTAACCGGAGCAATGGTGCAGTGGACCTTGTGTTTCTCCGAGACAATCAGCTGCCCTTCTTTAGTCTCACTTGAGGCTAAATAAGGGCGGGATTATGAAGATGTTGTTAATTAGTTTAAATTTTCACCTATATGGTTTCGCATTATGCGATTTACACAGTGTATTCTGTGTATCCTCGCCTTTGGCGTTTTCCAATCGATACCGATTTGGTTTTATTGTTGCTGTTCTTTGTTGTGCTGCTGTTGCGAAGAGTTTAATCTTACCTAGTTTGGGTAGTGGCTACGGTTAGGATAGCTCAGATCAATCTTCAGCATAAAAGAACAGCAACGATCAATCTTTGCAGACTTATGCAAAATGGTACAGCCCAAGTGGCCTTGGTACAAGAACCTTACTTTCGTAAGGGAAATTTCTATCTAGGAAACCTTGTGAACCCGGTGTTTGCCACTTTCAGTAAACATGAAATGGAAAACTCGCGTGTCATGCCTCGAGCCTGTGTGCTTGTCAACAACGCAATAGTTGCTACACTCATCTCTGAACTAACCACCAGAGATGTATGTGCTATCACAATTGATGAATCTGTTGGAAACCTCAACAGGAAATACGTCTATTGTTCTGTGTATTTACCACATGATGAACCATCCCCTACGGATGCTTTCAAACAAGTCATCGCATACTGCACTTCAAAAGGCCTTCCGCTAATTGTTGGCAGTGATGCTAATGCTCACCATATCATTTGGGGCAGCTCAGACATTAACTTGAGAGGCTCCAGTTTGATGGAGTACTTAAGTAGTACAGATCTTGCATTACTTAACATAGGCAACCGCCCAACCTTCATGGTATCTGCTAGAGAGGAAGTGTTAGATATAACGCTTTGCTCTAGCAGAATTAGTCACGAGCTGACCAATTGGCATGTGTCAGATGAAGAATCTTTATCTGACCATCGCTATATCTTTTTTGAACATTTAAATGTTACTTCGCAAACATTGCGTTTCAGGAATCCTCGGTCAACAAACTGGGATCTTTATACTGATTTGGTTGCAGCCAAATTTCATGGATATTCACCATCCATTGACACTCCAAGTGATTTAGATGATGCCGTTGATACTACAACGACCTTCATCATGGAAGCTTTTGAAGAAGCATGCCCTCTACGGTCTGTGAAGATCACAAGAGGAACCCCTTGGTGGAACTCTGATCTGGCGAAACTCAGGAAACAATGTAGAAAGAGTTGGAACAGACGACGTTCGGCTGGTTCGGAGGCTTTCAGGTCGGCTCGCAAGGCCTACAGGAAAGCTCTCCGGTCTGCTGAACGATCCGGCTGGAAAAACCTTTGTACAAATGTTTCCAGCTTGAGTGAAGTCAGTCGGTTAAACAAAATCCTTGCGAAATCTAAGGATTTCCGGGTGAACGAACTTCGTTTGCCAAATGGCGATCTGACTTCCTCTGATGAGGAAGTTCTGGAATGCTTATTCAGCACACACTTCCCTGGATGTGTGGATATTACGTCTTCGGATGATCCTGATGTCTTTTCTTGTAGTTATGATTCTTTAGCTTCGGCTCGGAGTATTGTAACTATAGAATCGATTGAGTGGGCTCTTAATAGCTTTGCTCCTTTCAAATCTCCTGGGGCAGATGGGATTTATCCTATTTTGCTTCAGAAGGGATTTGATTATTTCAAACATGTTTTGAAAAAACTACTTGTTTGCAGTTTTGCTACAGGGTATATTCCCAAATCCTGGAGGGATATTACTGTAAAGTTTATTCCGAAAGTGGGTCGTGCGTCGTATGAAGAAGCAAAGAGTTTCAGACCTATCAGTTTGACCTCTTTTCTTCTGAAATGCTTAGAACGCATTGTGGATCATCATATCCGTGATGTTCATCTGGCCAACGTGCCTCTTCATGTGAACCAACATGCCTACCAATCTGGTAAGTCCACTGTGACTCTTTTACACAAGGTTGTTTACGATATCGAGAAAGCATTCGCTCAAAAGCAATCTTGTTTGGGTGTTTTCTTAGATATCGAGGGTGCCTTTGACAACGTGCCTTTCGATGCCATATTGGAAGCCGCACGGAGTCATGGTATATCTCCAATGATTTCCAATTGGATTCACCAAATGCTCAAAAACCGATATCTCTTCTCGACATTGCGTCTAGCAGGGATTAGGAAATTGAGTGTTTGTGGATGCCCCCAAGGGGGAGTCTTATCACCGCTTTTGTGGAATCTCGTAGCAGATACGCTATTGAGGCAACTCAATAATAGCGGTTTTCCTACTTATGGTTTTGCCGACGACTACCTAACATTGTTAGTTGGTATGTGCATCAGCACCCTTTTCGACCTGATGCAAAACGCCCTTCAGGTAGTTGAGGGTTGGTGTCGCCAATATGGGCTTTCGGTTAATCCGAGTAAAACATCTATTGTTCTTTTCACGGAAAGGCGAAACCGTAATGGCGTTCGACCTTTGCGTCTCTTTGATTCTGAAATCGATGTGACTGAACAGGTAAAGTACGTTGGAGTTATTCTTGATTCCAAGCTTTCCTGGACACCTCACATTGAGTTCAGAATCAAGAAAGCTTGTATGGCCTTCGGGCAATGCCGGCGTACTTTTGGTACAACTTGGGGTCTAAAACCCAAGTATATCAAATGGATTTACACAACTGTGGTTCGGCCAATATTGGCTTATGGATGTCTTGTGTGGTGGCAAAAGGGTGAAGTGAGAACGGTCCAATCAAAATTAGGCCATCTCCAAAGGATGTGCTTAATGGCGATGTCTGGAGCGTTCTCTTCAACTCCTACGGCAGCGCTAGAAGTTCTCTTTGACGTTGCCCCACTACACATTCATCTCAAACAAGAAGCCCTTTCTTGCACTTACCGGTTACGGGTACTCGGTCTACTAGAGGAAACTCCTGTGAACCGCAGTTCAACACACACCTCGTTGTTTCCACTTTTGGTGAATTGGGACAAAATTGTTCTTGCTCCAAGTGATCTTACAATTGCTTGTAATTTTCCATATAGGACATTTTCCACGAAATTCCCTTCCCGGGAAGAGTGGACATCTGGTTATCTGGAAAGAAGTATTTCAGACGGCATCGTATGTTACACTGATGGCTCCCTTCTCGAAGGTCGAGCAGGTGCTGGTGTTTATTCTCGTGAGCTAAGGCTGTATCAGTCTTATTCACTTGGTAGACACTGTACCGTTTTTCAGGCCGAAATCTTTGCTCTTATGTGCGGAGTGCAATCAGCACTTCAGCAGCACGTAATGGGCAAAGTAATATACTTCTGTTCAGATAGCCAGGCTGCTATTAAAGCACTTGCTTCGGCCAACTCCAGGTCGAAGATAGTTATCGCTTGTCGAACTCAAATCGAGGAGCTGAATTCAGCAAACGCTGTTCACCTTCTATGGGTACCTGGTCATTCTTCCATCGCTGGAAATGAATTGGCTGATGAGTTAGCTCGCTCTGGAGCATCACATGACTTCATTGGCCCTGAGCCAGCTATTCCGATATCAAAGTGTTGGATTAAGCTTCAGATTCACACCTGGGCTGTCACTCAACACAGACAATATTGGAATAGTTTGGAGTCATGTCGTCAAACCAAATTGTATAGTGCTGAGCCATCTCTACGGGTGGCGAAGTATCTAACTAATCTGTCTAAGCAGAATTGCAGCATGCTGGTCAAAGCATTGACTGGCCACTGCCGACTCAGCTATCACATGGCGAATATTCAGCAAGCTGATTCATTTGCCTGTGATAGCTGTGAATCCGATTATGGAACTTCGTATCATTTGATATGTAACTGTCCAGTTTTCGCGCAACTGCGTTTCCGAGTATTCGGTAAACACTTATTAAGTGAAACTGACTTCAGAAACCTGAATCTTCAGGATATTCTGTTGTTCTTAACCCGCTGTGGTAAAGAGCTATAGGCTCTCTTTCGCTTTATGCGTTATTACAGTGCCCTTTTCAGGGCGCTGTTTGAACCCATTGTGGTACGCTTGTGCGTTAGTACCCTCTTCCAGGGTATTTTTCCTATTTCCCTACCTGTCCCTATCCCCATCCAAATCCTTTTTCCTTCCTTTTCCCTCAGGTAGATGATGAAATAGGCTGTTATTTTGGCGATGGCACAAATGTCCCAAATGGAGGATAACGTGCCTCTGGAGCCGGCCTTCTGATACCTGAATACGGATTCAAACTGGATGCCGATAAGCATAGCTGCCTAGGTAAGTGCCCTTGCATCATGCAAACTCGTAGACACGGAGGGATAGTGCCTATTCAAGGTTTCAACAATCCGTTTCCGGTTGATGAATTATATTTGCTGAGGTTCGCTCAATGCTGCAGTCACCCTTGATCAAGCATGTCGATATTAAACAACCGGATGAAACTAATCTGTCTTCCCGTGGACCTGTTACAAATTGCTTCCAATTATTGGAAAGGTTTCACTCAAGTTGCTTTATTAGCCGGCCCAGCAGCAAGCATGTGGAACAATTATATCTACATTCATCATAATCTAATTACGCTTTGATAGCACTTTGATTTATGGCTGGGCCTTGTGCGACAGCCCTGATAATAAAGACTCATTCCCAGGAAGGAAAATTTATCGCTGTAATTCAGACGCCTTCCCAGTAGTGTTTCAAGTGCAGCCATCGGGCTACACTGCGCTACACATGGACCATGCACAAAACTTCAGGCTACCTGTTAGTCATTCTGTCAGCTCATTCATCTCGGTTTCTTCGGTTACCCTCCCCCTCGAGTCCACGACTGTGTGGTGAATGAGAAATTCATCCCCACAGAGAGTCAATCCTCGAAGACAGTCTTAAGCCGTTCATTAAAGTCAGAGTGTGGAGCTTACACTTTCACCGCAATTTCCTCCCCATTGGGGAATCCTTCCAAAGGAATCCAACCGAGTAAGCTAATTTACATCAACTGCTTGCAAGATGATTTATTCATTGCCATCGTCGTCGTTCTTGTCGGTGGCCGTCATCTGTCATCATCGAAATCTCTCTATCTCTGTGAACGCATGAACGCTCTTTTGGAGACACTACATACCTGATGCTCCCAGCCAGACACTGTCCTTTCCCCGTCAAAATTCTAACGAAACAATACGCAACAACAGAGCCGGAAGAAACCAAATAGTGACTGGAATTAGTCGGCCGGAAGAGCACTAGAATGCTCGACGAATGTGGCGGAAATAGCCTTCAGTCGTCATCATTCTGGGGGCGCTCCGGCAAACTGTCGTCACCACACGTGTAACATCTTTGATCAGATAGAAGATAGACTGTCGGTCGATACGAGATTGATTGGTTTCCATCTTTCACTTCTTCTTTTTATGGCGTAACGTTCCAACTGCAACAGAGTCTGCTTCTCAGCTTAGTATTGTATGGGAACATCACATTGACACATTACTTGCATCTTGTGGGTCCTAAGCCATCAGCACGATGCTGCATGTTTACCGGTTCAGCTATATGGGCCCTCAGTGGGTTGATTGGCTTCCATATTTCCTTGGAATAGGATTCACGACTAGCTTCGGGTGAGATACAATGAAGACACGTGTTTTCTGCAGTACTTATTTACATTAATCAGTCTACTCATGGAGTATGAATTTGTCCCATTAGGGATCGCTTTGAAGATGTAAGAGCAAATAGATTGACTGTATTGATATGCATAAGGACTGTTCATTTTATGAAGAGGACACCTTATTTGTGTGATATCTCTTTTATTTTTCAATAAAATCATTATCGGTTTTTTGCATAAATTTCCATAGCTATTCTACAGTGTATTGAAAATATAACATTATACAAATTGTCCTTAGTTATGGAACTGAAGTGGTTTTCGTTAAAACTCAATAAAACCCCATTTCTCAAAATTCTACACAACTTTCCACATACATAACTTTCAAATTTTCATGAACTTTTTAATGTGTTGGGATCTAATACTATTCTTCTAAAGGTAGAGTGTAATAGTTGGTCAGTAATAATGCACCAAGCATTATACAGCTTGATATAGTGAGTTGCCTTGTTATCAATGAAATTGATAAAATATACTTATTTAAGTCCAGTTATGCAATAACACTACGGAGTCAGTTCAAAATTTGTCCAGTATAGAAGAGAATCGCATTCTAAATGATACCGAAGAAAAATATGCTTTAAAGTACATTCTTCATCATAAATTTAATACTTAATGATGGCCATAATGAAAAATTGCATACTTTTTGCTCCATAAATGCAAGTTTTTGATTCTAGAGAAGCTTATTATTATTTATTTTCAGCAAGGTCTGATCCTATGTGATTATATACCTTATTTGAAAATAACTACATGTTAATTTTTATTTTCGACATCATTGTTACGTTATATTTGCAATAGAGTACATTGTTATTTAAAAGAACCTTCAGAGAACGAAGCGGTTTTATCTCCGGTAACTGCCATGAAGCACAGTAACCAAGCCAACAATGCTATCAAGTTGCGGTTTTCTGCATTTGAAATTGCATTATTAGCACTTTCGACTAGATCCATTGAAAACATTCAAAATTTAATATTTTTATACATTTTTGTTTAACAAATAAATTTTATTCTGAAAATCGAGTCCAATTTGTAACTTTAATATCTCAACAACCATTACAGGTCGGACTCGATTATCCGGGGGTTCAATTAACCGGGGGCCCGATTATCCGTGGCTCGATTATCCGGGAAAAACGGCTCGATTATCCGGGGAAAAATTTGTTTTTGCTTTGTTTACAAATTTTTAGATTACAATATGTCAAAAAATGTGATAAACATCAAGTACAACACCTGTAAGTAGGATTTAGCCTATTTAAAAATTGTTTTTATTTTTTCACATTTTTCGGCTAAAATTTCATTGTCAAAAAACATGGTTGTAATAATACTAGACGTTGAGTTTAGGCACTACAACGTTATGTATGTTAGCTTCTATGTTTAACGAACAGTTTTTGATTGAAGAACATCAAAAATAGAAGAAAAGAAGCATGGCTCGATTATCCGGGTGATTCGATTATCCGGGGTGAAATAATTGTGGAGTCACCCGGATAATCGAGTCCGACCTGTATTCCGATTAGGTTGATATTTTGCCAGAATATGTATCACTCAAACTGCTGCAGCATGACAAACACTTTTTTGCAATTAAAAACGATACACCGATGTTTTACAGAAATTTAGTGTTTATCTTTAGTTTTTGGGAATTGAAAAATTGATCTCTCGAAACACTTTGCCACATTTCTATGAAGTTCAATAATTTTAAACCAATTTATTTATGGTTATTATCTGCTAATATAATGTTCTGAACAACTAACCAAGGCTGCTCAAATTTGAACTACGCGTTTTCTTTTTATAGCCTTGCAAATTTGTCCTCTTTATAAAATGAACAGTCCTTACCTGGGAATGCAGTTTTAGGTGAAAATAAAAGCAATATTCATTGGCTTTCGTCGACGGCTTTAACATTTATCGAAGTTCTATTTTACTTCTAAAATAATAATCAAAGGAGTTGAAATCCATTCTGTTCAAGCACTTGCCGTTTTGATCACGGCTACTATTCTTCCAAAGAATTTGGTTCACTTTCCCACCTTGCCACTGTACCACTTCTTCAACTTAAGGCGAAACTTGATTTGCACCTCTTGCAGGTTGGATTTGTGCACTACCGCCGCGACAGTACCGTACGAGTTTATGTCCCAAAATTGGGGGATTTCGGATCTCGTATTTTAGCAAATTCGCGATTGGAGATGAACGGTCGACTGATTTGCGCGACGGTCGTTTTACTACTGTTTATTTACATTTTGGGTACACATTTACATACACAATGATGTTAATATGGCTTGTATAACAGTTATGCTTTCGATGCACAGTGGGTGAGTGTGGGGGTAAAATGGTAAGTATTATTCAATGTTGTTTTGTGTTTTTATGTTTACAGGTGCCTAGGGCGAAGTCCAGTCCGTTGGGTCCAAGGACCTAAACGGAAGGCTTCGTTCCTCTTTACAGATGCTCCAGGAACACGCTCGATTCCCCCGAGCTTGGGCCAGGAGTCCTCTCGACTGGCGACACAGTGTTGTTTGCTTGAATTGGGCACGACGATACGCTCGCCGGATCGATCTCCACCGGCAATAAACAAAGTTTCCCGATGGCTCGTTGAGTGATTCCGGAAGCTGTCTTGACGGTCGCTACCCGGACTAGGCCGTCCGCGCCAGGGTGAACGCTGAGAATACGGCCCAGTAACCATTTCTGTGGCGGGTATCGCTCATCCTTCAGAGCGACAATGGAACCGACGACTAGATTGTCCATTTCCGAGGTCCACCGATACCGATTCTGAAGTGTTGACAAATACTCTCTGTGCCAGCGGTTCCAGAAGTGCTGCGTAAGTTGCTGAACACGTTGCCAGCGAGACAAACGGTTTTCCGGAACGTTCTGTAGATTCGGATCAGGGACTGCGTTCAGCGGCCGCCCAATCAGAAAGTGGCCGGGAGTAAGGACCATTTCATCAGATGGACTGACCGGCAACGGTGTTATTGGACGCGAATTCAGTTGGGCCTCAATCTGGATTAGCGCGGTTTGTAGTTCTGTTTCGGTCAGATGAGCATTTCCAAGAATTCGGCGGAGCAGTTGCTTCACGGACTTGACGCAGGCTTCCCAAATGCCGCCGAATGTCGGCGAACGTGGCGGAATGAAATGGAAGTGACTTCTATCATCCGCGCATGCCTTTGCTACCGCCTCCTGATGCTGCTGCGAGTCAAAAAGTGTTCGAAGCTCTTTCAGCTCCCTGTGTGCTCCAACGAAGTTGGTCCCGTTGTCACAGTAGATATGAGCGGGAATTCCTCTCCGTCCGCTGAATCGCCGGAGACTGGCTATAAACGCTTCGCTCGTCAGATCTGTGACCAGATCTAGGTGGACTGCCTTGGTTGCCAGACAGACGTACACGACGATGTACGCTTTGATGAACG
The DNA here is from genome assembly GCF_035046485.1 of Aedes albopictus. Taxonomy (NCBI): domain Eukaryota; kingdom Metazoa; phylum Arthropoda; class Insecta; order Diptera; family Culicidae; genus Aedes; species Aedes albopictus. The sequence goes on along the minus strand of NC_085137.1, from coordinate 512,121,903 downwards.
GGTTTCGAGTGTTCCGTAGTGTAGTGCGAACGTAGATTGGGCCAGCGAGATCTACTCCAATATTCTCGAATGGGTGCGCCTGGTTAACCCGAACTCGGGGCAAATTTCCCATCAACTGCTCCAGGTTCCTCGGTTTCGTTCTTGCGCGGGTCATGCAATGGTTGACGATGCTGCGCACTAGATTCCGGCCGCCAAGAGGCCAGTATCGCTGACGTAGTGTCGAAAGTAGCAAACTAGGACCGGCGTGAAGTGTCTTGACGTGTTCCCTTCTGGCGATCATCTCAGTCAAGCGATGCTTATTCGGCAAAACGATGGGGTGCTTCTCGTCAACCGGTATGCTAGCATTGTGGAGCCGGCCGCCAACTCGAATTATACCATCCACGATCTCCGGGTGGAGAAAACGAAGTTTCGACCGGTGACTGACTGGTCGACCAGAGCTGAGCAGACGGTATTCTTCCTTGAAGTGTTGCCGTTGAACTCGACGGAGAAGGTCGAGAAGAGTGCGGTCGATTTCTTGTGGGGAGAGTGGTCCAGTCACTAAAGGGTGATTGTGTTTGCGGCGTACACAGTTCTCACAGAACCGACGGAGCAGAGAGCCGATGCGGAGTAGATGTCGCAGACTGGAGTATCAAAAGATCAGATCTTCGTGAACTTCTTCGATTGCCGGTAGGGCAACCACTCGCCTTCTTTCGTCGTCGATGTTCGCCTTGGGAACATATTTCGCTGGCCATTGATGCTGGTTGGAATTCAGCCACTGTGGTCCATGCCACCACAGCTCACTTTCTGTGAGCTCATCGAGGTCCATTCCTCGCGAGATAAGCTCTGCTGGATTGTCTTGAGACGGTACGTGATTCCAGGTCGCTTGACTGGTCAGCTCTTGAATTTCGGCCACTCTGTTGGCAACGAAAGGAACCCACGTGAGCGGGAGTCCGGAGATCCAGTTCAGGACGATTGTCGAATCCGTCCAAAGAACGATTTGAGCGTCATAGCGAAAATTTTCCAGCACTTGGCCCAGTAGCTTCGATAGGAGGAGAGCTGCACACAGCTCTAAGCGAGGGATGGTCTTAATGTTGATTGGCGCGACTTTGGATTTTGCAACGAGTAGGCGAACTGTGTGGTGTTCCTGGCCGTGGGTCGAACGGATATACACGCATGCTCCGTACCCCAGCTGTGAAGCATCGCTGAACCCATGAAGCTCCAGCCGTCGATAGTTGGGACGAAGAACGTGTCGTGGGATTCGGAGTAAATCGAAACCGGAAAGTTTCTGCTTGAATTCTTCCCAGTCGCGTGCGAACCCGTCTGGTACGGGTGAATCCCAATCGAGTTGTAGTCTCCAAAGGGTTTGGAGCTTCATCTTCGCCTTCGCAATCGTCGGGCATGCAAATCCTAGCGGGTCGAACAGACTGCTGATCTGCGACGCCAGTGCTCGTTTGCTTAACACCGGGAATTCAACCCAGTGCGGTGGCTTGAATAGTAGGAAGTCGGTTGACGGTTCCCATCGCAGACCAAGTGTGGTTACAGAAGCGTCGTGGTCCAGATCTCGGAGTGCTTCCCGACCAGAAGCTCCTAACAAGATTATAACAAAATTATTACAACCGTTGTTAGAAATAACATAATTTCATATAATTTTGTTGTAAGGATTCGTATATGTGAATAACCATAACAAAATTGTAACAAAATTTGTTATTATTTTAAAAACAAAACTATAACAAAATTTGTATAATTTATTCAAACAGATATATAACAGCATTTGTTACATTCTGCATATTAAAATAATTGCCTATAACAAATTTTCGTTACACATTTTTTGTAATATTTGCTACATTTTTTGTAACAAAATAATTCTCCCCCATCGACGCGTAATTTGGGGACAGCGTCATACTTGTTTAAAAAAAATGCAACAGAACAACTTGTTATTATTTAGTTATAATCTGCCAAATTCTTCCCAAACCAGCAGTGCTTTGAAGCAACTATCGTTATGCGATATCATTCCAGCTGGAAGTGTAATAAAAAACTGCCAATCGAATAAGAATTCTCACCAACAAAACAGCTGCTTTCATAGAGTACGTTTTGGCACTGTTACAGCGCTTTGTAGCGTTTTAAAGAACATTATTTCTGCTGGAAGCAGACGATAACTGCAATATGTTTACGCTTCACTTATCGAACAATAATTCGATAACTGGAACGCCTGACAGAATCAACAAACCATCAACTGACGTTAAATGAACGTGAACTTCATCCGTCTGTTCATTTGGGCAGACATAGCGCACCATTTTGACATTTGGCGGTGCGATAACTGTAAATTTGTTACACTCCTACCGGACTTGTCGTTCAAAAGCATTGCAGTTAAACCGCTTGCACTGACCGAACGTCTACTGTAATAACCTTTCTGAAAGGAACCGTTTCGAGATATTTGGAATTTAACTTCATGAGTCTCTCAGTATGTAAAAAAATGCGCTATTTTCATAAGTTTTTCGATGCTACATCAAAAACATTATGTTATTTCCAACAACGTTTGTATATCCCAAAAACAATCACTCACTTAATTGGAAGAACAGTTTAAAAGTTATAGGAAGATTGTGAACTTTATTTTGCAGAAATGATGATAATGGGTTATTTTTTATCGATAAACTCTAAGTAAGAATAAAATAATACAACTTTGGAAAAAGTAAATTCTCAGTTTGTTTCGGATTCCTTTATAGTGCTTTATCTGACGATAGCGATCGCCATCGATTCAATACAAATCGATATCGATCGATATCGAAAATCTCTCACTGGTTGACCGGGATGTTTCAGGCAATTTAGCCGATAAAACCCTCAAGACGAAGAGAACAAACCTGACAATAATACCCAAAGTCTTCTTAAACGACGGATATTGCATGTGCTGCAATTTGCGACCGGACGAACAATGTTTACATTACATGAAATTACGGTTTGTATGCCTTCCAATACCTTTGAGTTGAATTTTACACAAATGACGTATCTTTACACGCGAAAACATTAGATCGATTACAATAAATACCAAAACAGTACTGCAATTCTATTTTCGCCAAAAAGTGTACCAAGTAGTGAATGTTATTGAACAAGGAGAAAGCAAAAATTGGAAATTTTCAACCCTCCCTGCCTCCTCCAAACGTGACGATAAACTTAATGGATGACCTCTTATGTGATAGATTCCATTTCATTGCTTAAAATTTAAAAAAAAATGTAAAATATAACTTAATTATATATACAGCTGTTATCATATCTGCATATGATATAATTGTGATAGATTAAAACAAAATCACTAACGACAAATCAAGTCTATTATACGTCAACGAGTTCAATGTGACGTCTACCCCGCTCGTGTGCGTCTGACAAACAAGGATTTGAATGAGGAAACTGACAATACGTAGAACCAGTAAAGCTTCTATCACCGCCCTCTTCGAGTGTTGTGATGGCCTCAGTGGCAGAGGCGTCAGATTGCTACCGATGGTAGGTGTCTTGGTTCAAATCCCGTTCGGATCAGAAAATTTTATAACGTACTGGAGACTTTTTTTTATGTCACCAACTTTTTCTAAAAATAGAATAACACACATAAAATATTTACCCAAAAATGAGTATAAAAAATTAGTTTTTACCATAAAAGTTTGCCAAGGAATTATAACACAATTTGTTATAATTTTGTCAAATTCTACCATATTTTATGGAACAAATTTTGTAATATTTTTGTTATGATCATAACAAAAGTTATTATATTTTTGTTCTTCTCATACGGCAACTTTGTTAGAATTTCTGTTATTTTAACTACTAACGGTACATGTTTTATAACAACCCTTGTTATAAAAATTTATTGTAACAAAATAACACAGCTTGTTATAATTTTGTTATGTCCATCTAGTCGGGTTGTCTCTCGGAGCTCCGGCGGGATGGTGTCGAGAACGGCTTGACTGTTTGACGACCATTGACGGAGAGTAATACCTGCTGAAGCGAGCATTGTGATGAGCTGTTCACAGGCCACGGCGAGAGAGCTTTCGTCATCAGAACCAGAAAGGAGATTGTCGACGTAGAAGTCATCACGGAGGAATGGAGCGGCCAGTGGAAATTGTGCTTCTTCATCGTCTGCAAGCTTCTGAAGCACCCTGGTCGATAGGAACGGTGCGCTGTTGGTGCCGTATGTGACGGTGCACAGCTGGAACGTCTTCAATGGAGAATCGGGATCATCGCGCCATACGATTCGCTGCAACGGCTGGTCCGATGGGTGAACCAGGATTTGCCGGAACATCTTCTCGATGTCGGCAGAGACAACGAACTGGTGGAACCTGAAGCGCATGATGATCTTGACCAGGGAGTCCTGAATGGTAGGACCAGGAAGTAGAACGTCATTCAACGAAAGCCCTGACTTTGAGCGGCACGAAGCGTCGAAAACGGTACGGAGCTTGGTTGTGGAACTGTCAAGCTTCATGACGGCATGGTGCGGCAGGAAGTATTGTGGCTGGTCATCCGCTTCATCAGGGCCAATCTCCCGCATATGATGAAGCCGCACGTACTCTTCGATAAACTGGTGGTACATTCGCTTCTTCTCTGGGTTTGCCTCCAATGACCGTTCAAGGGAATAGAAACGACGGGTTGCGTTGTACCGGTTGTCCTTCAGCTGCATGAGGAGTTCTTCACGCTTGGGTAGCTTCACGACGTAGCGACCTTCTGCGTTTCTCGTGGTATTCTGGACGAAGTGTTCCTCGCAGAACCGTTCGGACGGAGACCAGCCTCGGTTGTCTTGGACTTCTTCGAGCTGCCAAAAACGGTTGACCAGCTCCTCGATGATACACGGATTGCTGAATCTACAGTAGCGAGGATCCGCGTGATCGTGACCATCCAATAGGCATTCTCCGGATATGACCCATCCGAACTCCGTATTCTACAGCAGCGGAAGTTGATCCCCGAGATTTATTCGTCCGTAACGAAGAATTTGGAAGAAATGTGCGGCGCCCAGAATAATATCGATGTTGCCGGATACCGCGAAGGTGGGGTCGGCGAGATCGATGTGTGGAGGGATTGACCAGTGACAAGTATCCACCGTGGATTGTGGCAGCTTCACAGTTATAGACTGGAGCACCAACATGGTACTGTTCAGCGAGAACGGCGCAACTCGAGACATCAGCGTTACGGTGGTTTGGTATTCGACAGAGGCGGACGTGTTCCCTATTCCACTAATGGCGATTGCTTGCGGTAGACGAGTACGAGGAAGCTGCAGTCGTTCGCAAAGTGCTCCAGAAATGAAATTGCGTTGAGACGCACAGTCCAACAAACAACGTGCAACCTTGATACGGCCCCTACCATCTCGGATGTTCACGAGCGCGGTAGGCAAGAAAACGGTTTCCGGACACACCTCCTTGGAATGTGTGACGAGAGCATATTGAGGCGTGCCGGAAGCGTTCTGAACATTAGCTTGATTGGCGGTACTGGTAGAGGGGAGCTGCTGTTGGATGGAAGCAAGCGAAGCGGACTGAGTTTGCGAAGACGACTGAGGGGGCACTTGGGAACCTTGCTGTGCAGATCCGGAGGTTTGACCACCAGAAGAGGATTGTGCATCAACAGTAGTGTGAAGCAGTGTGTGATGCTTCTTGGAACACACCCGGCATCGCTGGCCGGAGCAATTCCGGGCAAAGTGGGAACTTGATCGCAAGCAATTCATGCAGAGGTGTTTCTGTCTTACCAAATCTGTTCGCTGACTCACGTTGAGTTTCCGGAAGTCCGGACAGTGGTAGAGGTAGTGATCCTGGCCGCACTTCTCGCACGGCGGAGTCGGTTTCCCGACGGCGGAAGCTGAAGCGGATGAACTGCTAGACGATGCTGTTGATGCTGCCGCAGGGAATGCAACAGGCTTCGACGTCTTGGACTTGAAGCGGGGCGGGGGCGGTGGTGGTGGCGTGGCTGGGGAAACTGCGATCAACACTCGAGCGTAGTTTTGCAAGAAGTTGACCATTTTGACGTACGAAGGCATGGTGGTTGTTTCTTCTCCGGTGGAATCGTCGGTTTTATTAGTGATTCCACCCAGGACGGAGGCGATGTTCTCTGAATCGAGCTTGGTGCAATAGCTCTCCCACTCCCGATGCGTGTGTTGATCGAGACGGATGGACAGTTGATAAACCAACAGAGAACTCCATTTGTCTGCCGGTTCACCCAAGCTCTTCAGCACCGAAAGTTGCTGCTCAAATCGGTCCACGAGTGCTAGCAGCTCCTCTGCGGATTCGCGCTTCATCGCCGGGGTATCGAAGAGGGTCTTTATGTGGCATTTGACCAACTGACGCTTGTTCTCGAAGCGAAGCCGGAGAGTTCTCCAAGCATCCTTATATCCCTGCTCCCTTGATCGGATCCAAAATACGAGCCGCTTCCCCCTGCACGACTCCCTTCAGGTACTGCAATTTCTCTACGGCACTAATATCAGTCCGGCTGCCGATAGCTGAGTCGAAGGAATCCCGGAAAACGCACCAGTCTTCGAGTTTTCCGCTGAACTTCGGCAGATTTAGCTCCGGTAGCTTAACTCGCAAAGACTGACCTGACGTAGCCTGTTTGCTAGCAGAGGAAGTAGAAGATTTGGACAACTTACTCAGGCAGAAGGCAGAGAGCGCGTAGTACTTTCCGTCCACCTTCATCCGTTCTTGCTTCAGGTCGATAGGGTGATCTTCGGTTGACAGCAGCTCCAGCTGCACCGCGATTTCGTGGTACTGGTCGTACAGCTTCTCCAACCGCTTCGCCGACGCCTCCACTAGCCCAACTTGCTTGGGTTCTGCTTCATACTCCTTGACGTATCGCTCCAACAACGCCAACGAATCGATGATGTTCGATTTCTTCTTCTGCAGTTCTTCGGCCATTTTTCACTCTGTAGCGTCACAACCGGTTATTATTTCACTTTCTTGTTCACGTTCGTATCAAATTTTCAATTTTCAATTAAATCGCAACAAACTTTTCACTCAACAATTTTGTCGCACAAAACTTCCGTTCTTGCACACCGCGCCTTGTTGCATATGCAAGTGGCTTTCCAAAACAAAAAACGATCGTGACGACGATCGCACAGCTGATTGTAGGCTGAGTCACACACACTTGTTCGCACTAAACACCTTTCAATGGGCGGGTTTGTTTACAGGTGTTGTTTGTTGCGATTCAATCACTACTGTATTCACTTTAGTACAAGATGGAACTAATCTTTCCCGGGGACGCTACAATACTTTCCGCGCACTATTTGGCCATTTGCAAATCACACATCACTTGGCAGTTTCTGTTCACCAAGATCCGGTTCGAAGAACCATAAATTTGTTCAAGCACTTGCCGTTTTGATCACGGCTACTATTCTTCCAAAGAATTTGGTTCACTTTCCCACCTTGCCACTGTACCACTTCTTCAACTTAAGGCGAAACTTGATTTGCACCTCTTGCAGGTTGGATTTGTGCACTACCGCCGCGACAGTACCGTACGAGTTTATGTCCCAAAATTGGGGGATTTCGGATCTCGTATTTTAGCAAATTCGCGATTGGAGATGAACGGTCGACTGATTTGCGCGACGGTCGTTTTACTACTGTTTATTTACATTTTGGGTACACATTTACATACACAATGATGTTAATATGGCTTGTATAACAGTTATGCTTTCGATGCACAGTGGGTGAGTGTGGGGGTAAAATGGTAAGTATTATTCAAAGTTGTTTTGTGTTTTTATGTTTACAGGTGTTCGAGTGTAACAGGTAAGTACTATTAACAATATTTACAAATTTCATTTAACAATAAACATTTAACAATTAAACAAGTAACACTTAAGTATTAAACACATTCCCTAACCAAAATCCTAACTCCTTTCTATTTACGAGGCCGTCGGTGAGTCGCTGGCCTCTCGTTAAATAGATATTGTTCTTTCCCTACTATCCCTTCCCATCCTCGTAACAAAGATTATGCAACAGGCAGGATAATTGTGCTAGGCAAAATTGTTTTTCTTTTCAAATATTCTGTAGTTCGCAAATCTCTCACTCATGGCGCTCGCATCGTTGTTGCTCCTGTTTGACATTAGCTCACTACCGCCATCTATCTACTCAGTGGTACTTTTGTGACGATGATTTTGATCGCACTTTGTTCCAAGTGATACGTCTGTTTGTCTGTGCCGAAACTCTTGCCCGTATTCTCGATACTCTTGTTGCAGTATCCGCACAAGTCGTTATACACCAGATCCATGATAGCTTTCGATTTTTGGGAAATGAATTTCTTGTAATCTTTCTCTCGATGAAGCACTAACAGATCGCTTTGGTTCCGCTGGGTTAATTTTTGATGCCAGTCACAAGCTCTCGTTTCTCAGCCTCGAAAAATGCTACAGGATTACGATTTATTGGTCGCCTATGTCACTCGTGAATACACATCAGGTTGTAACGGGATGAATGACCCATAAAAGGTTAAAATCCCTGGTAATAAACAAACAAACAAACAACATTAGGTTGTGGCTCTTCACTGCCGCTACAACAGGACTCCTTTCTAACTTCAACTCGTACAATTCGTTTTTGAGCTATTACTCCACCATTTGACACAGCACGGACTCGTTGAAACTGACGTCAGCACCTTTCTTTATTAAACATCCGACGGACAACAGATTTACTTCTTACTCCAGGATGTACAACACCTGATCAGGGTAACTTCCTTCACGATGTCATTCTTCACAAAACGACTCAGTTTGCCCCTTCTCCTTCCATCAAGCATGTTCACCACTTGGTGTTCCTGCCTTCCGCTCTCCCAGCTCCACGAAGGAATTCCGATTTGAGCAAATGTACCGTGATGCACCAGAGTCCACGATTCATTCTTGAACGGAAATCGAGACGATGAGTGCGAATCTCCCTGTGTCTGGAGTTGTCACCTTGGCTTGTGCTGATCGATGTTGCCTTCCTTCGTCCCAGTTTTTCTTTTTAGCCTTCACGTTGCATTCCTTCTTATTGTGTCCAGGTCTTTTGCAGTTGTGGCACACAATCGTACTGAGCTTCTTCTGCATTCGGTCCTCCACCTTCAAAGCTTGATCTGATGAACCTTTGCGTCCACGCTTCAGCACTTCTCCGATTACCTTCGCTTCACAAGCTCCAGCGTAACTTCATCTTCTTTGCGACAGGCGAGTGCAGGGGTCAGCGTGCTGAATGACTTCGGTAAACTAGGTTTTACGTCACCCCCAACTGATGGTTGAGATTCCTACCCGCCTGGGATATTTTCTCGAACAAGCGTTCCATTTCATAAAAATGCTGCTCGATATCTCCGCCGTCCACGTACCGTATCTCGTACAGTCCCACCTTCGCAGAAGAGTAATCCGTTCATGGTAAAATACATTTTTTCGAGAAAAATCCAAAAAGTGTCTATCCATGATAACTTTTCTCAACATTCAAAAAGTATCTATGTTTTAATAGTCTGTGAAGCATTTGTATATTGTTAGTGTACGTTCAAAATTTCATTCAATTCGGTTCACTGGTTTCCGAGATATGACAGCTCAGAAATGAGTTGTCTAAAAAATAGTGTTTTACCCGAACGGTTCTAACTTTGCGAAAGATTAATCAATCGAGCCCAAATTTGTACAAATGATGCACATTCATATAATAGGTTGACAAAAAGTCAAAATTTGAGATTTTTTGATGCACTCTATGAAAAGTTATAGCATGTTGAACTTGTTTGTGAGAGAAAAAAAGTTGCCTATCCCAAACATTTTGGCTATCCCCTGTATAAGTCATGATTTCACAAATTTTCATTACATTCGGTTTATGAACTCCAGAGACATAACAGTTCAAAGTTGGCTATCGGATAGTAATGGCCCTAACTAGAAATTTTCTAACTTCATATAGAATAGCTCGGTCTTTCCCAAATTTGGACCATTGATACAGGGGGTGGCCAAAATGTTTGTATAGGCAACTTTTTTTTTCTCTCACATAAAAGTTCACCATGCTGTAATTTTTCATAGAGTGCATCAAAAAACATCAAATTTTGACTGTTTGTCATCCTATTATATGTGCATCATTGGTACAAATTTGAGTTTGATTGGTTAATCTTTCGTGAAGTTAGAACCCTTGTTAGAACCGTTCTCGTAAAACAATATTTTTTAGACAACCAATTTTTGAACAATTACACAAGTTTACAAAATAAAACGAAAGTCGTGAACTTCTGTCAACGACCAAAGTTTTTGAAGCAGAATTTAGTGCTGATTTCGAAACCGACCTTCAAAAATTTTTAAGTAGAACAGTTTTTGAGTTTTAGCTCAATATCGAGCTTTGCAACTTTTTAAAATATGTAATTTACTAAAATTTAAATATATTGCGTTTTGTTCAACAAATTTAAAATCTTTTTCCATAAATTAAACGCTGAATACAATACCATTCGATCATCTGAATACAGGTTTTGCGTCAGATTGATGAAAATCAAGATATTGGCGAGTTTTAGGGACGATCTCCTTAAATTTTAGCAAAATTCCAAAATTTTTATGAAGAAATGTATTTTTTTCAATAAGAAAAACCCAACTTAAAAATTCTTTCTTGACGTTTATTTGACATATCATATGTAGGCGAGTTACAGTAAAAATTTCAGTTCAATCGGAGCATTGATTACGAAGAATGAGATGTTTTAAGTTAGCGACTTTGCTTAAAAATAGAACAAAAATCGATTTCAAATCATCAACCTTGTATGGAAAGTCGAAAAAATTTCCGCTCTACTGTAATTTTTTTCTTTGGCGTTTTCGAACTCAGGGCATGATTCTACACCAAAAATGATCATCAGCTTACCGAGTTCAAAAATGCTGTAAACTAGTGTTATATCTCGGAAACCAGTAAACCAAATTGAATGAAATTTTGCACGTTTATCAACACTATATTAGACACCATGACGTTACAACGTTTTGACACCTTTTTAGCCAGATTTTTCACTATAACTCATAAATTCGAAAGTAAACCATCAAATATTTTTGCATATTCGGATTACTTGTAAAATTTCCAATAAGTTTAATCTGTAGAAAAGTATGTTTAAAATGGGAATTAAAAGCGTGACGTTACAACGTTGTAACGTCACGCTACTCATCTCCATTTTTAACATGTTTTCCCGATGAAAACTAACTGTTCAACAGATCATACTTATTGGAAATTTTACAAGGATTCCGAATACGCCATAATATTTTAGGATTTACGGTCGAATTAACAAGTAAACGTGGACAATCTGCCCAAAAAGGCGTCAAAACGTTGTAACGTTATGGTAGAATGTGTCATTAATGCTTCACAAGTTATTAAAACATAGGTACTTTTAGGGCCGATTTCTTCACCTCGGCTTAACTGGTAAGCCAGGCTTACCCATATAGTTAAACCTGGTTTAACGCTTAAACCAGGGTCAAGAAATCGTCCCTCAAAACGTTAAAAAAAGTTATCATGGATTGACACTTTTTGGATCTTTCTTGAAAAAATGTATTTTTATTTCATCAATGTCATTAAATTTTAGTTTTGTTATCCAAAGATGTTCTACTTGTGTTCTGTTCTGCAATTGGAAAGTGATAATTTTTCCTGTGCCGATCATTTTGTCTATCCCCTATATTGATCCATTGTCGGATCATATCACCAACCATGGGTGACTCCTAGATCGCCAACGGTTACTCTTCCCTACTAACAAGAAATCCTTTCTTAGGCAAACGTGGAGATGTAGCGATTCTCTGAACGTTTGTCTTATTAACATTCCTTTCCATAATCGATGACCGTTAGGACGTGGCTGGCGCCGCTATTGACTTTAATATAGTTGAGAATGTTTAACTGTGTACATTGATAATGTTGTGCTAGTCTCAATTGTGCAGTAATTTATGCTCATGCTGGTTCCGGGTCATTTGGCCGAATGCCGTTTGGCCGAAAAATGAATGATGAAATCAAGTGACCATACCACTGTTCCCCGTCCCAGTATACCTCGAAAGAACAGCCTATGATTCAAAGAAGGAAAAATCTTCGATGATATAATGACAGTTTCAACGCCAACTAATCCCTGAATATTAAAACTAGAAAGAATAGCCTATGATAAAAAGAAGGATATACTTCTGATAATCATATTGGCAGTTAGAATGTCAAAAACTTCCTCTGAATTATTTTGATCATGATTCGGCCAAACGACCCTTTCGGCCAGATGGCATTCGGCCAAATGGCGATCGGCCAAACGGCATTCGGCCAAACGGCATTCGGCCAAATGGCCGGACACCGCTCATGCTCATGCGTACCATTTTCGACCTTCGATAAGAGAGTCATCAATGGATAATGCTGAAATTAAATGTAAATTAGCAGTAACAATAAAACAAACATATTACATAGCACTTGATGTACGCCTTAATCTGATGTACGCTTTAATCTGACGTACGCCCTAATCTGGGAATATTTTTGGAATATTTAGAAATGTGGTAAATATCAAGATCAAAATATAATTTGGTAGATCTTACACCGTAACGCACCATTCTAAGGTGATCTATTCCAGCCATATTTACTTATAGTATAATAACGTTTACTTCAAACATCAAACAGTTAATACAAATCCTAATAAAGCAGTATACTCTTATTAAACATAATCAGGCACGTCCCCAGGATTGGCATTCTCCCTGGACTAATGAGTTACGCAACAATGTACCGATAAAATAATAAGAAAATTGTTTCCCACCCGCCAACTCGTCGAAAGCTCGCGAGAAAATAAAATCACCAGAAGATAGACATTGAAATTAATTGAATTATTTAAATTTCTCCGTCACGTTCCATCAGTGAGTGAGTGAGTGGTGCCGCTGGCTGATGCCTCCGTAGTGCGCCGTACTAGTAGGTTCCGGTCGCTTCTCGCTCATTTACGCAGCCAGCTGGAGCTGGCTTGATTGTTGATGGTTGTAGGAAGGTCCCGCAGCGTGCCAACAGAATTTCCCACTTTGGCGAAGAATGAAACAGTGCGGAAAATACGGCACATTCCGAATGTGGTGTCAGTTAAAATGTGAGAAATTTCGGCAGGAAATTTTCAAGTCATTTGGTGGAAATTCTGAGGGAAGATGTGAAATGGAATTTATGTTTCTTTTTGGTGAATGTTTGTTTCCTTGAGGTCGAATAACAGTCGGTGTCCGTTGAAGGCAGGTTATTTGCTTACTTTGTTATAAATATGTAGTTCCGTATCTTGAAAAACTTGAAAACCGAAAATTAAGAATGATTAGTGCAATATCTAACGAAAGAGGAAATGTTCTAATTTTTATTACCGTTCGTCTTTCACTGCCCGCTTTTGCTGTGAAATTTTATGTGTGAAACAGTAAAATATCAAATTACATGGAAAACATTCCCTCTGACCATCACCCGACTCGGAATTTAAACTCTAGTCTGTTTTATGCGATATTTTGTGGTGTAGATTTTTCCTCACGATTTGATTTAGAGTAAATGGCGTTTCGAGAAACTTTTCACTCAAACTGCTAAACTCAGACCAAAACCGGTCACTCCGATAGCAATTCAAGGCGAGAAATAATCAAATGTTTGAATGGGATTCCCACTTTCCTCATTGGAACGTGACCTCGCTTCCTGGATTGTATCCTATTCACTGCTTTTGGCCTTTCTCAAACTGACCCTGCAAGGAGCTCGGCTATCTCTTAAGCGAATCAACCAAAATTGAAATTCAAACAACCTGATTACGTATTCCAAGCCAGATTCCGGTTTGCTTGCGGTTAACCCTTCTCTGAGCGTTTTCGGAAAACATCGAATACCAAAACAGCACCTTTCTTGACTTGGCACCGAGAAAATTAACCTCCATGCATCACTTAGCTTTTTTGAATCTTTACGAATTTCTTACACTTTCCCCTTCTCGTCCGAAACAGTGCTCAACGATTCGCTGAAGCTGGCAGATGTGGCATGCCCGCCGCTGTTTCCACCGCGGCACGGCTATCTGGAGTGCAGTCGACCGATCGATGAGATTTCCGATGGACCGAACGGAGGCCGGCTGAAGATCACAAATCGACCGGGAAGTCAGTGTATCCTCAAGTGTCCGACGGGCTACCGGCTAGAGGGGAAGTTTTCCAAGATTTGCGGCACGACGGGCGAGTGGATTGGCGACGAGAGTGGAACGTGCATCAGTAAGTATTGGAGTTGGTAATTGATTATGGATTATATTCAATCAATCAAATAGAATTTTTGATCCATGAAGCATTAACGAATTACAGTGTCCATGAATTTTGGACATGGCGTTGATTCGAATAATTTCGTTATGTGCGGTTGATTTTAATGATGACCATTGAACCATTGACCATTGACCATTCCATTGACCATTCCATTGACCATTCCATTGACCATTGAATGTATAATATCTTTCAGTTTGTGAAGATCTAAATGATAAAGTTTCGAAACTGTGTTAAGTTACTGTAATTTGAATTATTTAGGTAGGTACAGTAACACTAGTTTACAGCATTTTTGAACTCGGTAAGCTGATGATCATTTTTAGTGTAGAATCATGCCCTGAGTTCGAAAACGCGAAAGAAAAAAATTACAGTAGAGCGGAAATTTTTTCGACTCTCCATACAAGGTTGATGATTTGAAATCGATTTTTGTTCTATTTTTAAGCAAAGTCGCTCACTTCCAACATCTCATTCTCCGCAATCAATGCTTCGATTGAGCTGAATTTTTTACTGTAATTCGCCTACATATGATATGTCAACTAAACGTCGAGAAAGAATTTTTAAGTTGTTTTTTTTTCTTATTGAAAAAAGACATTTCTTCAAAAAATTTTGAGAATTTTGCTAAAATTTAAGAAGATCATCCCTAAAGCTCGCCAATATCTTGAATTTTATCAATCTGACGCAAAACCTGTATTCAGATGATCGAATGGTATTGTATTCAGCTTTCAATTGATGAAAGAATATTTAACATTGGTTAAACAAAACGCAGTATATTTGAATTTGAGTAAATTACATATTTTGAAAAGTTGTAAAACTCGATATTGAGCTAAAACTCAAAAACTGTTCTACTTAAAATTTAAGGTCGGTTTCTAAATCAGCACTAAATTGTGCTTCAAAAGTTTTGGTCGTTGACAGAAGTTCACGACTTTCGTTTTATTTTGTAAACTTGTGTATTTTGCAAAGATCAATGGTTCTTAACCTCCATGACTACCAAGCGAAGTTCTCAACAACCGAAGTAGTGAGGATGAAGTAAAAAGATTTTTCAGATTCTGGACCTCAGGGAGCACTTATCATAATATAGTTGTGTTGGAAATATAAGTAGTTCCCAATCTGGGACCACGGGCCACAAGAGTTTCTCAAGAACCGAATGTGCTAGGAAGAAGTGCAAATGCTTTACGGGATGATCATGTTTGATTTTTGTTTTCTAGATTCTGCTTCACAAGTATTATTAATAACAATATAGCAATAACCCCTCACATTGAATTTAAACCCACTAAGCTTTATAATTTTCAAATAACTCAACGTACATATGTACAGCTGGGTAAATTATTGGTTGAATTAGGAAAAAAAAAACCACAGCTCAGGTGAGATTTGAACTCACGACCCTTATTCGATAGACAAGTGCTTTACCAACTAAGCTACCGAGCCAATTAATGACCCGGCATTTTAGTTGTCATAAGGAATTCAAATCTCATCGATCTACATAATCTTCCCCTAAACCGCAAATATAACCATCTCTGTTGTACATATGTACGACGAGCGAAAACGATTTATTTATTGTTTGAAACTGTTTGCCTACCGTACAGGCACCGCTTCCCCAACGACTGTGTTGAGGAAGAACAATTGCTACCTGGAAGGCGATCAAACGAGTCGTTCGCATTCTTTTTGATACGACCTAAGACCAACGAATTTCGTCGATATGTCAAATATAGGAAAAATATAAAATCTGAGCCAAACCCACTTTTACTATTTATTACGGCGTGTGCCAATAATAGGAACCCTGTACCAGTAATGGACATATTTTTTAATTTCAGTTCCACTTCGCACTATTTACATGTATTCCTTATGGGATTTGCCATAACTAGTACACTATGGGGGCGTCCATAAATGACGTAGATTTTTTAAGCGTTTTTTAGTACCCCCCTCCCCCCTCGTAGCATTTCGTCACAAATTCAGATACCCCCTCTATAAATGACGTAGCTTGTAAAACACCCCTCCCCCCTCATCAAAATTTTCATGTAAAGAAAAACTCGAACTTAGCTCTGATTTTAATTTTAACTTGTATGTTAATAGAATATTATGAAAAAACAACAATAGCAAGAAAATTTTGAAAAAAAACAACAATAACAAGACTGCCAGGTTCAGATCGCCGACATCAAGACCATAGGTGCAACCAGTGGAGATTATCACCAAAGCGTTCTGCTTGATGCCGAAGAACCGGAAATTGATGCTCCCAATTCCATATTAGCCTAGAAGCTCTTCCGAAGATATTAGTTTTCTCACTAATAAATCTATTAAACATATCTAATTGGTTTCATTTGAATAAAATTCACTACGACATTTGAAGGACCCTGTAGGAGTTTCTTCTAAAATTCTTACAGTAGTTTATTTTGGAATTCCTCGAGAAATTTCTTTTGGGATTCCCATTTTTGAGAATGTCTCCCTTTTTAATTCCTCCAGCACTTCCTTCTGGGATTTCTCCATGAATTCTTTGGGATTCCATTGGAGAATTCCTCCTTATTGTATTCCTTCAGGGGTTCCTTCAAAGATCCCTCCAATAATTCATTCCGGATTTCCTTCTTAGATTCCTCCAAAAGCTCCTTCTGAGATTTCTCCAGGAGTTTTTTTTTTTTCTAAGGTTGTAATTGTAATTGTAATTTATTAGCAATGCGATAACCTGTAAGTTTTAGCTTTACATCGGGTCAAGGAAAAAACAAATAAAAACTACTATGGAAAAGCTAAAAATACTAAAAAAAAAATCAAATAAAATAGGTTTTCTAAAAGTTTATCCATGGCTTCCTTCAGGAGTTCTTTCAAGATTTTCTTCTCCTCTCTTCCACCATCTCTACCTCTCTTTGGGCATCTCTACAGGGAATTTAACCGGAATTTCTTTTGAGATACCATCAGAGCTTCTTTCTGTGTTTCCTAAAGAAGTTCCTTTTGGGATTCCTCCAGGATTTCCATCTTGGTTTCCTTCAGAAATTCACTCAGATATTCATTCCATGATCTCGGCAGGTAACTCCTCCGGCATTCTTTCAAAACCCTCCCAGGAGTTGCTTCTGGGATTCCTCCAGGTGTTCTTTTTTGGATTCCTTCAGGAATTCCTTCCTGGATTCTTCTGGGATTCCTCGAGGACTTCCTTCTAGGATTTATCCAGGATTTTTTTCCCGGGACTCCTTCAGTAACTTGCAGTAACTATGCAGATAACCTTCAGTAGCTTGTTATATGCAGATAATCTTCCGTGATTCCCCAAAAGTTATTTTCGGGATTCCTTCAAAAAATCCTTATGGGATTCTTTCAATTATTTCTAACGTGCTTTCTTCAGAAATTAAACCAGGAGTTCCTTCAGACAATCTACAAATATCTCCTTCTAAGATTCTTCCAGAAGTTTATTCAAGATTTCTCCGAAAGCTTTATCTAGAATTGCTTCAGGTACTCCTCACGGAGTTTCTTTTGAAATTTCTCTATTTTCTTTCAAGATTGTTCCAGGAGTTCCTTCTGAAATTCTTCTGGAAGTACCTTCAGGGATTTCTTCTGAGATGCCTCCAGATCCTTTTGGAATTGATTTCAGAAGTCATTTTTCTGGGATTCCCAGTAGGAATTCCTGTGGAAATGTTATTCTTCTCCTGTTGGGGAAACCTATAAAGAACACAATGAGAAATTCCTTACAAAGTTGCTAGAGGAGCTCCTTAAGGTGAATATATGACGAAGCCACACCTCGAATTTTCAAGAGCACAAATCTGATGAATCGAATGTCGGATTGAGCTGAAAAGTTAATCGATTGGTTACCCGCTGGTGGTGACCAATCGATCAACTTTTCAGCGCAAACTGACCCTCGGTTCTCGGTTCTGACCCTCAGATTTGTGCTCTTGAAAATTCGAGGTGTGACTTCGTCATATATTCACCTTAAGAAATTGTTGGATGAATTCTTCGAGGAAGTCCTGCAGAAACTATATAAGGAACTCCTGGAGTAATGCCGTAATGCCAAAAAATTTCCTTTGCAACCTGAGCGGCGTGCAGTGCCCTATAGCAAGCAGAAAACTATTGGTCTTGAGAAGCATTTGTGCGAAATTGATTTTTGTCTGCAAACACAACCTACATACATTATTCTTTACGCAGGATTTCAAAACCACTTTCTCAGATACAGTTATTGCGTCCGATAGCTGCATGTCTTATGAAATGAAGCCGGTATTTATTTTCATTATTTGTTATTTACATTAATGTGAATGGAAAAAAAATCATGCAATATTTTTTTTAGTTACTGGATAATGATACTTAATGCAAGTAAAAATGTTATTAATTATGAAATATTTTTTCAATAGGCCTAGTAGAAAGCTACGTAGCATATCATAAACCCCTACCCCCCTATCGTCACACTTCGTCACAAAATCACAAACACCCCCTCCCCCCAAAAAGCTACGCCATTTGTGGACGACCCCTATGGTGAAATAGGATGCAAGGAAGCCGAAATTTTAAGGAAAACGATTTATTTCCATCATAATTTGAGCAAAATGTGAAGTTTGAATGAGTGCAATCATCTTTTAGGAACCTGATCTTTTGTTCACATATTTTATGTTGTTGATTTGCATAGTTAAAAGTTGAAAATCAACTATGGCGAATTTGAGGTACTATAGCCATAACTGGTACACTGAGCCTAGAGGTAGATGCTCAAAAACGACTCACTCAAAGTGCAAATTGATCGCCTACTTGTGGAATCAGCATGGCCCGCGACCCCAGCTTGGAAATCACTGAGTTCTGCAACGCCACTATATGATAAAAAAATGCTCATGAGACGCAGTACCTGAAAACCTTCTTTGCTTTTTATAGCACTATGGATTCTTGAGAAATTTGATAGCCCGTGGCTTCTACTTGGGAACCACTGATTTGTGCAATACCACTATATTGTAATACATGTAATGTCATGTTCCTTGAGACGCAGCACCTGAGAAAAAATCTCATCTTCTTTTAGAACTTTCGCATCTTGAGAAGTTCGGGTGGCCCCGTCACCCAAGATTGGGAACCACTAAATTTAGCGGGAACCACTAAATCTAGCGAAATTTTGTCCCATCCTCCCTTTGTCACACTTTTCGTTTGAGACCTCTGAAATTTGTCTAGGGTATAACCTTTCTCACAGACCTCGGATCACTTTACGGTCTTCAACAAAGTTGTTTGGAATATAGTCACCTACAAGAATACAGAATAGTTGAATCACTAAACGCTCCCTATCCAAACTTTATGCTTGCTGAGCGCGATTTTGCTTAAATCTTGAACAAAGCTTCTGGGAGTCCAAGTCAATCGATTCAGGAGATAAGACTTGGCATTTTTCAAAATCTTTGTACCTCATAAACTTTTGGGGGAAGGGTTCTGGCTTCGTACATTTTTTTTTTGTATGGACGAAACTGCCGTGTGCAGCATAGTTGTCCCATGTTACAAAACAGCAAACCGAGAAAAACGCGTTTTAAGTTCCAGCCTTGTTTCCCTCTCTACGAACAAGTGTAATAAAAAATGAAAGTGAATTCATCAGGAGAGCGTTAGAATTGGTATTTATCATTGAAGTATGAACCAAAAATTTCATAGGTATTAAATTTACTTTAACTTTTTAAATAAAAACTCTAGTGGGACTGTTACAGTAATCCGATAAATCCGATAATGCCGATAAATCTAGCAAATTTCGGGATATTATCGGCATAAGCTGTCCCATGTTTCAGTTTTCAGCATAAGCTGTCCCATGTCGAATTTTTCAGCATAAGCTGTCCCATGTTGGATGTTATCAGGATTCCCGGAGAATGTCCAGGATTCACACAGACATTCTCGGCATTCCCGGCGAATTTTTGGAATTCATGTAGTATTGTTAGGATTTCTGGAGGACTTTGGGGAGGGAGGGGTGAAACGTACCATTTCATGAAATTGCCAAAATAATTTTTAAAAATCCATGTGAGTATTATCGAACCGGGCTCGACGAGTTGATGTTGTAAATCGATGTCCGACGCAATTTTAAAATCCAAGATGGCGGCTTCCGGTTTCTGCAAATCCATGGAATTCCACGCAATATGGATATTTCCGGAACGGGCATGACAAGCAGATGTTGAAAATCGATGTCCGACGCCATTTTGAAATCCAAGATGGCGGCTTCCGGTTTCTGGAAATCCATGGAAACCCACGCAATATGGATATTTCCGGAACGGGTTCGACAAGTAGATGTTGAAAATCGATGTCCGACGCCATTTTGAAATCCAAGATGGCGGCTTCCGGTTTCTGCAAATCCATGGAATCATTGCGATATTTCCAGAACGGGCGAAAAATAAACGAACGATAAATACCCATATTGCATGGTATCATAGCTCAAAACACCATTCCGTGGCCGCCGTCTTGGATGATAATTCGCCATCTTGGATTTCAAAATGGCGTCAAATATCGATTTTTGAGTTCTACTCATCAAGTCCGATCGATAGATACCCATATTGCATGGTATCATAGCTCATATCACCATTACATGGCCGCCATATTGGATTATGGTGCGCCATCTTGGGTTTCAAAATGGCGTCAAAACACCATTCCGTGGCCGCCGTCTTGGATGATAATTCGCCATCTTGGATTTCAAAATGGCGTCAAATATCGATTTTTGACTTCTACTCATCAAATCCGATCGATAGATATCCATTTTTCATGGTATCATAGCTCAAAACACCATACCGTGACCGCCATTTTGGATGATGGTCCGCCATCTTGGATTTCAAAATGGCGTCAAAAATCGATTTTTGAATTCTACTCATCAAGTCCGATCGATAGATACCCATATTACATGGTATCATAGCTCATACCACCATTACATGGCCGCCATCTTGGATTATGGTCCGCCATCTTGGATTTCAAAATGGCGTTAAATATCGATTATTAAGTTCTACTCATCAAGTCCGATCGATAGATACCCATATTGCATGGTATCATAGCTCATACCACCATTACATGGCCGCCATATTGGATTATGGTCCGCCATCTTGGATTTCAAAATGGCGTCAAATATCGATTTTTAACATCTACTCATCAAGTCCGATCGATAGATACCCATATTGCATGGTATCATAGCTCAAAACACCAATCCGTGGCCGCCATCTTGGATTATGGTCCGCCATCTTGGATTTCAAAATGGTGTCAAATATCCATTTTTGAGTTCTACTTATCAAGTCCGATCGATAGATACCCATATTTCATGGAAACATTGCTCAAAACAGCATTCCGTGACCGCTATCTTAGATTATGGTCCGCCATCTTGGATTTCAAAATGGGGTCGGATATTGATTTTTGACTTCTACTCATCAAACCCGATCGATAGATACCCATATTGCATAGTATCCGTAACAGATTCACCGTTAAATAGCAAGCACTCTGACGTTTTGACCGCCATCTTGGAACCTAAGCCGCCATCTTGAATTCCAATACCCTTATAACCACCTCTTTAACAAACAAATTTACATACACATTAACATACAATTTAACATACAAACATACATACATTGACTTTTATATATATAGATTGCATGGTTTAGAGCCCAAAACTCCATTAAACAGTCGCCATCTTGAATTTTGAGCCGTAAATCGTAAATCGGAATGGAACTAGTTCTGGTACGGCCATTTTGGTACGTAAATCAATCGAGACGCGGGATTGCTTAAAATGTCCTTCTGGAAGAATTATTTCAATTGTAATAGACAACATCAATTTCGTAAATATTTACGGTCATGCAGGATCACAGCACAGAGCTGAACGTGATGAGTTGTTTGAAATTCAAACAGTCAAGCATATGGGTAAAACTGCAGTCTCCAACACGATAATAGGAGGTGACTTTAATTGCATTCTAGAGGACGATGATACACGTGGGAATTTCAAAAATATCAGTAGAAGCTTAAAAACTTTGACCAACCTTTTTGAGCTCAAAGATGTTGAACTTAAACTCAAAGGACAGAAGAAGCAGTTCACCTTTTTTAGAAATGACTAGGCTTCACGGATCGACCGCTTTTATGCATCGAAACACATTTTAACCAAAATTGGCAAATTTGATACCAGGGCAATACCTTTTTCGGATCATCACGCGATATGTTTTAACTATCAAATTGATGCTAATCAGCGAATTCCGGCTTTTGAAAGAGGCTACTGGAAGATTAAGGACTTTTTATTGCAGGACGATGAACTATCCCTGCAGTTTTCGAAAGAGTACGATAGTCTGCGCGCTAGGAAAAAGTACGTTAATAATTTTGCAGAGTGGTGGTGTTTTGATGTTAAAAACAAAATCAAACAGTTCTACAATTTGAAATTTTTTGAACACAATCAACGTAACCGTGCTCAAAAAGAGGTTTGGTATAATAGGTTGAAAGAGCTAGAGAACCAGCAAATCAATAATGAAGATGTGAATGATGAGATGTTCCAAGTTGAATCCCTTATCGTGAATGCGGAAAATGAGCGACTGCAATCAATTTGTTCAGGTTTTCAACCAAACACTATCCTGGAAGCAGAGAAAATGGGTATTTACCAAGTTTCGAAATTCGTTAAAAGGCATAGCCATCACAATCGTGTGCAACTGAAAAACAGCGATGGTCATTTAAGCGACCATAGTCAGACAAAAGAAATTATTTATGAGCATTATAAGAATCAATTTGACGATTGCGGTAGCAGTAATAGTACACTTTCAATGATAATTTCTATCAGGAGAGCCCTTAGTGAAAATTCTAAACAAGCTTTAGTTACACCGATTACAGAAGAAGAACTTCTAGGTACGATTAAAAATAGCACTATGAAAAAAGCTCCCGGGCCAGACGGCATTACTTACGAGTTTTACCATATTCATTACTCTATTGTAAAAGAAGATTTGCTTAAACTTTTTAACGGTATTTTTTCGGGCAACATTGTCCCAATCGAAAGTTTTTCAAGTGGAATTATTACACTAATTCCTAAAACAGGAACTAAAAGTGATCTCAATAACTACAGACCAATCAGTTTACTAAATGCTGATTAGGCTGACACAAATTTTGATTTTCTCTTATGTCACCCCCCCCCCCCCCCCTCGGAAAATTTTTGTTGGAATTCAACATTTTGAGGGGGAACACAAATAAATTATTGAGAAATTTCAAAATTTTAAAGTGGAATTTGAGTCGTCGAGAAAATTTCTTAACAAATCTGATGAATTTGACGATTTTGCCTAAATGTTTGGGTAAATTTTCATCAAATTCATTTATTATTTGTCATCCCCCCCCCCCCCTTGACGAGTCAACGAGCAAAGTGACAAAAGAAGAAAATGAGATTTGTTCCGGCCTTATAAGCTGTTTTGTAAAATAATTACCAATCGACTAAAAATTTGCGTCGAGGAGCTGATTGAAGAAGGACAAACAGCTGGAGTCAAACGTAAAAGTTGCACCGATCATCTTGATGTCATTCGTACTCTCGTTGTGAAAGCACAACAGCCAAAAAGGTTTAAGTTTGCTCTACTCAGCATCGACCTTGAAAAGGCATGACATGGTTTGTCATAAACGATTATGGGAAGTCATGGAAAAATTTCAACTACCAGAACAATTGATAAATTGCATAAAACAGTTATACAGTAAAGCGACCTCTAGAATCCTCGTAAATGGTTTTTTAACACCGTCTTTTGGAATCAAGAGATCTGTGCGACAAGGATGTCCTTTGTCCATGTTACTTTTTTGTTTATATATTGAGCCGCTGATAAGACACTTGAATAATAGTATATCGGGTATTTTAATTTCTGGGCGTTTTGTTAAAGTTCTGGATTTTGCCGACGATCTGACTCTTCTCATCAGATCCGATTGTGAGTTTGATGCTGTTTTTCAGATAATTGAACATTTTTCATTATTTGCTGATATCAAGATTAATGTAAAAAAATCTGGATTTTTGCGATTCAACAATTGCAAGATAGGGCCTCAGCTCATTTCAGAGAAAAATGAATTGAAAATTCTTGGTTTACTCATTAACACCAACTACAAAGTTATGGTAGAAAGTAATTATAAGAAAATCATAGCAAGCATTAATACTGCCACACAGGCACAGATGTCGAGGAGACTTAATTTTTTGGAGAGGGTCATTGTTTTGAATACATACATACTTTCAAAATTGTGGTATGTTTCACAAATTTTGCCGCCAAGTAATGTGCATATTGCACAAATTAGGAAGAATTCAGGATATTTTTTGTGGGGATGTCATAGAATCTTCAAAATTGAACGAACTCAGTTGTTCACACAACCTCAAAGGAGGTCTTAATTTGCTTGATCCGGAAACCCAGTGTAAATCACTTTTCATAAGGAGTTTACTTTTTAAAGGAAATGAAACTATCAATCACTATTTTATTGCTACAAGTAATTTGAAAAATTTGAGTCTCAATACTCAAAGATATATTTCTAGAGCAAAGGAAATAAAAGAACTGTCTCACTTAGTAACAAACAAACAAATATACAGTTATCTGATTGATGAAATTAACATAAAAGTCAAAGTAGAGGAAAAGTATCCACAGATTCTATGGAGTGAAATTTGGGAAAACATAAATCAAAATTTTCTAACTTTGTCAACAAGATCTGCACTATATGAGATATTCAATGATATAGTTCCAAATAATATAAAAATGTTTAACAATATAGCAAATGTAGATAATATCAATTGCGATGTTTGTGGTAAACCGGACAACAATTTGCACAGAATAATGAATTGTACAAAAACTTCAGAAATATGGTTGTGGGTATCGGGAATACTTAGAAATAGATTAAAAATTAAGATAAGATCTCCCCATCTACTACTTTATATGAGAGTAGGAAATCAGAATAGAAAATTTAAGGCAGCATTATGGTTAGTTTGCGAAGCTATTGCTTATAATGTATATCATCATAGAAATCCAAGCTTGTTTCAATTTCAAAAAATAATAAGAGACACTAGATGGAACAGTAAAAAAATATTCAGTATTCATTTTGGCAATAATCTTAACATCTGTTGAAATATATACAGATTTTCGTTAAGAATTAGGATTAAAATTAGCTTTTAAACATCTTTGTATATTTTGTAATACTTTGTAATGTTTTTGTGAATGCTTTTTAAACAGTAAATAAACAGTAAAAAATGGAAAAAAAAAGTCTACGAGGGAGAAGGGGGGGGGGGGTCTGAGATGGCCAAAATTTGGTCTACGTGGTCCATGAACAGCAAGGATGTTTTCGATCACCTGGCAATCGTTTGACTCATTTGTCCATAACTGAGTTCAGAAGCCTAACTTTGAAATGTTGTGTTCGGCAAAGTTATAGATTAGTGTTTTTCCTATAATTATCACTAAGGAAGCCATATTCTTACTCTCATATATACAGCGCTAGAGCGCTAGTACTACTTACTCATATTAATCGCTCGAAAAATCCGATCGTTTAGTAGGAGCAGGTGGTACTAACACTTATACGCCGTAAATATAAGAGTTAGAATATGGCGTCCTTGCTGATAATTATAGGAAAAACACTAATATACAACTTTGCCGAATTGTCGGGGCCCGTAGCGTAGTGGCTACACGTTCACTTCATAAAAGGATAGGTTCGATCCCAGCCCCGGCACTTGCAATTTTTTGTCAGTTGCTCTTTCCCCCGAGAGCAGCTGACACCTACCCTCTTCTGAGCATATGCTCATTCTACCCATGGACAGGGTAGAAAAGTGACAGCAGCGCAACGGCAACCAGTTCGATATACATAAGTGACCCGATATTGTCAGCCACTTTTCGGAACACATTTTTTGCTCTCTTCAAAAACTTGAACAGTTTTTCAAACTTTTTATTCCCTTATGTTCTGCATCTCAGCAGTACTTTGATGATAAATATTAATAAATTGCTTAAAATGTGACCGTAAGATAATGAGAGCAAAAAGTTCGTCGCAAAATGGGGCTGACAAAATCGCATCCTTACTTTATTACAATTAGAATAGAATACATTTCGGCGCTGTACAAAGTGTAAGTTTAGCCGCCAATTGCAATCGCTCACGCAGTGCTCTAGTGGACAAAAGAGCTGTAAATTAGCTGATTGAAGAATAAAAAAAAATCCCGAATACAACATTTCAATATTAGGCTTCTGAACTGAGTAATGGACAAATGAGTCAAACGATTGCCAGGTGATCGAAAACATCCCTGATGAACATCCCCATATAAATTTAGGCCACCCAAATACCCACCTACCAGAAGCTCAGCCCAACGTATCTTGCTACGGGTTTCTGCCGCGAGCCCTAAGGACAAGGTTGGTAGAGTACAAAGATGGTTGCATTTCATTTTACTCGAATTTTCTTAAGCACTAGTCCACAATTGCATCAAACAAATTGATTTAAAAATGCTACTAGTTGTTGGCTCACTTGCAGAGAACACCGATTAGCATTTTCAGACCAATGCGGTGGATGGGTCTTCGGT
The DNA here is from genome assembly GCF_035046485.1 of Aedes albopictus. Taxonomy (NCBI): domain Eukaryota; kingdom Metazoa; phylum Arthropoda; class Insecta; order Diptera; family Culicidae; genus Aedes; species Aedes albopictus. Next base: position 512,095,357 of record NC_085137.1, on the reverse strand, counting down.
TTTGTGCTTGAGAAAACGCGAGGCAAAATGCATTATTTGGAAAGTGAACGCTGGTAACCTTCGCCATGACGTGCGGTGCTAAAAACCAACAAAATAGCTGATAAGGTCGGCATCACACCTGATTTCATATAGATGGTACCCGAAAAGTAAGCCATAGGGGAGTGGAACCATCTTGGCAGGGCTCCTATTTGGGCACTTTTAACTCAGCCAGTTTTGCACCAATTGACACAATTTTTGGAACGCGGTGCGATACGTATAGTATCTAGCAGTGTACAGAGTTTCAAGTCATTTAGTTTGGAATTGACTAATTCATAGCAAAGAGTGACCAAAATACCGGCCACTGCCCAAGTGGCTCGCTACCCTATGTCTGCACCGCTTAATAATCAGGTTCTTGAGTCCCGAACAGCTACTCGAAAAGTGGATATTTTTCTGAATATTCCGCCAAGGAGGGTCCCTAAACTGCTCATTGGTCAGAATGGTGACCATCTAGAACCCTTTCGGGACGGAGCCCAATAAGTGGAATCTTCATACAAATGGCTCAACTTTGGCTCTCCAGAACTCTTAGATTTCACAACAAAACCACAATTATGTTTACTCATTTGAAAGAACTACTCTTCGTCTTTGAATTTCTAACTTGGGATACCAGATAAACGGAAAAAAATATGTGACAGATAAAACTTTTTCATGTTTTCCGGTTTTGTCCACTTTTTGATTAATTTGTTGTGGTAAATCTCAGAGGCTACGCAAACAAAAGTTTCTTTGCACACATACAAGTATACGCAATGGCTGAATTATTGAAATAGTTTGCATCACATAAAACAAAGACTAAACAGATGAAAAAATAAGCAAAACTGTTATCGCTCAACAGCACTATTGTGCTGGTTCGTCATGAAAGGGATAAAGTGAAATTGTGGAAATTGTCAAGCTAGGCTTTGTCGACAGCCTGTCGCCATTAAACGAGATCTTCGCCGTCCATCGACTTCAAGACTGCTTCTGGTGGAGGAGCCGTTGGATGCCAGATAAGACGCCATTTGAGCCGCACCTCCTTGGTGAACAGACGCTCGGGACGTGCCTTCTCAACCTAGCTGAAGTCAGAAAGACAACAGTGCCCAGGCTGCACTACCAACTAAGCACACAACTGTTAGATGGTGGTCTTTGTCATCGATTCAACCGTGGAAGCATAACGTAGGAACTTGTGAGGACCAGAGCTATGTTGGACGCTCTCCTTATCGTCCCACTATTTTGTAGCCTACGGGTGAAATATTCTGTTTTCTAATGTTCTTTTTTCAGCCGGAGTACGATTTTTACTAAATCCAGTCAATTTGTTTGCCATCAATCTGTTCAATTTGTTTGTTATCCACAAAACATGGACTTCTATACCAGAAAATATGGAAATATAAATTAGCTATACATTTCGCCCCCTTAATGCTAGAACTAGGTAACTCGTTTTTGGAAGTGCGTGTAAAAATGGCTGGTAAAACTTATCCTGGTATAAAATAAACACTTTGTTGGTCTTAAACGATGAATCATTATGTGTTTTCGTAGTTCCGATGGATAAGCTTTTGTTCATTATACCTAGTTTATTTTCAGATATAAACAAAACTCTCGAAATTTCGCAAATCCAGTAACCTAGATTTAGCATTAAGGCGAAACTGGAAGCATTTCCTCACTTTTTGGTTTTTAATTTTTTATTAAATAACGAAGCAATATTTTCAAAATCGGGTTTCGTGCACATGTAGAGTATGGATCAAGGTATCTTCTGATTTTTTTTTTGTAGTGGAAAATGTTTTTCATTTTTACAGAAACCATTTTTGAACGGATTTTCACAAAAAAATGGTTTCTGCAAAAATGGAAAACATTTTCCACCTCAAAAAAATTCAGAAGATACCTCGATCCATACTCTACATGTGCACGAAACCCGATTTTGAAAATATTGCGTCGTTAAATCAAAAACCGATAAAATGAGAAAATGCTTCCAGTTTCGCCTTAAGGGGGCGATTTAAAAAATCTACAGAGAAAAAAGTGAATACGTGTGGAAAACATTACCAGTAATTAAGAAGGAATGTATTTTTACACCATTATGCTTCTGCTTTCACCGTATTCCACACCATTTGCTCCAATCAAAGGCACCCAAAACGCTCAGCATCTATAATCCATAAAACATCGCACCCATCCAGAACTCCCTCTTCTGTTTCGTGACTGCAGCAGCAGTTCCAAACTTTTTCTTCCCAGCTTTACAGCTCACACAAAACTATTAGCTAAACTAGCGCATAAATCAAGCGAATGTCACAACTTTTCACCCCGGTAGCCTAGCCTCTAGAGCAGCAGCAGCATCATCCTTGACCCAATCGAGGCAGGGGCGAGGGCTGCTGCCATCATCACCATGTCTGTGAACGGGGTGTGGACACATACGGACTCACATACGTCTAAGCTCATGTAGGGGAGAGTGGCCCAATACGCAATATGGGCTAAAGTGAACCAAAAAGCTGAAAAAATCTTATATTTTGTAATTTTCATGTAAGAAGCGATCGAAATGTTCATTCGTTTTCATGCATTTCACATTTCTTGATAAATCTGTAAGTTTTTTGATAGCTTTAGTCCCCTTGAGGGATCACTCAGCCTTGAAATACGGACTTCAAATAGTTAAACAATACTTTTTCGATATTGAGCTTTAATATTACCAATTTTTGTAAAATAAGAGCCTAAAGCACATGCAGTTTTGATGTATCGCAATGCGTATCGCAGGTGCGTATTGGAAGTTCCAATTTGGAACTCTCTCTCCTAATCCAGTTCTGCTCCAAAACTGAGCTGAGCAAGTTCGGTGATGATCATGAACCGCTCGTTTGGCTGAAAACTGGAGAAAAAACGTGCGAAAACTTTGTCCTTTGTCAAACTCGACTGGTCAGCGGAGGAAATACATAGAAACATGTATCTTGAATAGCATGATGTGGAGCACCAACTGGTTCTGATTGTAGCTTGTACTTCATGGCAGCTTCCGCTTCATCGAAAGTGGCCTAGTTCCAATATGGCTTATTTGGAATCCGACGAGTGGATGAAATGGAACGTCTACCTTTCCAACAAAATCCATCGACAAGCGGTAAATGTATGGCTAAACTTTCACCTGCGGTTTTCCCGAGTGACTTTGGAACCCGTTCAATTCACCTGCGACATACATACAAAACAAAAGGTCCACTTGTCGAGCTCAATTAGCTGGGAACAATATTGCGCCCCATTCTGTTATTCTGTACACTCAATGCAATCACATGTGAGCATTGAGCAGGTTGCAGGGAAAGGAAAAGTTTTTTCATCTCACAAGTGCCTGGTGTTCCTGCCGAAGTAGACGATTTCTCGTAGGCATCGGTGTTAGTACTGCTGGGCGCATAGTTGTTCTATGTTACTTTTTGACGATTTTGAAAACTGTGTCTACTAACTGCCCAATCCTAGTACCATCACTGTATCTTAGAAACAGAGCAACTGAACACGACCTAGCAAACCTCTAATTGCTCTAACCGTCATCTCCTTTTTTTTCGTTCGCCCCTCCAGGATATCCTCAACCGAAGCTGACCTGCCCGACGAGCGTGAACGTGGAGCTCCATCCGAACGAGACGGACCACACGGCAGTCAAACTGCGGCGGCCGCAAACGGACGTCAACTGGGAGCGGGACATCGTGGTCGAGCCGTACTGGGCCAAGAAGGATGTCCTCCAGCTGCCACTCGGGTCCATCAATATCAGCTATACGGCCAAACATCCGGTTTCCAAGCTGACCAGCAGCTGCACATTCGTCGTCAATGTGATGGGTAAGTTGGTTCTCATTGATGGTTGGTTGATGGATGGATGCTTTTTTCGATCGGTTTGTTAGTTCGTCGGCACATATTGTGAGCGCTTCATTTAAGTTACTTTTTAAGCTTTGAGTTTTGCTTTTGAGGCTTATCGAAAGCAGACGCCGAATGAAACGCGATTTTTTGGTGATGCAAAATGAAAGCAAACGCTAGTCAAAATTAGTTCCAAAACACTAGAAGCTCTTGTGACGTAACAAAAGTTTTGACTTTGTGAAATGATTGGTCATGGTACACCGTTGATTGGACGTTAGAAGCGAAGAGAAAAAAAAGAGACTGTGATACTTGACGGTGCATTTTGACTCAACTCTCATTGCATCCACATTCAAGCCTCTTATATCCTCTGTTTCTTATGCATAAGCTTGCAACATTCTTTTCAAGAAGAATTAGATATTGTTCATGGAGAATGTCCAAAATTGTTCGAGCTTTTTGTATTTTTGAATCTCCTTTAAGGAAAGCTTCACATGATTACGGAAAATGTGTTTGATTGTTGGTAACACTGACCTTGCAGAAACAAATAAAGGTCATCATTTCAAATCAGATATGGGAATCAGGGATGCCAAATGATTTTTATACGTATGATTTATTTGGAAATTCTGCATCTTATACAAAAATGTCTTAAATTTTACTCCTTGAATATTTCTATATGAAAAAAAGAGTTCGACTGATGTGAGAGATTTGACCTACTTTTATCGGCACGGCAGTCTTGGCCCAAGACTCTTGAGGAATCAAATCTAAAACAGTCGTTTTGATTCCCAAAGACTGTAGTGCCGATGAAAGCAGCAAAAAAAAGTTTTATTTAATACTTACTTTAATTCCTGAACATACACGGTGGTACAGCGGACCGAATTGAAAGATCTTCATCCTGGTCGATTGTCCGCTATCGCCTTGACCTATAGCCAGGTCAAACTTCTAACGACTTCCTTTATTTCCTTGTTGAGGATGCGCCGCCATGATCCGCTGGGTCTACCTCTGCTGCGATGTCCTGCTGGGATCCAATCTAACGCTTGCGTCCAGATTCCGTTTCCGCCCCTTCCACTCCTGATTTTTTGTCGCTCCCGGATTTTGATGACATCGACGATGAAGTTCAACGTTGGAGATCCAATTGTAAGCCACCACGCACGAATTGTATACCGCAGGCATCTATTGATGAAGACCTGCAGCCGTTGAGTGTTCTCCACTGATTCACACCGGGTTTCACTGACGGTACAATAGCACAGATTTCACGTTTGAGATGAAAACTCGGATTTTGGTGCATCGAACAATCTGGTTGTTTTTCACAAGTTTCTTTAAACTCGCAATGGCAGCTCTAGCTTTCTTGATCCGTGCGTCTACGCCAATCTTGGAGTCACCATCGGCCTCCATTTGACTACCAAGGTATTGAAAACTTTTAACATTATCTGAACTTCTTGGTCAGCTATCGTAAAACTGTCAGGTTCGGAATTTTGCTGGTGGTTTCCAATTGATTTCAAAACAAGTAACAAAAAGTATCAAAAATGCGACTTTGAAAAATACCCTAATTTTTCAATTTTGAAAAAAAAACTTCCTGAAAGCCAACCACGGGCAATGAACATCACTACATTGAACATGAACACTCGATGGTATTCGGCGCAAAATTCAACATAATGTATTTTCTGCTGCTTTACTTGCTTATCAGAAGTTACCGATTGAATTCCATCAGGAATTCTCCATAGGATTGCTCCAGAAATGCTTTCCGGGAATTTTCCAGGGATTTCTCCAAGGATTCTTTAGGAGGAATTCTAAGGGAGGGATTCTTCAAAAGGAATTTATTCAGTGATTTTTCCCAAGCATTCCTTTTGTGATTGCTCCAGAAATTCTTCTTGGAACTCTTACTGTTATACTTGCCAGGATCAAGGATGGGAACAACTCGCTTGCAAAGAGTTATACTCACTTGCTGATTTTTCAGCTCAGAAGCGTGCAATCAAGGAACGATGTATGGACGACTTTTGCCTTGTGGTTCTCTGCTATGACTTTGGTATGCGTGTGCCACCCCTACTCTATTCGGCAAACTGTTAGACAAAACCACAAGGCAAAAGTCGTCCATACATCGTTTCTTGATTGCATGCTTCGGAGCTGAGAAAATAGGAAATGAGTGTAACTCTTTGCAAAAGAGTGTTCTCATCTCTCCAGAAACGCTTGCTGAAAATATTCCATGAGTTTCTTCTGGTAACCCTAGCTATCAATGTTTCGATTTCAATAATACAAATTCTACAAGGCTTCCAGCAGCTATGTTAATTCTACATCATTTAATGAGGTCAATCCATCTTCTCCAACTTTGCTGGCCATATAAATGAACTTTGTACCCAAGTAACACACTACTTGTCACAGAAAAGTCACGACGGCGCAGGTTTTTGTTGAGCAGAAGTCACTGTGACTTACTTCTAGCAGGTAAGTATTTATTTGTAAGAAATAAGTCACAGTGTCTTCTGCGCAACAAAAACCTACGCCGCCGTGACTCTTCTGTGACAAGTGTGTAACTTAATAGGGTAGTAACAATTACTAGACTTACATCAGATTTGTGTTCATACTTGAGTAGTGTTGCTTCACTGGAACCTCTGAGGGGTGCATAATTTAAAACATGGCATAAAAAGAGAGAACTGTGTTCATAAATTAAGCAAATGATTTTATTGAGGAAACTTATTTCACGAAAACAAGTCCTGGGGTTGCGAGATGAGGTAAGGCGTTCTCAGGAAGTTCTCAGAGAGTCCGAAAGAGGGGGTTCTAAAGTTCTTCGAAGATGTTTTCAAGGGAATTCTGACTGCGGCGAATCTAGACGTTTCAAAGAAACAACATAGATTTCAGGAGTGTTTCAAAACATTTTGGGGGCGTCCCAACTAACATTTTCAGCGCTATAAGCTTCAGTCATTTGCTTTCTGTTATGTAACCATCGAATAAAAGCAGTCAACGCTGAATAAAAAGGAACCTAGTCAAATATAAATCATAAGCTAATACACGACTGCAAATCCATCACTTGTCACTGGGGTTGCCTTTACTCCACTTTATTCCAACTCCGGGAGATTTCCCGGAAGATGTGAAAACATGAACAAATCGAATAGGAGTCCCCACTAACAAAACAGCTGCTACTACACAGTACAGTTCGTTGTACTGACAAATTCCCAAACCAGCAGCGCTTTGAAGGCCGTTATGCGATTTCATTACAGCTAGAAGCTGTAATAAAGAAACTGTTGGTATACCAACACGGCTTGTTTGATGTAAACATTATTGTCAAAACAAAGTTTAAGCGGAATATATAGCTACTACACAAACTCTTTACAGCTATCCATCTCGGTGCTGTGAAATTATTTGGGTTGCTTTTATTGCACTTTAATTCAATGCCGGAAGATGTGCAAATCGAGTAAGAGTCCCAGCCAATAAAACAGCTGCTTTTATACAGTACGTTCGTTTTGTAATGTTGCCAAATACACATAACAGCAGCGCTTCGTAGCTGTTTAAAGAACACTCTTTCAGCTAGAAGCTGTGACGAAGAAGCTGTTGGCGCAACCACACAGCTTGTTCACTGTAAACATTATTGCGTTTGACGTTTCATAAGCTTTTGCAGCAAGATGAAGTTGGGTAAGGTTTCTTGTGGCACAATTATGAAGCCTTGTCTGGAGTAAAACAAAACGGGCTATTTTCTATGCTATTTATTTATAGCAGTGTGGCAGCGAGGACATCATCGGGACCAGTGGATACGGAGATTGGGAGTTCGAATTCAAGTCGCGGCAAGTACTTTAATTATTCAATTTTAAAAGCGATAATTCCAGTTCCACATGTATTGCGTCACGGTATCCATAACCTAATTATATTTAATCGATTAATTAGGGGATGCCGTATAACTATTATTTAACAATTGCAAAAAGGCTGAAAAAGCGCCTTCTCAAGATGCTATTCAGTTAGTGGTTACATAGGAGCTGAGAAAAGAGCTATCACTTGATAGCATAAAAGCTGCTCACACAGCATATACATGTGGATTAAGTTCGCCAGATTCATTGGTATAGGGCTTGCATAGAAGCTTCCGTCCATATGTACAACACAGTAACTCAGCATCGAACCGTATTGAGGACGCTTTGTTGACGTTTACATTTACAATAAATGTTAGTTGGGGTTCGGTTGTCTAGTTCATTTATTTATGGCTCAATCGTTAGTTGGGGTTCCACAGGGTTTAAGATGAATTTCAGGTGGGTTTCAGGTTGTCCCAGGGCATTGCACAGTTGCAAAAAATATGTATAAAACGCGAATAAATTCAATATCTCAGCTCGGAGAGGATGGATTCGAATGAATTTTTGACACAAACTGTAAAAATCTCTATAGTTTCAGATAAGGAGGGTGTCATTCGCCGCACGATGCTAGAAAGAAGTGTATTGAGCTCGTTTTACCCCGCTCTCTCTTTTTCACACATTTTTAAGAAAATCCTTATTTATTTCCGTCTGGCGTTCAAAATAAATGAATTGATTACCTCGTATTTGTGTAAAAACTTCCACACTATCGGCAATTTGACCTTGGATTGGTCCTGCTCTTATGGTTTGCGTTCCATATCCGGCGGAGATGCATGTGAAATTTGAGAGAAAAAGGGGGTGTCGGGGTAATTTGAAAATATTTTGATTTTTAAGGCCGTTCGGTGCGCCAAACCAGCTCTATTCGATACTACGGAAGTTTTTACACAATCACAAAAAAATCATTTATTTTGGACTTTAGAATTTTTCCAAAAAGGTGAAGAAAGAGAGAGAATGGGGTAAAACGGGGCCGATACATAGATTTCCAGCAACGTGTGGCGAATGACACCCTCCTTATCTGAAACTGTAGAGATTTTTGCAGTTTGTATCAAAAATTCATTCGAATTCATCCACTCCGAGCAGAGATATGGAATTTATTCGCGTTTCATACCTATTTTTTCCCATTGTACATTGTATTGGCTTTTCAGGCAACTGAAATGTTTCAAAGGTGTTCTAAAAGGTTTCAGGTGAAATTAACTAGATTCCAAAGGCTTGATAGAGATTTTTAAAGGTGTTTCAGGGACCTTTTAAGCCATTTCAAGTAGTAGTTTTAGGAGGTGGCTTTTTAATGGCGTTTCACGGAAATTTTCGAAGCATTAGGTATATTTAGGGCACTTCAAGGGCTTAAAAAGAAGCCTTTTAACCTTCCTTTTGTATTACGTCGGGAACAACTCGCTGACGTTGTGTACGGTTTAGGTAAAAAATGACCATAAGGCAAAAGGAGGGTTACCCAATTAACATTTTTTAGTCAAAAAAACTAGAAGAGGATCTTAAAACCATCATAAAATCAAAATAAAAAGTATAATATTTTATGACGGCTCTTAAAACTTCTTCAAGATTAATTTGACTTCGAAATGTTACTTTGGTAAGGCATTTCAAGAAGTTTCAGGGGCGTTTCTTTTTTTTTCGATTTTATAAATGTGTATTTTAACTGAAAGCTAATTCTATACTCAGGGACGTTTCGGGAGCTTTCCAGAGCGCCCTTGTAATCCCATGAAAGCCTCCATCATGGTTTCTTGCGTACATAAAGATCCTCCGAAACACTTCTAAACCCCCCCCCCCCCCCTGAAATCCTCGTGTGAATCTCCTGACATGCATCTGAAAACAACCTAAGACCCCTGAGATCCAGTGTGAACTCTGGAACGTCTCTGAAACACACTCTGTGATCTCCATGTAACTTCTCGAGACGCATTTCAAAACTCTGGAACCCCTTGAGAACCCTTGAAATGTCCATTAAAGGCTCCTAAAACGCCCACGAGACCTCATGCTACCCCCTGGAACGTGTCTGAAACCCGCGTGAGACTCCTCGAAGAGGGGAAGAGCTCCACTTAAGCCAAATTGAAGTTAGATACATACAAAGCGACTATATTTAGGCCCTTTTCCTCTTAAGTTCATGCCAGTCATGAGTCGTTTGAGTGTCTCGTAAGCCTTGGAGTGTGGGTTCGAATCCCGATTCAGTCGGTGAAAACTTTTCGTCAAACGGAAAATTCTCCACTGGACCACTGGGTGTTTCGTAAACACTCATGTTTGTGATCGTTCAGTCTGTGCAACCTCTGGTTGAAGACGGTATAGTGTCGTTTTGTAGTGTCTTTTTTTCAACTTGAATTGTAGATTCATAATAATGCTTTCTTTATATACACCGTATTTATGCATGGATTACGGCTGAGCAGCGCGGATATTTGGGTAGAACACCTCTTCAAATCGGTTCTACCCCATGGCATAATGCCATTAGGCATAACAGGTATTTGGCATAACGGTCGTTTGGCAAAATGGTCATTTAGCATAACGAAGATTATGAACATTCTTATCAAGAAGGCTGTTCTTCATATAATGCCAAACGGCATTAAACCAAACCGCATTATGCCAAATAGCCTTTATGCCAAATGACATTATGCCAAAATGGGTTGAGCCCGCTCAGCGTCCCATTCATAGGACAGTACTTTTGAATCGAAAATTTGCTGAACATACTGAATACTATCTGTGGAGAAACTGTTCAGAAAAACAAAACTTCTTACATGGTTTGCTTAAGAAGTATGTATCTCACTACGAGGCGCTAATCAGTCAAATTTTAAATGGAAATAAAATATGTTTTTCTGACAATCAAACCACGGTTTAAAATTTGAAGTTGGTGTTGTTCGGTGGTGGAGAAAGAAACTCTCAGCAGCGTTTAGTTAACGCAGTTCAAAACTAGAAAAAATAGTCGTTTTATTTAGGTTTAGGGATTCAGGTTGCATACATTTTGTAGCAGCATTACCAATTCAATTTGATAAGTCAACAATATATTTCCACGACCACTGCATAATCGATTCACGGCAAGGTAAGCAATGTCTGTTTATAACCCAAGAATTCAATTTATATGCGAAAAAACTGTGCAAAATTAATTTAAATTTAGGCATTCACATTATAGCAACACACGCTACGATAAATCGTGTCTGAATACAAATGGTCATTGTTCTACAGTCTGTCAGATCGTTTCGTATGCATTCTGTACATCACGGTGACGGCTGTCGTTGTCCGTGCTACCAGAACAGGTGTCTTTGGTGGAGTTGTTGATATACACTGTGGTGCATAATTGATCGGACAAACGCCGATTTTCATACAAAATGGCCAAGTTTGAGATGCTGTAACTATGGTTTGCTTTGATGGATTGAGCTCAATTTTTGACACGGAACTACAAATATGCTGAATTTTGTGTATACAAAGTAAAAAATGTTTTCGTTCACAGGTCTGAGCGTGGCAAGGCGTTGAAAATATTGCAAAAGTGATCGGACAGCGGCACGCGTGTAAATCAAAGGGGTACCGCTGTCCGATCACTTTTGCAATATTTTCAACGCCTTGCCACGCCCAGACCTGTGAACGAAAACATTTTTTACTTTGTATACACAAAATTCAGCATATTTGTAGTTCCGTGTCAAAAATTGAGCTCAATCCATCAAAGCAAACCATAGTTACAGCATCTCAAACTTGGCCATTTTGTATGAAAGTCGGCGTTTGTACGATCAATAATGCACCATAGTGTATATGATCATTAGTTAGACATTTTCTCAATAGATGGTGCTGTGGTATAATTGATTTCTTCAACGGTTATGCTCAGTAATCAGGATTCTTTCCGGGATCCCTACATTGGCAGTTCCGAAGTTTCCATGGTGATTTTTCTACGATTATTTCTGGGATTCCTTCAGATTGTTTCGCTGAAATTCCGTTAGGTGTTGCTCCTGAGGTTCTTGTATTGATTTCACCCGAAATTTCATCAGTGATATTTTCCGGCATTCCATCAGGGATACCTCCCAGGATTATTGCTTCTTTTTTACTTATTCGTTTATTTGGAATGCTCGGGCACCAAAAGGGCATGACTGAGCCAAAATCATTTATGTTTACATTGATTTAACATTTTACAATTTATTACTGCCTTAATACTATGTAAGTTTGGAAAACCGCGAGTACTTCGGCAGTTTCGAGGTTAAGGATTACATAAAGAGAAAAATAAAATATAATTGGGAAGGAGGGATTAATGGGTTTATTATTGCTTCTTTTACGGATTATTCTGAGACTACACCAGGGGTTTCTGTAGGGTTTTCCTAGGTTTTCTCTCAAGATTCCTTCTTCGATTCTTTCCGTGATTTTTTATTGAAATCTCCCAGATTTTTTTTGTAGATTCCCCCAAGATTCATTCAACGATACTTTCTTCAAGGATTCGCCGTAAAATTCTTTAAATGATTTTTCTCGGAGTTCTTCCCCTGTTTTTTTACGGATGATTCTAGAGGTTCCATCAGGGATACCTCCAGAATTTTTGCAAGGGTTTCTCCCTGGATTCGTTCAAAGTTTTTTTTTTCCTGATTTTCTTTAAGAGCTCCTCCCGGAATTCCTTCATTGAGCCTTTGCGGAATTCTTTCATTAATATTCTTCTTTAAGGAGTCCTCTAGAGATTTTTTCAGAGATTTTTTCAAGGACTCTTACTGGGATTCCTTTGGGGATTTCTTCCAGGACTTCTCCAATAATTTCCTCATTGATTCCTCCCGGAATTCCTTAATTGAACTCTCCTGAGATTACCTAAGGCATTTCTCCCGATATTCATCAATGCTTTTCGTATTTCAAATCATCGCCCCTCTCGTGGATGTTTGCAGGGATTTCTTTCAATATTGTTCCAGAGAACCCTTCTGAAATCCTTGAAATGATTTCTCCAGAAATCATTTCGGGATTCCTCCTTGGGATTTCTTCCTTGGTATTACTAGGATTCTCTCGAAGACTTTTCTTGAGATTCTTTCAGGAATCTGCCGTTTCTCTAGGAATTGGAATCTCCAGGGATTCCCCTAACGATTTCCTCCGGGATTCCTCCTAGGATTTCCCGGGATTCTACCTGATATCGGAATTCTTCAGATAATATTTCCAGGGTTCCTTCTTCGTTGGATAAATGTACGACTCGTGATGAAATAATCACCATTTTTCAGCTTGTTGCATACCTAAATAAGTATTTTCGTTATCTTAATACTTTAGTATTTTAGTAATAGAAATTTAAATACGTGAGTATGTTTATTTTATTTTGTCCTATCACTACAAATCGTGCAATTAACTAAAACTTTCAAAAATGAATTTCATGTTTGACGTTCTGTTTATTCAACGGCAGCTGCCTGTCAACTTTTTAGTTCCAAGTACATAGGGTCAAATATTTGTCCAAAAATAAACCAACGCTCAAACATCTTGTTTGACTAGATCGAATTTTCATTAGTTTCAAACAGATGTATGATCTTTAGTTCATTCCTTGTCAAGTATTTGACCCAGTATATTTGAGGCCTTTCTATATACAAATCATCAGAGTAATTCTGATTTGTCGTGCATCGTTTTTTTTGTATTACCAAGAGCGCTCCTGGTGTGTGTGTGATGGGTGCCATTTTGTGTAGATGTCCAGGTTCATGATGAACCTGAATGAACGTTTTGGTGTACTGTCCATGTTAATCATCCCTAATTTTGCAGAATTGTAGAAAATTTTGAAGTTTTGTTTTTTAAATAGTTTATACATCACTTCGTTAATATTTTCATATTTCAAAGCTAATAGCTATTTCGAACTCTTTTTTGTTACCATCTGGTGGCAAAACTCCGAAACATTGCTTGAACAATACTTAATCTTTGAATACCATACGGAAGCAGTATCTCGCATTTAACATCTGGCGAAATTAATTTACCGTTCTATTGTTTATGCCTTTCACTCCTAAGATGCCAAAGCTCCATCAAAATCACATTGCTCAAAAATCCTTGTTTCCCTTTTCCAAACAGCTGGCAAACCTCCGACGGTTGACTTTTGTCCCGACACCCAGATCTACACCATTGAAGGCCGGCATCAGAGCGTAAAGGCCACCTGGGAGGAACCAATCTTCTCCGACAACGTGGGGGTCGTCACCATCACAAAGTCCAACGTAAGTAATCCCGTCTGATGTTTGTTGAAAGTTGTAGCATTCTCTGCCTGCTATTTTTTTGTTTCTTCAACTATGTCGCATAAATTATAATCCCATCTCGTGTCGTCCATTCGCTGCTAATTAGAGCCCCGGAACGGATTTCGGCGCCGGCAGCCATCTTATCACCTACGAAGCCCACGACGAGGCGGAATGGAGCTCCAAATGTGTCTTCAAAATAGTGGTCAACGTTAGCAAACGAAAGGACGTTCAACATTTCCAACTCCCAATCCTTTATAATCGGTTTTACTTTTAATTGCGCGGTGCGGCTGGCTGGAGGACAAGGTCTAGTGGGTGACGACGACCGTCGTCGTTCTCTTTGATTTCAGATTTTTTTCCTTCCAACTTGTTTGCCAGAGTTCAGTTCAAAGTCCTGGTTTGTCCTGGCGCATTTTTTCTTTCGAGCGCCACCTACTAACCAAGGTTGGAGAAAAAGCTGCTTAATTTAGCAGTTGTTTTTTGCGACCGTTGCGTTGCTTTGGATGCAGCTATTTTCAACTTTGTTACTGTTTGCCAACTTTTCCATTGGTGGACCACTGGCGTGCACTTTAGTAGAAACGAGGTGACAAGAAATGCAATGCCATTGGAAAAACTGTGCAAAGAAACTGTGAAAAGCTGATTACACTACTTTCTGTGCACGCCTTTGTGGAAACCAGTGCACTCGGAAATATCACTTCAACTCCGAGTCATTTCGTTACTGATGAGCAGAATGATTTTTTCTCTCTTTGTTTAAGCCTTTCAAGTGTAGCAAACGAGCAAAATGATGAACCAAATAAAAAAGTGAAAATGAAAACAATAATAAATTGCTTAAGAGAGATAAAAAAAAACAAAAAAAAGCATAACTATACAAAAGAACCCAACACGAAAATTCCCTCCCTCTATCAGTAGGATGCAGGATGAAAGCTGACACAGAACGGGAAAAGAAATCAAACAGAGAAAAATAGCACGACAATTTTAAAAACAAGCTTCGGATGAAAACTTTTGTAAATAGTTTTGGCTGATAACCGGACGTTGTACAAAAGTGCAGCGGGATGAATTCGCAAGGCAATAGAAGGACAACAAAAAATCAACGTGCTGTAATCAAAATACTTGATAAGTAAGCAACGACGTCCCTCTGACGAGATGGAATGCGTATAGTTTTTAGAGAAACATGTAGTGTAAAGGAAGCGACTTCTGATATCAGCATTAAGTGATGTCGCTGAAAGCCCACAAATGCTTAGGATTTGTATCAGCCAGTATAAGTGGTTCTACCCCGACTGTAGTGAGGTGTGGGCCGAATGTAAGTTCTATCGATTGGCAGAGGTTTTCAGGCATGCATTGAAGGAAAATTTGAACTAGAAATATAGACATAATGGATGAAGTGAGCAGATAATTCTACATCGTATGAACTTAGATCTTAGATGGTAAGTGATCAAAAATCAACATCCGTGTAAGGTAAGGGAAGGATGGAAATGCAACAATATATCACTTGAAAACAAACAAACCTTTTCTCAGTGATCTGTTCTTCATAAAATGTTGATGACATCCTCAAGCGTCGATTCACCTAATCTTTCGCTTTAAAATAGCTATCGGTTTCGCTTTCGCTTTACCGGTGCGCGACTAAACTAAATTACATAGCGCAGTATCATAGCGCTATACCTTATCGGGGACTACTAACCGGGCTAGTAAAATAGCAGCGAGGCTTTCGGGAAACATCGAGCGCACAAATTTAGGCGCCCGATAGTTGCGCAGGAAACGATTGCTATTTCATATATGTCAAAAGTGTTGTGTTGTTTTTTATTTGTTTGTTTCGAACAAAACGCACCAGTGGTAAGCAACACATTTTGTAAACACTTGCAGTTAGAGAAAATCTGCTGCGAATATCACAAGCGAAAATGTCCAGGAGTACCCCCTCAAGAAATTCCTCCGGGTGTAGCAATGATAAGGCGACGTGTTTTCGCTACAAGAGTTTATTACAATCTGAACCAGTCTACCGTCAAACTATTGCTAAGCCCTAAGTCATGGCCTACCATTACCTACTACATCTCGGGCATCCTGACATTATCGATGTCCTCATCGATATCACTACCGTCAGAAACGTGATCACTCATCCATTTCCTCATATTTTGAGGTGAACAAACCGAATTAAACGGAATATTTGCAATTTGGAATCCATCAATATCAGTTACAACATATCTCTCATTAGGCAAAACTTTTTGAATTTTATACGGTCCTTTATATTTTGGTGCTAATTTATGCTTTTCTTCAGTTTTCAGAACTATGAAATCACCTTCTCTATAAACTACACTCTTTTTTCTTTTCCGGTCAGCATTTTGTTTATTGTACACCTGTGTTTTTAAATTTTGTCTTCGAGCATTCTCACGAGTGTCTGTAATATTAATTGGTTCAGACAGTATTTGTCTGTTTTGAACAAAATTCGCAATATTATGATTTTCACTATCCAAATTATTTTGTTGAACTCCAAACAATAGAACACTAGGAAAATTGCCAATTGACCTGTTATAAGTATTATTAAACACAAACTCAACTTTTGGTAATAGTTGATTCCATTTTTTAGACGATTCATTACATAGTTTTGCAAGCATCGGAGTGAGTGATTTATTTACTCGTTCTACTTGACCGTTTGCCTCGGGAGTATAAGCAGCTGTTTTGACATGTTCAATTTTATTGATGTTAATAAAATCATTAAATTTTTGCGACGTAAAGCATTTACCTCTATCCGTAATAATTCTATTAGGTTTGCTATAAAAATTCATGTAATTTGTCAAATTAACTATAGTTTCATCGGAGCTAACAGTTTTTGTAGGAAATAATTTTGTAAATTTTGTAAATGCATCTATTATCACCAAAACATATTTTACTCTATTCGAAGATGCTAACTGAATTGGTCCATAATAATCCAAATGAATAGTATGAAATGGTTTATTCCCTTTATCAATAATTTTGACAAATCCTTCTTTCTTTTCGGTAGGACTATAAAAAATACAAGTCAAACAATTGTTTATATAGCTTTTTACAATTTTCTTCATCCTGCTAAACCAAAATTGTTTCTTGATCTCGTGTATCGTTTTTTCTATTCCAATATGACCACTATTGTCATGATTCAATTTTATAACTTTGTCAATCATTAATTTGGGAACAACTAATAAACGCTTATTACCATCTTTTTTGAAAAGTACTCCATTCAAAAGTTCAAATTCTGGAAATGATGATCGTTCTAAAAGTTCCTTGATTTTTACTATTTTGCTGTCTTGCTCTTGTGCTACTATAATATTTTGCTCTATATCATGATCGTTCAGAACATGAATAGTATTATCTATGCAGCTTTCTTTAATAGTGTTAGTTTGTTGTATCTTTTCATCAGATGACTGCTTTTTTGCCACTGAATCTTGACGACTCAAAGCATCCACATGTTGCATTTTTGAACCATCTCTATATTGTAAGTCGAAATTATAATTTTCTAAAAACATTGCCCATCTGCAAATTTTTGGATTTACATCTTTTTTTGACAAAGTCTGAACCAAAGCACTGCAGTCAGTAAAAATTTTGAAATGAATTCCTGACAAATAAATGTGAAATCTTTTAATAGCGTATACTACAGCAAGTGTTTCAAGCTCAAAACTATGCAACTTCGACTCAAATTCATCTGTTTTTCTGCTAAAATAACTAACAGGATGGAAATTATTGTCATTTTGTTTTTGAAGTAACATGGCACCAAATCCAAAAGAACTTGCGTCACAATGCAATTGTGTTTCAGCATGAGGATCAAATGTAGCTAAAATCGGTGACGAAATCAATTTATTTTTCAACGTTTGAAATGCATTCAAAGCAGGAGCATCAAAAATAAATTTTGAATCTTTCTTTAAAAGGTTGTATAATGGTCGCGCAATAGTTGCGAAATTTTTCACAAATTTTCTAAAGTAACTTGTTAGTCCTAAAAATCGTTGAACATCTTTACCATTTTTGGGAACAGGGAAATTTGAAATACTTTCAATGTGAATTTTATTGAGTTTTTTTCCAAATTTATTGATCGTGTATCCTAAATAGTCTATTTCATCAAATAAAAACTTGCATTTATTCACATTGATTTCCAATAAATTATCATTCAAAATTTGAAAAACTTGTCCTAAAGTTACTAAGTGCTCTATGAAATTTTTGCTAGCAATTAAGATGTCATCTATATAAACAACAATTTTACCATCATCAATCAAATTTTTAAATATTTTGTTGATAAATCTTTGGAATACCGCAGGAGCATTGCATAATCCAAATGGAACACGAAGATATTCGTATTGGCCTTTTGGTGTTACAAAAGACGTATATTTTGTAGATTCTTTGGCTATTCTTATTTGATGAAACCCTGACTTTAAGTCTATTATTGAGAAAACAGTTTTACCTTTCAAAGAATCTATCAAATCATCTATAACAGGCAATGGGTAATTATCTCTTATAGTGTTTTTATTCAATTTCCTATAATCCACACACAGTCTAAAATCATCATCTTTTTTGGGAATCAATACTATAGGGCTTGCGTAAGGTGAGTTGCTTTCTTTGATTATTCCCTCATTTAAAAGATCTTTAATTTTTTCATCCACCTTATTTTTTTGAGAAAAAGATAATCTTCTAGGTTTAAAATGAAAATGTTGTTCATTCTTTAGAGTAATGGTCATTTCATAGTCTGTAACTGGCTTTAAAGGTTTTTTGTTGTAAAAATATTTAGTTTTAAAACATTCCAAAAATTTTGCCTTTTGATCATCAGTAACTTTTCCGATGTTCGATAACAACGTTTCATACGTGTCTGAACTGATATTATATATACTATTTTTATTTACCTTGATTATAGATGGATTCTCAATCTGCAAATACCTTTTCTCGTTTTCTTGAATGTGAATACCGTTTTGAATTATCGTTCGAATTTCTGGACGCATGATCACATCTCTTCCGATTATGGCATCGAAGAGTCCCATGAACTTATCCGGAATAACATGAAATTCAACTCTGAAATTAATATTTTGAATGATTACTTCACTAATAAAAAGTCCTAAAATTTTAAGTCTATTTCCACTAATACTCCGATAACATTTACTATCATTTAATTTAGAAATTTTTGATTTTTCAACTAAACTACAGCGTATTAGTGAAATTGGACTACCTGTGTCAAATAATGCTTTATGGTTACAATTTTGATTAGATATTTTAAAATCTACCAGTCCGTTACGTCCTCTTTCTATCTCTATGTCATTTTCTGTTACAGAATTTATAGGTTTTGCAGCCAGAACTTCCTCGTGTTGGTTTCTCCTAAATCGGTTTGGCCTCTGCAGCTTCTCACGTGACTTCCAGCAAAACGCAGCAACATGTCCAAATTGGTTACAGGAAAAGCATTGGATAGACTTCCTCATCGGCTCTTGTGATCTTGATTCATTTCCAATCATCCGAAACGCTTGAAGTATGTCCGAAACAGTTTTGAAATTTGACAGTCTAGCTTGATTTTTCAGTACAGGGTCCATGATTCCTTCAACGATGTAATCAAGTAACTCCGATTCTGGCATCTTTAGGCTTCGCGCAAGAATGGTCTTGGCTTGACAATATTCAGCGAATGTTTCGAATTGTTCAGACCAGGTTTTCCTTTCCAGGCGTCTCCTTGCTTCAACTGTATTTATAGGACGGTCGAAAAACTCCTTCAAACTTCTTATTTGTTCACCGTAATCTCTCATCATGAAATCCGCTTGTGAATGCAACCAAGTTTTCGCTTTTCCTTTTAGATTTCTTATCACAACTAGCTTCATAACAAAATTGTTGACATTCAGGGCTTGTTTCGTATTTTCTAAAATTTCAATGAAATGATTCACATCTTCTTCAGCACATCCAGAATACGTTGGCAACATCAAAGAAATGTCTTCTGGCTTCCAGTCACCAAAACTTCTGTTGACTCCCGAAATATCAGCTTGAGCGGACGAGTTTCCTGGATTGAAATCACGAACTCCTACGAAGTCTCCACCTCCAGCTCCAATGCGATTTGACACGGATCCGGAAACATGTTGGACAGCGGCAGCCACAGCATTCATTGCGCTTGATGCGGCGATACCTGCAGCAAATGATCCGCATTCTCGTAGAGAACGTATTCCTATCTCATCAGCGGAAACAGCTCCAGAACAAAAGCCAGTACGAGTTTGAGACATCTAGGTATCCTTCGCTTTAAAGTCCGAGGCGAAAATTCGATGCGAAATGGTATATCCCACTTCTGAATTGTAGCAATGATAAGGCGACGTGTTTTCGCTACAAGAGTTTATTACAATCTGAACCAGTCTACCGTCAAACTATTGCTAAGCCCTAAGTCATGGCCTACCATTACCTACTACACCGGGGAACCCTACAGCATTTTCTCCTTTGATTCCTCAATAAACTCCTGAAATTTCTTCTGGAATTTCTTCAGGCATCCCTCCGGAGATTAATATAGAAATCGGTCCGGGTATTTCTCTTGGGATTCCTCCAGGAACTCTTCCAGAGATTCCTGTAGCAATTGTTCCTGTGATTCATTAAGGAACTTCTCCGGGAATTTCTTCAGAAATTCATTTTATAATATTTCTACGATTCTTCCTGTAATTTATTCTGTCATTCCTGCAAGAGTTCGTACAGGAATTCCTCCGGAATTTTCTCCAGCAATTCTTCCAGTTATTCCTACGGGGATTATTGCAGGAAATCCTCCAGGATTGCTCAAGAATTTATCCGGAGATTAATCCGAAAGTTCTTCCGGAAATTTCATATAAAATTTCTGTGAAGATTCCTCCTAGAATTCCTTTAAAGATTCCCCTAGAAATTCATCCGGAAATTCCTCAGGTGAATTCCCGAGGAATTCCCGGAGGAATTTCACTAAGGATTCCCTGGAGAAATGCCTGGAGCAATCCTCAGGGAATAGCTGGAAGGAATTCCTGGAAAAAATCCACGGAGGAATTTCCTGAAGGAACATCCGAGTAAATTTCTGAATGAACCCCCGGAGGAATTTCTGGAGAAATTCCTAATGGAATTCCTGGAGAAATTATTGGAAAAATTCCCGGAGGAATCCTCGGTGGAATTCCTAGAGGAATTCTTGGAGGAATCCTCGGTGAAATTCCCGGAGGAACTCCTGAAGGAATTCCCGGAGGAATTCCCGGAGGAATTCCTGGAGGAATTCCCGGAGGAACTCCTGAAGGAATTCTCGGAAGAATTCCTGAAGGAATTCTCAGAGGAATCCCCGGAGGAATTCCTGAAGGTATTCCCGGAGGAACTCCTGAAGGAATTCCCGGAGGAATTCCTGGAAGAATTCCCGGAGGAATTCCTGGAGGAATTCCCGGAGGAATTCCTGGAGGAATTCCCGGAGGAATTCCTAGAGGAATTCCAGGAGGAATTCCTGGAGGAATTCCCGGAGGAATTCCTGGAGGAATTCCCGGAGGAATTCCTGGAGGAATTCCCGGAGGAATTCCTGGAGGAATCCTCGGAGGAATTCTCGGAGGAATCCTCGGAGGAATTCTCGAAGGAATCCTCGGAGGAATCCTCGGAGGAATTCTCGGAGGAATTCTCGGAGGAATCCTCGGAGGGATCCTCGGAGGAATCCTCGGAGGAATCCTCGGAGAAATCCTCGAAGGAATTCTCGGAGGAATTCCCGGAAGAATTTTCGGAGGAATCCCCGACGGAATTCCTGGAATGATCCCCGGAGGAATTCCTTGAGGAATCATCTGAGAATTCCGGAAGAATTTCGTGAGGAATCCCCAAAGGAATTTCTGAATGAATCTCCGGAGGAACTCTTTGAGGAATCCCCGGAGGAATTTCCGGAGGAATCCCGAAAAGAAATTCCAGTAGAAATTTTAGGTAAAATCCCGGAAGGGATTCCTGGGGAATACGTATTGCTCGAGGATACTCAGTAAAAATTCATGCTAGAATTTCAGAGGGAATTCCTGGGGAATCCCAGAAGAAATTCTTCCATAATATATTTCCAAACATTTCGTTTATACTGCAACAGTATTTGGCAACGACCGGTACGCAATCCGGTAACTAAATATAGTAGCGACCGGTGTGGAAATGAGTAACTATACTAAAATGACAACTCTGTGGGCAATCATTTTACTCGCCCAGATAGTAGCCCCCGGTAAACTTGCTCTTAGTGAATCTCCTTAATAAGTTTTGTTGTACAACATGTTAAGTTAAATTGTGCGTCGGGTATTCTCGCTTATGTATTTTTTTCGGATTCTTCGATGGACGATCGGAGAATCAGCGAGCGGTGTGAACGAGTGCACATTTAATATGGTTTGGACCGTTTGCATGCTGAGACCAAAGCCAAACATAGAAAACCAGCTGGTCAGGATAACCCGGTGAGTTCGTTCCTTATTATTACTTTTTATATTTAAACATGACATATATGGGGATTTCGGAGGGGTAGCCTAAGGAAGTTAAATGAACTGGTTTCCGGGCAAATGTTCGTGGGGTGGCCAGACTTTGTCACGAGATAACAATTATATGTTGTTTTCCGAAGGTCTCCAGTGAATTTAGCTACAACAAACCCTCAGGTAGATCATTCCATTCCGGTATGACTCTGCAGCCATAGGTAATCCTTGCGCTGATGGTGGGTACACAATCATCATCATCATCATCATCATCATCATCATAATTATCACAACATGTTAAGTTAAATTGGAAAACAAATTCTGGAATAATTTTAGAAAAAATTTTTAGAAGACCTCGTAATTGCCACTCCAGCATCGCGAGATCATCTGCACTTATTTCAATGACATAACTATGTAGTTTAACTTAAACTGTCTAATTGTTTACATGGCTTTCAGGGAGGAATAACTCAAAAACGGATTCTTAAGTTTTCAGTAAAAGTGGCGCCAAAACAGGACACTACATCGTTGTTCTGCGATCCGGATCCTTTTCGTATTTTCATTTCAACGGAAAACTTAATTTAGAGCTCCATTGACGATTTTTTTCAAAAATGTTACCTTTTTATTTCAAAAGTTATTACTAAGAAATTACTCAAGATACACTTCCGTTTATTTTTCTTTGAATTTTTAAAGTTATGGCCTACACACACATACGGTTGCGTTATGTTGTCAGAAGTTTTACCTCAATTGTACGTCGGGCTTTGTTATGAAATGGTCTTTAAACAATTCATAACGGCTAGAATGAATTTCATAAGATCGGTTTATGACGCAGAATCGACTCACAGTTTGGCTTTTATGCACATTTAGCACCACGATATTCTCAAGCGTCGATAGCCGCGTGGGTTGGTCACAAACTCAGTGATCTCGACGTTCATGGTTCGATTCCAGTCTGCATTATTTATGATTTTTCTGTTCTTTTCATAAGTTTATCTTATGTAATTAGGTCATAATAAGCATGCTCAATTTTCATAAGGTATTCTTATGGCATCCATACTTTACAGTTATGGCTAAATTTTTTTAAGGTATTTTGATGAATTTCGGTAGTTTACTTCGCTGAGTGCTGGAGCCGGCCTACTAATACGTCGAGCTTTATTCCAGGAATTCTCACGGGAGATCTTCCAAAAATACCCCGGGAGCTCCACAAGAATCGCCTTCCTCTGAAGTAGAGGTGTGCACCGCCGCGCCACGCCGCCGCCGCCGCCGATTTTTGGTTCACGCCGCCGCCGCCGATTATTTTTCGGCGCGCCGCCGAACTCCAATTTTCCACGCCGATCTCAAAACGATCTCAAATTATATTATTTCTTGATTTATTTCAAGCAATTCATTGGAGTCATCTGCATGTAAGCAAATGTAAGGCCGTTTTCAGCAGTGGTCCATTTTTATGATCCAAATTTATAACAGTTCTAAAAATTTGGAACTCTAAATGTAGTTCAAGTTACGCTCAGTTCCACCGGTAGTTGTTTTAAATTCCTAACTTCGCATGTCGCGTCAACGATCCTAGAAAGAATCTACGGATTCCGAAGATTAAAGAAATTCTAGTGATTATAAAAATACACGGTTTTGTCGTGTTCATCTCTAGAAGAGATGAACTTTCTTCAGCAACTATTTTGAGGATTCTTCCAGCAGTTTCGCCAAGAATTCCGCTAGAATTTCCTCTGGGAACTCTAGAAGGTTCTTCTGGAATTCCGGGAGTTTCCTCCGAGACATCTTCTAGGAGTTTCTCCGGGCATTGCTACAGAAGATTCACAGGGACTTTTTGTAGTACCGTGATTTCGGGTGAAATTGATCACTTTTCACAGTTTTTGGCTTCTCATTTTTGAATAGTTATCGACAAGGTCAAACTCAATGCTTTAAAACAAGTACGACCACGGTTTTCATCAGTCAACGAGGTTGAAACTATTAATGCAAATCATTTTATTGCAATAAATATAAATTATATTAAAAAATCAGAAATTTTGGTTTCGGGGTGAAATTTATCAGTCCGTGAAATGTCTTTGTAAGTGCTGAAAATAAATTTTCCATCTTAATTAACCACCCCAGAATGCGAAAATCTTTGTAAAACTTACACTAGTTAAGTAAATTCTTAATTATTTAAGTTTAAAGTTTAGTATATCTAAAGAAAACGCCTGAAAGTATGCAATTTTCATACTTAACACACAGGGTTTAAGATGAATTTCAGGTGGGTTTCAGGTTGTCCCAGGGCATTGCACAGTGGCAAAAATATGTATAAAACGCGAATAAATTCGATATCTCAGCTCGGAGAGGATGGATTCGAATGAATTTTTGACACAAACTGTAAAAATCTCTATAGTTTCAGATAAGGAGGGTGTCATTCGCCGCACGATGCTACCTCAATTTATAGGGCAAAATATGCGATTTTGGGCTTTTTTGACTGCAAGCCATTAAGCATGGAAATATTTTTTGTGAGCAATCAAAAGGTTAATTGGTCAATTAACATCTAAATTAACGACTCATGCAAAATATTTCGTTTTACCTAATCAAATTTGATATATTTAAGCATTTTATGTTAGTATGAAAACTTGCATGCAACTTTTGGAGGGTGACTTATATGGAAAATATCGTACCTAACATAAATCGCTTAAAACTATCAAAATCGATTTGGTAAAACGAAATATTTTGCATGAGTCGTTAATTTAGATGTTAATTGACCAATTAACCTTTTGATTGCTCAAAAAAAATATTTCCATGCTTAATGGCTTGCAGTCAAAAAAAACCCTAAATCGCATGTTTTGCCCTATAAATTGAGGTATAGCTCAAAATTGTGACGTGTTGGAGCTAATCTGAGCCCGATTTCGGATTCACCGGCCCAAAATCTGTCAGAGACACATAAGTTTGCTCTTGAGACAGACCAAAAGTTAATTTTTGTTACGCTGTGTAATTATATGTGTATCATTGGTACAAATTTGAGCTCGATTGGTTAATTTTTCGCGAAGCTAGAACTGTTCTCGTAAAACACTATTTTTTGGACAACTAATTTTTGAGCTGTTATATCTCGGAGACCAGTGAACCAAATTGATTGTAATTTTGAACGTTTATCAACAATATATCAATGCTTGAAAATTCTTGAAAATATAGGTATTTTTCAAACGTTGAAAAAAGTTATGATGGATTGGCACTTTTAGGATCTTTCTCGAAATAATGTAATTTTATCACATCTATGTCATTAAATTTTGTTTTTGATATCTAAAGATTTTCTACTTCTGCTCTTAAGATATCTATAATAAGATATATTAGAGCCCATTTAGATTCAAAGAAGAACACATTTAGTATTTTTTGTGCGGTATTGTAAATTTGACTCATTTTCCTCTATATCGGTGAAAATGTCAAATCATCATAACTTTTTCCAACGTTTAAAAAATACCAATGTTTTGAGTAATTTTTAAGCAGTAATATATTGATGATAATCGCTCAAAATTTCATTCAATTCGGTTCACTGGTCTCCGAGACATAACAGCTCAAACATTAGTTGTCTTAAAAATAGTGTTTTACGAGAACAGTTCTAACATTGCGAAAGATTAATCAATCGAGCTCAAATGTGTACCAATGATACACATATAATAGGTAGACAAACAGTCAAAATTTGAGAATTTTCGATGCACTCTATGAAAAGTTACAGCATGTTGAACTTTTTTGTGAGGAAAAAAAAGTTGCCTATCCCAAACATTTTGGCCATCTCCTGTAGAATCAAGATTGTTTCTTGGATTGGCCACCTGTCTGCACCGGCTGATAGTCAGGATCTGGGAAACCGAACAGCTACCGGAGGAGTGGAAGGAAGGGGTAATCTGCCTTCACATGAAAGGCGACCATTTAGAATGTGAGAACATCAGGGTGATCACTATTTTGAATGCTGCCTACAAAGTACTATCCCAGATCATCTTCCATCGTCTGTCACCAAAAACGAATGAATTCCTGGGAAGCTATCAAACTGGCTTCATCGACGGCCGGTCGACAACGGGCCAGATCTTCACCGTACGGCAATCCTGCAGAAATGTCGTGAATACCAGGTCCCAACGCATCACCTGTTCGTCGACTTCAAAGCGGCAACCGGCAGTATCGACCGGAGAATCATGGACGAAAACGGCTTTCCTGGGAAGCTGACTAGACTGATTAAAGCAACGATGGGCGGTGTGCAAAACTGCGTAAGGGTTTCGGTTGAACTATCCAGTTCATTCGAATCTCGCCGGGGACTGCGACAAGGTGATGGACTCCCATGCCTACTCTTCAAAATCGCTCTGGAAGGTGTGATGCGACGAACCGGGCTCAAAATCCGGTCAATTTGTGTGCATTGCGGACGACATGGACATTATTGCCAGAACATTTGGAACGGTGGCAGAGCTGTACACTAGCGTGGTTCAAAAAATCGTTTTTGCTCCACACCGCTTATTCGATTCCTAACCAGATTATATGCCTTCTCTCAAAATTTGAGCTCATTTGGTTGAAAATTGAGACTGCACAAGCCCTTCAAAGTTTGTATGAGAATTACTATGGGAATATGATGTTTTTCATTCAATCAACCGTAGTATTTCCCCAAGTGCTCTAGTGGGTTAGTCGACCCTTGGTAATCCTAGGCTACTCTAACAGCTACAACTTTGCCGAAAACCGCATTCAAAACGGACGCCTCATTAATAAGTTATCGATTTGTATCCAACTGGGCAAACTTTAACAGTGATCCTCCAGCCTCCCAGCAGGCAACATTGCTGCATATGGCGCCAAAGATAGCACACTGAAATCATGGCTACTATGTTTCACTGCAAATTGCAGTGATGCCCACCGAATAGTTTAATTATCATGAGTAAAGATTTCGATTCTGGATAAAAATCGGTAGCTAATTAATAAGGCGTTCGATTTGAATGCGGTCTTGGGCAAAGTTGTAGCTAATAGAGTAGCCTTGGATTACCAAGGGTCGACTAACCCATTAGGGCACTAGGGGAAATGCTACGGTGGATTGAATGAAAAATATCGCTTTCCCATAGTAATTCTCATACAAACTTTGAATGGCTTGTGCAGTCTCAATTTTCAACCAAATGAGCTCAAATTTTGGGAGAAGGCATATAATCTGGATAGAAATCGAAGAGGCGGTGTGGAGCAAAAACGATTTTTTGAACCACGCTACTGTACACCCGCCTGAAACGCGATGCAGCAAAGGTCGGACTGGTGGTGAATGCCTCAAAAACAAAGTACATGCTGGTAGGCGGAACCGAACACGACCGAATCCGTCTGAGTAGTAATGTTACGATAGACGGGGATACTTTCGAGGTGGTGGAGGAATTTGTCTACCTCGGATCCTTACTGACGTCTGACAACAACATGTGTCGTGATATTCGAAGGCGCAGTATGACTTTATTTCTAACCTGCAGATCGCAGTTGTCTGCGAAAACGTTTCCAGTGAAATCCATGTACGAATTATCATGAATGAATGATATGAATTATAGGTTTTCATACATCAGGTTAGATTTTACTGTTCTGTTCTTTTCTCGTGCAGGTGCCTTTTGTACCTGTGTGTTCATGTCAGAAACAATATTCATATTTTTTACTCGTTTTTAATTGGTTGTCAAAGCGCAAAAATGCTAATGACTACCCTTCCACAGTGTCAGCAAAACAATCGTGCCATTCCAAGTGAGCCAATTGGCAAGCATTCCTCGAATGAAGAAAAAGGACTTTTGCAACGGAAAAATGCCGAGTAATCCGATTATAGAAAAATTATTGACATTGCCGTCATAATACTATCGTTCCTTTTTCATGCACGATAAGAAAGATTTGCTGGAACTTTTTTTTCCGATTTTTTCTCGCTTCGTCACCAGTAGCGAATAAGCAAGAACACCATCCGAGCTGGAGTGCAACTGAAAAATATCGAAGATGTGCTCTTTTTGTCGTTTTGATTCCGATATTTATTAAACTCTCAACTCGGCGATCGGTCCAGCTTAGGCGGGAATTTTACTTTCATACTTTTCGCAGCAGACTACGAGAAACGTTGAGGCCAAAGAAAAATAGAGCAACGAAGGCTATTATGAGAGAGTGGCGAATCAGAATTTTTTGCATAATTTTAAAAGGAACAATTTGACTATGTCCATTTAGCTAGATGATCTCGCCTAACGAAAAAGGACAACTTTTGGTGGATGCTTTAACGGTGACATCGTTTCAAGTATTGTATTTTTTGTAGCATAAAAAATATGAATTAAACTCATGATCATACTTCCTAAACGTTGTGTACAGAACATCTTCAGATTTTCAATCCTTGGTCGTGCATTCGAATATGACATTTCTCTTTTGGCGCTCTCCAACCATCTACACTCCCGTTCAAAAGTTTGGGGTCACCCCCTCAAAAACATGTCATTTTTTTAGGCCCATATGTCCGCCAATTTGCGTCCAATTTCGAAACCCTAGATTTCATTCAAAAGATAATAAGTCAAAGAAACTTTGAACATGATTTAAAAGAAACTTTTTCAAAAAATTTTGTATGTAAACTTAACTCAAAGTTGCCAAATTTTCTAAAAAATGAATATAAACTTACGGCAGTGACGCTGGAAGTTGGGTCGACCAAATTTTAAGATGAGAGCGGTAATATGACCCATTTTCTATTAGCTTTCAACTGCTTTTTACAGAACTCAGCTAAAAATCTAGAAAAAAAGTTATTAAGTAAATTAATCCTTGATGTCATCGACCAAAAGTTTGGGGTCACCCCTCAAAATGCTGTATCGGCCAAAAGTTTAGGGTCACTATCGTAAAACATGGAAAAGTGATTTGTTGATATCTTTGTCATCTTTCATTCAATTTTAATTCTTCTTGGCTTATTTGAAACAAAATGAATGATACTTACTGCATAGACATTGAACCACACATATTTGTTGAAATTTACAACTTCTGAGTCTCGTCATCCAGACTAGGTTTTAAAAAAAGACTAACTGTTCGACTTGACGTCCGGAAAAGTAATACTTCTTTATTGTCTTTCAATTCAAATGAAACCTATCAAGAAAGTGCTTATTATGAAAAATACAGGAAGTGATTGCCATGTTGCTGTTGCTTGGCATAAACCTGCTGATGTGGTCCGTCGGTGGGTCCGTCCACTTGGTGACATCGGTGGCTGCCGGGCTTGCTGACCTGGCTAGGTGCGTCCGTTCTACTTCTGGGTGCTAGGGGCAGAACTGCTGATGTTTGCGGCTTGCGGGCTCGAGGTTGAACGGGCTGGCATCGCCGTCGTCGTCGTCGGTGTTGTCGTTGTTGTTGTTGCCATGAGCATCGGTGTGAAGGCGATGCTTTTCATGGGGAATGTCCAGGAGGGTTCGATCTTAACTTACATACTAAAACTTAACGTAAAGTTGCCTCATTTTTTGAAGCGTGGTAAAATGTGCTAACTTTACATAACATTTTTATATACAAAAATCGTTAAATACGTTAAGTTGAAGACATCAAACGTAAATTTAGTTAATTATCTTTGAAATGAGCCAAAAATAATTAAAATTGAACTATAGATGACGAAGATATCACCAAATCACTTTTCCATGTTTTACGATAGTGACCCCAAACTTTTGGCCGATACATCATATTGAGGGGTGACCCCAAACTTTTGGTCGATGACATGAAGAGTTAATTTACTTAATAACTTTTTTTTCTAGATTTTTTAGCTAAGTTCTGTAAAAAGCAGTTGAAAGCTAATAGAAAATGGGTCATATTACCGCTCTCATCTTAAAATTTGATCGACCCAACTTCCAGCGACACTGCCGTAAGTTTATATTCATTTTTTAGAAAATTTGGCAACTTTGGGTTAAGTTTACATGCAAATTTTTTTGAAAAAGTTTCTTTTAAATCATGTTCAGAGTTTCTTTGACTTATTATCTTTTGAATGAAACCTAGGGTTTTGAAATCGGACGCAAATTGGCGGAGATATGGGCCTAAAAAAATGACATGTTTTTGAGGGGGTAAACCCCAAACTTTTGAACGGGAGTGTATATATATAAAAATGAATTTCCGTCTGTCTGTCTGTCTGTCTGTCTGTCTGTCTGTCTGTCTGACCGCTATGCATTCGGAAACTACTGAACCGATCGGTGTGAAATTTTGTATGTGGGTATTTTTGGGACCGGGGAAGGTTCTTAGCTTGGTGTGAGACCTCTCCGGTCTTTGGAACGGGGGGCTCCCATACAAATGACCTTGCGGGGCACTTCGCTATGGAACTGGATGTCAAAAAACACAGTAGGCAGGCAGTACGACGTTTGCCGAGACAGCTATGTACAATCAAAATTCCAAAAGTGTGTAAGCGAGATTATCTAATACTCCCTGCTGCTGCAGACTACCGCCTCATTGCTTTGGCTTTTGGGTAGTGGAAAGGCCGCTACACTACCGTGTGGCCGGAATTTCGCCGACGGGGCAACTCGGGAATGGAATGGCAGGTTTGTTGGGTCAGTGCTCGACCGACGGCGACCAGCGGGCGCTGGATGGATTCGGGTATCAGGCGTCTTGCGTCTTTGTCGGTCCAGGACGGCACGACCCAGGACGAGACCGGAACGACCGTGCAGAGAAGAGTCCCACCTTTACGGTTAAGGCCAATAGCCTGAGGCAATCGTCTTACAGTGGACGATGACGGGTCTTTTTCTATTAGACTAGGGAGCCATCTCGACTCCCGAGCAGCCGTGTGTGACAGTTTTATAACGGATAAGAGGTCCTAAAGTGGATAACAATTTTCGCCCGGCAATGGGATTGAGGGTATTGCAGATTTACCTGAAAGGAGGAAGTCCGGATATACAATCCCTATCCTTTCATTAACAAAAGGGGGGGGGGTAATGCGACGTGACAGGTATTATAGGTGGTAGCGTCGTGGCGTCAAGTGGTGTCCAGTAACTGGCACCACGTAGAACTAGACGGTCCGGCGAAGACAACGCTGGACTCCTCTGGACTCGAGGCAGAATACATGGTCTGGTGCTGTAGGTCGGACTTCTGGACAACAAGAGGCATGGATTCTTCCAGACAAACTATTTGCTAAAAGCCCAGAATGCAACGGGACTCCAGACGAACTTAAGGTGGCCAATTATTTCACGTGACCGGAATACAAGAGTGGTAAAGGCTCCTGGTACAAAACCTTTCGGGATTATTTTAAAAATAACTCCAAGCATTCTGCTTGGGATTCCTCCAGAAATTTATTCAGGAGTTGTTCCAGGATTCCTCTGTGAATTCCTACAGAGATTCGTCTAAAAATTCCTATAGAGATTCATCCAGGAATTCCTCTATAAAGTCCGCTAGAGATTCCGCTAAAACTTCCTCCTAGATATACCTTAAGCAATTCCTCGAGAGATTCCACCAGGGGTTCATCCAGGAACTTCTACAGCAATTCTTTCAGGGATTTGTCAATGAATTCCTCCAGGGATTCTTCCTGACAGTTCTCCAGTGATTCTTCAAGGAGACCCTCCAGAAATTCCTCCCGGGATTTCTCTAGAAATTTCTCCATGAGATCCTTAGAAGATAGCTCAAGGAATTTCTCTAGAAATTCCCTCAGGTATGTCTACTGGAATTCCTTCAGAAGCTCCTCCAGGAATTCCTTCAGGAGTTCCTCTAGGGATTGCTCTTAGAATTCCTTAACGAATTCTTTTAAGAATTCCTCCAGGAACTCTTTCAGAAATACCTCCAGGGATTTCTATAGGGATTTCTCCAGGGATTCATCCAGCCATTCCTTCTGGATTTAATTCTGAGACTCCTCCTGGAATTCATTTGAGAATTCCACCAGGAATTACCCCAGGAATTCCTGCAGATATTAATGCGAGGTATGCACTTCACGGAATCGCTCAAGCAATGTTTGTTCAGTGCATTATTTTTCCGTGACAAGAATGGTCAAGAAATGTAACACAGCAAGCCCCATTTGATTTGACGGTTCGTTTCAGCTTTGTACTAGGATCCGGAATAAAGCGACGCTTTATTATTTTTTGAGAGATTCCTTGCTTGAATTTTCCACGCATCGAGATAGGCCAAGAAATTTGTTTCGATCAGCGTACTACCCATAACTCAGGAATTCCTGCAGATTTTACCTCAGGAATTCTGGATTTCATCCAGAATCCAGATTGCACTAAGAATACCTCCAGGAGTCACCCCAAGAATTGATCCAGGAATTGATCCAGAAAATCCTCCAGGAATTTCTTTTTGAAATTCTAATAAGAATTTCTTCAGTAATTATATCAGGATTTTTTCCGGGAATTTTTCCAGAGTTTCCTTGAGGAGTTTTTCCAGAAATTTATCCTCCATGTATTGCTCCAAGGATTCCTCCAGAGATTTCATCAGAAATTGGTTCATGGGATTCCTCCAGGAATCTCACCAGCATTTCCTCCAGGAATTCCTTCAGGAATTGGTCCAGGTATTTACCAGAAATTCCTTCAGGGATTCCTCTCAAGATTCTTCCAGAGATTCCTCCAGGAATTCCATCGATAGTTCATCTAGATGTTCTTCTAAGTTTTTTTTTCTGAAGGGATTCCTCCAGGAGTTCTTCTGGAGATTTCTCAAGGATTCCTCGAGGAATTCCTCCAGGTATTTCTCTAGAGATACCTCATGAAATTCCAGTAGAAATTCCACTAGGGATTTCTCGAGGAATTTCTCCAGATATTCTTTAAAGGATTTCTTCAGGAATTCTACCTGAAAGTTTTCCAACGAGTCTTCACGAAAATCTTCCAGAAATTCCTCCGGGAGTTCTTCCCAAGATTTTTCGAGAAATTTCTCTAGATATTCCTCCAGAAATTCGCACAAGCATGTCTCCAGGCATTCCTTCAGGAGCTTCTCTAGGGAATCCTCTAGGGATCGCTCTAGGAATTCCTCCAGGAATTTTTTTTGGGAATACCTCCAGGCATTACTCCAGGAGTTTCTCGAGGATTTTCATAGGCATTCCTCCAGGGATTCATCCAGGCATTTCTTCGGCATTTGATTCTGGGACTTCTCCAGGAATACCTTTAAGAATTCCACCAGGAATTACCCCAGAAATCACCCCAGGAACAGATATTACTTCAGGAATTCCGAAAGAAATTAAGGCAGTAATTCGTTCAGAAATTACAACGGTAATTTATCCAAGAAATCATCCTCCCGGAGTTTATACACGCATTATTCCAAGAATCCAGGGATTCCTCCAGGAATTGGTTCAAAGGATTCCACCAGTAATTCGACCAGGTATTTCCAGTAATTTTTCGCGGAATTTACCAGGAATACCATCAGGGATTCCACTGAAGATTCTTCCTCCAGTAATACATCCAGATATTCATCCAAGAATTGTTAATGGAATTACTCCAGAAATACCTCTGGGAATTTCTCTAGGAATTTATTACTCGCGCTGTCTGTCTGTCTGACCCTTATGCATTCGGAAACTACTTATCCGATCGGTGTGAATTTTTGTAGGTAGATATGTTTGGGCCGGGGAAGGTTCTTAGCTTGGTGTGAGACCTCTGCGGTTGCTGGAACGGGAGGCTCCCATACAGATAACTTTCAAGTCACACTGTTCCATTTTCTTTACGGACCAACTGCAAAAATTTACAACATACCTAAATGTTTCCTTCTTTTTATCGAAGGTTTTTCTTTCGAGTGGCGCTGTTGTGTAGTTTATGGCAGTTGAACTGTAAATTATATCGTCGAGTTGTCCGTTTAACCCCTTCGGGACGACTTTTTTCGCCAACCTCGCCGCTGTAGAACGCGTCAGCGAGGTGCAAATGACCCAACCGTCCTGAAAGGGTTAAGTTACATTGATAAAAAGTTGGTTAGCAACCAAACCACCAAACAGCATTCTTTATCTGAGACAAATGTACCAAATGGAAGATAACTTGCCTCTGGAGCCGGGCTTCCGATGTTTACACAAATGAGTTTACATACTCTTTGGAGCCATACAACTAATTATTTAATGAAATGATCAACAAGATTTTTGAACGGTTCAATTTGTCCTCATAGCGGGTGGCTATGTTCATTTGTAGAACAAGTTAAGAAAATTCACAAAAAATTTAAAAAAAAAACTGTGCAAGAGCAACAATTGAAATGGGCAATACAAGGTTTGCCGGGTCAGCTAGTAATCAATAAAAGCTCAGCCAGGCGAACCACACACGTATTTCCCCCAAACAAAGGATTTCTTCAAGCCAAGGTCTCCCACAAAAAATAAAACTCTTCGCACAAGTGGAGACCTACACTGGCATCGATTCCTTCCGATTAAGAAACGACGATAAAAACCACTTCACCGAAGAACGTACGTACCTACCTAGGTACATTATGAAAAATGTCAAGTATTTAAGCACATGCATTCTTCGCTTTATTCTGCCATGATGGCACATGTTGTTAGTCAGCATAAATGTGGCGCTCCGTGCGGAGATAGTCCTTTCTATTGCTTCTTCTGCTGGCACCACGACGACGATAAGGATGAGATATCGAAAGCCATCGAATGAGGTTCAAGGTTTCAACACATCAGCACTTTTAAGCATCTTGCTGCTGCTGCTTCGGAGCTTCTGCTGCACTACTGGACGGTGCAAGTTTTTCCTTCTGCTCGACATTGTCCTTGCTGCGCTTCTTGAACCACCTCCGGGGATGGGAAGTGGTTTGCATAGCCTGTTGGTGGTAGGAGTGTTCTTCCTGATGGTGAAGACGGTGTTGCTGCTGCGGGTGATTCTCCTGCTGCTGGCTGTACGCATTATCCCACGAGGAGTAGTAGCGGAGGAAGTTGTCTGAAATAGGGAGAATAGAATGGACAATAAATTTTTAACTTTCAGTAATAGAACATTGCTGTTAACTATTTAGTAGAGTGCAATTTTATTTTTCAAAAGTTGTTAAAGCTTATCCGGTTTCAAATCACACAATAAAATAAATCGCCGAGTTTGAGCAAAAAATATTGAGATTAAAAGGTAACAAAAAGTTTTGTGATTATAGAATTACTTCTATAGTTTCATAATACATGAGGTTTTCAGTGTTTCTCTCATGAAAACTGTCTAATTTTAGGCTTATAAGGAGGAGTTCGCCTTGTGACTGTTAATTTCCAAATACTATGCGGGAAAACTACTAATAATCCCAAAAATAATCCAGGTTATGAATTATTTTAGGCCCCTTGAATAAGGGAATTGTAGATCCAAAAACGATCTCAGGGAATATTTTTTCATAAATAAACATACTTTGAATAAAAATATGCTTCAAATATAGCGTGATTTTGGTCTTGTAAACCATATTTGTCAAGAGTTCAATGCCGTAACTTGTTATGAGCTATCTTTGATGAATATGATTTTGTTTCTTGTGGAAATACCAGCCCGTAAGCTGCGAAATTTGCAAGTTACGACGATAATTAGTTTGTGTAAAAGAAAATAGCATGAATTACACAATCAGATCAAAATTTTATCTTAAAGAAATAAAACTGCAAAGGAGACTGGGCGAATCTGGGCCCGGAATGTACACCAATGACCCATATCTCTTTCGAAGGGTCTAATTGAGACAAGAAAAAGTTGTAAGGGTTCAAAAATATTCATCATGGGAGAAAAAAGTTATTTGACATTTTTTGAGACGGATTTTAGTTGTTTTTGTTGTTATTATGTATATGCAATATTAAACCAAAGATGCAAGATGCTAGTAAAAAGCAAAGAATTAGTGGAAAAAGCTGACGGGTTGAGCAAAAACCTCATAGTAGAGCTGGAAGTTGAATATTCTGAGAAGAAGCAAATAAATCCTAGAGAAGTCGAGAAAAACCTCCAGGAACTAAAAAAACTGGATATTCTGGAAAGCTACCGAGGGCTCTAGGAACATGCTAGTGGTTCTGAGGAGGAAGTGGTGATTTCAAGGGAACTAGAAAAAATAATGGAGTTTAAAGATAGAAGCTTTGGATTCTAGCTAGGATTGGATAAGACTGAAGAGCACAAGAAGCTGGGGTTTGTGAGGGACAGCTGTGTGTGTTTGAAGAAACTGGCGATTAATTGTGATATCAAAAGGCACAATAGCAAGTTTTGTAGGCGATGTGGGGACGATTTTCATAAGGCACAAGGCTTTACAAACCATCCCAAGTGCTTCATTTGTTCCGGGAAATACGCGAACAGCATGTACAGCGGTCCTGGCCTCCAAAAGAGCCTTTGTTGATTAGTCACAGTACAAATCTGAACCACTGTGACGCAGACCAGCAACTGCTGATTTAGACAGTTGCTGATAGGGAGATGGATATCGCCATCATAATGGACCATCCATACCGAATACCCACCGATAACTGCACCTGAGTCGGCGATATGAATAACGGATAAATATCCCGTCTAGGAGTAGGTGTTGGAACAGTTCACTCAGATACTGGACTGTATGAAGGCTGAGCTCATAGGGCAAAGACCGGGTGACGGGTGACTTCAAAGCCTAGCCCATGGAAAGGGTACGCCGTTTCACGAACCAGCTTGGTCAGACTCTGCTAAAGGCTCTGACCATGCTAGGTTTTGCACTGGCTAATGTCGATACTGAAATGCCTTTAGCCGGAAAGGAGTCGATTATTTACCATAAATATTCATCCATGTCAATGAGCACTTGTAGGCGGCACCTATGCAGGTTTTGTCGTGCTTTAGCTCGAGGATTTTTTTTTTTTATTTCGAGTACGGCGGCTTCAAAATCCCTGAGCTTTGCATTGGTTGACGAGTGTGTCTTCCTTCTTGCCCTTGGCATTTGCCCTTATAATCTTTCTTGGCTAAGCGTCCCAAAGCTCATGTTCCCCATTCTCCATTATTTGCTTCTGCCTGTCTACAAGGTCCAAAAAGCGTTCTCCCCCTTACCCGTCTTAATCTGTGGTCGCTGAGGACCTGCACATGGTCGCAAGCCCCTTCGGTCTTCGATTCCTACTCTTCCAAGCTGGCAGGTATTACTGCCCTTTACTCTCCGGGGTAACAACCGGCCTAAAGAACGCCGCCTGGTAGAATCTCTCCTGACGGCTGTGCAGCCACCTCCATTTTTCTGTAAACTATTCATCCCTAATTTTTATGGCATTCATTAACCATGATCCATCCATGATCTCTCCCGCCAGGCTTGTCAGGAAGAAAATGGAGTTCCCTATACTGGCGCTCAGCTATCTTATACTGTCCCTACTCTGCTTTAAGAATTACCTAGCTTACCCGCTCCTTGCGAAGAGGTTGAACCCCAGACAACCAGGATGCAGTACATCATAAAAAGTACTATTTTAAGCTTCTGTCGTATATATGTACGGCGGAGGAATAATTTTAATCGCATATGATGTTATTTCTATACTTATTGCGATGTATCTGGAAAAGTCGCATAAGAATACAAATCATCTTTTATTTTTTTCATTATTCGCAAAAGTATGCGAACGAACTCGCAACGTATCAGATGAATTCGCTTAATTGCATACCGCGATGATTATACGACTTCTCTTGGTACTTGTCATATTACGCCAGTTTAACTCGCATTGGTGTACGAATGAAATCGCATGAATGAAAAAATAAACTCGTTAAAGGGCGCATAAAAACTCGCATAAGCTAGAAACATTTACGTACATTGAAAGAGGTGCTGTTGGACTGTTCATGCAGTGTCAAATAACTATAAAACAGTGAAAAGTCATCGTTATGGTTATAAAAATATTTTTTTAAGCAATCAAAAGGTAAATTGCTCAATTAACATCTAAATCAACGACTCATGCAAAATATTTCGTTTTACCAAATCGAATTTGATAGTTTTAAGTGATTTATGATAGGTACGATATTTCCCATACAAGTTTACTTACTAACATAAAATGCTTAAATCTATCAAATTTGGTTTGGTAAAACAAAATATTTTGCATGAGTAGTTAATTTAGAGGTCAATTGCCAATTTTACCTTTTGATTGCTTAAAGAAAATATTTCCATGCTTAATGGCTAGCAGTCAAAAAATGCTCAAAATAGCATATTTCGCCCTATAAATTGAGGTATAGCTCAAAATTGTGACGTGCTGGAGCAAATCTGAGCCCGGATTTGGATTCAGCGGCCCAAAATCTGTCAGAGACACATAAGTTTGCTCTTGAGACAGATCAAAAGTTAATTTTTGTTACGCTGTGTAATCAACAATGGATGACGCTAGCCAGAGAGGTAGAGAAAACAGTGCGGGAAATCACGCTAAGTCGGTTTTATCTCCAGACAGAGATGCATTTGAACGCGTTCTGTTCATGTTCTGTTCAAAAACTTTGCTCACGTGAGCCGTGTTCAAGTTCAAACAATGATGGACGTGTGAACACAGTGCACTGTGTGGCTAATAGCAACAGAGAACTTTGTTGTCACTCGGTCATCATCGCTGAGAAGCGCCTTTCGTTCGAGATTTTTACAAGGTGTTTGGAACATTTTTGGATATGTGGTGTAACTTGACTGAATAAAAGTACACATAACCCGAGCAGGGAATGAGAACAACCCTATAACAAATGGATAACTCATTTTGTTATTGATAACAAAATGAAATCAAAATAAGTTTTCTTTCCGAATTGCTTTAATTTAATATCAAATTGAGATATTATTTTGTTATCATTTCAAAAACTCAATGATAACAAAATTTGATTTCAAAAATCCAAAATAGATTTAATTTGCTTTATTAACATTAATTATATTCACAAAATATTTGTTAAATCTACCCGAGTATTTAACTTACAGATTGACACAAAATTTATAATTTGCTGATTCTGGATAATGGTCATGTTATTGATTTAAATAGGCTTGAACTTCAATAAGTCCTTTTAGGGTAACTGGGTATTATCGGCAGGTTTGTTCGTTATGAGGGGGTTTTCGTCGACCAAGTTGCCTGAAACTTGGTCGTATACCTCAGCTTGGTTGGGAAAGATTTGAGGCCAACTTTGAATTCAACAGGTTTCAAAAAGCCTTCCATGACGAAGAGAACAAAACTGCCTAGAATACAAAAGTTCCCATATATCAGTTATTTCAATCTAAACATATTACCATTTTTTTAATTTGAACTACAGAGTACAGGGTGATTATTTCTTCAGTTCTATATTTCAAAACTGCACCATTCTCACTTTCGTATGAACATAACGAGAGTTCCACAGTACTCCAAATTTTCTCACACTTTAGGTCGTTTGGCATGAAGTCATTTGGCATTATATCCGATAGCATAATGCTCATTTGGCATAATTCTATATTAACCCGGGACGAATGGCT
The DNA here is from genome assembly GCF_035046485.1 of Aedes albopictus. NCBI lineage: Eukaryota > Metazoa > Arthropoda > Insecta > Diptera > Culicidae > Aedes > Aedes albopictus. The sequence continues at coordinate 512,056,027 of NC_085137.1, read as the reverse complement.
CGTTCTCTGAAACTAGGGCACCAAATTGCATTCGGTGTGAAGTATCATCAAGGGGAAGAGTGTATCTTAAGAATGATTTGTCGGGGATCCCCCTATGACCCTCCCCCATTTTCTGCGGGCGGATCTAAGTGTGGCATGATCCATAATATTACCATATCATCATTATTTCGACTGAAAAACAGCATGTTATTATCGTTGTTAGTGACAGATTATTCTATCCATGTAATTTCGGACCTGATTACGTCAAGCGGTCATCTGGTGGCCACGGATCAGGTTCTGGGGACCTTGGAATCTCCGGTAGAAATGGCCATTTATCGATTCTAAAAGAATCCCATCATGCGACACCTCAAATTTCGCAAAATGCCGCGCGTAATCCAGTAAAACAAAGAAAATGGTTTTGATCGACTCTGGTCACCCGGTGACTTAGGCACAGGTTCTGGGGACCTTGGAATTTCCGATAGAAATCACCATTTTTCGATTCTAAAAGAATCCCATCTAGATGAATTTCTGGGGGAATCCATGGAGGAATTCCTGGAGAAATTCCTGAAAAAAATCCTGGAGAAATTCCTGGAGGAATGCCCTAAAGAAATTTCTCGAGAAATTCCAAGAGAATTTCCTGTAAGACTTCCTGGAGATCTTTTTAGCATTTCTGGTGTAATCCGTAGACGAAATCTTGGATGAATTTTGGCAGAAATTCCTATAGGATTTTCTGGAGAAATATCTGGAGGAATTCCTGAAGGATATTTGGAGGAATTCCTTGAACAATTTCTGGAGGAATTACTGGAGAAATTTCTGGAGGCATTCTTGGAGAAATTTCTAGAGAAATATTTGAGGTTTCCCTGAGGAACTCCTTGAGGAATTTCTGAAGGAATTCCTGGAAGAATTTCTGTAGGATTTTTGTGATGAATTTCTGGAAAAAATCATTGATGAGTCCGTGGATATCCCTAGAGGATATTTTGGAGGCATTCCGGCAGAAATTCCTAGAGGATTTTCCGGAATACATGAAGGAATTCCTGGAGCAACATTTAGAGGAATTTATGGAGGAATTCCTGGAGGAAGTTCTGATTCTTTGATGAATTTCTGGAGAAATGAAGGAACTTCTCGAAGAATTTTGAAGGAATTCCTGGAGGACAATCTGGAAGATGTTTTGAGTCATTCATGGGTGAATCCTCAAGAAATTCCTGGAAAAAATCCTGGAGGAATCCATTGAGGAAACCCTGCAGAAAGAATTCCTGGAGGAATCTCTAGAGGAAATGTGGGAGGAATGCTGGCAGAAATTCCTAGAGGATTTTCTGGAGAAATACCTGGAAGAATTCCTAGAGAAATTCCTGGAGGAATCCCTGTAGGAATTCTTGGAGGAATTACGGGAGGAACTACGGAAGGAATTTCTGGATATATCCTATACTTATACTTATTTGAGGCTTTCTTCAGAAATTCCTCCACAAATTCCTCCAGGACTTCCTTCAGAAATACCTCGATGAGTTTCTCCAGACATTCTTCCAGTCTGGAGAAACTCCTCGAGGTATTTCTGAAGGAAGTCCTGGAGGAATTTGTGGAGGAATTTCTGAAGAAATTGCTGGAGAAATTCCTGGAAGCATCCCTGGAGAAATTTCTCGAGGAATTCCTGAAAGAGGTACGGGAGAAGCTCCTTCAGGATTTTCTGAATGAATCCCTAAGGAAATTCCTGGAGTAATTCCTGCAGAAATACCACCAGGTACTTTTCCAGGGATTTCTCCAGAAAGATTTCTAAAAAAATTGTCAGAAATTTCAAGAGGATTTTTTGGAGGAATACCTGGAGAAATTTCTGGAGGAGTTTCTGAAGGAGCTTTTGAATGGGGTTTATGGAGGGTTCCAAAGGAATTACTGAATGATTTTTTTTAGAAAATTTTCTGGAGGAATTCCTGGAAGAGTTACAGGAGAAATTCCTTGATAAATTCCTCCAGAATTATCTCCAGGAATTCCCCCAGGGATTCATTCAGAAAGTTTTCTAGAAATTTCTGCCAGAATTCCTCCAAGATTTCCACCCCTCCACGGATTCCTCCAGAAAATCCTGAAGGAGCTTCTCCCGGAACTCTTCCAGGAATTCCTTCAGGGATTCCTCCAGGAACTTCTCCAGGAATTCCTTCAGGGGTTCATCCGTGATTTTCTTCAGAAATTCCTCCACCAATTTTTCCAGGAATTCCTTTAGAAATTCCTTGAGGAGATTCCTCCAGGAATTTCTCCAAGAAGCCTCATATATTTATCCAGAAATTCCTCAATAAATTCCTCAATGAGTTCCTCCCGTGATTCCTCCAGGAATTTCTCCAGAAAATCCTCTAGGAATTCCTGCCGGAATTCCTCCGAGATTTCCTGTAGGGATTCCCCCAGGAATTCCTCCACGGATTCCTCCAGAAAACCCTAAAGACTTTTCTCCCGAAACTCATTCAGTAATTCCCTTCGTGAATACCTCGAGAAATTCCTACAGGGTTTCCTCAATGGATTCCTCCAGGATTTTTTCGAGGAATTTCTTGAGGAACAAATTCCTCCTAGGATTCACCCATGAATGCCTCCGGAAATTACCAAAACATCCTCCAGATTTTCCTCCAGTAATTCCTTCAAAATTCTTCGAAAAGTTTCACCAGACATTTCTCCAGAAATTCATCAGAGAAGCAGAATTTCCTCCATAAATTTCTCAAAATGTTGCTTCAGGAATTCCTACAGGGATTGCTCCAGGAATTCTTTCAAGGGAAGAAATCCTCTAGGAATTTCTGCCTGAATGCCTTCAAAATATCCTCTAGGGATTCCTCCAGGAATTCCTCCACGGATTCCTCCAAAAATCCTAGAGGAATTTCTCCCGGAACTCTTCCAGGAGTTCCTCGAGGAATTCCAACAGGGATTCGTTCATGGATTCCTCTAGAAATATCTCCAGGAATTTCTTCAGGGATTCCTCCGTTGATTCATCCATGAATTTTTCCAGAAATTCATCAAAAAAATCCTACAGAAATTCTTCCAGAAATTCCTTCAGAAATGATGATAACAAATGACAAATGTAGTTAGATATGTCCAACCGAAGTAATTCACGGTCATTCTACTGTTGAAGGTCACATATTTCACCTTTATAAAGTTTTCTCGCGTGAAAAAGGATTAATTGTAGCTCCGTACCGAAATAATGAATCTCGTGATGTTTGATACAGTTATGAAAATAACACAGATATTTATCATACATGAAAATGATGAATGCCATTTCACTTATTTCTATGCCAAATGACTATCATGCCAGATTATGCCATTTGACCATTATGTCAAAATACTATGCCAAACGACATTATGCCAAACCCGATAGAATTGATGTAGTCAAATATTTTTCCAATCGGATGCCTTTTCAATGTCATCATTTTCCCCGGGTAACGAGAAAAAGAGCTGAGAAGCCGAATGCGACTCAATTTGTTGTTCGATGTCATTCAATTTGAGTCCCGATGCCTGTGGCTCTGGGATGTCGTTAACATCTCCCACATTTGTTTTGCTGCAGTGCATATAATCAGAAGGAAAAGCTGAAATATAATTATCTATACAAAAATATTAAGTGCAGTTGTCCTTTGACTCCAAATCTACTTTTCTTTGTCACTTCAATGTCCATCATTTTTTTTATATCTGTATTAACGAGATTTTTAGCCCTAGGCTAGTTCATCTCGGGACCCACACTTTACTTCCCTTCCGAAGGAAGAACTCACATTTTTGCGAGTTTGTCGGGAGTGGGATTCGATCCCAGGTCCTCAGCGTGATAGTCAAATGTTCTAACCATCACACAAGGTCCGCTCCACGTCCATCATTACTCTTTTAGTTGAATCATGGTATAGTTATGCTGCATATCTATGAGGATATCATATCCAATTTCAATACATTTTTTCTTCGTTTAGGCTCCAAGTTAAAAATGACTGTTGATGAAATGTTAATCACAGACAAACAGACGTATCACTTGGAACAAAACGCGATAAAAATCATCATCACGAAAACATAATCGCTCAATGCTAATTACGCTGTGGTTCGCAAACCCACTGAGTAGATGGCGGTAGTGAGCAAACGTCAAACAGGAGCAAAAACGATGCAAGCGCTATGAGCGAGCGATTTGCGAACTACGGAATACTTGAATAATCCGTTAAAAAGCGAAACTATGGGAAGTGAGTAGAGTGAGACGTCTGTTTGTCTGTGTGTTAATGTTACAATCGATAATACTACGCCAGTAATAGGGGACATATTCTGATGATATCGTATCAAATAAAACAAGTTTTCAATTACGAGATTCTTCTGAATTTAAAATAAAATCTCATTTGAATTTTTACTTATTCATGTAAATTAATGCCTAATAAAATATCAAAATGAATACTAAATTTGTTATTAATTTTTAGTTATTACCTTATAAATTTTATAACTCCCTGAGAACTGCGTATGATATCAAGTCGTAAAATGCAGATAACAAAATGAGATATCAATTTGTTATCAATGAGAACTCATTTTGTTTTCAATCAGATATTTCAGTACATTATTTTGTTATCATTTTTTGTCATGTTAACACTTAAGTCATACAAAATGAAAACTCACTTTGTTATCAAAATTCATGATATCTAAATTACTCAATTTGTTTTCAATTAGTTCTCATTCCCTGCTTGGGAACACGGTCATAAACTTCATTATACGTGCAAACTGGATGTCTGGGGCTCGCCACTACAGCTACTAACTGATTTTTGATTGTTGTTGTTCTCAGTTTGCAATCCCACGAGTAGCAGTAGAAAAACGTCCACCATGCATTACCGCGTGAGGGACAAACTACTGTGAGGGGTGTATAATTGTATATGTACCCCACAGGCTACGTTAACGATGGAGTATCTTCATCTCCACTTCGATCATTTATTCCTTGATTCCAAGATATCCAAGATATTAAGGACAGACTTGTTTGAATCCCAAAATGGCCGCCACAATGGCCGACTTTGGGACCTACTCACGATTTCGAGGGCACAAATCTTTTCATAAACAAAATCAGCGCACCGGATCTTCTTATTTTAAGCTTATTACAAGTGAGCAAGAACAGAATAATGAAATTCACTGTTGTTTGAAGTTTGCTTCTTGATATTTGTGCGTTTGAAGTTCTGATGCACTGTTGAAGCGGGATTTCAAGATGTTTGTCCTTAAGGACAAGGTATTTGGAGTACATTGCTCAAAATTTCTAGAGCACCGTTTTTTAGAACCGTTAAACGGATTTGGATTAAAATGCATCACGCTGTTGACAACCACTGAACAATTAGCGTGATGCATTTTCATCCAAATCCTTTTAACGGTTCTAAAAAACGGTGCTCTAGAAATTTTGAGCCATGTACTCCAAATACCTTGTCCTTAAAAGCTTTTGATCTTCTCTACTGCTCTTTTAGCTACTGTCAAGTTGGAGGGGTAGTCCGTGTTGACATCTAATGATTTGGTCTGACATTGATAGTTAGACCTGCCGCAAAAAATAAAGTTCGGCTAGGTCATTGAGCTTACTCTGCTTGACAAAGCACCATATTGGTCTAGTAGGGCTACATCATTAGCCAAATCGAAGTCGTTCAGATGCTCCATAGTGATGGGCTGCTAATGTAGCCCACAATTCGATGCACGGTCAAATGCCCCAACAAATATCTCGTTGATTACGATAAAGAACAGCAGCGGTGATAGTACATCCTTGCCCCAAAACCCTTGCGACAACCCGGTTGGTCGGATAAAGCTTGACTTTAATCAAAGCGATTTTTTCATAATTCCCTTATATTTTGATATGTTTCACTGTGTTACAACATTATAATCTGTACATTGCACAAGCACTTGCTCAAGGGAAGGGTTTTTCAGTATAACACCTTTGGTTATACCCATTCCACTGTAATAATATTAATACCTAGAAATACACTACGTGCCCCTCCACTTTTTCCTTAAATTTTGCAGAAACCCCAACCACGACGGACTTGGTGGTCTAGTGGCTACCGCTTCTGATTCATGTGCAGAAGGTCATGGGTTCAATCCCTGGCCCGTTCCTTTCATCCTACTTCGTATCTTTCTATCCACTTTCTTTCTCTCTCTTCTCTACATATACAACTCATGTATATTCATATGTTCATAGCCATCGCTAGAACCAGAAACGAATTGGAAAAAAGTCGTTTCCCTCCCTTCCAACTTTCACTCACAGCACAGTGTATATAACGCCTACAAGTTATGCAACCAAAGCGTGCTGTGCCGCTTGACCTTATTCACCTTATTCACCACACAATCTATCACCTTACGAACACTATAAATAACCCCCAATCCATGGATCGCATCACCGACCCAACGGTGACTCCCAGATCTCCCATCCTTTCCATCTAACAAATACCCCAGTCCGTGCTGATTGTGGGAATGCAGAGGTGATCTCGGTCTTTAGTAGCAACAACCAGCACACTCTAACATTCCTTTCCCTTCCCAACTGACTATAAGGATGTGTCCGGCGCCGTTATTGATCCAAAATGTATGTGCTGCTTAAATTGCACTTTGAGAATAAGTGGAGTGTCCCAGCCCTTATTCATTTGGATCTCAGTGCAATTGGAACCGGCTCAGATCAATCACGGAGTAGCAACCATTGACATGTATAGTCAGATTTGATCGTTAAAAAAAAAATTGCAGAAACCCCAACCTTTTCTATGCACTGGCCTGTCTCTGAAAACATTATTATCTCCTTTATGTAATAAAATGACTTATCATTGTGTATAACACTGACAGATGGAACATAAATTTGGTTTATTTGAGATTGGTTGCTTGTGAAAATTATTGCAAATAATTACAACAAAAACAACTAAAATCCGTCCCAAAAAATGTCAAATAACTTTTTTCTCCCATGATGAATATTTTTGACCCCATAGCAACTTTTTCTTGTCTCAACATGACCTTCGAAAGAGATATGGGTCATTGGTGTACATTCCGGGCCCAGACTCCATACATTTTTGCCCAGTCTCCTTAATAATAATTAAATCATAAACAAATTTACAAAAGATACACAAGGCAGCATCCATTTATTACGTAACGCTAAAATCGGCATTTTTTACCCCCCCTCCCCTACCCTCCACCATCCGTAACGTTTTCTTATTTGGAAATTCTAAATTTTTGTATGGGCCGTAACGCTCAGCCGTACTCCCCCCTCCCCCTAGAGCGTTACGTTATACCGGTGGTCTCCAGTACGTAGTATAGCTTTGATGATGTACTGACAGTTAATTAAATGGCATACTCACTGTATTTCCTGTGGTGCTGCTCAATAGCCGAAGGGTCTGGATTGGGAGATTCCTCAAGCTCCTGCAAGTGTCTCTGGAGCACCTGTTGCTGGTGCCGCAGCCGAGCCAACTTTTTCTTGATTTGGATATTTCTCACCGTGCATCCTTGCGGAATATGTAGCTAGAGAAGCGGAAAAAAGTAACAGGAATAGAAAAAGAGTTAATAAAGTCGTTACCCTTTTATTGCTCAAATCAACTAACACTTTCTCTGTTTTCATGTGAATCTGATGTACGAAATCTCGTGGGAAAAGCATGCGAGCACGCGATGATGTAAGGTCAATGAAAAGTCTGGTTTACTCAACTGATGTATCTCACATGTGTGATTGTGCAAAGCATGTCCTTTAGCTTACACTTACCTCAAAGCAACGCACCAACAGGATGCCCAACAGGATGATCCCACACTGAAAAGATTCGACACAGGTACCTACCAGACTCGTTCCGCCACAGTCTCGAAGGGCAGAGTCCGTTTCCTGTCTCCTGCTCGGAAAGACATCGTTTTAATTTACGGTAATTTTCACACACAAAGTGCCAACGAATCAAAATGAAACCATGGGTACACCGACCGACCATGCTGGACCTGCTGCAACGGTATGGAGCAAATGCCTGCTCCACGTTGCACATTTCAGCTTCCAGATCGGTCGGTCGGCCGGTTGGGTCTGGTTCTGACAAGGCAGCAGCGGCTGGCGAACAGGTAACGTATCTGACCTAACAACCAAACCCGACACACGGGCGGTCGGCATAGGTAGGTATCGGATGCCAATCAAGAGTGCGGTGAATTCGAGGAGCGTTGAACGTTTTCCAGGGTTGATGCGGTTCAAGCGCAAGCTGACACCACTCGCTGTTATGAAGCAGGAGGATTCAGGTTGGAGTCCAATGTGTAATGAACTTTGAAGCTACTCTCAGCTTGCTGCCGCAACTGACGGGGGTTTTCTGTGGACATGTTGGTATGCTTTCGCTCGTGGAGTCAACCATAGTTTACGCCACGCTTTTGAGGATATGAGGGTGGGGGCTCGGAATGGGTATGACAAACAATAGATGCTCTAAAATCATGCAAATGATGAATGTGACAAGCATTTCATATTCAATGGTATTTTGTAAAAAGGATTGATGCATTGGGTGCAATAGTTTAATTTGCATTTTGATCTGAATAGTGGAGGATTTAAACAGCTCAGCAATCTTCAAAACGAAAAACGAGGTTAATTATTTGTTCGACGTTTCGTAACTGGGGTTTTGTGTCATCTTCAGGGGTAACAATTAGGAACCATGACGATTTTGTAATTGGTTGATTTGTTGCTGCTACCAACATATCTGAACTCGTTATCTAGTTTTGCAACGGACTTTACGCAATAGGCGCTAATCTACTTCTAATATCCTACTTATTTTTGCAATTAACATGCAATTTGTTTGGGAATTACTCCAACAATTTCTTTGGGGGATCCCGCAGTAACGCCTTTGGAAATTTAAGTAACGATAACTTTGGGAATTTCTTTGGCATTTCCTTTGGATCCCACTTGGAAATCTCTTTTCATTTTTTTTTTTCAAACAATCTTTCGGCACATTATTTAAAAATTTCTTCAGTAATTCAATTGGAAACTGCTTGGACAATTGCATGCGCACACTCTGGGGATGTTGTTAGGGGAGTTTTTGCCAATCATTTTGGGAATTCCTTAAACATTTTTTTTTATTGATTCAGCACTTCCTTTGATTGTTTTCTCTGCAATTATTTGGCCATTCTCTTTTTGGAATTCCAAAGCTATCTCACTGACAATCCATGTGGAAACCCCTTCGGTAATGCTTTCAGTTATTTATTCTAGCAGTGGCATAGAACATGGCACAATTATACTGCACCGGAAAGTTTTCTGGTAATTTTTTCTTATGTACTCTTGATTTTTGCAAAACAATTGATCAAGAGGATAAACATTGTGTTCTCAACAAAAATACTTATTTTCTGTATCATATGTAACGATGTGGAGGTATTGTGGCGATGGACCCCTCGTTGCGGCGGCGTGTGCTGAACCAGCGTAATTCGCATGACGCATCGCCAGATGACGTTGCACGTCATAGACTTCGACCTTACAGAACTGGGACCAAAACATCGAGCAGAAGTGAATGGCTAAAATATAAACGACTCATAAAAAAGTGATCATTTTCCATAACAAAATCGAAAATTTCCAATAAAGAAGTAGGGGTGGGAGCAATAATAAACTACAAAATTTCCATATACAAATCAAAAAGTGCATAAATAAATCAATATTTCCCATAAATAATTGATTTTCCAGCAATAAAAAATGTCGGAATTTCCATGAATAAGTCAACAATTGCAATAAATAACTATATTTTTTCCATCAAAAAAGTTTAAATTTTCCATAAATAAATTTCAAAATTCTATATTGGAAAACATCAAAAAATCAATTGAAAATTTAGCAATGAATACGAAACAACGAGCAATCAACTTGAATGCCATTATAGCTAAAAATATCGGCCGATCCATGCGGATCAGCCGCATAGAGGATTGTGGTACTGAAGCGGCAGAAGGCCGCCGAAGTTTCTGAAATCCGACACGCCGTAACTGCGTCGATTCGGTTCTAGGCAATCCACAGATCCAAGAATTTGCCCGGTATAATGCGATCAGAGATGTTATCCGACGAGCGTTAGCGAGTCTGGACAGCAAGCGGTTGTCAGTAAAATTGAACACATAGTTGTAGTCTTTCTATCGTAGTTCTAGAACTTACTTTTAACGATAGGATAATCAAAGTATTATTTTCAAAAAAAAAAACACTAATTTAGGCGCAAATGCGTACACTCACAAAGTAGATGTTCCGAGGTTTCAGAGTTGAAACCACAGAACCGACATTCTTCTGATTGAATCTTCTTGAGCTTAAATAGAAAGTGTCGAGATGGGCAGTGCCCGGTTAACAATCCTGTGTACACACTTAATTCGCGTTTACTAAGTTTCAGTAGTGTGTTCGTGTTTTTCACGCTTGGCACGATGAATCTCTTTGACTGGGATATTCCAGGTGCAGTATGCCAGTTTGCTCCTACGCTCTGTTTCTCCCAATTTTTTAGCTCCATCGATAGAGCACTTGATGATACTCCACAGAAGGGTTCCGGTCCATACAAGGCACCCAGAGATCCCTCCCTAGCTAGCTGGTCCGCAATTTCGTTGCCTGCCATTCCACAATGACCTGGTACCCTGAAAAATTTTACAGTATTCCTTCCAGCCAGTTCCTTCAGTAGTGGAATGCACTCCCATACCAGCTTAGAATAACATTCAAATGTGCAGACTGTCTTTAAAGCTGCCTGACTTTCTGAAAAGATACAGATATTCGCATGTCTATATTTTCTTTTAAGACAGATGGCAGCGCATTCCAAAATAGCTTGAATTTCAGCTTGGAACACCGTTGGCCATTTACCCATTGGTATGGCGAGTTTAGTCCTGGGTCCATATACTCTAGCCCCAGTTCTATCACTCATTTTCGATCCATCCGTATAGAATACAATAGATCCTGGTCGAACCGTTGGTCCTCCTGATTCCCATACGCTCCGATCATCAATCGAAACTTTGTATGGTATATCCAAGATGAATTTTGATTCCATCCAGTCTTCATTTTGTATTACTAGTGGATTTACAGTAGCATTGGTTAAGATTTCCAAATGTCCTGTTGGATCGCCTTCTAAGATGTTCTTATATCTTTTTAACTTCAAGGCACTTTTCTTCGCCTCTAGTTGCACAAATTGGTGCAAGGGTAGCAGATGCATTAAGGCATCTAGTGTTGAACCAGGAGTACTTCGAATAGCTCCTGAGGCATAAGAGACTTTGGGTCTAACAACTGCCAGGTAGATCCAATGAACTATCCTGGGTTTTAGCCCCCACTTTCCCCCGATCCTCTCCGACAGGCCCAAAGAGCAGTTGTTGCCTTATTTACTACATGCTCTAGATGTTCACTCCAAATCAGTTTTTTATCTAGTATGACTCCTAAATATTTCACCCTGGAGGAGAATGTCAATTGTACCCCATCCAAGGACGGTGCCTTTATATTGACATTTCTTTTTCTTGTAAAAATCACAAGAGTAGTTTTCGAGGGATTTACGTTTAGTCCCCCTCCTTTACACCAGGCAAGAGTGTAGTTTAACACTATATTTGCATTCTGTTTGATAGCGTTTCATCATGCTTCCCTCTTACCACTATCACGATATCATCTGCAAAACCAATGACTTCGAATCCCATTGCCACTAAACTATTAAGCAAGTCATCAACAACTAAAGACCACAGCAATGGTGAAAGTACACCTCCTTGGGGACAGCCCTTAGACGTACTTACTTTAATGGTTGATTCACCCAGTCTGGAGCCAATACATCGATTTCTCAGCGCTGCAGTGATCCAGTCAACGATTGAGCCATGAAAGCCCCGTTCTAGGGGTTACGTACAAAAGTCTGAATTACAGAAGGCTGAAATAACAAAAGGCTGAAACACAAAAGGCTGAATGCATCAAAAGGCTGAAATAACAGAAGGCTGAAATAGTGTTTCGAATATTTTTCAAACGCACCAGCTTAAAGACTAACCTCAACACTAACAACTTAGATAAACAGACATATCACGTAGCAGTTTAAAGTGAAATTCACTAGAGTGTTTTCACCCGGGTAAAAATCTCTTTGTGTGCTCCGTGTGGCTCTGCGGTGCGGTTTTTTGACAGTTCGAAATGACGTTTAGGGTATTTCAAATCCTTCTATTTAGATGAAAAGATTTCTAATTTATAATGTTCTTGATGGTGTAAATCCAGAGAGCAGAATTTTTATGCACTCAGTGCGGACAAGCCTTCTGTGGATTACACAGCCGTGGCACTCGCGTTGGTTTTGCTTGAGCTTGACGATTGACCGTCCAACCTTCTCCTAGTTCATGGTTGGCCAAACTAAGCCATTTTGGGGGAACATGCTTCAGTTACTAGGATCTGAATCGGTAAGCTTTACGACTGATCGTAATGTTATGGATTATTGAACGCCTACAATACTCAGACAGTTTTTTTGCAAAAGAATAGTATATATTTCAAAGAAGGGAAAATTTCTGATGATATTGTTAGTATCTGTAATAACAACACTCTCCAAAACAGCATGGCTCGAAAGAGTAGATTATGTTTTAAGAAGGAAAAATTAACGATATGCATATTAGCAGTTCCTTTTTGTATTCGTTAGTATGCATCATTAGCCTCTTCACTAAGCTCAGTTTACGCGTTCGATTCACGTTCAGACCAAGAACTTTTCATTATGAAAATTTTCTTGAATCCCTTTGCCGTTAAGTATCTTCGTGCCAGTTACACGAATGCCACAGCCGAGAAGGAGGCTTGATCTCAGTTCGGGCGTTACTCCAAGAAAACGAAGAAGGGCAATAACTTATATATGCTTTTTTGTATTTTCAGCCTTTTCAATATTCAGCCTTTTGCAATTTCAGCCTTATGTTACACTTTCTTAATTTCAGCCTTTTGTGCATTCAGCCTTATGTTACCATCCCGCTTCTAGCAACCCTTACAAAAGCTGGTCCGAAGTAGTCGAGACCGACAAACGTGAAGGCTCTAATGAACGGAGTGAGTCGAAACTCAGGCAGCGTGGCCATGACGGGAAACCGTGGAGCGACTTTTGCGACGCGACATCAAATGCAATTTTTAGTAACCTTTTCGACCAACGATCTTAGCTTCGAAATTTCGAACTTTGGTCGAATCTCGTTGACAACTGTCTCACGATTGGCATGACGGTATTGACGGTGGTACCAATCTATGACGAGGAATGTTTTTGGATGATTTTTAGGCAGAACTAGGGTATTTGTGCCTATCTTAGTCTCATTAAGGATGTGCAACATGAAAAATCACTCACAGCGCAATGTATACGCTTCAAACTTAATGATACAAACCTTTAACACACGTGCTCACTTCCACTGTTGATCTTACGATGCACTAGAATGGGATTTACCTTCAATATTTGATTTAATTGCGATCACAAATCGCGAGCCACTCGCACCTATCTTCAGCACACCGTAAAATTTTCATCTCATCGCGGTCCACCGGGTGGCCCCTTATTCATCTCAACAGTATTTACAGCAAATCCACAACCACTCTCACATTTTCTCATCGTAGAGCATTCTGCACTCACCCACTAACGCACTCCCTTTCCCTAGCAGGTGACAGTTTCATTGTGATTGTTTTCCTCTCTCGCAAAGGAGAAGTCATAACAATGTGCGGCTCGACGAATCGTCTATGCTCGCTCTCCACGTTTTGCACTCGCATACATTCACAGCTGATTGGCAAATCAGTGCTGCCGAACTGGATGATAGTTCGTAAAGCTTGAGCGGTAGCAGCATATTTAGATGAAAACCAAACCAAATATTTTGAAAGAAATGGCGTTGGAAAATGAAATTATTGATCGATTTGCGTAGAAGTTCGATTACCAAGATGTTAAACCAAGAAACGACCATATTCTGATTGAAAAAACATCGTATTTGTAGTGACCAAATCTCATTCAATTAACTACTTGTTTCTTGATGTCTGGCACCGCTGTGATGCTTGCTTTGGTGCTTCGGCAGAGATGTGCGCCGCGGTTAAAACATCATTTTTGGTCGTCGGCGGCGGCGGCGTTAAAAATGAGAATTCAATATTTCGCTCTTTTACATCTCATATAGCGAAACATTTTAACAAACTATGCTTTGCATATGAGAATGTAAATACACTAAAACCTCAATTTATGCATGTTATTTTAATGCACTTTTTAATTTATGCACCTTTTTTTATGACCTGCATAAATTAAGGGAAAGCTACTCAGAACCAATATTGTGCATAAGAATATTTAATAATGACGGTAACTATTGCAACGGCGGCTAAAGGGTGTTTATAAGGATGAGCAAATGGAAGTCACAGGGGAGTTTCAGGGGGTTCCCAGGGGTTTCCGCGAGGTACCAGGAGATCTCCGGGGGGTTTTCGGGGGTCTGAGGGGGTTTTCGAAAGCATTGCAGAGAGTTTCAGAGGATTTTCGACGGGGTTTGGAGGCGTTACTGTTACGTTTTCGGGGGTTTCCGAGGATCTCACGTGCGTTAAACGGGTGCAAGTGGGTCTTAGATGGATTCGGAGGCGTTGGGCAGGCGTTTTTGGGGATTCAGATGCGTTACATTGGGTCCGAGGGGATTTTAGAGGGATTTTGGAGGCATTTCAGGAAGTTTCAGAGCATTTTTGGCGGGATTCAGAGGCCTTATGGAGGCGTTTTCGGGGGTTTCAGAGCGTCGCAGGTGCGTTACATGGGGTACGAGGCGGTTTAAGGGGAATTTTGGAGCCATTTCAGGAAGTTTCAGAGCATTTTCGGCGGGATTCAGAGGCGTTACGGAAGCGTTTTTTTTATGCACAAATTTCCCTCATTTTATGCCTTTTTTAATTTATGCACCCCCAGCCATGTGCATAAATTGAGGTTTTAGTGTAGTAACTTGTAATTGCGCACTCGTATATAGTGCGGCAGACAATTAAACGTTCCATAATAAATAAAAAAATCCATAAGGCGCAGTCCACAAATTACGTAACGCTCTTGGGGGAGGGGGGTAGTATGGCCAAGCGTTACGGCCCATACACAAAAGCGTTACGGTGGGGGAGGGGGGGGGGGGTTCGCAAAAATATAAATTTTAGCGTTACGTAATAAATGGATGCTGCCTAAATAATTCTTAAGTTATGGCATGAATTGAATTATTAGAACCTGAATTCTTCAGATTTCATTACATCGGAGAAAATTGGGTTGATTTTGAAATTCCTCACATTTTGTATGTATGTAATGAAAAATTGACCCCCTCAATTATAAACGAACGTCGTTATGACGTCACGCGGGGAAAAGCATGCATGCTGTCATTGCATGCTTTATAGAGCTTGCTGACGTTTATTCACCTCTCTCTTTCAAACATGCAGGCGGGATAGGATTTGTTTTCATCGGGAAACCTTTCCTGATGACAACAAATCCTATTCCGCCTGCATGTTTGAAAGAGAAAGGTGAACAAACGTCAGCAAGCTCTTTACACCTTGTGTGAAGAATATGATATTTGCTAGGATTTTTATATGATGATATATAAGTGACTAAAAAGTAACTAAAATCTCAACAGGATCATTGAACGAAATATTTTGTTTATTCGGCAATGAATGACATGCATTCATTTTGGGAGCGTTTAAACTTAAATCGATTATTTTCTGAAGATTATTGGGGAAATTCTAAGTTCGGCGGCGTGGTGAGTTTTAAGCTGGCGGCGTGCTAGAAAATCAAAACATCCGGCGGCGTGAAGTAATAAATCTCGACGGCGCACATCTCTAGTCCTTGAGACAAAATGAGATGAATATAGGTACTAGGCCGAAGAAGGGGGCTTTTACCCTACTTGGGTCTTGGTGTCATTTGATGTGTAGGGGGCTGCACTAATCCTGCCACGCATCCTCAAGATACTAGGACCTTCAACGAATGGTCACAGTTTGTAGGTACAGCTTGATCTTTGAACGGTACTATGTCGATCCTCAGGTGTTCCTTGCGATCGCACAAGAATGGATATTTCTTCTGGGAAGGCCTCCTTCTGTTCAATCTTCCATAGCAATTCCTCAGCTTTTTCCAGTTCAGTTTGAGTGAGTTCTCCCAGCTGCATACTTTCCTGTTTCCTTTTTCGGTTGCAATTGTCCACGTAGCGAAACACAAATGCCAACGATCGCTGAAGCTTTGTCCACGAGTTGAATCTAGATATTTCTATCGCAATGCCCGTCTGCGGCGCGAGATGGCATAGTAGGATGTTTGAACGGAGTTCTTACTTTGTTTGATTGACTGAACGCTGTACTGGCCATGCAGCTTCGGGTTCGTATAGGAAGCTTGGTCCGTGACGTTCAATTTAGTCGGCACCCACCTCCACTCCGTGGAACTGGTTACCGTTAGAATTTCACCGAAGTGGAAGTTCACGAATTTATGATATCTACGCTAGTCGGAGCGAATCCAGGAGATTACGGTACTCGAGTCACATCAATCTCTGTGATATCGGCAGGCTGTGGTACGACTGGAGAGTTTCCAACAGACGAGTACCAAGGACGGCGGCTTTCAGTTCGAGTCGAGGTACTGATACGGTTTTCAGCGGGGCAACCTTAGTTTTTGAACCGACCAGAATCACTTGTATTTTTTTTTTATTCTTAATCACTTAACCTAATTTACAGCTCTATTGTCCACTGGGGCACTACGTGAGCAATTTCAATTGACAGCTGCACTTACATTTTGTACAGCGCCTAGATTCTTATTCTACTTTATCGAACTGGTTGCCTTTCTGCTGCTTTCACTTTTTCTACTTTATACCTAGTAGAATGATGAGCACAAGGATGATGATGGATGGCCGTTGTTCCTTTCCAGTCCGATTGGGGGTCCATTATGAGTAGCAGTTCGCCGATGTCCAGGTATCCGGGTCCGTTTGAGCCATGGGGCTCAGAAGAGGGTCAGTGTCAGTTGCTCTCGGGGGAAAAGCAACTGACGAAAAATTGCAAGTGCCGGGGCTGGGAATCAAACCCATGACCATCCGCATATGAAGCGAACGTGTGACCAACTACGCCACGGGCCCCGGCAAATCACTTGTATTACATCATTAACTTCCAAACGCAAGTAAGCTGCACAAGCGAAAGATTCTTCGCTAGAGTCACAGAAGACATGGATTTGCAGATTGTTGTAGTTTTCTGTGATTTCGGAGCCGAAGTAACATCTGGGGATTCGCAACTGTTCTAATTTCGAGAATAAAGTCGTCCATCGCTGCCAGCTATCGTACAAATCATCCGGAAGAACAGCACCCCAGTTCGTTCCCTTAACCCAGATATCCTGGATAAGGATTTTCCCATGTACAAGGAAGAAGGATATCAATCCCAGTAGATCGAAAAGCGTCATAACCACTTTGACAACCTCCCGCTTTGTGGGAATATAACGAGGCTCCAGAATATGCCGAATATCTTCTCGCATCACTAAGGAATAGGTGAACACGTCTTCGCTAGGCAGCCACTTCATCCCCTGTACCGATTCGGAGAGCTCTGCCCTTTCCAGAAACAAGTCCTTATAGTCCTCGTTAGCCACCTCTTCGATACCACGTAGAACCTCCCACTTATTGGACAGGAAGTGGCGTAGTGTAAAACCTCCCTTCGAATGTACCATCTTTACCTCATTCACTACATCTATCGCCTCTTCAATTGTTCGAAAACTATCCAAATAATCATCCACATAGTGCCTTTTGATGATAGCTTCAGCAGCACGGGAAAACTCTTTGGAGAAATCGTGGGCATTTCGGTTCCTAACGTATTGGACCGACGCTGGAGAATAAGATGACCCGAATGTGGCCACGTCCATGACGTAAACTTGTGGTTAATCACTGCACAATGGTCCGGGGACCAACATTAAGTGGAAAAAATTAATAACTCAAAAACCATCCAAGATAGAGTCTTCATGTCTTCTAGACATTTGCTCGTGAGTCCAAGCCGCGTTATATGCAAAAATGTCCTAAGCGCCAAATCTTAAAATACTTCATATTTCAGCACCTAACTTTTTTATTTCAAAAGATATCGAAATAAAATGTTCTGCAAAGTTGAAGAAGGTAAAAACCCCGACAACTTTCTTGAAGAGCAGTTTTTTTCTATCTCTTCAATCTGAGGAGATATAACTTATTGAAGAAATAAAAAGTCCGAAATTGGTTTTTTGTCATATGTCAAAAACTATCCTTTTTTCAAGCCTACTATGTTCAGAGCAATTGTACATATAGCCAAAATACACATTTCGTCAGAAGATATCAAAGCTGTACGATGTTTCTATCAAAAGATATAAGTATTTTTGTACTTTTTTAAGCCAATTTTTCTAGCGTAACATTTGAAAAAGGCGCAAGTGAATCTTTAATTTTCTCCCACCACCGGATCTAGTATGACAAAAACTGCATTTTAACAAATTTTGGAGAGGGTGTTTTTTTGTTTTGCGTTTTAAATGTGATTTGACTATGACCGTATTTTAGGCATCAAATTCACGAAAAATGACATCCATAATGTCCGAATTCAACATCTACTCGTGTTTCAAGATCACTTATCTTAAACATTCGAGTAGCGATGAACCCAATGTTGTCTTTTTTGTTTTGTTTTGTTCCTTTGTGTAAGTGAGCAAAAATATAAAACAAATTCCCTATAGTTTTTCGATTTCTTAATTCATCAGATATATGCATCTGGTGATCGTATGCAAATTTTAAATTGAATTGTGGACCGTCCAGTTTTATATGTTTGACATATATTATGAAAGGCCTTTGATCCTAGGATAGGATGCGACACGTAGTCAGTCAATTTGAGACCAATTTGCTGTCAAACGGAAACCAGTCGCTGATTGGTCGAAATTGATATCCGTTTGCTGCGATCATATCGCTTTGTTGTTGGCTTTGCCGTGTTGCTAGTTTGTAGGTTTAGCATTTGATACCAATATTTAAAATCATTGTATTTTTTTATTCAAGCTTTATCGCCTCAAATATGTCAGCATTCAAAAGCAAATCAACCTAATGTGACTCCCATGGCTTGACACCGGTTAAAACCATTGCAATGGTTTAACACCTTTCTTGAAAGCCCTTAAAAATCACCAGCAGTCCCCTGAGAAAGAATCTGGCAGTCATGGTTACGCCAGTGTTCAACAATTAGATCATTAGGAAATACGATATTCAGAATCTATTCAGAATCTAATTATTACAATAAAAATCTAAAGTATCGTATTCTTTTGCCTGTTTTTAAAATTGATGAGAAATAAAAAAAAATCAAGAAAAAATAGTTAGACGCCAGAAAAATAATTTTAAAAATTGAAGGGTAAGGATTTTGGAAATTTGAATTTATATGACATCATACATAGATCCGCGATGAATAATAATCTCAGTGTATATTTTTTCTAAATGTCCTTCAAATATCCTGAAATATATTCGAAGACTGCATTTCAATTCAACAAACCGCATTCAAATTATTATTGTTTGAAGAAAAAATAGGAAATTTCATGAATTTTTTTTCAAAAGTTGATGAAGAATATGGCAAAAAAATGACATGTAAAACATTTTCAGATGGACGTTCATTCACGAACGAAATTTCCTGAAGATATGGCGGTGAAGATATGACGAAGCAACACCTTGAATTTTCAAGAGTACAAATCTGAAGAACACAATGACGGATTGCACTGAAAAGTTGATCGATTGGGAAAAAGCGCACAATGGGAAAAAATAGGTATAAAACGCGAATAAATTCAATATCTCTGCTCGGAGTGGATGGATACGAGCTCAATACACTGATTTCCAGCATCGTGCGGAGGATGACACCCTCCTTATCTGAAACTATAGAGATTTTAGCAGTTTGTGTCAAAAATTCATTCGAATCCATCCACTCCGAGCAAAGATATTGAATTTATTCGCGTTCTTTACCTATTTTTTTCCCACTGTGCAGCGGCTGACCAATCGATCAACTTTTCAGCGCTTTGCGACATTTGGTTCTTCAGATTTGAGCTTTTGAAAATTCAAGATGTGGCATCGTTCTATAATCACCTTATGTTGTTGAAGTTGTCGTTTCAACGCGATTTGCGTGTTGAGCCCTCTAAGCAAAAGACAGTAAAGAGGAATTGAAACTCAATTTACCATATAACTTCGTTGATTGTGCGATATTTGCCAGAAAACCGTTCGCCAGAAAACCATTTGCCAGAATACTATTTGCCCGAAAGTAGCATTTGCCAGAATGTACCAATCCCCAGAATTTAATATTTAATATTAAATTCTGGGGATTGGTACATTCTGGCAAACGGTACTTTCGGGCAAATAGAAATTTTCTCCATTTTCTAAGAGTTAATTGAAACTAAAGATGTGATTGTGAGAATTTGGTGGATATATTTCAGTCCATTAACATAAACAATGTCGTCAGTTTCAATCTTTTACAATAATTTAATATGTTTAATGCTAGGATGATCTCTTGGTTTGTTTCGATAAAGGACGACTAGGGCTAGAACAACGAAAACAGCTGGAAATGATTCACCGGTAGTTATTGAGCAAAGGGAAAATCTATGAAGAGAAATCGATCATTGCAGATACGCCTGATACTGAGCGCGAGACTTCGATGCTAGAAGTGCATAGGTCCACAAACATCTGGTACAGGTATGTTCCATTTTTGTCACTATCCGTTTTAATCACTATCCGTTTTTGTCACTATCCGATTTCGTCAACATTTCATTCCGTTTTTGTCAACACTATTTTTTTTGTCAAATTTGTTCCCTCGTACACGAGTTATTTAAAGCTTAACAATAATCTTGAGGCAATGCATCGATGAATGAAATTGAAACAACTACCAATGATAACATAGAAGACGTATACGCCACAGTAGCTTTCAACACATTTCAAAATCAGCTATAAATAATGATAGTTCATGCTTTCTCTCAAGCATAATTTTACTTCTTATTTGAAAATGAGAAAAATTAAACCAATTAAAGCTTGGCAGTCGAGTCAAGTACAAGACACGGAAGACGACCTTACAGTTGAGGTCGAAATACGTATCTGTCAAAGGATGCAATTTCTTAGTGGAATTCACGATTTTCGTTTTATTAACAATAAAAGCTTCCTCCTGAAGATCCTTCTTCTCCTTTCTTCTTCTTATTAATATTATTCTTCTTCTGGAACTGGAACTTGACCTGCCACTTCAAGTGTAATTCGAGAACTTAAACATTTTAGGCCATTTTTTGCCTGTCCTTGTCTGATTTTTTACACTACAATCTTTTTTACAAAACTTTTTTAAGTGAAATAAATTTCACGTGATTTTGTACACGTTTTCTTGAAATTATGCGATGTGCTGAACTCTTCTCTCCTGGTCGCTATTTCTTTCCGACGGGGCTCAAACTTCTACCAGAGATCTCTCTTGTCATCCTTAATACCCTGTCCAAATTTTCCAGATCGAAACAGCTATATTTACTAGCCTAACAGGAGATTACTATAGAATTTTATCAAGATTTCATCTTACGTTTGCTCCAAAAATGCAATTTTGGTTTTCTTCAGTAATTCCTACTAGCGATTCTTGTATTCCTCCAGATTTATTAATGAATTTCTTCTGAGAAATCATCAGGAAATAATTCAGAAGCTCGTTTAGGTGGATTAGAAGTTAAATTTTTCAGAAATAAGTTTCTCAAAGAAGGAGGAGTTTATGTAGGATCTTGGAAACGATTTCTCCAGTAACTCCTGAAGGATTCCAAGAAGAAACAAAAGATTTCCAAAAAATTCTGCAGAAAACCCATTAATTCTGAAAGTATCCCTCGAGGAACAATTGGATGGTTTCTTGAAAGAATTTATACAGGACTCCTAGAAGGTATTTCTCAAGGATTCCCACAAGGAACTTCTGGAGGATCCACAGGAATAACTCCCCGGAGATTTCTATACAGAACATCATCCCTGAAGAAACTTCTGGGGGATTTTAGGTAAGAATTCCTGGAAGATTACTAGACTAAACTTCTGGCAGATTCCCAGAAAACGCAGTAAGAAATCGGAGATAATTATTATTGCAATATTTTTTTTATTAACGAGATTTTCAGCCCAAGGCTGGTTCATCTAGTAACCATGAGGAAAACAAAGATGAAGGATAGAATCGTATTGGAAAATCTCTGGAAGTTCCAGTAGGTGTAAATGTTGAAAAAAAAAACTGTTGAAGGAATCGCAGAAAGAACAACTGGGGAAATATCAGAAAAAATCCTGGAATGATTTCAGAAAACAGTCTTGGAAGAATCCCGGAGGAAATTTTGAAGAAACGGAATTGACGAACTAGGACCTAGGTTAAATCCCAGAATGATTTTCTTAGCTCAGCTTGTGCATTAGGGCCATTCCAGACCCAAATCGTACACAACGTCAGCGAGCTGTTCCCAACATAATGCATAAGTATGGTTAACAGATTCCAATTCCTGGTGGAATATTTGAAGGGATCACCTAAGAAACTCCAGGAGAAATTTAAAAAGAGACATCTAGGTTGATCCGAGAAGAAATTTCTTAAGAAATCATAAGAGGCAGAACCTCTTTTCTCTAAAAATTCTTAGGGGCCGTCCATAAATGACGTAGCATTTTAGGAGAGAGGGGGAGCCTCTGATTATACTACGAGCCATGTTTTAGGTATGGAAAAATAGGCTACGAGGGGAAGGGGGTATCAAGGATCGTATAAAAATGCTATGTCATTTATGGGCGACCAATATCGAATTCTAAAAGATAAACAAGCGGCATGGTAAAAGGTAACCTACAAGAATTCTGGAGGAACTTCTTGGAGAATCCAATATTCTGGAGAAAATACAAGTAATTGCTTAGGAAATTTCCTGAAGATTTACTAAAAGTATCCTAGTGAATCCTAAATGTATCCTAAGGAAGCGAATAAAACACGGCAGGCTGCGGTGGGCTGAGCACGTAACTCGTATGCCGAAGGAACGACAAGCTAAAACCATATTCAGCAGAGAACCAAGTAGGGGCCGTCGGCTTCGTGGTAGGCCGCGCACACGGTGGCTTTTTGCAGTTGAGGAGGACCTAAGGACTATTAACGTTCAGGGCGACTGGAAGCGATTGGCCCAGGACCGAGACTAGTGGAGGCGAATGCTTCATTCGGCGTAGACTCACCGCTACGAGTTGTAGCCCATGAATTATCAAGTAGTATCCTAGTTGAAACTTTCATAGGAATCTGTTAAGATGGTGGTGAAAACCTCTTGTCGACGTCACAGTCAGAAAACTGTAATTTGAACTGTGCAACCAAGATGTGCTAAAAGACATCAAAAACCATTAAATTTCATTATAAATTGCATATTTTTGCTTTTGGAATGTGTTCTACAGGAAATCGTCCAATTTGTATAAAAATGTTGCAAAATATTTTGTTAAAGAAAATTATTCCGTTTTTATCACTATTCCGTTTTTGTCAACTGAAAATCGCGGACAGTGTTGATAAAAACGGAACATACCTGTATGGCTAAAATACTGCTGACCGAAGTCCATTAGGCCGAATGGCCAATGGGTAGAAATGATGATCACGAATCGCAATTCAGTGATTATGGAACAGGAATCGGAACGGTTTCTTAAATTTGTTCGGTTTTCCAATATTTAGCTGATACTTCTACAATAATAATATTGCCTTATTGTTTTTCCGCAATCAACAATCAATGTCAAAATCTAGTCTTCCTAACTAAGAAGAACAGCCTATGTTTAAAAGAAGGCAAAATTCACTAGTTGAACATCAACGGTTTCGGTGCAAAAAACTATTTTTCTACAACGAAACTATTCTCTCTAGTTCAAAATTATTTTATAGTTAATTTACCTTCTTCTAAACACATTCGACCCAACGGCCTTCATCCGAATGCTCTAACATCATTGATAAGGACTGTTCAATTTATAAAACGGACAACTTTACAAGGCTATAAAAAGAAGACGCGTAGTTCAAATTTAACCACCCTTGCATCGTTGTTCAGTACATCATTTTTCATTATAGTAATGATTTTTGAATCGAATAAAAATAGTTTTAATTCATAGAAAATCGGCCAGGTGTTAAATGAGGTGGATTTTACGATTCCTTAAAATTGAAAATATATATAAAATCACTGTTCACATATGATATATCGTTTTTAATATCATATGAGTATGTGCCATGCTGCAGCAGTATGAGTAATAAACATTCTGGTGAAGTTTAAACTCAATTGGAAAATTAGTTGTTGAAATATTCAAGTCTCAAGTGAGATTCGATTTTTTGATTAAAATTCAATTGTAAAGCAAAAAGGACATGAAAATATTCAATAAACATTTTTTTTTTATGCATCCAGTCGAAAGTAGGAATGATGTGGATTCAAATGCAGAAAACTGCTTCTTAATAGCATTGCTGGTTTGGTTACTGTGAGCCATTACAGGCACAGTAATCAAAACAGTTTCGTTCTTTGAAAGTTCTTCCAAATAACAATGCAGCCTAATGCAAATTTTACATAACATTGATGTTGGAAATAAAAAATTTTCATCCGATTGTTATTAAATAAGGTGTATAATAACATAGGATCAACTTTGTTGAAAATAAATAATAACATGGTTCGCTAGAGACGAAAATTTGCATCAATGGAGCAAAAAGAATGCAATTTTTTACAATGACCATCTTTATTGAATTATTTTTTTTATGAAGAATGCAATTAAGGGGCTGTCCATAAACCACGTGGTCATTAGGGGGGGGGGGGGGGGGTTCGGCCAATGACCATTTTGTATGGACAAATAAAAATTTTTGTATGGACTAATGACCACGCGGGAGGGGGGGGGGGGGGGGGTTTAAAAATCCCAAAAAAATGACCACGTGGTTTATGGACAGCCCCTAAAGTTTTTTTTTCTTCAGCATCATTCAGAAAACAATATTCTACTACTCTGGACAAATTTTTAGCCGAATCCGTTATGCTATTGCATCCCAGGACTTAAATAAATATTTTTTAATAATTTCTTTGTAAACAAGGCAAATCACATTATCAAGCTGAAGGCTGGCTTGGTGCATTATTACTGACCAACTATTGAGCTTTACCTTTAGTAGAATAGTATAAGATTCCAATACTATAAAAACTTCATGAAAATATGCATGTTTAGTATGTGGAAAAATATGTCGAATTTTGAGAAATGGGTTGTTATTGAAGTTTTACGAAAACCGCTACAGTTACACAATAAAGAACATTTTGCTCAATGTTATATTTTTCCTACAATTGAGAATAGCTATAGAAAGTTATGCAAAAAACTGGTAATGATTTTATTGAAAAATAAAAAAGATATCGCACAAGCAAGTTGTCCGTTTTATAAATTGAACAGTCCTTATTAAGATTCTATAACAGTAGCCGGAGCGCCATTACCCATAATACCATAAGCCCAAATATGTTAAGCTCACATGTTACATCGTGATAAGGAAGTATATAGGTTAAAATTGACGCAAATAAAGTAAGAAATTCATCTAGAAAGAACAGCAGATGATTAAAAGAAGGATTAAACTGTGCTGGAATTATTAGAATAAATTTCCTCAAGAACAAGCTTTTTATAGCATTTAATCAAGTGATATTCGGCCTAATGGTACATTCAAGCTTGTGGTTTTCGGGCAGTGACAGTCACAGTGGTATAGTTAAAACCGTATAGTATAAAACCGTCGCTTAAGTTATTATTTCTGTATATATTACTCGTTGCTTTCAAAAGGTTTTTGTTTATGGTATTCGATTGACCTAAGTGTGTGATCAACAATTCCGGGTAATTAAGCTGTTCGGCACAAAAATTATAATTTAAAGTGATCAGGTTATTGTTATTATCAAAAATAAGCTTAAAAAATTAATTTCAATTGAAAGAAGGGAATCTTTGAAAAATATAAGTAAATCCAAAAATTCCATATCAGTAAGAGCTGGAAAGAACATTCTATGTGTTGAAGAAAGGAAAATCTTTGATGAGCATTGATCAAATTCCGTCAAAATAATATTTGATCAATTGGATCCACATCATGATCAACTTGTCCACAAGATAATTTGTGGAAATGTTCTAATTGAAAAAATAATCTGTTGTGCGCAATAGAATAATTAAATAACATAAAAGTTTAAATGTGTTGTGAAGTTTGAAAGGTTTGAGTTCACATATTTTTTTGTTTGTTTCAGAGTGATTTGCCCTTCTTCAAACTATAGCCTTTTCTTTAAAAGTTACTCTAA
Organism: Aedes albopictus; assembly: GCF_035046485.1. NCBI lineage: Eukaryota > Metazoa > Arthropoda > Insecta > Diptera > Culicidae > Aedes > Aedes albopictus. The sequence continues at coordinate 512,030,024 of NC_085137.1, read as the reverse complement.
AACCATTTCTTGTTTGCTCCTACATCAGCTCCAATAATTTATTTAACTTTCGTATATAAAACTGAACATAAACAAAATTTTACATTTTTACAATCGTTAGGGTGATTCTGTTAATTTGGACTGACCGTTACGCGTATATATTTTGGACACTTCCATTTGGTTTTGCCGTAAATGTCCAAAATATATACGCGTAACGATCTGTCCAAAATATCTGAATTCCCCTATCGTGGACTAATCGATCCCATACAAATAAAAAAACACGATTTACTTTTCAATAAGATTGTTTTAAATTATCATTAGATTGGAAACACTTCTTTTTGATTGAGAACTTTGAAAAATTTCTGGGAAATGGTACTTTCTGGGAAATAGTACTTTCTGGCCAACGGTTTTCTGGGAAATGGTATTTTCTGGCAAATGTTTTCTGGCCAATGGCATTCTGGCGAATGGTTTTCTGGCAAATATCGCACAATCACTTCGTTCACTGAATTTGACAATGTGCTCTATTGTACCGCGAATTATGTCAGCACCAACTATTCGTTTTTTTGTAGGTTGGCCTTAGCTACATTGCATTGGTCATATACTTTTTGTAGTCCAATCCTCTTATTGCAGAACGCGCTCTCGATGGTCTGTACTGTGGACCACTTCCACAAACATCGAACGCAAACCTCTCCTCGACCGTCGACCGTCGACCCTTTACTCGATTTCCCAGCAGGCACTACTGGCGAAAAACCGTCGTCGTCCAAAACCAATAAAACCAGTGTTCCGCAGCGATGGTTTCGTCTGCCCATTTTTCCCATACTTGTCGTTTCCACCAAAAATCCTGATGTTGATGAACGAACAGGGTTGGTACGTTCACCTCCCTAAATCATGCAGTAGATAGGTCTTCGCTATTGCACAACTAGCCCTGGTGTATCACAAAATGAAACCCATAGTAGCTAGCTCTCTGGTTGGGTCGGGGGAGGTTTATGGCCATGACGGACTCATTAGAACCTACGACCCCTGGTTTACGATTAATTTTGCTCCTGTGTGTATGCGGTACAGCGACCACACCGACCGGGATCATCAGGGAGTAGGGACTCGTGGAGGCAATTTCAGCCACCCGGTCAGCAGTGGTTTCGGCGTACTATTTTCATAATGAGAGAAATTTTTCTCCACACAGTGCAAATTACGAGCCAACAGTTAGCAGGCAGCGCAGATGGGGAACAAAAATGGCCAAAGTTGAACTCCGTAAAAAGTTAATCTATCATGACGTGGCTGCCCTCTGGCGGCGGTGAGTGCCACGACTGGTCTGGGTTTTGGGGCATGGCTCTATTGCTCCAGCTCCGATAATCGCTCTCTTTTCACCGCAGGGACACCTTTCCCCATCACCGTCACCATCACCGTCGGCTGTGTCCTGTTCAGATGGTTACAATGTGGCACTTCCTGTCCCCGTCCCCTGCCGGGGATCGTTCCATTGTGCCGGATACCAACTTCGGTTGGTAAGCCCCTGGCAGTTAATTAAAATTCAAGAAATCAAACCTAACACAGATATGACGATGGAAATGGGGGGAAACAATGGGGAGGAACAGTTTCCATTACACCGCAAAAAGTGGGCAATCAAGCCGAATAAACCAGGACGGAGAGGACTACTGTGTAAATGATCGATTAATGTGGCCAACGAACAACGGAGCGGGAGCGGGATTTGTGACGCCGGCACACCGACGAGACGGTGGGATGGATGTTAAGTGGAGAATAATTTTCAATTGCTCGGAACTAATTGGGTTAATTTCTGGCGAAGCGAACGAACAAAGGCAATTAGGATGGTTTAGCGGGAAAGTTCGGACCGAGATCTTGGGTGTTATGGATAAATCGTTTGTGTGTGCTTTGATTTCGTGTGAAAACCTGTAATGTTTTATGAGTTGGTGGGCTCATGAAAATAAATGCTATATATTAAAGCACGGATTATTTAGAATTGATTGGTAAAGGTGGGATACTAAGTATCATTGCACGATGGTAGAATATTCATAGAATATAGAGAAGATATACATTTGTGTGGGTTACCTCATGTTTCCAAGGATCAATCGATGACAAAGACCGCCAGCCAAGAATTGTGTCCCTAGCTGGTAGTGCAGCCTGGGCACTGTTGTCCTTCTGACTTCAGCTAGATTGAAGAGGTACGTCTCGAGCGTCTATTCACTAAGGAGGTGCGGCTCAAACAGCGACTGTTCTGGCATCCAGCGGCTGAGTATGAAATGATCCTCCACCAGAAGCTATACCTAAGGTGGCAGCCCCACCACGGTGGATAGGGGACCTTAGGCCAACTACCTACTGTCTCCGAAACCCAAAAAAACGTTACTGAATCCGAAAATGAAAGATTACGAACTGATTCGACCGCAACGACTTTTAGCGAGATGCAATGGGCAAGAATTAAAATTTGACATGTATTTACCCTATCAGGTATCAGTAGGTCGGCTCCAGAGGCACGTTCTTCTTCATTTGGGAAACTTGTGCCATCGCCATGAATACGAGCCTATTCATGTATTTACCCTAGCCCAGCTGGATAAACTGGCACAACCAGCCAATGAGACATGCAGTATGAGGCTTGAGCTATATAGGACTGAGAGAAGTCCATTAGCCGAACTTTGGAGAACGCAAATTGGCGTCGGGTCAAATTCTGCTATACTCTGGCCTACGAGACGAACACGCTTCTCGTCACCATAAAGTTGGTTAACTGCTCAGCGCTCATGAAGTGTGAACCTGTTAAAGAGAGAATACAGTCGAGACTCTTATAAGATCACTGGTCGGGGGGCGCAATAGGAATTCGCTTAATAGGAGACTAAGAGCTTATGGGATTTCGGCATTTTGGGGGTGTGGCCTATTATCTCGGGTGTGTTAAGAGTTAACGCAATACTTTCTTCGGCAAAGTTTTAGGGCTTGATAAGATCTACCATTTAGAACTTTGGTTCATATGATTATTTGGCAATTTGGCCACTAGGCGGCGCTAGTGAACATGCAAACTTTAGAAATCTCATAACTCAGAATCCTGACAACTTAGAAAGTTGGTGTCTTCGGCAAAGATGATCAGTATGACATAAACTTACATAAAAATAAATACTTGTTTCGCAATTCTGCCACTAGGCGGCGCTAGTGAACATACAAATTTTGAAAATCTCATAGCTCAGAATTCTGCAATCTTGGAGAGACTGTATTCTTCATTGATGAGATACTTGGTTTGGAATTCTGCCCCTGGGCAGCATGCATATTTTATTAGTTGTATACCTTGATGACAGTCGGACTCGAAAGGAATCTTCCGTGGAGTTTTTAAGAGTATGCCAGCTGAAACTACTAGACGAATTAAAAGAATTAAAAAATTAAAGAATTGCGAAACAATTGTTTATTTTTATGTAAGTTTATGTCATTCTGATCAACTTTGCAAAAAAACCATCTTCGATAACTTAATCGGGGGGAGCGACACTAGTTTTGCTGAGCCGAAAACCCCCCAAAAAAGTCGAAAAAATACGAAAAAAAAGTAGTAAACGCCGCCTAGTGGCAGAATTTTGAAACAAGTGTTTATGTTTATGTAAGTTTATGTCATACTGATCAACTTTGCCGAAAACACCAACTTCCTAAGTTATCAGGATTCTGAGCTATGAGATTTCTAAAATTTGCAAGTTCACTAGCGCCTCCTTGTGGCAGAATTTTGAACCAAGTGCTCATTTTTATGTAAGTTTAAGTCATACTGATCAACTTTGCCGAAGACACCAACTTCCTAAGCTATCAGGATTCTGAGCTTTGAGATTTTTAAAATTTGCAAGTTTACTAGCGCCTTCTAGTGGCAGAACTTTGAAACAAGTGTTTATTTTTATGTAAGTTCATGCCATTCTGAACAACTTTTCCGAAGACACCAACTTTCTAAGTTATCGGGGGAAGCGACACTAGTTTTGCCAAGCCGAAAAACCGCCAAAAAATCGAAAAAAGACGAAAAAAGCAGTAAACGCCTCCTAGTGGCAGAATTTTGAAACAAGTGTTTATTTTTATGTAAGTTTATGTCATACTGATCAACTTTGCCGAAGACACCAACTTTCTAAGTTGTCAGGATTCTGAGTTATGAGATTTCTAAAATTTGCATGTTCATTAGCGCCGCCTAGTGGCAGAATTGCTAAACAAGTGTTTATTTTTATGTAAGTTTATGTCACTCTGATCAACTTTTCCGAAGACACCAACTTTCTGAGTTATCGGGGGGAGCGACACTAGTTTTGTCAAGCCGAAAAACCGCCAAAAAATCGAAAAAAGACGAAAAAAACCGGTAAACGCCGCCTAGTGGCAGAATTGCGAAACAAGTGTTTATTTTTATGTAAGTTTATGTCATACTGATCAACTTTGCCGAAGACACCAACTTTCTAAGTTGTCAGGATTCTGAGTTATGAGATTTCTAAAATTTGCATGTTCATTAGCGCCGCCTAGTGGCAGAATTGCTAAACAAGTGTTTATTTTTATGTAAGTTTATGTCACTCTGATCAACTTTTCCGAAGACACCAACTTTCTGAGTTATCGGGGGGAGCGACACTAGTTTTGTCAAGCCGAAAAACCGCCAAAAAATCGAAAAAAGACGAAAAAAACCGGTAAACGCCGCCTAGTGGCAGAATTGCGAAACAAGTGTTTATTTTTATGTAAGTTTATGTCATACTGATCAACTTTGTCGAAGACACCAACTTTCTAAGTTATCGGGATTCGGAGATATGAGGTTTTGAAAATTTACTTGCTCACTAGCGCCGCCCAGTGGAGGAATTTCGAACTTCGCAACTCATCTTCAGTAAGTTATTGGCGTATCCAACAACTTTCCCGAAAACACTATCCTTCCAAATTATCAGGGTCTTGAGCTGTCGCATATCGTAACGTTTGCTTGACAACCTGATATGGTTCCTGTAGTGCAATTTAGCATCAAATTGTTGATGGTCCCTCTAGCGGCCAAATTGCCAACTAATCATATGAACCAAAGTTCTAAATGGTAGATCTTATCAAGCCCTAAAACTTTGCCGAAGAAAGTATTGCGTTAACTCTTAACACACCCGAGATAATAGGCCACACCCCCAAAATGCCGACTAAGATGAATGCTACGATGCCCGTGAAAGACACATCTGGACAGCTATTGACCGACCCGGCTGACCAAGTGAAACGCTGGTTCGAGCACTTTGGAAACCTTTTTCAAGTGTCGGTCACGCCACCAACACCTCAGCTATTGGCGTAGCTAGTATTTTTTCTGGAGGGGGCCAAAAGTGGCCTGACTTGAAATGACTTTTAGGGGCGCCCGAAATGTGAATATGCAAATCTACATTGCAGCTTTGAGAAATCAGAATTACTGTTTTAGATTCGTTTATATTTTCGTAAACTATATGAGTTTGAGTAATTCCTCCAGGATTTTTTTATAGCTTGCTGCAGTGATTCCATCGAGAATTCATCTAAGAATTTCACCAGACAGTTCTTCGGGGATTTGTCCTCGAATATATTTAAATGTTCTTCCAGTGCGTGATTGTTCCAGCGTGTTTTACGAAGTTTCCTTCAGGAATTTCTCCAGATTCCTTCAGAGATTTTTTCAGGAATTTCTTCATCTACGTACTTCTTCCAGATTTCCGCTAGAAATTGCTCCAAAACTTCCTTCTGGAATTATTCAAGTATTTCTGCAGCAATGTCTTCCAAAAATCTTTCAGAAAATTTTACTAGAGGTTATTTAAGAAATTATCCAGAAAATGCATTTGTATAAAAATTAAATTTTGTATAAAAATCCCTTTAGCAGTCCATAGTATTCCTTCCATAATTCATCGAAGAATTATTGCAGACACGGATTTTGTCAGATTTTTTTTTATCCAGGGATCTCCACATAAATTCTTCCAGAAATTCGCTAATCATGCTCTCCAGAGATTTCCTAAGGAATTGTTTCCGGGATACTTCATGTGGTTTCTTCAGAAATTCTACCAAGAATTGCTCCAGGGATTAACCCGGGAATTACTTCTGTGATTCTTCTAGAAACAACTTCAGGATGTATTTTAAAAATACCTCCAAGAACTCTTTTTGGAATGCCTTTAGGAATTCCTCCTGGTATTCTTTCAAAAACTCTTCCTGGAATAATTTGAAGATTTCTTCCAGGAACTATTTAGAGATTCTCTTATAAATTCCGTTTGGGATTGCTTCTGAGATTCCTCCTGGGGTTTCTTCAGGAACTGCTACAAAGATTCTTCCAAGAGCCCCTCTACGAACTCTTTATAGAAATCCTTCAGTATTTCCTCAGGAATTTCAGCGAGTACTTCCTGGAATTTTTTGAGAAATTTCTCCTGGAATTTACTAATGAATTACTCCTTGAATTTCTTCAGGAATTCTTCCTGTAATTCTTCCAGGAATTTCTCAAGGAATTCCTCCAGAAATTTCTTCAAGAATTCTTTCTGGATTCCTCTGGAAATTCCTGCAGGGATTCCTCCAAAAACTCCTACAGGGGTTCCTCCAGGAATTCCTCTGAAGATTTCTCCAGGAATTCCGCCAGGGATTCCTCCCGAGGTTCATCCTAAAAGTGCTTCGGCGATTCTTCAAGGAAATCCTCCAGGTATTCCTCCAAGGATTTCCTCCAGGGATTTCTCCAGGGATTCCTCATTGAACTTATCCAGGGATTCCTCATTCCTTCCAGAGTTCCTCCAGAGGGATTCCACCAGTATTTCATTCAGAAACTCCTACAGGAATACCTTCAGGAATTTCACCAGGAATTACCCCAGGAATTCCTCCAGGAATTGCTTCAGAAATTCTTCCAGAAATTTATCCAATAATTTCTTCAAAAAATACAACGTCAATTTCTCCAGAAAAGCCTGCAGAGGATCTTTCAGAAATTTCTCCTCGATTTCATCCAGGAATTATTCCAGATATTCCTCCAGGAGTTCCTCCAGGAGTTCTTCCTGAAGTTCCTCCAAGAGCTCCTCCAGGTATTCCTCCAGGGACTTCTCTAGCTTTTCCACCAAGAATTTCTTTAGGAATCACCCGAGGTATATCTTCAGAAATTTCTCCAGGAATTTCTCCAGGAAATCCTCCAGGGATTCCTTCAAAAATTATATGAAGAATTCCACCTGGAATTTTCCAGAAACTCTTTCAGGAATAGTTCCAGGGCTTTCTCCAGGAATTTCTGCTTCAGGGATTCCTCCAGAAATACCTACAGGGATATTCCTCCAGGGATTCCTTCAGTGATAACTCCACAGACTTCTTCGGGGATTCCTCCAGGAATTCATCCAGGAACTCTTTCAGGGATTCCTCCAAGGATTCTTCCAATAATTCCTCCGTGAATTCCCAATGGAATTCCTTCTCCTTCGGGGAATCCCCCTAGGAATTTCTTCAGGAATTTCTCCAGGGATTCCTCAAAGAATTTATCTACAGATTCTTCACAGAATTCCTCTAGGGAAGAATTCCTCCAATGATTCTTCCAGTAATTCCTCCAGGAATTCCCAATGGAATTCCTCCAGAAATTCTTCTAGCAATTTCTCTGGGTAATTCTTCAGAAATTTCTTCAGGGATTCCTCAAAGAATTTCACTACAGACTCTTCCAAGAATTCCTCTAGGGATTTCTCCAAGAATTCCTCCTGGTATTCCGCCAGGAATTAGTCCAGAAGTTCCTCCAGGCATCCCACCTGAGGGTACTTCAGCAATTGTTTCAGAGAATCCTCCAGGAATTCCTCAAAGGATTTTCCAAGAACATCCTCAGAGATTCTCCAAGAATTTCTCCAGAAATTTTTGTAAGGATTCCTGCAAAAATTTCTCCTGGGTTTTTCCTCCCAGAATTTCTCTAGGGAATCCTGCAGGAATTCCTTCAGGGATTCCTTTAGGATTTTTCAGAGTTTGCTCCAGAAATTCATCCTGGAATTCCTCCAGAGAGTCCTCCAGGAATTTCTCTTGGAATTCCTCCAGGGTTTCCTTCAGTTATTCCTGCAGGAATTCCTCCAATTATTCCTGAGCAATTCCTCCACAGATTCATCCAGGAATTCCTCCAGAAATTTCTCAATAAATTTCTCTTGAGATTCCTCCAGAAATTGATTTGGTTATTCCTCTAGAGAATTCTTCAGAACTTTCTCCAGTGGTTCCTCCATAAAGGCCTACAGGAATTTATCCAGGGATTGCTCCAGGTATGCTTTCAGAAATTCTAGTAGTGGTTTTTATTTGTTTTTATTTATTTTAACAATTTGCTAATTCTACACTTTTCTTCTAGTGGTTCCTACAGAGTTTACTCCAGATATAGCTGCAGGAATTCCTCTAGGCCTTTTTTCAGGATCTCCTCCAAAGATTGCTCCGGTAGCTTATTCAGGGATTGCTCCAGGAATTCCTGTAGTGATTCCTTCAAAAATTCCTCTCGGGATATTTTCAAAAAAAAATCAGATCCGAAATTTCAGAAAACGGTCCATCATTTTTTCCGGAGCAGAATTTCTCCAGAATTGCTCCAGAATTACCTGAAAACTTTTTGAATCACTTGAAGGATTCCTAGAGGAATACCTCCAGTGATTTGTATTGGAAGTCTTTGAGATAATTTTAAAGGGATACAGGAGGCAGGAAATTCTCCAAGAAGCCATCCAGGCATTCTTTCACAATTATCTTTGAGAAGTCTTAAAGTAGTTCTTTCACGGACTTATTCAGGAATCCATCCATCAATTCCTTCAAGAATATTCCCTGCATATCCTGCAAAGGAGTTTCTTCAGAAATTCATACTATCATTCTTTCAGAAATATATCCTGTGATTCTTTCACAGTCGCTGTCACTTACTTTGATCCGTAAACTCCCGGGACGATCTACTTTTGGTAAAAATGCAATATCTTCTTTGTTTTAAAACATTTTACCCCGGATTTTTTTTATAGTCAAGGGGAATAGTTGTGTTAAGAAATGCATGGTACTTCCCCCCTTTGTACCCTCCTCCCTTTTGCGGGGAGCCGAAAATACGTGGCTTTTTTTTTGTATTTTTTATAAATTCTGCATATTTTTGCTCAAATTTCATCGGTTTGCTCATCATTAATAGTTTTTACTGATCCTAGACATGCAATGTATTACTACTTATCATAGTCTGTTGAAGTTTTGATCCCAGAGCTATTCTAAGGCCTCCAAAATACTCCGAAATTTGTGACACAAAGCTAACATTCTCAACCAAATTTTATGCACGATGAATGATCACAGAACATAGTCTACGGTACTCAAAAAGCCTCAAAGCACCCATAGAAAATTTGCGGTACATGACTTGGGTGATCTAGGTCATCCAAACTACTCTGGAATTTATTTTCTTAAGATCTATATGCATCTACCATCGTTTGTGTTCACTCTGTTCAAGAAATTTAGTCACGTTGATGTCCTTTAGACCTTACTATGCTATGAGCAACTTGAGATTGTGGTAGTTGGACATTCCGTGAAATACAAATGGCCTCCAATACACTTTGAAGTTTGGGTTACAATATCTACATACTGTATCATGCTTTAGTTGTGAAAAATACTCGTGGAATGTAGTCTATACTGATGACGGAACCTCAGTGCACATCTATAATGCTTTTGGTACACTCATGGGATATTCCAGGCTTTCCAAACTATTCTGGAGTTAGGAACTTCAAGGCCTAGGAGTTTTTTGAAATTCTTGGAGGGATTCTTGGAAGAATTCTAGGGCACTTCTGTGGAATCCTCGGGGAATTTTCAGAGAAATTGCTGAGGAACGTTCGGAGGAATTCCAGCATGAAATTTTCGAGAAACTGCTGGGAATCTCCTGAAGAATTTCACGGGAAGTCCTGAGACACTCCCTAGAAACTCGTACAGGTATTCTTGGAAAACATCACGATGAACTTCTTAGGGACTCCTGGTGGAATTTCCGAGGAACGCCTAGATAAGTTCTTGGGTAATTTCCGGCACTTCCAAATACCATAAAGATCATTTGCATGTCAGTGGATGCACAAGGAACACAAAGAAATATTCAACATGTTATGAGTTACAACAGAGGTGAAGAATTACATCGATAAAGTAAAGAGATACAAGAGTAGAGCTTGTAGAGCTTGAAGGTCTTAATTCCAGAACAGTTTGGATGACCTAGATCACCAAGTAAATGTTGCCAAGTTACCAGAATTGCACTCTGAGGTTCTAAGAGTAGCGTAGATTATATTCCGCGAGCATTCGATACAATAAAAATATCCTAAGATTTACAGATATTGCGACCCATACTTCAAAATACATTGGGCCCATTTGTATGCCAGTAGACACCCAAATAGCAACAATTAGAGATACTCGTAATATAATAAGGTGCAACAGACACAATCGTGAAAGAAATATGCCGTTGAAGTAAAGAAAAACAAGAGCAGAGCCTGTAGGCCTTGAAGTTCCTAACTCCAGAATAGTTTGGAAAGCCTGGAATATCCCATGAGTGTACCAAAAGCATTATAGATATGCACTGAGGTTCCATCATCAGTATAGACTACATTCCACGAATATTTTTCACAACTAAAGCATGATACACTATGTAGATATCGTAACCCAAACTTCAAAGTTTATTGGAGGCCATTTGTATTTCTCGGAATGTCCAACTACCACAATATCAAGTTGCTCATAGCATTGTGAGGTCTAATGGACATCAACGTGACTATATTTCTTGAACAGAGTGAACACAAACGATGGTAGATGCATATAGATCTTAAGAAAATAAATTCCAGAGTAGTTTGGATGACCTAGATCACCCAAGTCATGTACCGCAAATTTTCTAGGGGTGTTTTGAGGCTTTTTGAGTACCGTAGACTATGTTCTGTGATCATTCATCGTGCATAAAATTTGATTGAGAATGTTAGCTTTGTGTCACAAACTTCGGAGTATTTTCGAGGCCTTAGAATAGCTCTGGGATCAAAACTTCAACAGACTATGATGGGTAGTAATGCATTGCATGTCTAGGATCAGTGAAAACTATTGATGATTAGCAAAACGATGAAATTTGAGCAAAAACATGCAGAATTTTAAAAAAATACAAAAAAAAAGCCACGTATTTTCGGCTTCCCGCAAAAGGGGGGAGGGTGCAAAGGGGGGAGGTACCATGCACTTCTTAGCACAACTATTCCCCTTGACTATAAAAACAATCTGGGGTAAAATGTTTTAAAACAAAGAAGATATTGCATTTCTACCAAAAGTAAATCGTCCTGGGTGTTTACGGGTTAAACAAAAACGTACTTAGGTATATGCTAGAAACGCTGTAAGACATTTTTTCAGGAGATCTTTCAGGAATTCACCCAGGGTTTTTTCGCAGAATTTCTCTAGAAAATGCACCATGAATTCCTCTAGGAATTCCTTCTTAAATTTTTCCAGGCATTTTTTTTTTTTCTTCGAATGAGTGTAATCAGTTTCTTACGTTTTAATTGCGCCCTATTTAAATAATAATAAATAGGGCGGAATTAAAAGGTACGAAACTGATTACACTCATTCGAAGAGGGTATTCTGCTTAGAGGTTTCGAAAAGTCGGTACAAGATCCTCCAGACAATTAATTTTGAATACATTCCAGCTATTCATTCCAAAGGATTTTCCCAAGAATGCCATCATTTGAAAGTTATCCGGGAATGTGTGCCTCCAGGCATTCTCTTCTGAAATTCTTACAGGGACATAAATCTGGATTTAATCTAATTAGGAAAAATCCAGCAAGGATGTACTCGAAACGATACAACTGAACTTCTTAGAAAAATAGAGATCCAGAATATTCCAAGGTTGCTAATAAGCATACACAAAATGAATGATTAATGAATGAAAGTACTCAAGACATTTATCGTCTTCTATAAAAATTACAATTACAATTTTAGATCTATGTTTGTTATTAAGACGGTTGTTTTCAGATTTTTCCCAGAAGCTCGTGGCGACGTAGCCTCATCAACGAAATCAAGCAAGTTGACCGAAATTTGACCTGGCTCCAGGTCAAGGTGGATGGTGAGTGACCATGAGTGCTCAGGACTGAAAGTGAGTAGTACCCTTCAGGAATCCATTCAGTGATTCTTTCAGAAATCCCATAAAAATTCACTTCCGGTTTTATTTCTTGGCTCGTTCTCCAGAAATATCTAAAAAAAATCTTCTTGGAATTTCTGCAGAGCATTTTCCAAATTCCTAAGCATTTCTTTTTTTAGAAATACATATCTTTTAGTGATTCCTTCAATAATTCTTCCATCTTGCTTAAAATTTCTGCTGGGTTTCCACTGAAAACTTTGTAAGCATTACTTTACGTTGCAAGGATTTTTGTCTGCTAGAAATTCTTTTAAGAACCCTTCCAGAAGTATGTAAAAAAAAAGAAAATCGGGTCAAGTACTGTTCCTTTTAATTCCACTAAGAATTTGCATTCTGTGACAGATACGTTTTTCGACCTCACCTGTAAGGTCGTCTTCAGTGTCACGTACTTGACTCGACTCTCCAGGAGTTTGCTTGTGTAGCTACCAGCTTAGCACTTCGACTCCCTGTTCCGGAGGTAAATGGCCACTAAACATGGAACCCCAAGCCAAGGTATCAGGCGACCCGTGCAGAAAGATGAATGGATGAGTAAGTTTAAAAAATTATCGATCTTTAACGGAGCTCGTAGCCTAGATACGATTTTCGGGTTACGCTACGGTGAAAGATCTACGTAACCCTAGCGACATTCTGCTTGTCAAAACCCTGAGATTCAAAACCCTTTGAAAACGGGACCTTTTCATCACATTGTTTTTTTTTAATCTCTGAAGTATCAAATCAAGAACTATAGAGAAATAGATGCTTCATTGCCTCTCAATAACAATGGAGTAGTACGCGGTTTCTTCATGGATTCTTTTCAAAAAAATATTTCAAGGATTTTTTTCAATTATTTCAAAGATTTTTTGAAAAATTTTTCCGATGTTGTTCTCAGATATTCTTTAAGGATGTCCTTAATAAATCTTCTGAGATTCTTTCAAAAACTCCTTCAGATTTTTGTTAAATTCCTTTAAAAGTTTTTAATATTTTTTTTTTTACAGGAACTCCTCCAGAACCACCTCAAGGAAGGAGTTTCTCCAGGTATTCTCCAGGTATTTTCCAGGTATTTTCCAGGTATTTTCCAGGCATTCTTCCAGAAACACTTCCAAAGATCACTTCAGAAATTCGCTTCAGATAATATTGTTCAGGAATCTCCGCAGGAAATGTACTTTTTTATTATCAAGGATTTTCTTCAGAAATTTCTCCAGTACGTTTTGTGTAATTTCATAAAGTACTTCTGTAAAATCCGCGAAGGGAAAATAATATCTTAAAGATGTCAGAAGAAATTTCTGAAAAAAAAACGTTTGAGCAGTTCTAAAAAGAAAACTGCTAGCAATTTGTTTAGTAACCCCTGACGAAATAGTCCAAGGGATTCCTAGAGAAGGGATTTCTTGTAAATTTTCGAAAGAATAACTGATTATTTTTTTTTTTTTGAAAAAATCTCTGAATGATTTTTTGAATAAAAAAAACCTTAGTATAATTTCTTATGAAACCTCCTCTTGCTGGTATTCATGTAAAAATCATAAAACTACTGAAGGAGTTTTTGAAAATATTTTGAAGAAATTTCTGAAAAAAAATCAGCAAGAATCCGTGGAAGAATTTTTGATTATATCTTCCGTCTAATTCATGTAGAATTCTCTGAAGATATTTTTAAATAAATCACTGGAGGAATATTTGAAAGAATCACTGAGGAGTTCCCCAAGAAGTTGCTAAAGGAATTCCTTGAGGAATACCTAAAAAAACTGTATGAGAAATCTTCGGTGAAGTAAAATAAAATAATCTCATGAGAAATTTCCTAAGAAATATTTGTCGAAGTTTTCAGAGATTATTTCTGGAGAAATTACTGAATTTCGAAAAAAAAACAGAATAATCCCTAATGTTATCCCTGGAAGAAAACCTGAAGGAATTTCAGGGAAAATACATACAGAAATACACGAAGGAATCACTGCATGAATTTTCACAGGAATCTCTCGAGGAATACGTACTTGGAGTCTTGAAGAAATTTATTGAATAATTTGTGAATGTATTTTTGAAGGAACCAATGCAGGAATTCCTGGAAGAATCTTTGGATCAATTTATGAAGAAATTGCTGGTGCTGCAACGGGGATTTAAAATGGACAATTTCGCGTGACGTATTTTATGGACTTTTTTTAAATGAAGCCATTTTAGAATAATTTCAGCAACAATTTTGGAAGGTTCTCTATAAAAAAGTTTAAAAAATTGCAAGGATAAGAGGTTTAACATAAGATCTCAAGGGAAAAACCGACAAAGATTTACAAGAAATATAAACACTGTTTAAAAATTACCACTATCATTTCTAACAGGTCCGAAAGTCCGAACAGTTGATTTGTATAGTGTAAACGAAAACAAAATGTCGTTTTCTCATCGACGAGGAAAATTTTGTTCGGCGGCGTGGAAAAATATGAACAGCGGCACGCTGGGTCACCAACTGGTGGCGGTGGCGTGCAAAAACTTCTACGGCGAGGCGTAATGGCGCACACGTTTAGTCAGAAATGATCCGGTTCCGAGAAAACCATAAGAACCCCGTTAGAGAAGTGTTGGTAGATCTCGATTTGGATTACGTGAATAGAGTTTATAAGTTTTTAAAACGAGTTGATGTCATTGTTTGAACGTCTTACGTTCCTTGTTCTCATTGTCCGCCATTTGGGTTTATTGTTCGTCCCCTGTTTTCGATTTCTTCCTTGCGTTTGTCCTCTTCTTGTTGTCTCCCGATTTTCATTTTGATTACTTTCACAGATCATTACAATCTGTCGTATCAATGTTCTTTGTATAATATAGCAAGTCTCATAAGATTCTTATTATCCCTAATCACGAAACAGTCGCGTGTACTACAGCTTATCAAACTTACGTAGTATGAAGTCAGTAATAATTAAAAAAAAAAACCAGATTAATCCACCTAGTGGTGATAGTGCCTATCTCGTCGAACATGTATTTATGATCTTTCCTTGGTTGGGATACGACTGGGATGATTTTGCTCCAGAATGTTGGCTTTGCAGTCTTTTAGGGAAATCGAAAATACTAGCTTATGATTTTTTCCGACGTTTCGGTCCGTGTGGGGCCTTTTCAAGGGATCAATCGGTCAAGGTTTCCTAGTCAACTCAAAAATGTCATACGGAAATTTTGGTATATATTGAGTCCGTTCGGTTTGAAACCGTCGTGATGCGGACAATCTCCTACCTATCGGGCGGTCTAGAACTCGGTCCCTGTTTTTGGAATCTTCCGCTATTGCTTTGTTCAGCAAGATTCTGTGCATGAGCCATCATTCCGAAGCATGATCTTTCCATCGACGTAATCCAAACTGTTCCTGAATCCTGAGATTTCTTGATTTAGAAAAGCAATTATTTTAATGTAATTGGGAAACTTATTAATGGAACATATTCCAACGTTATGTTAAACGTATAGACAGAGCTGAAAAATATCATAATTTTCAGTTGACTGCTTGAGAGCCTTCACTATCACTGAATCACTTCTGTCATAATCACAGATGACTTTACGGTCTTCGACAAAGTTTTTTCTGCACACTTTAGTCCATATTTCATTATCATAGGTTACAAGATTTTTGCAAAATTTGAAAAAAATGCAAGCAATAAAACCATAAAATAATTCCCAGTAGTTTTAAACGCACAAGAGGATTGAAAAAACTTTGTCCGGGGTTGATGCGATTATTTTCATTTTTCAATATAACGTAGACCCATCCTACTGCATATTTTTACACTTCAGTAATCTGGAAGGGTGTGATTTGACGAGATTGCTTTGGTACAGACTGGTGACATATCATTTTTAACATATTGCTATTTTATTCGTCACGAAAAAATAATCGCCAAATGCTAATCAGGTTGCGTTTCATAAGCCGTTTCATAAACGTCAAACGAACAAAATCCATTTTTATTTGATACAACCGTTGAAAACAAGCACTATGGGTGAGTAAAGTGAGACGTCTGTTTGTATGTGGCCTTAGTTCAGTCAAGATTTTGTTCTGTTACACATATTTATCGCTTGTATTGACTTTGTTCACTTTTGTAGTTCCTGCGAGCACCCAATGCTGGTTCTGCATCACTATCGGTAGCCTCTAATGTGGTCTGAGACTATTTTCTTGCTAATCGTTCCTCAGGTTATTGAAAAAAAAGGCGGTTTGATGTATAGCATGCATGGGTTTGGTTCACTTTTGTATTTGGCCACATTCGGTAGGATATCCGAGAAACCCAATCCGGAACTCTACTGGTAGTTTTGAATGCGGTCTGAGCCAATTTTCTTGCTAACCGTTTTTCGGATTATCGAAAAAGTCATGATTTTATGTATAGCATGCATGGGTTAGGATCATTTTTTCATTTGCCTACATCCGGCGGGACACCAGGAACCGATTACGGGACAGTAACGATTAACCTTATGTGGTTTGAGACTAGTTTCTTGGTTCATCAGGTTCCCTAAAAAGCCATGAATTCATTATTGCATTTGACCACTTCCGACGTAACAACTAAAGCGGTTCTGGAACACTACCGATATTGTGTAATGTGGTCTGAGCCTATTTTCTTGCTAACTGTTCATCAAGTTATCGGAAAATCCGCTATCTGATGTGTCGCATGCATGGGTTTGGTTCCTTTTGGCATTTGGCCACTTCCGGCGGGATACCCTAGATCGGTTCCGGAACACTATCGGTAGTCTTTTAAAAGATCTTAGATGTGGTCTGAGCCTATTTTTTCGCTAATCGTTCATCATGTCATTTAAAAAGCCGCTGTTCAATGTGCCGGGTTTAGTTCTCTTCTACATTTGACCATATAGGTCGTTTCCAATATGGTACGAAACTATTTTCTTGCTAAACGTTTATCAGGTTACCTGAAAAGCAGTGATTTGATGCGTCACATTTAAGGATTTGGCTAATTTTTATGCTACTTCCGGCGGGACATCTGGCACCGGTTCTGTAACACTACCGGTTCATATCTGGTCTGAGAATGTTTTCCTGCTTACTGTTTATCAGGTTTTCGAAAAAGCCACTGTTTGATGTGTTCCATGCCTGGGTTTGGTTCACTTTCATATTTGGTCACTTCCGGCGGGACACCCGGAACCGGTTCCGGAACACTACCAGTTCAGATATGGTTTGAGAATGTTTTCCTGTCTATTGTTCATCAGGTTATCGAAAAAGCCGCTGTTTGATGTGTTGCATGCCTGGGTTTGGTTCACTTTCATATTTGGCCACTTCCGACGGGACACCAAGGGGCTAGTCGCTTAACACTCCTTCATTTGTGCCAACTTTTCTTAGTGTGCCAATAAGCATCGAATTGTGCCGCAGTGTGCCTCGGTGTGCCACTGCGGTGCCGTAGCTGACTGTCTAATGTGGTTTTGATTTTACTTGGCAACCACCAAGGCAACCAGCCGTTTGTTTTGATTTTGCAGAACCATTTGCACAAGACTGCTTCGATTTTTCATTCTAATCCAAGTGCCAAAACTGTGCCTTGATGTGCCTCGGTGTGCCATACAGCATGTATGGCGGTGTGCTTGGCACATCTTGGCACAATGTTCCAAGCGACTACCCCTTGCGGGACACCCGGAACCTGTTCCGGAACACTACCGGTTCAGATATGGTCTGAGAATGTTTTCCTGCCTGCTGTTTATCAGGTTATTGAAAAAGCAGCTGTTTGATGTGTTTCATGCCTGGGTTTGGTTCACTTTTATATTTGGCCACTTCCGGCGGGACACCCGGAACCGGTTCCGGAACACTACCGGTTCAGATATGATTTGAGACTGTTTTCCTGCTTACCGTTCATCAGGTTATCGAAAATGCCGTGGTTTGATGTGTCGCATGCATGGGTTCGTAGCGTTTTCATATCTGGTCCCTTCCTGGGGTACCGATCCGGAACACCAAAATGGCCATAACTCCGGAACGGCTGAACCGATCTGAACCATTTTCAATAGGAAACAATGGGACAAAATGCCCTGTCGAATGAAGTATTGGTCGTTGAAATCGGTTGATATTTACTATCTAAAAATGAGGTGACCTTTTTGTACACCCACACACACACACACGCACATACGCACACACATACATACACACACACACATACACACACACAGACATCATCTCAACTCGTCGAGCTGAGTCGATTGGTATATAAGACTTAACCCCTCCGAGGGCTCTATCAAATTTTCGTTTTTGGAGTGAACATATAGCCTTTCAGTACACTTTGGTGTACGAGAAAGGCAAAAACAATATTAAAAAAAAATATTTTGGCTCTCTTATGCCCATTTGGCGCTCGATTGGACGGCTCGGTAAGTAAAACCAAATGATATCAAAAAAAAAAGTGAAAAGCAGGTCTGGTTCCTTAGTCGACTATCTCGCGCGTATCTCTGACTGCGGCAAAAAGTAGTCGCCAAAGTAGATATTATTTTGATTCTTATAATATCTCTTTGGTATTCTAGGCCCGTTAGGCAGATTTTGTACATGTACGAAAAATTAATAACCAGCTTTATAAGGAAAAGTTTTGAATTTTCATCCAAGAAATTCCGCAAAAAAACACGATTAAAATTGTTTCGTTGGGAAGCATCACAGAAACACAAAATGTTCCACAGTTGTTTCATCTCGTCTTGTATTACACTTTTACAAATCCCCATCCATCAAACTAGTATATAATCACAATGTTAAACAACGCATTTGACCCACTTCCTCTTTCACACCCAGCCCATCAGCGAACGGATGAAACGCTGCTGTGGGAAAAGTTTTCCACCGCTTGCTTTGTCGCCTCGGCACCGTTTTCCAGCTCATTACAGAATGCACTGCTACTGCAGCGTGTGGAAGCCTCAAAGAAGGCGTTGGAAAATTGGTGGAAACTGTCGTTAAAACAACGAACAGTGGCGCCGCACGCTGACTGAATGCCGCGATGGGATTCATTTGTGTGGAGAGGCGGAAGTATTGTTGTTTTGTGGCAGCTGCAGCAAACAGCGCACCATGGCGTTCTTGCTGTCAGAAAAGTGCAAAAAGTGTGTATCCACGAACAAGCGGGAAACCCGATCACCCAGTCAGTCGGTCGGTATTGTCTCGTCCGTACATTCTCCGACACACAACACTTTTGGGACCAACTTTTTGCAGAGCGAAAAGAAATAAGCAAAAAAATAACAGAAATCGGAGAAAAAGTTTTTTTCGCGACTTTTTGCGCTCGACACATTTTAGCTACAGGAAAAGTTGTAATGGCAGTTTTGCTATTCGTTACCGGTTCGAGGAAAATGTTTCTTTATCTCGCCTGCACAATTCGCCACGTTTTGCAAGCCGGTGGAGCTGTTTTTGATGGAATCGTTCTGATACCTTTTTATTCGGTGAAACGGTCGATGAAATCATCGTTATTGTTGTTCAATTTGTAAAGCTATCAAACTGATATTTTCAAAGGGATTGTTTTCATGCCGCTGGCAAAAAAGTTCCGCTTACTAAAATTTGTTAATGAAGTAAGTTACATCCAAATCATACAAAAAGAGTTAACATGAAACAAAAATCTATAAAATAATACAACAAAGCTCATACTACCGATCGCGTCTGCACCTGATTTCTGCGAACACTCGGAAGCCAATAGAAGCGTCGCTGATATCGACCCTGAAACCATAGAAGCACACGCAATTATAGTACAACAAAGCTGATTCATTTATAAAATAAATTAGACATTGACGGACACATATTTGATCAAACAATCGCTACTAATTATTTACTTTATCGCACAGTAATCGGTTTACCACACATGTCAACCGTTGAAAAATCAAATGTTAGTATGGAAGCCACAAATGGAGCAGCTTTGTGCTGTGACATAATGCTTTTCCGCTCAATTGACCGGTAGCTTATATTACTGTTACAACATTATTATCAATTTCATACCACATATTAGCACTCTTATCACATGGCCAGGCACACACGCCAACAGAACGTTATTTCACTCGAATTAAATTCGTTTAAATTATTTCACGCGATAAAACAACCTGTGATTCGATAAACGGTACGGTGTTAATTCAGTCATTCCGAGAAAAAAACAACTTCCTGCAAAAATGCAACTTGTCATCAATACAACGTTAATAAATTATGATTTCACACAACCAACACGAGAACCGATTTTGTTTGGCACCAAAAGAGAGAAGAAAATTTAAAAAAAAACTTTTTTTATATGTGTAGAAGTGATTGATTTCTGGGGCAACGTAGTATTCTTATTGTGGATATGTATGTTGATTATAAATTGATGCTGACTAATAATGCAGTAGACAGAATAAAAAAAAGTGCGGAACATGAATCAATGATTCCAGGCAGAATAACAAGTTTTTTTTTGCACGAGTAAGCAAATGTGTGGTGTAGATATTGCACTTCTTTGCTAGTGTTGTTTCGGTAAAACTAATCAAGTAATTATCTTTATCTTACAGTTATTTTGATACTTTACATACCATTTGTTTTGTTTGTTTACTTTTCTCATTTATTGATATCCCCCTTCCCCTTCTATTATCTCATTTACTTTTCTTTTTTTTCGTGTTCTTTCTATTTTTTTTCTATGCTTAATTTTTTTTCATGATTTTCTCCAAAAGAACATAATGAAAACCCGTCCGAAAAAGTCTACATAATGTCTTTTATGACTAACTGGAGTTTTTCAGTAATTAATCATCCAATTTGTCTAAATGTATTAGCAATGTTGAAATAGCCAGATTCTCTATTCCTCTAAGAATAAGCCTTCAGTTGTATTGTTCCAAGTACAACCTTGCGGAATTTCTTTAAAATAGTTTCAGATACTCCTATACGTATTCCCGGAAGGATCGTTGGAGGCATTTTTGAAATTGAAACTATCATTGGATGAAACTCTCGAGGACACCTTAATAATAATAATAATTTCTGAAGGGAATTCATGGAAAAAATCTTGAAGAATTATTTTCAGAAATTTCTTGGATTTTCGGTTTGCAGTCCAAAATAATTTGCGTTAACGGTTTTCAGTCAACTCTCAAATGATGAAATTCTTGGAAAAATCCTGGAATTTACATGAAGAACTCCTGGACGAATGACTGGAATGAATTCGAAGAAAAGTTTCTGGAGGAATTTTAAAAGCAATTCCTAGAGGAATTCGTGGTGCATTTTCTAGAGAATTTTTGGGAGGATACCGTGGGAGAATCCCAAAAGAATCTTCTCTGAATGTATTCCTGAAAATTTACTGGAGAAATATTTGAAAGCGCTTCTGGCATGTAAGTATTTATATGTTTAACCCTTTGGAGACGGCATTTTCGCCTTTCTGCAGCCTCGCTGGTCTAAATCACGTTTGTAAAGGTCGGTTTTTACGGCTGGGCTAATGTCACCCATCCGTCTCCAAAGGGTTAAAGTAAGTCACAGTGCTCCAGAATTTCTGGAGGAAACCCCGGGAAAAATCCTGCAGGAATCCCTAGATGCATCCTGGAGGATTCCATAGAGGAATTCAGGGAGAAATCCATGGAGAAATTTCTGAAGAAATTCTTGAAAGAATCAAGGCGGTATTCTTGGAATAGCCCCTGGAGAAATTACTAGAGGAATCGCTGGAGGAATCCCTGAAACAATTTCTTGAGGAGAAATGCCTGGAGGAGCTTCTGAACAAATTCTTGGTGGAATTCCATGAGGAATTCCTGAAGAAATCACTTGAGGAATTCTTGAGGAACTTCAGAGGAACTTTCCCTGGAAGAATTCCTGGAGGATTTCCTTAATGAAATTCTGGAGGAATCTCTAAAGGGATTCTGAGACGAATCCGTGGTGAAATTTCTGAAGAAATTCCTAGAGAAATACCTAGAGGAATTACCAAAGGAATTTCTGGAGAAATTCCAGGAATATTTGGACGAACTACTTGAGGATTTATCGGAGGTATTCCTGGAGGAATCTCTTGAAAAATCTTTTGAGGAATCTCTGAAGGAATTCCTGGAGAAGAAATTCCTGGAAAGAACTCTGGAGCAGTGTTGGTAAAAACTCAAATTCTCAAAGCTCATGGTTGAGTTGTTTCACGCGCGATTCTTGACTCGCCAAACTCACCGCCGTAAAAATCATGCATGAGTTGACTCGCCATTTCACTCATTGCTTTATTTCTTGGTATTCTTATTATTTACATCAAAGTTTTAAGGATTATATGATAGAACAAAAGCAAATTGTTCTATCATATAATTCCTAGTGTTGAATAACATTGAATGCCGTTCAAATTGATTTGGATTCGTTTTACAAGCAAACGAGATTTCGGAGCTTGACTCGTGAGAGCAAGTTTTTGCATGAAAATCTCGCGCGTGAGAAAATGATTCAGAATCGCGCGCGAGTTTGCTCACGTGGGAGCGTTTCATGAGTCTGCGGTGAGTGTGATTTTACCAACACTGGTCTGGAAGAATTTTTGGAGGAATCGCTGGAAAAAATCTTGGAGGAATTACTGAAGAAATCTCTTGAGAAATTCCTGGATCAATTCCTCGAGAGATTCTTGGGGTAATTCCTGGTGGTATTCTTGATGCAATTCCTGGAGGAATCCCTGAGAAAATGCCTGGATGAAATTCTGGAGG
This sequence comes from Aedes albopictus, assembly GCF_035046485.1. Classification (NCBI taxonomy): domain Eukaryota; kingdom Metazoa; phylum Arthropoda; class Insecta; order Diptera; family Culicidae; genus Aedes; species Aedes albopictus. Next base: position 512,007,526 of record NC_085137.1, on the reverse strand, counting down.
AATACCTAGAGGACTACCTAGAATAATTCTTGGATAATTTCCGGGAGCAATTTGTGGGTGAATTTCTACTGGGTTTCCTGGGGGATTCTTGAAGAAGGAATTCCTAAGATAACCTCAGGAGGAACAAATGTAGGAATCCCTGGAGGAATTTTTGGAATAATGCCTGTATAAACTCCAGGAGGAGGATTTCCTGAAGATATTACTGGAGAAATTGCCGTAGTAATTTCTGAAGGAATTTCTGATGGAATTCCTGTGATAATTTATTCTGGAATTCTTGGGATAATTCCTGGTGGAGCTCTTAAAGGTATTCCTGAAGGAGTCCCTGGATGAAACCCTGGAGGAATTCCTAGAGCAATCTCAAGAGGATTCTTTAGAGGAACTTCTGAAGGAATTCCTGGAGATATTTATGTAAGGATTCCTGGAGGAATCTCTAGAGAAATTTCTTGAGAAATCTCCAGGGGAACTGCTGGCGTAATCCCTGGAGGAATCCGAAGAGAAATCCCTGAAGGAATTTCAGGAGGATTTTCTTGAAGAATCGCTGGAAGAATTCCAGGAGGAATCTCTGAATGAATTTCTGGAGGAATTCCTGAAAGAATTTCTAGATGAATTCCTTGAGGTATCTCTAGAGGAATAGAGGAATCTCAAGGAGTATTCCTAGAGAATCCTTGAGAAATCTCCAGCAGAACTACTGTAGGAATCCTTGCATAAATTCCATTAGGAATGCCTGAAGCCATTCTTTAAAAAATCCCTGGAGGATTTTTGGAGGATGTTATTGAAGAATCACTGGAGAATTTTCAGGAAGAATCTCTGAAGGAATTCCTGGAGCAATCCCTAAATGAATTCCTGGAGCAATTCCTGGTAGAATCTCTAGACAAATTCCTAGATGAATGCTCGAGAAATCTCCAGAGGAACCTTTGTAGTAATCCCTCAAGTAATCCGTATAGAAATCCCTGAAGTAATTTGAGGAAGAATTTTTGAAGAATCGCTGGAAGAATTCCTGGAGGAGTCTCTGAATGAATTTCTGGAGGAATTCATGGAGAAATTCCTGATATAGTCTCTAGATGAATTCGTTGAGGTATCTCTAGAGGAATATCTGTAGGAATCTCCAAGAGGAATCCTTGAGAATTCTCCACAAGAACTCCCGGAGGAATCCATGCATAAATTCCATGAGAAATGCCTGGAGAAATCCTTGGAGAAATACCTGGAGGAATTTCTGGAGGGTTTTCTTGGAGAATTACTGGAGAACTTTCACGAAGAATCCCTGGAGGAATTCGTGGAGAAATCCCTGGAGGAAGCTCTGGAGAAATTCTTGGAGGAATCTCTAGCGGAATTTTAAGATGAATTTCTGGACCAATCCCTGAAGGAATTCACAGAGGAATTCTGGAACAATTCCTGAAGGAATTTCTATTCCTTCGAAGCATCTCTGGAAGGGAATCCCAGGAAGGAATCCAAGGATCAATTTCTGAAGGAGTTCCAGAAGGAGTTTTGAAGAAATCCCAGGAGGAAGTATTGAAGAAATCGCTGAAATTCTTGAGGAAATCCTGAAGGAATCCTAATAAGAGTTCGTAGAGGAACTCTTGGAGGAATCCCTGTAGCAATTACTGAAGGAATCTCTGGAGGAGTTCCTGTCAGAATTCCGGGAGGAATTCCTGAAGGAGTTCCATAAAAAGTGCTTGAAGGCATTTTCAAAATAATCCCGGAAGTTGTTCCCGAAAGAATCACAGAAGGTATCCTGATGGAACTTCCTGGAGGAGTCCCTGGATGAAATCCTGGAGGAATTCCTAGAGCAATCCCAAGAGAATTCTTTAGAGGAACTCCTGAAGGAATTCCTGGAGGAACGCCTAGAGAAATTTCTGTAAGAATTCCTGGATGAATCTCTAGAGAAATTTCTTCAGAAATCTCCAGGGGAACTGCTGGAGTAGTCTCTGGAGGAATCCAAAGAGAAATCCCTGAAGGAATTTCAGCAGGATTTTCTTGAAGAATCACTGGAAGAATTGCTGGAGGAATCACTGAATGAATTTCTGGAGGAATTCCTGATAGAATCTCTAGATGAATTCCTTGAGGTATCTCTAGAGGAATACCTGGAGGAATCTCAAAAAGTATTCCTAGAGGAATCCTTAAAAAATCTCCAGAGGAACTCCTGTAGGAATCCTTGCATAAATTCCACAAGTAATGCCTGAAAGCATTCTTGAGGAAATCCCTCTATGAATTTTTGTAGGATTTTATTGAAGAATCACTGGAGAATTTTTAGGTGGAATTCCTGAATGAATTCCTGGAACAATCCCAGGTGGAATCACTTGATGAATTCCTAGAGGAATCCTTGCGTAATATCCAGTTTAACTCCTGGAGTAATCCCTGGAGGAATCCGTAGAGAAATCCCTGGAGGAATTTCTGGAGGAATCTCTGAATGAATTTCTGGAGAAATTTCTGACAGAATCTCTAGTTGAATTCCTTGAGGCATCTCTAGAGGAATACCTGTAAGAATATCAAGAGGTATTCCTAGAGAGATCCTTGAGAAATCTCCACAGGAATTCCTGGAGGAATCCTTGCATAAATTCCATTAGAAATACCTGGAGAAATCCTTGGAGAAATCCCTGGAGGAATTTTTGGAAGGTTTTCTTGGAGAATTACTGGAGAACTTTCAGGAAGAATCCCTGGAGGAATTCGTGGAAGAATATCTGGAGGTACAGGGGATAGACAAAATGATCGGGACAGGCAAAATTTTCACTTTTCAAAAAATGTTCAACTACCTGTAACTTTTCGAAAAGTGCATCAAATATTTTCAAATTTTTACTGTAAGTTCCTCAACTAGTTGTGTATCAGTGGACAAAATTTGGAAAAGATCGGACAATTCTTCACGAAGTTATAAATATTTTTGAAAAAGGTAAAATTATCCGATAGCCATCTTTGAGCTGTTATATCTCCGGATTCAATGAACCGAATGCAATGAAATTTTGTCCATTTATGACTTATATAATGAGCTATTAAAAACCATTGACTTAACTTAATATTCTTAACACGGAAGAAAGTTATAACGATTAGATTATTTTTCTAAAAAAACACCAAATTATCCAAAACATCAACATCGTTTCAAAATTTAAGATGCAAATAATAGTTCATTTAGTTTCCCTCTAATTGACTTATATATAAATGCGTTTTGAAGGAAAGTAACAACATAGCCGCCAATAAATTGAAAAAGCAATGGGATGCATAATAAAAGTAGACCAATTTACTAAAAAATCGTGAAAAAAATAAAATCGCTATAACTTTTTCGCTTGTTAAAAATTTCAAGTTAAGTTAAATGTTTTCTAGAGTTCATTATATAAGTCTTGAATGGTCAAAATTTCATTGCAATCGGTTCATTGAATCCGGAGATATAACAGCTTAAAGTTGGCTATCGGATAATTTTATCTTTTTCAAAAATCTTTATAACTTCGTGAAGAATTGTCCGATCTTTTCCAAATTTTGTCCACTGATACACAACTAGTTGAGGAACTTACAGTAAAAATTTGAGAATATTTGATGCACTTTTCGAAAAGTTACAGCTAGTTGAACATTTTTTGGAAAGTGAAAATTTTGCCTGTCCCGATCATTTTGCCTATCCCCTGTAGCTCTGGAGAAATTCCTAGAGGAATCTCTAGCGGAATTTTAAGAGAATTTTTTCTTAAATAATCCCGGATGTTGCTCCTGAAAGAATCACAGAAGGTATTTTCGGATGAATTCCGTGGAGGAATTTGTGAAGGAACCTCATGAGGAATCCCAGAAGCAATCCCCTGAAGAATTCCTTAAGGAATCACAGGGGAGTTATCCTAGCAAATACTTGGAAGAATTTCTGAAGTAATCCCTGGATAAAAATATGATAAAATCCATGTCTGCAGTAATATCTAGACGAATTTTTGAAGGAACAATTATATATTACATACAAAATTTTGAAGCAATTCCTGGATTAATTTAAGACAAATCTCTAGTAAATTTTTTTGATAGAATTTCTGGAAGACATACCTGCAGAAATACTTTGATATACTCCAAATGGAATTATTGGAGCCAGCTGTAGTGGAAATCTGGGAGGAATATATGGAGAAGTCCCTGAATAAATCTCTGGATCTCTGGAGAAATTCCTGAAGGAAACCGCGGAAACAGCACTGTAATAATCGCTGGAGGAACCTCAAAATTCCCAAAGAAATGTCTGGTGGAATCCCTGAATACATTCTTGGAGGAATTTCTGGAGGAATCCATAATGGAAGCACTGCAGCAAGCTTTAGAAAAAGTCATAGAGGAATTATTCATACTCATATAGTTTATGGAACTAGGAACAAATCTAGAAAAAGACAATTACACCGTCTTCAGCTAGAGGCCGCACAGACTGAACATTACTAACATTAGACAACGGACAACACATATAACACACAGTGGTCTAGCGGAGAATTTTTCGTTTGACGAAAAGTTTTCCCCGACTGAAGCGGGAATCGAACCCACACTCCGAGGTTTACAAGACACCTAAACGACTGACGCCGCTAACCGCTCGGCCACGAAGCCTACGAAAACAGTCATTTTGTTTCCTCAATGCCGATTTGTATATTCACATATTGGGCGACCATGCCTCTTAACCCGGGCAGAGTTCAAGTACTGACGATCAAAACGTGATATTGGTTTGTTTGAGATAAGAGGTAAAAGTACTGAAAATAATAGCAAAAATTTGTTCTTGAACCAATAGCAAAATATGATATTTGAAGATCAATCAAATAGCTCACTGCTATTGGTTAGATCTTGCCAAGAGCTAAATGTGCTATGATGATGATGTTCCAGGAGTGAAATTGAGATATTATTTTCAGTACTTTTACCTCTTATCTCAAACAAACAAATATCACTTTTTGTTCTCCATATCAAAATATGCTATTATTGAGCTTTTTTCCTCTGCTCGGGAAAAGTCATCTCAAGTGAGCCCCCCCTGGGCCCCCTCCACAAAAACAAATCCTAGTTACTCCAGTGCTCCGCTTCGACACTATTCTGGACTGTATTGCTGTGCGTTTACCGTAGCTTCCATTCGTAATCCAACCCTACCAAGCCTCATGGAACTGGTAATAAATAAAAGGATAATACGCAGGCTTTGATCTTCCACCGCTGAATAACATACAGTTGATCTGAATTACAAAATCATCATACAAATTCCGAAATGCATAGCAGACAGATAAGTTTGCATATTGATTATACCGCAAACAATCAATAACAGCCGAATAAATAGTGATTACACATATAAGATTAACAGAAAGCAGGAAATTTAGCTCTATAGAGTAATGCTGGCGATACCATTGACGAAGATGATGTGGCTATATCGGAAAAGCATAGGAGAAGCTGGAAAACCGAACTTTACATTCAGTTAGTTTTATTTTGTATTCGAGTAAGATTCGAGCCTATCTTTTTGAAGCACAGATAGTGTTCTGATTTTCATCCTACTCAAAACAAAGATTCAAGTCTTATTTGTTTTGTTTGAGTCACACGCCGGTTCGCATTAACGAATCCTAGAACAGAAATTATAGTCTTCACCGATTCGTGAATTAGATTACTTCAGACCACCCACCCCTAGTGAAACCAAAAACCGATTCGATGAAAGCAGACAGCCGCCAGAGAGAGCTGTGATGTGTGATTGAGTGAACGAATGTGATGTGCGTGTGTAGCACACACAGAATCAAAATTGAGGCATAAATTATGTGTAACAGTCTCATTAATGAGACGCGCATCCATCGAACTAGAAGAGCCGTTCGTCGTCAGTCGTCACCATCGTCACATCGCTTCTTGTGATGGAACGTAGTCGGTAGGCATAAGCAAGCACCACATGTCGATGCCTGGAGCAATCGATCCGTAAAGCAATTGATGAGAACACATGATGATAGGCGTATCAGTTTGAGAAACGGCGACGACGAGAAGTGATGTGATCGATTTTTCTAGATGTTAATGAATACATTCTCTTGAATATTCTTCGCTACTATGTAGATGTTTGTCACATGGTATATAGACAAAGATGCATAATTTGTTGTTTTCTTTGAGAAAGAACTAGCCCAAGGTCAAAAGTCAAGTTAGTAAAGATCAAAAAGAGTGTCCAACGAATAAAAGCTCTTACGGTCGTATTTTCATTCAGTATTCAGTATTAGACTCAAAACGTTAAGACCTGAGGGCTTGCCCAATACCTACGGGGGGCTTCGTGGCCGTGCGGTTAGCGGCGTCAATCGTTTAGGCGTATTGTGAGTGCCACGGAGTGAGGGTTCGATTCCCGCTACAGCCGGAGGAAACTTTTCGTCAAACGAAAAATCTTCCACTGGTCCACTGGGTGTTCCGTGTTGTCCGTTGTCTAATGTTAGTGAATGTTCAGTCTGTGCAACCTCTGGTTGAAAACGGTGTAGTGGCTTTTTTAAAACATTCCCCCTCCCCCTTAAATCTTCCAATTTTGTTACAATTATGCGGCTTCGGAATTGGCTGCTGAAGGTTTTTTATAGTTTTGTATTTTACTAAAGTTTAAAACTTCTTGATAGTAGGGTGATTCATAAATTGTTGAACAGTTTCTGAAAAATTCACTTGAGTAAACTAGTTCAATGTAAACGTATGATATATGTAGATGCGTATGCACTGCAGTCCCTTACCAATTTTGGCAACACCCGTTTTTGTCTACTCCCTATTTTGGCAACATTGCCGATTTGGCAACATTTTTTCCTCGATTTTGGCAACATAAATTATTGACAAAAAAAATACAGTTAAATCTTCATAAATACATATTTTTAGCCTTAAATTGCCTTAAATTAGCAAAATTCATTAATTTTTCCAAAATCATCATTTTTACAAATCATGACGTTTATGACCGTCGCCTAAGAGAAGCGTTTAATATTTAACTTGTGTGTTTCGGAGATGAATCAGCCGCGGGCTGAAAATCTCCTTAATAAAGCTAAAAATAATAAATAACTTGTGTCTAGTCTTTATTCATAATATAAGGCATAAAAGTTGAAAATAAACCATAAACCGATTTTAGTAACATAAAATTCATCTCGCGTTGCCAAAATCGGTAAGAAACTGTATATGTGTGCCACGGTATTGAAACAATTTAGTTACAAAATGATACATATTTTACATAGAAAAAAAAACAATTGTAAATTTTGTAGCGCTGATGACACATTTTTTATTATTATTTTAATAAAACTGCTGTTACGAAATAAGCTTTATTGGCAAACCGTCCACAAATATCAAAGTCACACAATAACTACACAAACATGAGGGGTATGCTTAACACTTAGAGGTGACACGAATGCACTCTTAGTGTAAAATGTCATAAATAAATAAAAAAAAAACACACACACACACACTTAGAGGGCATCGATAAAGTACTTTATGCTTGGAGGGGGAAGGGGGGGGAGGTTGGTTCTGAAATATGTGACAAACAATGTAATAAATATAGGAAGAATCCCTATGAACGGTGGAGAGGAGGGGATGTTGAAAATTCCTATTGTTAACGTGACGTAAAAAACGGATGCCCCCTCAACATTTATCATACTTTCATTATGATCCAATTGTTGAACACTTGCATAACCTAAACTTTTCGCATGACTATCAGATTTTTTTTCACTTTACCTAATCTTTCATTTCAAGAGGTTTCAGGAATGCTCCAGGGGTGTTCCAAAAGGATTCAAACGGTTAAGCGGGTCCTATGAGGTATTCCATGAGTGCAGTGCTGTCATGCTAAAATCAGAGCTGGTTACTCAAGGTTTTCAAATTTCAGCGCTCCTTATAGTGGTACGCCCCAAAAAAAAAATGATTCACTATTACGTCCAATTACCTTCACGGACTCCGCCAGAAATTCATTTATAGATTCTTTCAGGAGTTATCAAAACAATTATGGAATGTTTACAAAAAGAAGAACATCGACCATTTTTTTTAGAATGATTTAAGGAAGAATACATTTTAAGATTCCTTTTAGTATCTTTTAAAATTTCGCTAGGAATTCCTCCAGGGATTCTTTCAGAAGTTCTCAAAAAAAAAATTAAGGCAAATCATGAAACTGGTTCATGGGTTTCTTCAGAAATTCTTTCCGAAATTTCTCTCGAGTTTCTTCAAAAAAATACGTTAGATATTTTTTGATGGAGTGCTAAGTGTTGACTTTGAGTATCAGAATTTTTCCAGGAAATTCCTCAAAAACTTCTTCTAGGAATTTCACCAAGCATTTCTTAAAAGTTGCAATTGCAGGGGATATTTTTTCACAGATCAGGAGATTCTATCAGAAATACCTCTAGGGTTTATCTTTGTGAATTCAGAAATTTATCAAGTTTTTAAGTAATTATTGCTTGAATTTTCAAAGAGGTTCCTTAAGGAATTGCTCCATTTCATGGATTTTCTCGGGTATTTATTTGGAAACCTCTTTAGAAAATTCTCAAGAGATTATTCTTGAAATTTTTCCTGTTTTTTATAATTTCTTTTTATATATGTATTTAAAAAAAGTTTCTCTAGAGGTTCCACAAATAGTTGTTTTCAAAGATTCTTTCAGAAATTCCTCTATGGATTTTTCCACGAATTCCTCCAAAAACTTCTCGAGCATTTTTCCTTGCAATTGCTTTCAGAATTCCATTAGAAGTTTCTCATGATTTTTTCTATGAATTAAGTGGCTAACTTAAGTTTCCCATGTTTTATCGGTATTTATTATCCCAGACGTTCTCCCAGGAATTATTTCAGAAATTGCTACAATTTTTTCTAGGAATCCCTCCAAAATATTTCCAAAGCTGTCTCCGGAAGTATTTAAAGATAACTCCTTCAGCGGAATTCCCTGAGCAATCGCTGGAGGAACATTCCAACAAGCTCTGCAAGGATCTCCAAAGACATTCTGGGACTGGGAGATGTTTCTGATGGGGCAGCAATTTCTTTAAAAAAATCCTTGTAGGAATTTCTGCTGGAAAAACCGACAAACTTCTCAACGAATTCTTATAGAAACCGTAGCAGCAATTTGCCAAGCAATCTTTCTTTGTAGGGGTTTGTAAAGACATTTTTGAAATAATTTCTGAAAATCTCCATGAAAGAACTATTTAAGAAATCCCTTGTTGAATTTCTTGAAGTTATACTTAAAAATCTAAAGAAGTTTCTGGAGGGAAAAATATTTCCTCAAAGGAATTTCAGAAGGGATACAAGCAGGTATTTTTGAAAGAACCCCTGAAGAAATTACTGGAAAAAACTTAGTGGAGAAATACCTGGAGAAACTTCTCGGGAAAACTTTGGCGGTCTTCCTAGAAAAAGTAATATTGAGGAATTTACTCGAAAATTCCAGGAGAAATCCTTCAATAGAATTCTGTGAAGATTTTATGAAATAATTCATAGAGAAATTTGTGAACGAAATTCTCGAAAAAAAATCTGTTATAATACCTGGTGAAACGCATATATGTATAAGCGCTGGTAAAGATAAAAAAAAACTCTTGAGATATTTCTTAAAGTATTTTAAAAAAAAATTCAGAAAATATTTTTGAATAAATTTCTAAAAGAACCCATGGAGATGTTACATATTAAAGTCAGCCTTAGAAGAAATACCGGATAAATTCCTAATGTAATACAGGGAGGAATATAAGATGAAATTCTTAAGGAACTTTAGAGTGAGCTCCTGCAGGAATCTCAGGAGGAATTCCTGCAGGATTTTCCGGATGAATCCCTGATGGAATTTCTGGGCACTTTAGTGCGGGAATTTGCAATGGAATCCCTGAACAAATCTCTGTTAGTCTTCCTTAAGAAATACCTGAACGAATTTCTTAAAGAATACCTGGACAAATTTCTGAAGAATTCATGAAAGAATCTTTGAAAAAGTTTTTAAAGGAATTCCCGTAGAAAATTCTGAAGGAATTCTAAGACAAATTTCCGATGATTTTTTTAACCCATTAACAGCTTAAGGATACCCATGATAGCTTCTCTAAAGTTATTTTTGGATACATTACTGAGGGATCCTCTAAAGAAAATTTCGAAGGAAATTCTAAACTCTCCGAAAGAAATTCCTGGAGGATTTTCTGAAGAAATCTATGGAGCAACACCGGATGGAATTCAGAGAAGTTTTTATAAAAAAAAGTTCCCCAACTAATTGCTAAGAAAATCTTTAATAAACTTTGGAGAAAATTCTTTGAGTTTTCTTAAGGAATCAATGGAAGAATGGATCAATAAAATAACTTAAACGGTCACTATGAATCGATCAGATAGTGCCACCGTAGCGTTGTTTAACATAACTCATCTGCTGTCACCATCTTAAAGACCGTATACGATGGCGCCATTGTTTTTCTAAGCGCTGAGTACTATTTAAGTTGGTTGATCGATTCCTGAAGGATTTTTAAAAGAAATCTCCAAAGTCATTCCTGGCAGAATTTTTTTATTTCATTGTTTATATTTATTTATATTTATAAGATTTTCAGCCCGAGGCGGGTTCATTGCAATTACCGATTTTTTTAAATCCCCTTGAAGATTTCTAGAAGGAATAGCTGAGGGATTTCAAAAAAATATCTGGAGGATTTTTGAATGAATTTCTGAAAATATCCATTAAATTTTCTGGATGAATCTCTCAATGGGTTTTTCGAAGGAATCACTAAAGGATTTCCAAAAAAAAAATTCAATAATATTTTCTGCAAGTTTAATTTAAAAAATCTCGCAGGGATATGATTTCCCAAGTGGAATATGATCTACTAGTCTGAATAAGTGAGCTGTACAAAAATGAGCGATTTCTGTTGATATGTTAGAACAAACATTCAAAAACATTTCAAACATTTCAGACTAAATAGGTGATTCTAGAACCCAATTGGGCCAAATTTGTGCTCAAAATTGCGATATCTCTACTGGTTTCTGAGATATTTGAAAAAAAAAAATATTATATTTTGGTATCCAACCCACCGTACCGAAATACGACATTTTTTTCAAATATCTCAGAAACCAGTAGAGATATCACAATTTTGAGCACAAATTTGGCCCGATTGGTTTCCAGAATCACTGATTTAGTTTAGAAATTTTATGTTTGAAAATTAAATTTGAAATATTTTTCGAACGTTTGTTCTAGCAAAAATTTCACTTAAACCCTTTGCGCCACCCCTAAATATCAACCGAAAACGCTCATTTTTGTACAGCTTATTTATTTCGACTAGTAGATCATTTTCCACTTGGGAAATCAGATAGGGGATCAGATAGGAAGCTTTTATTTTGTGGGCGCAAACATATCGAAAAGTTATAGATGTGATATTCATATCTAGGTAAAGAGGAAAAAAAAACATTCCGAATTCCGCCTTCTATAAGAGAGCTTTTTTACACCTACGGGGGCGCTGAAACCAAAGCTTTTTTTCTCTTACATATATTAGGCCGCATACGCGACAAATTTGACGCATTTCACCTTAATTCAACATTTTTAAGTGAAAATTAGAGCATTAGGCTAAAAAAAAGTTCCAATTTGAGCATCTTTGGAGAGCTTCGCCCTCCACCCAACTACGTCACAAGTTGGCACCTATGAGAGGGCGTCAAGCTCGTACCCAAGGATGGGGATTTTAGAGATAAATCCCTCCCAATACCCCAGCTCCATATATTAAGTAGGCGCCCTTCCACATTTTACTGAAAATACGTCATTTCTGTGCACGAGTCTGGGCAGGGCGCTAAATTATCGAAAAAAATCACTAAGACTTTTTTTTCTATATCCAGTAGGACGGAAACAATTCCTAATTTCACTAGGAAGCTATTTTGTTACATGTTTTTCTTATATTTGCGAGAGCGCTCATACTGGGAGTTGAAAAATATTTTGTTTTACTCCAAGAGCTGGTTACTCAGTGAGTAACTTGGAGTAACCACGATGACACCACTGCATGAGTGTCTCTGGAAGTTTCAGGAGCGATCGAGGGAGTTTCAAGGGGTTATCAAATGATTTCCAAGAGTATTTCAGGGGCTTTTAAAATCGTTCCAGGGTGTTTGAGGGTGTTTCAGGTGCTTCATGGGCTTCATGGGCCTTCAGGGGTCCCAGGGGTATTTCAGGAGGTTTCATGGGCGTTCCATTATTTATCAGAGGCGTTTCAAGGGGTTTCAGGGATTTTCCCGGGAGTTTAAGGTCGTTGCAGGGGCGTTCCAGGGGATGTCCCTGGTATCACCAGAAATCCTGAAGCAACTTCAAACCCTTTTGAAAATTCCCTGAGCCTTTCCCCTAAATCTTTCAGTATTGCAAAAAATCTTTTAAACCATGTTAACATTATCCAATAAATCTTTTTAGTCGTTTTTGCTTCTACTCATGTTTAAAACAATTCCAATCTACCTGAGCTCTCGTCAAATGAGACTCCTTGTCATTTGAAGGAATTGTCACTCAAGTGACTAGCTGAGCAAAAAAACTCATAATAATTCCATCACACTGGAAAATGATCGGATGTCAAATTTGGGTCAATTTTTTTTGAATGTTGGACCACTATCGAACACACAACTGATAACTGTTGGATCTATGTTGGGTTTCATGGCCAAAATAAAAACAGGTCAACGATAGGTTTAGGTAGGGTTATACATCATCAATCACGAACAAAGCTTGAGCCGTTCAACAATAAAGCTAGCTTAACATTCAAGTTGAACACTTCCAATACAAATGTTCTATTTTCTTAAAAAAATAGAATTTAGGGAACTTCAAATTGAAGTTTTAGAAATGAGTGCTTCTAGTCATAATTTAGATTTTGAAAACAAAAAAAAATCAGTACTAACCGTTCAACAAATGGCGAACTACCCAATTCAAAAAAAATAAAAGCAGGGCTGACAGCAAAACTGAATGTTGAAGTAGATATTCTAGTGATTCAAAATTGCACATAGTGACATAATGAGACAACTTTACTGATCAGTCACTGCTGTTAAAAATCTTTGTAACTACTGAGACTTACACAGCTGTGTCTCAGATCCTACATTGCGGCCAGAACTCTCACCGGAATGGCGAACGATGGCGGATTGTCGGACCGATACTCGGTCGGTGGAACCAGCGGGCGTTGCTGGGGGGATTTCAGGCATCTACCTCGTGGGCACGATGGCCACCTTGGATGGCCGAGAGGGGAACTCCTCCTTAACACTTAAGGCCAATGGCCTAGGGAGATCGTCCTGAACAGACGATGGCGAATCCTTTGCTGCTAGGCCCGGAAGCCATCTTGACTTCCGAGCCGCCGTGTGTGACCGTTCTATTCAACGGATACGAGGTCCTGTGGGGAATCAGAAAGTGGCCGTCAGGGTGGTCAATTTACTTACTCCGGACCTATTTACTCGAAGGGAGGCAAGCGTAACTCCCACATCCGTCCCCTAAAGGAGGGTCGGTAGGGGAGGGGGGTTTATTTAACCACTCCACTGCGCTTGCCACCGTTTTTTACACACGAATGCCTGTATTATTTCTGGCCAGCCTTCTGATTCTGGAAGATGGCTGCGCCCATGAGCACTCATATAATCTTTCTCATTTCCAATTTCATTTTAGCATCTGCCATGTTAGCACCCTTTAAATGCACGCACTCAATCTCCCTTTAGCAACGTTTTGTCGTCAATGGCGGTACAGTTTCTCACTAGGGTGTGGCCTACTGAAATAATTAAGTCCTAAAACGTGAATTTTCTACAAAACCAACATTCATACAACCGATAATCTAAAAATTGAAACTAACCGAAGGGGTGTCAGAAAAATTATGGCAGTTTATATATTATAAATATTTCTTAGCATGAAACCCTAAGGGTATGGCGATAATTGTGATGTTGAACTCATTTTTTTCAACCCTTGAGATTTTACCATACTATTTTTTAGAGAAATTAATGTAGAAATGATCAAAAATTTTATAACTCAAACATTCTAGTACAAATGCCCTTATAATAAAATAAAAATGTGGAATGAATTTACAGAAATTAATAAGGTAATAACGACAGCCCTACTAACAAAAGATCTTATGTAGGAAACGCATTTGGAAGAAAACTCTCTTAAAGTCTTATGCAGCAAAAATGTTAGTTGGGGGAATTACAGTAGATCTTCTCGGCGTAGCTTCTTCAAAAGCTCTGAAGACTCAAAGGGAGAAAAACATGAGGAAAAACAACGATCATGTCTGATGTCGAAAACCTTGAGCTAATACTAACAGGATTACCCGTTTTCAAATTTAAAAATGTATTTTTTATGGAATTCGAAAAACAATTTCAGGCATTTTCGAGTGTTTTTTGTGTAATTTAGGAAAATCGACTAGAAAATCTAGAACTATCCGGATGAATAAAGGAATACATTTCTACTATCCTTCTTCAGACGTTTCCATGTATGAAACACATGATTTAACATCCCAAGTAACAATTTTGATTTTATCAACGTTTTGTAGCGATCCAAAAACTCTAACCCTGAAACAATTGCTGCCGACTCAAAAGTCCTCTCGAGCTCTTCTATAACTCCTATGGCCTAGGTTCTGTCTAACTGGCGCATCTTATCCTGATATAAAGCTTTGTGGAAACCGACTTAGGATTTCGGGTTACATAATAGTTTAAAATTTTCCCGATTCAATTTCTTACCGATTTTGGCAACACGAGGAAAATTTAATGTTGCCAAAATGGTATGTTGCCAATATCGATCATAAATTGTGTATTAATTTATTTTCAACTTTCGTGTTCTTGTACCGACTTTTCGAACCCTCTAAGCAGAATACTCTCTTCGAATGAGTGTAATCAGTTTTGAACCTGAAATAGGACGGAATTAAAAGGTACAAAACTGATTACACTCATTCGAACTTTTGTGTGTTCTTTTGGCTTACATAATTAATATGGACTATTCACAGGTGAACGTTCATTAATTACGTAATGATTCGAAAAAATGTGTTTTTTGGAAAACTTGATGATTTTTTTTTTTAAAGAAAGGTGAGGTTAAGAATATACATTTAAAACCAGTTATCGATGCTCTAAGGATGCAGTGGAAAATAATAATGTTCTACTGCACGTTGACAACCCAATCAAGAACGTTTCTGGTTGATGGGTAGCACGTTTTTGGAGGTTACTGGAAGACATAATCTAGGAGATTTCTCATGGGGTATTGCTATACAGGAGATAAACAAAATGATCGGGTTAGGCAAAATTTTCACTTTTCAAAAAATGAGTAAATAGCTGTTATTTCTTGAAAAGTGCGTCAAATATTCTCATATTTTGACAGTAAGTTTGCGGGAACTCTTTCGTGTCACGCCAGATGAAAGTAATTGCTGCACGGAGCAACTCAGAACACCAAGGCGATTATCCGGTGAGTTTGCTCCGTGTTATTGTTTTTCAGTGGATTCTATTTCAATCATTTTATTAGTTCAGTCCTATACTATAGGTCATGGTTTGTTTGTTGGTTTCCTGACTTCGTCATCATGAGTATCGGCTTGAATTTTTGTTTCTTTTTGTCACAGTTCGAATTGCATCATGCCAATTATCTCTTCTGCTTGTTTCCTTGAATTTCACTTTTTTGAGCAATCTGACAGGTGATAGCTCACATACTATATTTCTATGTATCTATTTGAGTATATTTATTGTATACATGTGTTTTTTTTTTAAGATATTTAGCTTGACTTCAGTGCAATTCATCCGTGATCAGATCAATCATGCAGAAACAAGCATTGATATGACATACAAGTCAGTTTATGTTAAGCTAAGCTAGAGAAGATTGTTACAAACTTGTTCATTTTTTATTAATTCTCAGGGAAAAATCTATAAGATTTCTCTATTAGTTTAAACCTGGAACACTCAAATACGAATGATTTTGGTAATTTTATAAATACCACTTTAATCACAAAAGAGTAGTAAAAAAAATAAAAATACCAAATCATAGGAAGCTTCGACAGCCCTACTTAGTTTATCACGCTTCAGTTTATTGTCAATCCATTTTGAGTTCCTATAATATGGCCCAATCCTCAATATGGAAGTGGTAAACCCATTTCTCCACAATAACAGGGCAGAAAAAGTCCTTCAATCCTTGTAATTGTCCGACCGCTTCTATTCGGTCAGTGCAATTAAATCTTATTTACCGGCTGAGCAATTCTCCCGCCCATCACCAATTTCATCGAATTGCAGCTCTTCCGGTGCCGTCGTTACCAATGAATGTAGCAATATTGCTAGTGGGTCGCGATGATCCGAAATCCGGAGCAAAAATATATGTTCCTTTCCATAGCACTTGACGCCGATTTTGCTGAGGTTGAAATGATTATGATTATTTCCGAAGTGAGACTCATTCGGGGTGGACGTCTGACTGAATGACATGATTGATATTGTGATGGTTTAATGCGAATGAACTTGAAAGAAAAACGGAAACGAACTGATGTTTATTCAAAAGATCGTTGACGTGGTATTATTTACTCACACATACAAGGAAAATTTGTAAAAGAAAACATAGGAATTGAAAGATGATTGGAAGGTGAATGAAGTACAACAACGAACACCTAATCAGAACACAAAAGGAATTGTCATTATGTCGGTAAAAGTAGTCAATTGGCGATGGAAAATGACGTTTATTGAATAAATACTGTTATGGCGAGAAACATACCTTCGCAAAAATCTTTGCTCAAGCAATCCTATCGATAGGAACTGTAAATACAACGATTCTTTTCTGATGACTCTTCTGATTGAGTCTAGTCACCTACAAATTATATTACAATTTTCAACTATTCCTTATCCCTAAATGGCAAAGCAGTCAATGAATCAATTACTAGACCGTGGTCGATGATACCGACGTCGATGTACGAGCCAATGGTATATGTCGATGAGGTACTCCGAATGATCGTACCGATGTGCAATATGATTACTCTCATCCTCATATTGCTCATCGTAATCTTCGCCACTGTCCAACTCATTCGTTCGATCGAGTTCGCCACCGCTGTTGTAGTCATCCTCCTCATCGGAGCAGTCCCAAATATGGACCATAGTTGATGTAGATCCATAACTGGGATGGCGCCCTCGACCGAACACGGGTGGACGATGGAGCGTGGGAGGAACAGCGATCTGCTTTCTATGATTGTTAAGATTATGACCATTGCGATGATGATCGGTATTGCCTTCCGAGGAAAAACGGCGGCGATGATTACTTTCCGTGGACGATGAAGGGATCTTGCTGTTGTGTAAGCTGTTGGATGGAGTTTTGGCGGTTGAATTGGCACGAACGGTACTGGATGCGGAGTTAGATCTATGCAATAGCACTCGGCTTCGGCTGGTAGTAGCAGTAGTAGGATGTGAAGTAGTAGTGGTAGCTGCAATCGGTTCACCGCTTTGGTTATGACCGTGCACAGGCCAGCGATGATGAGGATGCCAAATGGTGTGTAAAACAATGTGTAGTCTACTTACGGGGCTGTTGGGGTCTACAAGGATGGGAGACTTGCCCGGACATATAAGGTAGGATTCGTGGTTTTCGAGCCGGTTGGTCTCCAGTGGACGCTGGTGAACCGTCCTTCGAAGTCCGTAAGGTTCTATGGGAGCTGGGAACAAAAAAGAGCTAGATTAATTTGAACTTAACATATAGAACATACCTTACCTTTAACGGTTATACCGAAGCTACATTTGGCACTCAACCCATCGGCATCCGTCGCTACGTAGTTCACGTAGTGCACGCCAGCTATCAACACCTGACCGGGACTGTGGGATTTGTACAGCTGCTTAATCTCTGAATCAGTCTCAAAGTTCGGTTCAACCCAGTAAACCGAACGGGAGGTCTCATGACCATCTAGTTGAACGTTGAAAGATTCCGGACAGTTGACAACCTGCGGATGTCTTCGTTCTAGGAAGAAAATACCATTGAGTTCCAGAGTTCATTTCGTAAATTCATTATTACTCACCTCTAATCTTGATCAAAACTCGACAAACATCGTTCATTGGAGAGTTCGGACTTCTGGCACGGAAAGTCACTGCGACCTCACCGGCAGGTAGCTCCGCCTCCAAGTGCTTACCCCATGCCGGGTGGGCATCGACGAACTGATGCCAATCGACGTTGGTCTTCGGTTGATCCAATCGAATCTTCATAGTGTAATGACCAACCGGAAGCACTTCGTGGACATCCGGTGGACACTGGATGTGAGGTGTCATTGGAGGCGGCGTTGTGGTAGCTATCGGAACGCAGCGAAGATTCGGCGTAGGAGTCCACCTCTGCTCTGTGTCACATACGGTAGTCCGTTTGCCAACTGGTTTGTAGCCAGATTTACAATGAAGGACACAACGTTCGCCAGCGAAGATCTTGCCAGACATGCAGGCAACTGGAAGGATCGTTCCATGCTCTGGACGACTGAGCCGAGGACAAGACTGAGCTGAAAGTTTAAACAAGATTATTGAAGAGAGCTAACATAAAATTTCAAAATTATACTTACGAACACATAGCGATTCCTCTTTATCCCATAGTCCAGTACCGTTGCAATGTTTCGTACTTGGTCCAAGTAGTTTGAAGCCTTTGTTGCATGTAATGAAGCACTTTGTACGGTAGTACAGCTCTGTCTTATGCCGTGATCGGGAGCATCTTACATCGCCGTTCTTTGGAGATGTCAACGGTTTACAACGATCTTTTATTTCAAAGCACGATTTACGATCCCTGCCCATTTTGTGCCCTGGAGGGCATACACATCGGTGGCTACCCGCCAGATTAACACATTTTGCTTTGTAACCACATCCTCCGTTGTTTCCTAGGCATTCGTTTACATCGATACATTGGCCTAAATCGTTCTTCTCGTACCCGGAGTTGCATTGGCATGTGTATGAACCTTCCGTGTTGACGCATTTCTGTTGACAATTGTTGGTGCTGGGCAATAGACACTCGTCGATATCTATGCAATTGGCTGAGTTGGATTTATCAACTGCAAATCCTTCTTGGCATGAACATATAGGAACGCCTTCCCGAAGATGGCAAAAGTGTTGGCATCCACCATTCCTTAGCGCACAGGGATTGCTAACTTCGCAAGTTTTGTTATCACTCATCAGCGCATATCCAGTCTCACATTCACATCTATACCCTCCAGGGAAATTGACACATCGTTGGCTGCAGCCCCCATTCAGAGTTGAACACTCATCTACATCTTCACATGTTGAATGATCTTCACCTAAAGTCATCCCTTCTGGACATAGACATTTAAAGCTTCCATGCTGATTTTCGCAGATGTGTGAACAACCTCCGTTGAAGTTGTTGATCTTGCACTCATCTATATCAAGACAGGTCACCTTGTCTACATGCAACCTTAATCCGGACGGACACGAACACTCAAAGCCTCCCTTCGTATTGAAACAATCATGAGAGCATTTCTTCAGTTCGTCAGAGCACTCATCAATATCCGAACAGGTCCGATTATCTACCTCTAACCGATGACCATCCTCGCAACCACAGCGATACGAGCCAGGCAAGTTGATGCAGTGATGTTCGCAACCAGCCTTGTTCGGCAGAGTCTCACATTCGTTGATATCTTCACAAGAGAACTTGTCCCGCCCGAGGATGAACCCAGAAGGACACTCACACTCGAAGGTTCCAGGCACGTTCACGCATATATGAGAGCAATCGTGGATCTTCGTGGAGCACTCGTCTACGTCGCGACAAGTTTGCTGATCGTCTTCCAACTCGAATCCAGCCTCGCATGCACATTTGTAATCACCAAGTAGATTGATGCAGATGTTCGAACAGTTTCCGTTGTTTTCGATGCACTCGTCGATGTCTTCGCATGTATGGCGGTTACGGCCGAGATCGAACCCTTTCGGGCAAGAACAGTGATAACTTCCCGGCAGATTGGTGCAGGTGTCCGAGCATCCACCATTTGTGTGTTCGCACTCGTTGATGTCGATGCAGGTTTTGAAGTTGTGGCGTTCTAATTCGAATCCTTTTGGACATGTACAGGATACCACACCATGCTCGTAATGACATCCGTGTGAGCATCCGCCATTGTTCAGCTCGCATTCATTGACAAATTCACATGTTAGCGCGTCTTCCATTAAGTAGAGGCCTTTTGGGCAGGAACACTGATGACCTCCTAGAAGGTTGATACAGATGTGAGAGCAATTTCCATTGGCTATTTCACATTCGTTTATATCCGTGCATGAATGACCGTTTTCAGATAGGCGATATCCGCTGTGGCAAGTGCAGTGGAAGGAACCTTCAGTATTGTGGCAAACGTGGTCACATCCACCCTGACTGGTGGAGCATTCATCAATGTCTACGCAGGAACTGTTATCATTCGATGATGGTTCGAAACCACCATAACAGCTGCACTTGTAGCCACCTTCGAAATTGAGACAGTTTTGCTCACATCCTCCGTTGTCTTCATGACATTCGTTGATGTCATGGCAGATTCGCTGATCGGAACCTAGCTTGAATCCCTGTGGACAGCTACAAAGTGCGTCACCATCAGGATTACAGAAATGTGAACAACCACCGTTGTTAAGATTGCAATCGTTGATCGTAGTACAAGTTTTACCATCTTCTGCCAGTTCCATGTCATCTGGACAATCACAGAAGGTTTCTCTGTTGAAGAACGTACAAATATGGGAGCAACCTCCGTTATCGGTCGTACATAGATCCATCTGTCTGCAGATACCATATTCGTCTAGCTCCTTGCCCTCTGGACAAACACAACGATAACTTCCGTAAGTGTTCAGACAATTCAGGTCCCCACATAGGTCCTCATTATCTTGTCCTCCGCATTCATCAATGTCATCGCAAGTTTTACTATCCGTAGACAATTGTAGTCCTTTCGGACAACTACATACGTATTCTCCAGCCGTATTGTGGCAGTTGTGCGAACACAGATGCCTACCCAACTCACATTCATCGATATCGTGACAACTATGGTCATGCTGTTGATACCCCGCAGGACACTCGCACCTATAGTCACCTCCCTCAATCATCCGACACACTCCTGGATTGCATCGTTTCTTGTACTCTTCCCCACAGCTGTAGACATTCCGACACGTCTTCTGATCATACTCATCCAAAATGTAAAACTCCGGACAGCTACAGACGAACCCCTCCGTTCCGTCCTTACATTCGTGCGAGCATCTCGTTTTGTTCGGATTCTCGTACAAATCAGCACAGAAATCTCTCACGCACGTCCTCCGATCATGATTCAGATGAAAGTTATCCGGGCATCTACACTCAAACGAACCGACCGTATTCACACACTCGTGTGAGCAAATACTCACCCCATCCCTGCCCTCTTCCTCATCGCCGTAGTCATCCTCTCCATCCCGGCCGTAAGCTTCGCACTCGTTTATATCTTGACAGGTCCTGTCATCGTCAGCGAGCTCGTAACCGGCCGGACAGGTGCACTCGTACCCACCGTAGGCATTCCGGCAGTGGTCGCACCCATGCTCCTGCTCTACGCACTCGTCGATATCTGGAAAACAGAAAACGTATCGAGAAGATCAATCAACGCACTGCTCGCACACGGTTCGGGTTCGATTCGCGCTCATATTTCCAATTTAGATTAGTCACTTTTTCTGAGCACCGCCGTCGAAATGTAAATTTGATCAACGATTCCGAAAAACCTACAACTGCCATTCTTGATGCCTCGTGTGTGTGAGAAACAAAAAAAAAACACCGCCACAGGGCTCAATCATTCATTCGCGAATGGGACTAATTTGGCAAACGGGATTTTCATGAATGCGAAAAATTTTTCGGTTTGGAACACGTGTGTGGTGAGCCCACCGGGCATTATTCATGCCATGCCACCTGATGTATCCGGGAATCTGCGCCCTGCCTGTAAAGTCACTGAATGATGATGAATTTTGAATCCGGAATCATGTGATGGCCCGTTATGGCGAACGGATGCGGTGCCACAGCCGGTCGCCTAAAGGAGTATAGGTACGCAAATTTTGGACGCAACGCAGTTTTCGTGGCTAATTGGCGGTACAAATAAAGCAAGCAAATGGTTTAGTGAGCTTGGAAAACATAGGTACTCTACCTGGAGGTGAACAACAACCATGCGGAAACATTCCGGAAATGTGTGCTCAGAGCAGTATAGGAATGAGCAGTTTTCGTAGATGTTTTCCAAATTAACAATATATACGCGAACAGACTCAGCAGCTTAACATCTAATGACATTCTTGTTAAAAAAAATTATGACATTGAACTGGTAGTTCAGAATGTGTGCGGTCACCTGAAAGCGGTTGGGATGGAGAGGCATTTTGCCAATCCTATTTTACTCCAAGATCTGGTAGAAAAACTACCAGCAACCGTGAAATTCAACTGGGCGCACCACCAAGAAAAGGTTTCAGAGGTGGATTTAAACGCGTTTATTGTATACTTACTTACTTACTTTCAGTCCTGGGCACCCACGGTGGTGCAGAGGGCCGAATTGAAAGATTTCCCCTGGGCGTTTGCCAGTCATCGCCTTGACCTGTGGTCAGGTCAAATTTCTGTCGACTTGCTTGATTTCGTTATTGAGGCTGCGCTGCCATGAGCGTCTGGGTCTGCCTCTGCTGCGATGTCCTGCTGGGTTCCAGTCTAAAGCTTGTTTGCAGATTTCGTTTCCACCGCAGCCGAATTTCTGTCGCTATCTACTTTTGATGACATCGACGATGGAGCTCCACGTTAGAGATCCAATTGTGAGGCCACCATGCACGAATTATATACCGCAGGCATTTATTGATGCATACCTGCAGCCGTTGCATGTTCTCCGCTGATACACACCAGGTTTCACTGGCGTATAGCAGCCCAGATTTCACGTTCGAGTTAAAAATTCGGATTTTGGTACGTCGACTGATCTGGTTGTTTTTCCATACATTTCTTAAACTCGCAAAATCTGCCCTTGCCTTCTTGATCCGTGCACCTACGTCGATCTTGGTTACCAAAATATTGAAAGCTTTGAACATTCTCCACTGATTGCCCAGCTATCGTAAAGCTGGAAGGGAACCAACGATTTGGTCTTGTTGGCGTTGATGGTAAGATCTGCCGCTGAGGAGCGATTGGCAAGATCATCGAGCTTACTCTGCATATCAGAGCGCCGTTGAGCTAGGAGAGCAACATCATCAGCCAGTTCGAAGTCATTTAGGTGCTCCATGGTAATCCACGATTTGGTTCATGGTCAATCGCACCAACCAGGATCTTGTCGATTACGATGAGGAACAGTAGCGGTGATAGTATACCTACATCCTTGCCTCACTCCAGCAACGACCCGGATGGGATCGGACAAAACACCGTTGTGCTGTACTCTGCACGAAAATGCCCTGTACTGTGCTTCAATGAGGCCGATGATTTTCTCAGGGACACCCTTGCGCCTTACAATGTCCGAAATCGATGCTTTTGCGATTAAAATAAATAACTTTTTTAAGGTTGGTTCTAGAGGTTTGGCGTGTTCTACAAAGATTTTCTGCATGTTAAAAGGCGTCTTTTGATATAATGTAATGAATGATTAATCCCCCTAGAAGTTAGATAAAAATTTTATTATTTCAAAAATTTTTTAAGAGGTTTGACGTCTTCGGCAAAAAAAAATCGTAGAATATGTCAAAGCTCCATCTCTTACAATTATCGAGATATGGAGCGTTTTGTGCAAAGTATCCCTAAAACTGGCTTTTTCAGTGTAGCTTCAACAGATAAATTCATACAGTTTTGTGAGCTTCTACAAACTTGTTCAGGACGTTGAAATACACATTTCTTTCGAAGATACTAAGTCATTATATATTAAAACAAAAAAAGTAAGAGGCAAATTTATCATATTTTAAGGTGTATTCTCACCATAAGTAACAATTTCCGGCACAAAATGGCGCAGATGGCTCAGTCGGTAGTTGAAAGATTAGACTTTTTACTATCACTGGGGGGGGGGGGGTGAAAACCCTCGTGGGCAATAGTGGGAAAGGTGGTTTAAATACAAGGCAAAAACTTATTATTTTGCATGTAATACAAGAAAAATAAATAAAAATAATAATATTAATCAAGAAGCCCGCAGTAATTTTTAATGCACTGTGTTGCTTCCGACAAAATCTTAACAACATTTTGCAGAAAACAGTAAGTTTTTATCACTTAAAGATTGGAAAATCACGAGAGAATATTGTTATAACCTGATAGTTATAACTAGAGCTAGTTCTAAATAAAAGTATTGAATTTCTTCAAACTTATGACAACGTATGCCCAAACGATTGACTACCTACCCAATAGTCATAAAATTGAATGGCTACAATGATTAGAATATTAAATGTGTTTTGATAAATACCTTCGCAATTCTAATTAAAATATTTGTAATTTCACATTCTTTAATTTATATTTTGACGATTTTCTTGTGAAAATAAAGCAAATCGTTTTTATCAAATATGCAATTTGAATATTTTAACTCGATGTTTGTGAAAAGTACTGTTACGATGGGACGTCAAAACATGTAATTGGTAAATGTCAAGAGATTAAAAATAATGTTTGAAAAAAACTTTCGCATTATTTCTTGGCGCACCCTGTATTTTATTGATTTATACTTGATATATTTCAATTGCTTCCCAGTTGGAAGTGAAACTCGTGAATTACCCAAAAAGCTGTAAATCTGCTATCGGACGAATCAAAGCTTCTCCTGATATTTTCCGATACTGTGTCCGAAGTTGAAAAGTCAAACAACAACAAATATAAATACATGAAAAAATAAATAAAAATCTTCTCTGTGTATCGATGCACATCTTGAACTGTTGATTATTTCCTCTTTCCTATAGCTAGCTTGAGCTTGATTGACCGCCCGTAGATGCTACTCCAGTATCGCCAGACCAACTACACTTACACAAGAAACCAATGAGATTATCTGCCAGGGATTAGGGGCCATCCATAAACCACGTGGTCATGTTGGGGGTGGGGGGGGGGGTGGTTCGAGCAAAGACCACGGTCCATACAATTTTTTTTTGTATGAACGAAAGACCACGCGGGGGGGGGGGTTTGAAATCTCCCAAAAAAATAACCACGTGGTTTATGGACAGCCCCTTAGCAGGCATTTTCAGTGTGTGTGAGCGTTAGTGATCTTCTATTTTAGGCGACAATGGCGCCTGCCACGTCAGGTTGCAGGTCAATGTGGGGAAGGGGAAGGAAGTGTTGATTGCAACCGTTTGTATCCACATCAGACCGAATATACCTCTGCGTCGGAGTGTTGGTGGGATATGGTCAGCAGAGGGTTCACACATTGGTGCGTGGATGCCAGGCGTGAGGTGATAGATTAGTGCGATTATTACTATGAAGCTAAAGCGGCAGTTGATTGCATAACTTGTAGGCGTTATTTGATAGATTGACACTGTGCTGTGAAAGTTGGAAGCAAGAGAAACGGTTTTTCAACCGTTTCTGGTTCTAGCGAACATATGAATATACATAAGTTGTGTATTTAGAGAGGAGAGTATAGAGAAAGTGGATAAAAAAGATACAAAGTAGAAAGAAAGGGACGGGCCAGGGATTGAACCCAGGACCTTCTGCATATGAACCAGAAGCGGTAGCTACTAGACCACCAAGCCCGTCTCCTCTTTCCTATTCCTAGCGCTACATAACTTGAATATTACCTAAAAAACTTCAAACAGTTAATTTCAAAGTAGCTTTATCAGAAATTGCCTGACCATCTGATAGTTCACAATATGAATTCAAAATCATCAAAAAATATTCTGTTTGGAAAGAACAATGCTCAAAAACGTTGTAAAATATTGCCGGAAATTACGCAATGCAGTAAAAAATACTGCGGGCTCCTAAATTATTATTTTTCTTTATTTTTCTTGTATTACAGGCAAAATAATAAGTTTTTGCCTTGTATTTAGACCACCTTTCTCACTATTGCATATGAGGGTTTCCACTCTCAAGCGATGGTAAAAAGTCTAATCTTTCAACTACTGACTGAGCCATCTACGCCATTTTGCGCCGGTAATAGTTACTTAAGGAGAAAGTACACCTCAAAATATGATAAATTTGCCTATATTTTTTTTTTGTTTTAAGATATAAAGACTTATTATCTCCGGAAGAAATGTGTATGTTGACGTCCTGAACAAGTTTGTAGAAGGTCAGGCATCGTACACAAACAACGTAACGCTATAGGGGAAGGGGGGAGTCTAGCTTAGCGTTACAAGCCATACAAAATATTTTTGGTTTTCATACAAAAACCGTTACAAGGGGGAGGGGGAGTCTGAAATCGCCGATTTAAGCGTTACGTAATTTGTGTACCATGCCTCACAAAACTGTAGGATTTTATCTGTTGAAGCTACACTGAAAAAACTAGTTTTAGGGGCACTTCGCACAAAACGCTCCATATCTCGAAAACCGTAAGAGGTGGAGCTTTGACATATTCTACGATTTTTTATTCTCTTATTATGAGCTACAACTTTGCCGAAGACGTCAAACCTCTAAAAAAATTGATTGAAAAAATCATTTTTTTATGTCCCTTATAGAGGGATTAATCATTTATTACATTTTATCAAAAGACGCCTTTTAACATGCAGAAAAACTTTGTAGAGAACGCCAAACCTCTAGAACCAACCTTAAAAAAGTTATTTAATTTTGATCGCAAAATCATCGATTTCGAACACTGTGCGCCTGAGGGCTTCCCACATGTTTCCGTGATTGAGACGGTCGAAAGCTTTTTCGTAATCAATTAACACCAAGTAGAGACTCTTGGAATTCATTGATTTGCTCCAGGATGATACGGAGCGTGACAATATGGTCCACACAGGATCGTCCGGCACGGAATCCTGCTTGCTGCCGTCGGAGCGTTGCGTCAATCTTCTCCTGTATCCGGTTAAGGATCACTTTGCAGAGGACTGTGAGAACGTTACATAGTAACATGATGTCCCGCCAATTATCGCGTACAGTCAGGTCACCCTTTTTGGGTACCTTTACTAAGACGCCTTGCATCCAGTCGGCCGCCACGGTTGCCACGGTTTCCCATATGTTGCAGAATAATTGATGCAGTAGTTGTGCGGGTACTACGGGGTCAGCCTAGAGCATCTCAGCTGATATGCGATCGACCCCTGGGGCCATGTACGATTTCATGCTACGGATGGCTGTTTCTATCTCCTGCACTGATGGAGCTTCGATGTTGACACGGGTAATGCGTCGAACCCTTGGCGGATCATGCTGAGGTGTTGATGGCGTGACCAACACTTGAAAAAGGTATCCAAAGTGCTCGAACCAGCGTTTCAACTGGTCAGCCGGGTCGGTCAGTTTATTGTATATATGGCGAAAATACCTTCAACGGCAAGCGGCGTAACACAGCTGGCAGCTGTTTCGCAGAAAGTTAAAGACGAACGAATTCGCCCGAAGGATAGATCGTTTGTCAACACGCACGTTTTAACGAATCCACCGAAAACGAATGGTCTTGAAGAAGAGTCGAGAATCGCTACCGAAAGAAGTAGAGCAAAAAAAAAATAAAAAGATCGAGCTTCCGGCACGATCGGTGGCAAGAAGTGTGCGATTTGCAATGTTAACAACCACCAAATCGAAAATTGTGCATCGTTCAAAGCGTGAACAAACTTTGTGATCGCTGTCTCACTTCGCACGCAAACTGGCCGTGCAAAGGGAAAATTGTGGGATTAACAGCTTCAGGTATCAGAAGGCCGGCTCCAGAGGCACGTTATCCTCCATTTGGGACATTTGTGCCATCGCCAAAAAAACAGCCTATTTCATCATCTACCTGAGGGAAAAGGAAGGAAAAAGGATTTGGATGGGGATAGGGACAGGTAGGGAAATAGGAAGAATACCCTGTAAGAGGGTACTAACGCACAAGCGTACCACAATGTGTTCAAACAGCGCCCTGAAAAGGGCACTGTAATAACGCATAAAGTGAAAGAGAGCCTGTAGCTCTTTACCACAGCGGGTTAAGAACAACAGAATATCCTGAATATTCAGGTCTCTGAAGTCAATTTCACTTAATAAGTGTTTACCGAATACTCGGAAACGCAGTTGCGCAAAAACTGGACAGTTACATATCAAATGATACGAAGTTCCACAATCGGATTCACAGCTATCACATGCAAATGAATCAGCTTGCTGAATATTCGCCATGTGATAGCTGAATCAGCAGTGGCCAGTCAATGCTTTGACCAGAATGCTGTAATTCTGCTCTTACAGATTTGTAATATACTTCGCCACCCTTGGAGATGGTTCAGTACAATACAATTTGGTTTGACGACATGGCTCCAAACTATTCCAGTATTGTCTGCGTTGAGTAGCAGCCCAGTTGTGAATCTGAAGCTTTACCCAACACTTCGATATCGGAATAGCTGGCTCAGGGCCAATGAAGTCATGTGATGCTCCAGTGCGAGCTAACTCATCAGCCAATTCATTTCCAGCGATGGAAGAATGGCCAGGTACCCATACAAGGTGAACAGCGTATGCTGAATTCAGCTCCTCGATTTGAGTTCGACAAGCGATAACTATCTTCGACCTAGAGTTGGCCGAAGCAAGTGCTTCAATAGCAGCCTGGCTATCTGAACAGAAGTATATTATTTTGCCCATTACGTGCTGCTGAAGTGCTGATTGCACTCCGCACATAAGAGCAAAGATTTCGGCCTGAAAAACGATGCAGTGTCTACCAAGTGAGTAAGACAGATACAGCCTTAGCTCACGAGAATAAACACCAGCACCTGCTCGACCTTCGAGAAGGGAGCCATCAGCCATACGATGCCGTCTGAAATACTTCTTTCCAGATATCCAGATGTCCACTCTTCCCGGGAAGGGAATTTCGTGGAAAATGTCCTATATGGAAAATTACAAGCAATTGTAAGATCACTTGGAGCAAGGACAATTTTGTCCCAATTCACCAAAAGTGGAAACAACGAGGTGTGTGTTGATGTGCGGTTCACAGGAGTTTCCTCTAGTAGACCGAGTACCCGTAGACGGCAAGTGCAAGAAAGTGCTTCTTGTTTGAGATGAATGAGTAGTGGAGCAACGTCAAAGAGAACTTCGAGCGCTGCCGTGGGAGTTGAAGAGAACGCTCCAGACATCGCCATTTAGCACATCCTTTGGAGATGACCTAATTTTGATTGGACCGTTCTCACATCACCCTTTTGCCACCACACAAGACATCCATAAGCCAATATTGGCCGAACCACAGTTGTGTAAATCCATTTGATATACACCAAAACCTCCATTTAGGTAATGAGTCGGGACTGCCTAAATAGAATTTTTACCTAAATGGATTCATTACCTAAATGGATTCATTTTATTACCTAAATGGAGTACAAGGTTGTCAAGAAGTTTAAGAAAGGAGAGTTTCTAGGAGATTTAAAGGAGGTCATGCAGAGTTTCAGATGTATTTCAAAGAGTTTCAGGGGGGATGGGTTTCAGGAGCCAGGAGGGAAGGGGTTTTGGAGGGTCTTAGATCAGAATTGTCATTCAAATGACTAGCTGGGCACGAAACACGAAAAACCCTGCAAAATTCCGCCAGACTGAAAAAGTTTAGAATGTCAGCTCAATTTTTATCGTATGTTGGGTCATTGTTGGACCAACATCGAACAACTGTTGGGTTTGGTGGCCAAAATAAAAACAGGTGAATGATAGGTTGATGTCGGGTTTGACGTCATCAATGCTGGAGCTGATATCAATTGAATGATGGGAGGATGGTTGCTTATCTCAATGTCAGCTGTAAATGACGCTAGATACTGACACTTTTTAACACTGCATGGAAGGGGGGGAATTTAGGGGGCATATCTCAACATTGCATCCCCCTCCCCTCCCCCATATCCCCACGCTACTTCTTTCCCGTAAACCAACCTTATACCTAATCTTAAGTACTCCAACTGATCTGAACACAACCAAATTCTATTTAGGTAACGTTACCTAAATGGAGGGACCTAAATAGATTTTACCTAAATAGATCCTACCTAAATGGAGGTTTGAGTGTACTTGGGTCTTAGACCCCAAGTTGTACCAAAAGTACGCCGGCATTGCCCGAAGGCCATACAAGCTTTCTGGATTCTGAACTCAATGTGAGGTGTCCAGGAAAGCTTGGAATCAAGAATGACTCCAACGTACTTTACCTGTTCAGTCACATCGATTTCAGAATCAAAGAGACGCAAAGGTCGAACGCCATTACGGTTTCGCCTTTCCGTGAAAAGAACAATAGATGTTTTACTCGGATTAACCGAAAGGCCATATTGGCGACACCAACCCTCAACTACCTGAAGGGCGTTTTGCATCAGGTCGAAAAGGGTGCTGATGCACATACCAACTAACAATGTTAGGTAGTCGTCGGCAAAACCATAAGTAGGAAAACCGCTATTATTGAGTTGCCTCAATAGCGTATCTGCTACGAGATTCCACAAAAGCGGTGATAAGACTCCCCCTTGGGGGCATCCACAAACACTCAATTCCCTAATCCCTGCTAGACGCAATGTCGAGAAGAGATATCGGTTTTTGAGCATTTGGTGAATCCTATTGGAAATCATTGGAGATATACCATGACTCCGTGCGGCTTCCAATATGGCATCGAAAGGCACGTTGTCAAAGGCACCCTCGATATCTAAGAAAACACCCAAACAAGATTGCTTTTGAGCGAATGCTTTCTCGATATCGTAAACAACCTTGTGTAAAAGAGTCACAGTGGAATTTCCAGATTGGTAGGCATGTTGGTTCACATGAAGAGGCACGTTGGCCAGATGAACATCACGGATGTGATGATCCACAATGCGTTCTAAGCATTTCAGAAGAAAAGAGGTCAAACTGATAGGTCTGAAACTCTTTGCTTCTTCATACGACGCACGACCCACTTTCGGAATAAACTTTACAGTAATATCCCTCCAGGATTTGGGAATATACCCTGTAGCAAAACTGCAAACAAGTAGTTTTTTCAAAACATGTTTGAAATAAGCAAATCCCTTCTGAAGCAAAATAGGATAAATCCCATCTACCCCAGGAGATTTGAAAGGAGCAAAGCTATTAAGAGCCCACTCAATCGATTCTATAGTTACAATACTCCGAGCCGAAGCTAAAGAATCATAACTACAAGAAAAGACATCAGGATCATCCGAAGATGTAATATCCACACATCCAGGGAAGTGTGTGCTGAATAAGCATTCCAAAACTTCCTCATCAGAGGAAGTCAGATCGCCATTTGGCAAACGAAGTTCGTTCACCCGGAAATCCTTAGATTTCGCAAGGATTTTGTTTAACCGACTGACTTCACTCAAGCTGGAAACATTTGAACAAAGGTTTTTCCAGCCGGATCGTTCAGCAGACCGGAGAGCTTTCCTGTAGGCCTTGCGAGCCGACCTGAAAGCCTCCGAACCAGCCGAACGTCGTCTGTTCCAACTCTTTCTACATTGTTTCCTGAGTTTCGCCAGATCAGAGTTCCACCAAGGGGTTCCTCTTGTGATCTTCACAGACCGTAGAGGGCATGCTTCTTCAAAAGCTTCCATGATGAAGGTCGTTGTAGTATCAACGGCATCATCTAAATCACTTGGAGTGTCAATGGATGGTGAATATCCATGAAATTTGGCTGCAACCAAATCAGTATAAAGATCCCAGTTTGTTGACCGAGGATTCCTGAAACGCAATGTTTGCGAAGTAACATTTAAATGTTCAAAAAAGATATAGCGATGGTCAGATAAAGATTCTTCATCTGACACATGCCAATTGGTCAGCTCGTGACTAATTCTGCTAGAGCAAAGCGTTATATCTAACACTTCCTCTCTAGCAGATACCATGAAGGTTGGGCGGTTGCCTATGTCAAGTAATGCAAGATCTGTACTACTTAAGTAGTCCATCAAACTGGAGCCTCTCAAGTTAATGTCTGAGCTGCCCCAGATGATATGGTGAGCATTAGCATAACTGCCAACAATTAGTGGAAGGCCTTTTGAAGTGCAGTATGCGATGACTTGTTTGAAAGCATCCGTAGGGGATGGTTCATCATGCGGTAAATACACAGAACAATAGACGTATTTCCTGTTGAGGTTTCCAACAGATACATCAATTGTGATAGCACATACATCTCTGGTGGTTAGTTCAGAGATGAGTGCAGCAATTATTGCGTTGTTGACAAGCACACAGGCTCGCAGCATGACACGCGAGTTTGCCATTTCATGTTTACTGAAAGTGGCAAACACCAGGCTCACAAGGTTTCCTAGATAGAAATTTCCCTTACGAAAGTAAGGTTCTTGTTCCAAGGCCACTTGGGCTGTACCATTTTGCATAAGTCTACAAAGATTGATCGTTGCTGTTCTTTTGTGCTGAAGATTGATCTGAGCTATCCTAACCGTAGCCACTACCCAAACTAGGCAAGATTTAACGCTTAACAATCACAACACAAAAAAGAACAGCAACAATAAAGCCAGATCGGTATCGATTTGAGTGCGCCAAAGGCGAGGATGTACAGAATACACTGTGTAAAACGCATAATGCGAAGCCATATAGGTGAAAATTTAAACTAATTAATAACATCTTCATAGTCCCGCCCTTTTTCAGCCTCAAGTATGAGATTGAAGAAGGGCAGCTGATTGTCTCGGAGAAACACAAGGTCCACCGCACTATTGCTCCGGTTAGTGCAATAAGGGCAAAATACTGTGGAGGGTGCCCTGGTACTCCACAGGCTCCGTTTGCGATTAGGTTTTTATAAGACCCCCCTAACCATTCATTCCTAGGCACGGTAAGCGTAAAGCCGCATAACACCTTGAATTAGGGATCACCTGATTAGTGGACTCCTACCACTGGAACAGGCGGTCCGTAGTGCTATTCTTAGCCAGTTGAACTAACCGCTACCGACACTACACAGCTATCTAGGCTAATCGGGAAAAGAAGTTAATATTGATGATCAACTTCATACGGACTCGAACAGCCTTTCGGGCATAACTCAATCTTCTGGAGGATGAAGCGCCAGCAGGAACAACGAGATCGCGAAGCGATGGAAAAGCTGTACCACGCTAAGGACACACGGAAGTTCTACGAGATACTGAACCGCTCGCGCAAAGACCGCAGAGCAAGCCGACATGTACCGAGACAATCATTGGAATATTCTCACGAGTGAGCGTGAGGTGGTCGAGAGGTGGCGGCAGCATTACGATGAGCACCTCAATGGCAACGTTGCAAGTACCGAAGGTGGCGTGGAAACAGATTTAGGAGTATGTGCACAGGACGAAAGACTTCCGCCCCCTGACCTCCAAGATATTGAGGAGGAGGTTGGCCGGTTGAAAACAACAATGCCGCTGGGGCAGATCAACTACCAAGCGAGCTTCTTAAATACGGTGGAGAAGCAAAGGTGAGAGCACTACACTGGGTCATTACCAAGATTTGGGAGGAGGAAGTATTACCGGAGGAATGGATGGAAGGTATCGTGTGTCCCATCTACAAAAAGGGCGACAAGTTGGATTGCGGGAACTACCGCGCGATCACACTACTGAGCGCTGCCTACAAGATACTCGCTCAAATTTTATGCCGCCGTCTATCACCGATTGCAAGAGAGTTCGTGGGGCAATACCCAAGTAACACACATGTTATATAAAAGTTACGACAGCGCAAGCTTTGGTTGTCTCTCTCTCTTCTTGGCGTAACGTCCTCATTGGGACAAAGCCTGCTTCTCAGCTTAGTGTTCTATGAGCACTTCCACAGTTATTAACTGAGAGCTTCCTCTGCCAATGACCATTTTGCATGCGTATATCGTGTGGCAGGCACGAAGATACTTTATGCCCAAGGAAGTCAAGGAAATTTCCTATACGAAAAGATCCTGGACCGACCGGGAATCGAACCCGTCACCCTCAGCATGGTCATGCTGAATACCCGTGCGTTTACCGCTTCGGCTATATGGGCCCGTATAGAAGTTTATTTTACGTTATTTCAACACAATGTTAGAATTACGTAAAATAAACTTCTATACAACCAAAACTTGCACTGTCGTAACTCTATTATAACATGTGTGTTGCTTGGGTATCAGGCAGGAGGCTGGCAGATCATGCAGGGATAAAGACGGAGGCCTCTTGACGGACAAACGTAAGGTGATCGTGGAAGCAGTACTTTGATTAGCTGCTGAATGGCGTGCAGAACGTAGACACGGGAGACTACGGCAATGGAGGAAACGACGATGCCAGTGCAGCGGAGGACGGACATAAACCAACTCCCACGCAGAGGGAAGTTAAGGATGCCATTTACCAGCTCAAAACCAATAAAGCAGCTGGTAAGGATGGTATCGCAGCTAAACTCATCAAGATGGGCCCAGAAAAGTTGGCCACCTGTCTGCACCGGCTGATAGTTAGGATCTGGGAAACCGAACAGCTACCGGAGGAGTGGAAGGAAGGGGTAATCTGCCCCATTCACAAGAGAACTTCAAGGTGATCACTATTTTGAATGCTGCCTACAAAGTGCTATCCCAGATCATCTTCCGTCGTCTGTCACCTAAAACGAATGCGTCCTTGGGGAGTTATCAAGCCGACTTCACGGGTCGACAACGGACCAGATCTTCACCGTACGGCAAATCCTCCAGAAATGTCGTGAATACCAGGTCCCAACGCAACACCTGTTCATCGACTTCAAAGCGGCATATGACAGTATCGACCGCGCAGAGCTATGCAGAATCATGGACGAAAACGGCTTTCCTGGGAAGCTGACTAGATTGATTAAAGCAACGATGGATGGTGTGCAAAACTGCGTAAGGGTTTCGGGTGAACTATCCAGTTCATTCGAATCTCGCCGGGGACTGCGACAAGGTGACGGGCTCTCATGCCTGATCTTCAACATCGCTCTGGAAGGTAAGATGCGATGAGCCAGGGAACGATTTTCATTCATTTTATTTGTCTAATCAACAGGCTATGTTTAAGCCCCAATGATGTTACTTAATTCTATGATTTAAAGTACAAAATATACAGTCACATGTAAAACTTACATACTAACAATTAATACAATTAATTGTTAGTATGTAAGTCAATTAATACAATACAAATTATAATCGAAACTACACATACAAAAACAAAAAGCAGCATACAGAATAAACACTAAGTAGACCTTGAAAAAAAAAAAAACAGACTGAATCTCCGACGAAGTATTTGACGAGACATGTTAAAATCAAACAGTGAAGAAACTCTGTTGAAATTACGCTGCAGCCCATTGACACTCCCGAACATGCTGTAGTTCGCCCCGCATTCGCAGCATGTAATTGTTGCGAAGAGCACGAGGTTGGACATTGATGTCTATTTGACCTAGGAGAGCGGGACATTCGATGCGTCCCTGCAGAATATGTTACCAGTAAAGCCCTGGCAGTATCTCTACGGGTCGACAGCGGTTCCAAGTGGATTAGCTGACAGCGGCTTTCATAACTTGGTAAACGATATGAATTGCTCCAAGGCAAACGTCGAAGAGCGT
The DNA here is from genome assembly GCF_035046485.1 of Aedes albopictus. Taxonomy (NCBI): domain Eukaryota; kingdom Metazoa; phylum Arthropoda; class Insecta; order Diptera; family Culicidae; genus Aedes; species Aedes albopictus. The sequence goes on along the minus strand of NC_085137.1, from coordinate 511,972,320 downwards.
ACCTCAAAAACCGTCGTTGAACGGACTCGATCTTTCCGACCCCATTAGTGTAGAACGGGTTCCAAACAACCGAACAGTACTCTAGTATGGATCAAGATAGGGCACAGTACAAGGATTTAAGGCAATAGACGTCCGTGAACTCTTTAGTTGTTCTGAATATGAATCCCAGTACACTCGAAGCTTTCCTGACGACATAGCTGATATGCTGTTTAAAGGAGAGCTGTTCGTCCAATACTACACCAAGGTCTTTGATATGACTAACACGTTCAATTTGGGTACCTGACAAATTATAATTGAACAGTACAGGCCTAGGTACAGGCCGTTTTTTGTTCGAGAACGAGATCGCCGAGCACTTAGATGGGTTGACTTCCATTCGATTTAAGGTACACCATTCAGCAAATGCATCCACCTGTCGTTGAACGAAATAGCAGTCTTCTATTGAGCGAACACGAAGGTATAGTTTAAGATCATCCGCAAAGGATACAATTGAGCGAACACGAAGGTATAGTTTAAGATCATCCGCAAAGGATAATCGCGATCCTTCGATCACCATGTTTACATCGTTGAAATAGATCAAAAAGATCAGCGGCCCTAAGTGGCTGCCTTGTGGGATACCAGATGTTGCGGCAAATGAAGAGGACTGACAATCACCTATAACGACGGACAGGCGCCGACCAGTGAGGTAAGATTGAAACCATTGCAGCAGGGAGCCATGGATTCCCAGCCGATCTAGTTTAGCTACAGCAATACGATGGTGCAATTTGTCAAATGCAGCAGTCAGATCGGTGTAAATAGCGTCTGTTTGAACGCGCTTCGACATGCTCTCGATGATATGGGAGGTAAGGCACAGCAGATTGGTGGACGTAGAGCGATCCGGCATGAATACATGTTGGTCGGAGCTAATATACGGTTTGCAATGAGCGAATGGCGTTTCCATGATGACGATTTCAAACAGTTTGGCGATGGCACAGAGCGAAGTAATGCCGCGATAATTGCCAACCTCTTGTCTGCTCCCCTTTTTGTGGACTGGAAACATGTGTGCAAACTTCCAGAACGTTGGAAATAGGCCAGTGGTTGCGGAGAGTCGGAAAACGTGAAGCAATGGTGACAGAAGGTTGTTGATTTGCATCTTAAGGAACGCCGACGGAATACCATCGGGACCCGGATTGTACGACGTTTTGAGTTTTAAGGCAGCCCTGGCAATCATATTCTCGTCAATGTCAACGCTGCTCAACGATTGCCCGAACTGTGGAACTGTGCTAGCGGCACGTGCGATGTGATTATCATTCAGCTCCTCGTCGACGAAAACACTAGCAAATTTGTCGGCGAAAAGGTTACATATATCTTGCGGAGGGGAAGCACTTTTGTCATTGAGTGCCATAGACGCTGTTCATTCGCGAATTTCCAAAACTGTTTTGGATGGGATTTGAGCGTTGGTAACGTAGGAAGCATCGCTTCGTAACTCGTTTATACTCGTAATTGATCCTCACATAGTAGTTCCAGAGTAAGGGGCTGTCCATAAACCACGTGGTCATTTTTTTGGGACTTTTTTATCGCCCCAATTAAGACCGGCTAACAGTTCGCTGATGCTGCGATGATCAGCCTTGCGAAAATCGTAGGAAACGGCAATCGGAGAAACAACGAATTCAATTGGCAACTTTGAATTGATGGCTAACAGCAAAGGAGGATGGTGGCGTGTTAATTTCACTAGAGGAGTCGGAGCCTCGCATATGAGTGGGGCGATGTCCTGTGCACTAACGAAGCAGAGATCCAAGCTGCGGTTGTTTTGGTTGAAAACGTGGTTGATTTGAGAGAGCGCTGTAGCACTGTAGTTGTCCAAAAGGCAAGACGCGGAAGAGTGAATGACGGAGCGACCTACGTCAGGATAGAGAAAGCCATTGCATGTTCTGCTCCACGTGATTTCAGAGAGATTAAAATCACCCATCACAACAACTTCATCCCTGGGATTTCCAGAATAGAGAACAATGACTGGCAATGTGATTCCATAAGTGATACTCCACGTTTGCGATCAGGTGGAATATACAGCGCACAGAGATTTTCACAAAATCCGGTCAATTTGTGTGCTTTGCGGACGACATGGAAAATATCGCCAGAACATTTGGAACGGTGGCAGAGCTGTACACCCGCCTGAAACGCGAAGTAGCAAAGGTCGAACTGGTGGTGAATGCCTCAAAAACAAAGTACATGCTGGTAGGCGGAACCGAACACGACCAGATCCGTCTGGGTAGTAATGTTACGATAGACGGGGATACTTTCGAGGTGGTGGAGGAATTCATCTACCTCGGATCCTTACTGACTGCTGATAACAACGTGAGTCGTGAAATTTGGAGGCGCATCATCAGCGGAAGTCGGACCTACTACGGGCTTCAGAAGAAACTACGGTCGAAAAAGATTCACCCCCGCACCAAATGCACCATGTACAAAACGCTAATAAGACCGGTGATCCTCTACGAGCACGAGACATGGACCATGCTCGAGGAGGACCTGCAAGCACTCGGAGTTATCGAGCGACGCGTGCTTAGGACGATCTCCGGCGGTGTGCCACAGGCGGCCACAGGCGAACGGTGTGTGGCGGAGAGGGATGAATCACGAGCTCGCTGCACTTTACGGCGAACCCAGCATCCAGAAGGTGGCCAAGGCCGGAAGGATACGGTAGGCAGCGCCTGTTGCAAGAATGCCGGACAACAACCCTGCAAAGCTGGTGTTTGCAACTGAGCGTAGAGAGCACGATGGGCGAACTAGGTCGTGCGTGACCTGGAGAGCGGCAGCCACAAACCAAGTATTGTGGCGTACTATTGTTGATTATGACTTGTCTTAAATGTGATGTTCAACAAATAAATGTATGTATGTATAAGATGATGAAGTGGAGGCCATATGCGTGCATGCCTCCATTTAGGCGCATGTAAAATGTGCGCATATCGCCTCCACTTTAACATCTTATGCAACATTGTATACGATCACTGGTTGACTGGGCATTCTGTAATAACACAAAGAGAGGATCGATGAAGAGAAATTGACAATGTCAGTTATGCCCTAATGAAAAATCTGCGTCGAATCATATCTACTAGTCAAACTTAATTTCATACCGATTTTGATCATACTTGCTGTAATGCACTATGACCAAAATAACGGCTAGTCAAAACAGATGATTCTACCATATGTGAAAGGCCGTCGCCGTACGTACGATTCCCTTTTCGGCCTAAGGACCTTTTCGGTATAATGACCTATTCAGCCTAATGATCTGCTCGGGTAGACGACTACCCTAGCAACTTTCAAAAAACATATGTTTTTCTCTAAAAACAGTAAATTTCCAAATAAGGAACGTTACTTAATTGGAGGAACTTTTATGGTGTTTGCCTAAATTGATTTTACTTGAATGGAGGTTTCAGTGTACACCAAACGCTTTTAGAACAAAAAAAAAATCAGCAAGTGGAATCGTGTAGCTGATTATCAATTTCTTATCTGTCAAGATTGCTGGATGGTTCAACGAATTGTAAAAAAAAATGGCGCGCATTACTGAATACAATCAGCATGAATAATCAGAAAAGTTTGCTGATGATCAGCTAAAAAAAGTTGCAGTGCACTAGGAAAGTCTGTTGCCCGAACACATTTTTTGTTTTATTTCGATGTTCTGCCCAAACGATTCCGATAAGCACTGGTAAATGCCAAACGTTACATAAGCCACTTCTGGTCCGCGCTTTGGTTAATTGAATTTTGCACTACACAATACAAAGTGGGACATTGTCACCTTCCGTTCAATGTGGAACGAGAACAAAACACGGAAGCAGATCCACTACCAACCTGAATTCATTCAGCGTTGTTCAGTCACCATCAGGCGGCGGCAGGGCTTATCGTTCGTCTAGCCTTGGTTGCTTTCTGAACCGCCTACCATTCCACGAGCCAACACCATTCATAGGTACGAATTGTCGTCGTCCGTGTGTTGTTGTAGATTCAATTTGCTGCAGTTCTTCCACCTCTTCTGGTTGTGGTTCCTCTCGAAGTTCTCGGAGGGTGGTACGCAGCAATGTTGCCACATGGCAGCACAATCTCGCCTTTTTGGGAAGTTCGCACATATTCACGGTGACATTTATCAGCCTGGAAACATGCATTGCACAAACGGGTCACAGTCGGTTTGCAACGTTGCTGTTTGGGAATCCAGGATGCGAGGACCCAACCGGAGGCGACCGCCAAGCATGTTAATTGTTGTTGTAATTTGTAACTGCCGATGTGATTCCTGAACCAGGAAAACTCCCCGGTCTTGGTGCTGGCTGGTGTGCGTTGCGTAGGCTTAGCTAGATACAAGTGTTGTTTTCCGCTGTATTCTGTATGGTGGCTCTGCGGAGGAGTCGTTAAATCTGTACTTAAACCGTGCACATGTTCGTGCAGCTTGGAGTAAAAGTGCGAGCTGAAATGGCTCCATGAGCTGAGCGGATGTGTATTGTATAATGTTCAGCAGATTTGCATGTTGGAAATTACCACCGACATGCTGCTCCGGATAGAGGGGATTATGCCACTGGTGAATTTGGGACTCAAAATTAGTATTCGTTGTGCGGTATTGTCTATGTTGGAAATGGAGTCTATAACAATCTTCATAACAATGCATATAACTTCGGTGGTGGTTATGAGCTAGAACGCGGTTTAGTAGTAATGTGGGTACATATATGTTTTACTCGGCTTTATAAACTTCTATGATGACGGACTTGGTGGAATGATGGCTTCAGTCATCTTTTTCTTCGCAGTTTGTATCCTTCCGTAATGTTTACACCTTTTTCTACAAATGTATATTGCTCAGTCACCATTAGCACAAGAAACGAATTTGAGACAAATATTCATTTTGAGCTTAAACCATCAAGTACATTAAAATATCAACAGTATTTTTCATGAAGACTTTCTAGAATTTTTTTCTTAATCGAAAATAAAGGTCAAAAAGCTCACGACGAATGCAATGACGAAAACAAATAAAGGAATCATTCAGGAAAAAAATGTCTATTATTTGATTTTCAACTTATGCTTCAATCGATTTTCATAAAATTGATATAAGATATTATAATACGCTGTGAAATTATGCAAACAATTACTTAATATTAAACTTTTAATCTACAGTGAATACCTTTAGCATTTAACAATTTAACATACCTTCACAATCTCCGTGAGAGTTCAATCGAAGTCCATCTCTGCATTGCCGTGGGGCCATTGTCGTTGTTGTGCTTGTGGTAGTAGTCGTCGTCGTCGTCAAAACAGGTTCCTCCCCATCCGGATTCAAATAGTCATCATCATCTTCCTCATCTGCGTCATCTTCATCCGGAGGATACAGATAGGACTCCGTTGTCGTAGAGGTGTGAGTCCTAGGTTCGATTTCCTCTGGTAAAACGTTCTCCTCCTTCTCCTCCCCATGGTGGTGCCGATGGGGATGATGATGAATTTCCACCTCATTTTGCCGCCTATCAGCACCCGCTTGCCCTTTGTCGCCGTCGTCAATCTCTGATCCATCGATTGCCGGTATTTGTGGCGAATAAGATTCCAGTTCGTTGTTCAATTGGCTGCCTTCATCATCATCTTCGTCGTCGTCGATGTCGCCCTCCGGAAGGGCTCCTTCTGAGACCATTTCGGGCTTAATTTCAGGCATTTCCGTTGTGGTTGTGGAAGATGTTGTAGGGGACATATCAACTTCATTACCATGGTGAGTGTCTTCCTCAGTGTCACCAGTATCATCGTCGTCTTCTTCTTCTTCTTCTTCTTCGCCTTCAGCGGTCTCATCCTCTGCTGGTGCTACTGGTGTTTCGGTGGAGCTGGGTTCCGGATGACGGCATCGATACGATCCGTGTAGGTTTTCGCAGCCATGCGGACAAAGCTCGGCAACTGAAGGGTCCTCACATTCGTCGATATCTGTTCGGATGGAATGGGGATGTAATTAGGGAATGATTTCTCATTGCATTGGGCATTGTATTAATTCAGGAAGAAATGTGTTATTATAATACTTTGCTTCATGTAAGTAGTAATAATTCATGCATAATGGAAATCTCTCATAATGGAATTTGTAAATTTTCAATATAAGAAACCGTCTGCGCATTTTTGTGGCCTCATATATTTAGAAAAAATAATAAGCTTTGTGAGTTTTCCAACTCTGCGATACCTTCCAGGGATTGTTTCAGATTTTTTTTAGTTTGTCACGGAAGATATTACGTGAATTTATACAAGGATCACCACTAAACAATTTTTTTTTTTTTTTTTTTTTTTTTATGGGTTTTCAGTTGGAGCTGCGTGACAGCTTGATTGTCAAGGCTGAACCCGTTATTCAAATTTCATCTCTACCAAGACCAATGTTTAGACGGAATAGGCTATGTTGCCCAATTTAACACTAGTTTTTACATTGTGCCTAAGTAGTTTTAATCAAAATTTTGCATTTTCCCTCCCGTAGATGTATTAGTCATGTATGTCTACCCTCAGTCATGTGAAGCATATGAAGCTATCAGAATAAATCTTTACCCGCGAAACCTGAAGCACCAGGAATGTTTATATCCTTGCTATTACTTCTTGGAAATAACATAACACAAAATGCTGTCTATGTTGACAACTGTGCCTATGCTATCTCCAAGAAATATTATGTAAAATGTATAGTTGAATTAATTATGGTCAAATACCAATTGAAGACAACAACCTTTACTGCGATAACACCTATGTTGGTAGCCACCTACAGCACTGGCGCCATCCCCAATGATAGACACTAGTTTTGAACATGTCATGCATGGGCTTCCAATGATACGAGAAACGAAAACAACCTAACTATTAAAACAGAGCCAATCCGTTCATTTGTCCTATCGGTGCTACCTAGATAAACCAAGTCATTTTCTCCCCGTAACCTAGAAATGTCAGCCTAGTCATACACAAGTAACGTCCTTCAGCTTAGAAACAATCAGTTTTTGTCCAAAATGTCACGTCGAACGCATTGACGTCAATAAAGTGTTAAAGTATGATCCACTGCACGAACTTGGGCCGGCCCGCTCACTCCCAAAGATAATTTGGCGTTTGAGCGGTGTCGTCACCGCTCAAACGTCAAACCATGTGTGAGAGCAAGCAGGCCAGTAGTATCGTGCAGTAATCCATTGTTCGCACGTTAGCTTCGAATCTATCAGCACTGTTATGTGCTGCAACTTTCCTTCCTACTATTCGGCTGATTTTACCAGATTTATATAAAGAGAATATTACTGGATATCATTGTAATATTTAAAAAAAAAAACAAATTTGTTTTGATAAAATTACTAATTTAAATATATTTAATTATTGTAAATCACTCAAATTATTGTAAATTTAGTAGTAAATCAAAATCAACCAAAAAACGTGGGAAAGAAAGCCCAAACAGCATTTTCAAGTCTACTGGTAATAAAAAGTTTTCAAAACCTGTTACAAAACCTATATTTCTAGTAGGATTTGTAACGATCCTCAAAACCTTCTCAAATCCAACCAACTTGGAACTATTGCTTGGGTATAGAATCTATTGAGCCCCGGCGGTCCCTCCGTGTTTATCGAGCATGTCTGATGAATATGCAAAAACATATGATCAGCCATACTCCATCTGCAGCAGCCGGTTCGTGATGAACCGTTGGAGGCGCATTAAAGTGTTAACAAGGTGATATGATTCACTAAAGAATACTGCATTACAATAACTTTCACTTTAATACCGTCAAACCCTGCGAACTTGGCCAGGGAAGGATCACCACTAAACAAATTCCTCCTAAAATTCCTCTACGGTCTCTTTAAAGAAGTTTCATTTGGATTTTTTTTCCAGGCATTTCTTTAGTGTCCCATATTTTTGGAAATTCCTACAGTGATTCCTTCAGAAAATATTCAATTGGCCGTTGCAAATAGTATTTTTCTTTTATGTCTTTATTGTCCGAGCTTCCAATATATGTTCCAGAAAGACCTCTACGACGCCGCAATTTCCTCCACTTGGATCCTCGTAACAGCCTATATGGACAGCATGATTCCATTAGGTTTGTGATTGTAAACTTTAATAATGTATTTGAACAATTTGATTTTAATTGATGTGCTTCGAAAGAATTTTTTGTTTTATAATGTTAGCTTTAATTAATTTTATTCTGTGATTATATTTTATTGTTCTTGTTTTAACGTGTTATTTGTGTGAAAAAAGCGGGTTTTTATGCCTGATTGAGGCTTTTTCCAGCCACACTTCATTAAGACCCGAGTAGGTCAGATGAAGATATATAATAAATAAATAAATAAAATAAATGAATAAATAAATAATTAAATAAATGTCCGAGACCTCTTATAGGGTGCGAGGGGGGGGGGGGGGGGGGTAGAAATAAATAAGGAATAAAGTAATAAAAACGAAAAAAAACGATTGAAAATTTTAAAACTATACCCAGTACCCACTATTGAAAAATATGTTTTAACTGTTGAAAAAATGTTGCTTGAACACATTTATTCTATTGAAAATGGAGTCATGGGCAGCCATGTTTTTTTCGCGCCTTCAATATTTTGGGATTTTTGAAGGCCCCAAAACCCCTTCCTCCCCTGACATAACACAAATTTTATATTTGCATCGGCCTGAATTCTGCCATGAATGCCTGCGGAGATTTCTCTGTGAGAAATATTTCAGGAATTCCTTTATTGATTTCCCTAGAGAATTCCTAAGTTCTTTCAGAATTTTCTCCAAAGTTTTCTTGAGATTACCCTGGAAATTAATTTCGATTTCGTATTGTAAAACTTTCCCTGGATTCATTATTTTGACATTGCTCCACGATTTTTTAAATCCCCCAGGAATTTCTTTCGGAAAGTCTTCCACAGATTTCTTTTGAATGTTGTTTGGAACATAGTCCCTGCATTACTTCAGAATTTCCTTTAGAATTTCCATCAAAATTGTCGTTAAGAGGATCCTCCACGAATAAAAGAAAGCATCCATAGGTTTCCTTAAAAAATCTTCCATTGGTTTTTTCGGGCATCTGTAAGAGCATTCCTTTAGGAAATCATCCATGGATTCTTCCATAAATCCATTCAGTAATTCTTTAAGAAAATCAACAATTCCCCCAGAAAGGAAGGAAAAGAGAGGATTTCTTGAGAAAATCTTCAGAAATTCTTAAAAAGATTATTCCAGAAATTCTTCCTGGGATTCGTTTAGAAATTTACAGAAATTTCTCCTTCGGATTTTTTTTTAGAAATTCTATCAGGAACTCTATAAGAAATTGCTCCAGGGCTTCCTTCAGATATTTCCTATTCCTATTATGGGTTCCTTCTAAAACTCCACCAGGAATTACAGAAATTTTTCTGAGGATTCGTTTATTCTTCCTTTTGCATCACGTTGGGAACAGCTCACTGGCGTAGTGTACGGTAGAAATGACCCTAATGCCAAAGAAGGGTTAAACAATTCGTCAGAAATTTCTCCAGGGATGTATTCACAATTTTTATAGCGATATCTTTGGAAATTATTAGATTTAAGATTTCCTATTAAATTCCAGATATTCCTATAGAAATTTCATCTGATATTTCTACAGGAATTCCAACACCGTTTTGTTCAGGAATTGTTCTTTGAGATTTCATCGAAAATTCTCACACTAATGTGTCCAGAAATTTCTTCAGGGATTCATCCAGCAAATCCTGCAGAAATGCATCCAGAGAATGTTGCAGTATTACGTGTGATGCAGTATTACGCAGTGATTCTGACAAGAATTCCTCTAGAGATACCTGCGGAAGTTAATACTGAGAGTTGTTTAGGATTTCCTCCAGATGTATTATTTATCCCAGAAGTTTATCCTCTAAGGATAGTTCCAATAAATTTTCCACTGATTCTTCAACCTTGCAGGACGCACGCTTGTTTGGTACTAAAACTGCAAAGTGCTCACGCTGTACAGGAATAGCGAGGATTTTTGGTAGTGCTGTACGTTTTACATCGACGAGCGTCCTGAAGGGTTAAGAAATTTTTTGAAAAACATTTCCTATTAACTTCTACGGAAATTCCTAAAAATACCTCATGAGTTTTTTTTTTCTACGAATCTCTTCAGTTGGCTTTTTAGACGGGATAAAATTTTGAACGGAGTGAAAAAAATATTTTGTCCGACTTTTAGACCCTTGGATTCAGCCTTCTTCAGGGAGGTCTAAAATAAGGTTGTTTTTATTAACAAATTCAGGGTATTTACCCTCAAAGGTCAAAACGTCGTATGAAATAAAATCTTTATAATTTTATCCTGACCAAAAAGCCAACCAAATTGGTCAGCCGTTTTTCCACAGTTTCTACAGATTTTAACATACTCTTATCTATGCGTCTCTGCAGGTAATAAGGATTTTATTCGAAGTCCTCCAGGAATTCTTCTTGGAATTTCTTCAAGAATTTCCTGGAGTTCACTTCAGCTGGAGTTCGCCCTCCTCATCTCGGTACTCCTCGAGGTTTCTTTCAGAAATGCCTGCTGGGAGTCTTTCAGAAATTCTACCTGTGATTCCTTCTGAAATTCCAATGAGGAGATATTTCCATCTCCAGAGAATTCTTCAAAATTTTGGAAATGTCTTCAGGAATTCCAGCAAGGTATTTCTTAAAAAGTTCTTCCAAGCAACAAGTAGCGTTTTATGTATTGATTGTTCACTATATAATCAGATTTGTACTTTTAAAAGTCGGAATGAATAGCATCGCGACCATTGTGGTAGCCATCTCGGAATTCTAACAACTTTAAGGAATCTTGAAAAGAAATTCCAAAAACATTCTGGAAGATTGCATGTTTCTTAAAAACTCCTGGACAATGTCTTTTGAGAATTTCCGAAGGTATCGGATGATAAATAATAAATGTATTTGATGAAAACATATCCCAACAATTGGCAAAATCGTAAAACTCATCGAATTTCTTAAGGGCATCACAAATTTAATCTTAAAAATAAAAAAAAAAATTAATATTATTTTTTATGTCCCACCTCAAAATGTTAAATTTTGACCAAAATTTTCCGAGAGGGGGGAGGGGAATGACATATGAGAAAATTGAAATTTGTATCAGCCTTATTCTTTGGAGACCTATGGAAGAACTCCGCAAGTAATGCCAAGGAAAAATGCTTAAGAAACAACTGGGGGGATTGTAAAAAAAATCCTAAAAAATCGAAAGCAAAATCTAAAAATATATCTGCAGAAATCGCAGACAAAAGTACTAGAGAAATTCTTGAAAAAACCCTCCAAGAATCTTTGGAAAAACTCCTGGAGATACCTGGTAAGGAATTTCTCATACAATTTCTGAAGAGATTTTTACACGGAAATCACCAAATTACGACATAGAAAAATTTCTGAAAGAAATGCTGCAGAAACAATAAAAAATATGGTGGAGTGCTTTTTTTTCCTCCCCTGTTGGGGAAATTAAGCCACTGCGTCCAATAGGCTGAACTTTTGTGGCATGTCCCGTTTTGATATTCGCATCTAGCCAGCTAATTACCATGTGTCAAGTAATCAGCTACTGCCACGACGCGTCGTCTCCCAGTCAGGTGCAATGGAATTGATAAACTCCAAGACCTTCCCAGGTTTTGCAGACCAGATCTCACTGGGTTGCAAGCAACCACTATTTAGAAATCTTTGCCTGCGCGTGTATAAAGCACCACAACTGCAAAGCAGATGTTCCGAGGTCTCACGTTCCGTATTACAGAAACGACAGATATCACTCTGAATATGGCCAATATTTTTCAAGTGATACCTGCTCGGGCAGTGTCCAGTTACTAGGCCAGTGTATGTACATAGAGCTCTCTTGTTGAGCTCTAAGAGCTTTTTGGTTTTATAAGCATTTGGTGTTATAAATCGTTTTGACTAATTGCAATTTTTGACGTCCATCCAATTGGATATCACCCTCTGCTCAGCCCAGCGTTTCAGGTCCATTTTAATTGTACAGTTTGATATACCACAGAATGGTTCTGGGCCAGCAAACTGTAAATTGGAACCACTTTTAGCAAGCTCGTCTGCCATTTCATTCCCTTCAATGCCACAGTGACCTGGAACCCAGTATAAGTTCACTGAATTCCCTTGGCACAGCCTGCGCAGTGAAAGAATGCATTCCCAGACAAGCTTTGAAGTACATTTGTAAGCGCACAATGCTTTTAGTGCAGCTTGACTATCTGAGAAAATAGAAATATTTGCATATCTGTATTTTCTCTCAAGGCAGATATTTGCGCATTTCAATATACCAAGAATCTCTGCTTGAAACACCGTAGGATAGTGTCCCATCGCCACTGAAATTTGTATTCCAGGGCCGTAGATTCCTGCTCCCGTTTTTATTCCAACTTTTGAGCCATCTGTATAGAATTTGATTGACCCTTGACGAACAGTGGGACCTCCGACTTCCCAATCTGCACGAGTTGTTTCGTGCAACTTGTAAGGAACATCATGGTTCTCCACAGGTTTCATCCAGTCTTTAATCATTTTCATTACTGGCCTATTTTGGAAGTATTGTGAAATGCTCAGGTGACCTACAAGATCACCTGGCATAAACTTTTCAACTCGTTCAAATCTCAGCAATTCCTTCTCTGCTTCTAATTGCACGTACTCGTGCAAAGGTAGCAGATTGAGAATCGCATCTAAAGCTTTTGATGGTGTGCTTCGCATCGCTCCTGTAACAGCAATGGACGCAAGACGTTGAATTTTCGCAAGCTTTGATTGCGTGGTAGCCTCTTTTGTTTTTGGCCACCAGACAAACGAAGCATACGTCACTTTTGGGCGGATTATGGCAGTATAAATCCACATTATCATTTTTGGTTTCAAACCCCACTTCCTGCCAATAGTTTTGGAGCATAACCAGAACGCACTTGTTGCCTTACCGATCACGGACTCAATTTGAGCATTCCAGTTCAGTTTAGCATCCAGTATCAAACCTAAGTATTTGACTCGATCACTAGGATGAATTTGTATCCCTCCAAGCCGAAAAGCTTTTAGGTTGATCTTCCTTCTCCTAGTGAAAGGGACAATTACGACTTTTGACGGGTTGATGCTAAGGCCCTCCTTAATACACCATGAATGTGTATAGTTTAGAGCCCTTTGCATTCTCTCCGAAACAGTTTCGTCATACTTTCCTCTCACTATTATGACTATATCGTCTGCAAAGCCCACAACTTCGAAACCTTTTTCCTTCAAGCTTCTTAGAAGATCGTCTACAACCAAGGACCACATTAGTGGTGAGAGGACTTCTCCTTGAGGGCAACCTTTCGTTGCCCTTACTGTTATAGAAGAACTTCCCAGCTCAGAGGTGATTTCTCTTTTTGCAAGCACAGTATAAATCCAATGTATGATACATTGGTTGAAGTTTTTGTTCTCCATGGCACGCTTCATAGATGAATAGGAGGCATTATCAAATGCTCCTTCTATGTCTAAAAAGGCGCATAGAGCTATTTCTTTTGCTGAAAACGTTTTTTCCACCTTTGTTACTAGCGAATGAAGTGCCGTAACCGTTGACTTACCAGATTGATAAGCAAACTGGAAGTCAGATAGGGGATGGTGTTTTATGTAAGAAGAATTGATAAAATCCTTCAAAACCTTTTCCATAGTCTCCAACAAAACTGAAGAAAGACTAATTGGCCTGTATGCTTTGGGATGCGTCTTGTCTCGCTTCCCCTTTTTTGGTATAAAGATAACTTTTACAAGTCTCCATTTTGATGGAACGTAATTCAATCTTAAACTAGCCTTGAACATCTCAATTAGTGGTGGAACCAACACCGCTTCTCCATTTTGAATCAGTGCTGGAAATATTCCATCAACTCCTGCAGATTTAAAAGGCTGAAAAGATCTAATTGCATTTTCCACTTTGGCCTTCGTGAAGATTTCATCAGCTAAATCTGAGGCGGTGTTTATTGTACTAGTTGACTCCAATGAATTTATACTAGGACATCCTTCACCTTCCTCAGATATAGTATCATTGGAATCCACACTTAGAACCGAACCTGGAAAATGGGTTTCCATCATTAAATCCAAAGTTTCACGAGGAGTTTTGGTAAAAGCTCCATCGTCGCGCTTCAGGTTTCCCAATTCATTTGAATGATCTTTTGCAAGCGTTTTATGTAGTCTTGCAACTACAGGAGTGCTGTTTATGTTTTCACATGTCAGCATCCAAGATTTTCTTTTCGATTTTCGTATTTCGTTGTTGTAATCAGTGGAGTGCTTTAGAGAAGCACTGAAATAAAAAGCATAAAAATGAAATCCTTGAGAAAATACCTGGAAGAACTGGAGAACCCTCTGCAGCAGGAATTTATATAGGGGGATTAGGGGCATAATGGACACCCGGGGCAAAATGGACACCCCTGTTTTTGCCGAAACCGTTGACTTTTATGTAAAACTTTTAATGCATAAGTGTAAAGGAACAAGTCATGGTTCTATTTTTCAAAAGTACCATTTATATTGCTCCAAAATAACCAAAATATCATTGAAATTGAAATATGTTTTTCATATGGAGAAATTCTTATAAATTCTAAGCAGCATCAAATAAGGCATTACGAGTGATTGAGTGTGTCCACCATAAAAACAAGTGAATTGTTACCTTATCTACATGTATACGAAGATTTAGCAATAGGAGAAGTAATTTATTTTTGATGAGAATATACTTAAAATAGCAATTTTAATGTTGTAGTCGATTTGGGGCGAAATGAACACTGGCAATTACGAATGGATGTACGCGCATTGCATACTGTTAGGCGTTTTAGAGAGTTTGGAAAAAATCAATTCGATTATTTTAGCCTAAAGTTTATTTAATTAACTTTGATGTTATGTAAACTCGTCTAACATGGAATATTATATCTGTGGTATTGATCTCCGTAGGCAAATTACTTAATTGGTCGATGTAACCAAAGAATTAGCATAAAATATGCAGAGGTGTCCACAAGCATAAAATATGCCGATAGGTGTCCATTTCGCCCCGTACCTTTCCTGACAGCCCTGAAAAACACACGGTTTACAATTCATTATTTCTTCACAATAAAGACATTCTACCTGCTGCAAATGATTGAAAAACGTAGGAAACAAGTTTAAGTTGTAAGTCAACTGAAAATATGTTAAGTTTTACTCTGTTATACAGGCCTAACGTACTCATTTGCTTAGAGTGTCCATTATGCCCCTAATATCCCTATATTTTTTCAATTCATAGACAATGCCAAGCATAGATTCTGGAGCAATTTCTGCAGGATTTCTTGAGAGAATTTTTGGAAAAAAAATTGTTTTCTAATACAACACCAAATTATCCAAAACTTCAACATCGTTTCAAAATTTGGGATAGTAATTTTAGTTCATTTAAATTCCCTCTAAATGAATTGAATCTAAACATAATTTGAAGCAAAGTAAATAGCTTGCATTAACATGAAAAAAGCAAGGGTAAACATATGAAAAATAGACCAAAATACTCAAATACCATGAAATAAATTACATCGCTCTCACTTATTTTCTTTTAAATAATTTCAAGTTAATTCAGACGTTTTTCAAAGCTTATTCAAAATTTCATTGCAGTTCATTGAATCAGGAGATATAACAGCTCAAAGTTGGCTATCGGATAATTATACCTTTTTTTAATTTGTGTAGAATAGCCCGATGTTTTCCAGCTTTGGACCACATATACATCACTAGTTGACAAACTTACAGTGGAAATTTGAAAACAAAATTATGCACTTTTCGAAAAGTTACAGCTGGTTGAATATTTTCTGAAAAGTGAAAACTTTTCTTGTCCCGTTCAAAAAAGAAAAAAAATGAAAAAAATCAGATAATATTTCTGGAGGTATTCTTCCAGAAATGTTCAAATAAATACATCAAAGAATACAAGCATAAATTCCCTACAGAATGCCTTAAGGAACCCCAGGAATTCCCTGAAGGAATTTCTGTGGTAGAAATTTCTGTGGAACCACACAAGATAAATCTTTTGAGAAACTTCATGAGAAACTTCTGAAGAAAAGTCAAGGAAAATTTTTGTGGGAAATCCTGAAGGAATATCTTGAGGAATCCCTGGAGATTTTTTTTGGGAATTCTATGGACAGAGGTGCATTGTGAATGCATACTAAGAGGAAGATTAAGTAACCCAGCGAGAATGTTCTTTCTGTACACATTCAGAAATTTTTTATGAATCCTAAAGAATTTCCAAAAGAATTTCTGGGTTTTTGAAGTTTTCTAAACTTTCTTGTAAAAATCATAAAAAAAAATCAAGCAGAAATATTCCTTCCGCGATAGGTACAGAAAAATTTCGTTTAATAATAATGCATGGAAGGATTTTCCCGAAATAATTGTTGGTTAGGCGCAATAGTGAAGTCATTTCCTTGGGGGCGCTGAAATTTGGAAAGCTTGAGTAAGAAGCTCTAATTTTACCATGATAACACTGAGGGTAGTTCCAGCGGGTATCAGGGAAGTTTCAGGGGATACAAGAGATCTCAGAGGTCTCAGAGGCGTTTAAGGGGGTCTCAATAACGTTTCAGGAGGAATCAAGGGGTTTCATGGTGATCTATGGGGATTATGGTTCTCGAGAGTCATCCGACCGTTGCAAGAAGACGTGGTCCGCAGCGAGAGAAGGGTCGACCAAGTGGACGATTTGCGGACGCTTTGCAGAGTGCGGAACTGGAGGCACACAGCCATGGACCGAGTAGACTGGAGACGACTCCTACGTACAGCAGAGAACACCCAGGCCTTAGTCTGACCGGTAAGGTAAGTAAGGGGGATCCAGAGGGATCCAGTGGGTTTCAGGGCCGCTGCTAGGGATCTCAGGGGCATTTCAGGGTATGCAAGGATGTTTTAGAGAGATTCCTAAAGAGCTCAAGAGCAAACCCTCTTGGAACTCCCTTATAGCATTCATGGAACCCCATGGAACTTACTGAAGTGCCGCTGAAATGCCTTATAGTGCCCCTAAAACGCATTGCAACACCGTTCAAAGGATCATGAGGCCCCCTGAATCGCACTTACAGTCCATTGAAACATCACTGAACCCTCTTGATAAAATTGAAAACGGAACTGAGCGGCTTCTGCAATCCTCTGAAACAACCCCCTGAAACTTCCCTCAAGCCCCCTGGCTTTAAATGTTCAGGAGCAAAGGACTTTATCGATTTTTAAGCATAATTGAGAATTACATATTTTCTGAAACTGAAAAACTACTTTTATACTGAATGCTTAACAAACCGGAGGAAATGTCCGATTGCCAGAATTAACTAAACGAACCATCGGATACTGTTTCTTACACTCTTTTACTTGTTGATAATTATGGGAAAAGTGCTTTTTCAGTTCTGGAAAATTTTCAAGGATGGGATCATTCATTTGCAATCATTTACATTTACTTGCTGTTAACTCGCTTCAGAAACATCGCAGCAAAAATCAATGTATGGAACACTTTTTCATTTTTGTTTTACCTGAATCTTTGTAGAATAATATATTAGCGTAGAATCAATAGTTAAGTCAACAGAAGGCAACAAACGCAACTCTCCACGGCGTGAATGAAATTTACATTCATCACGTGGAGAGTTGCATTCACAGCTCGCTCACGACTTTACTATGCGTGTGCGACCCCAATGTTATTCGGCAAACTTTCAGATAAAACTACAAGGTTAAATTCATCCATACATTGTTTTTCGATAGCATGCTTCTGAACTGAGATAATAGCAAGTGAATGTAACTCTTTGCAAATGAATGGTCCCATCCCTGAAAATTTTAAATTTTCAATTGAATCTTTGAATTGAGCTCGAGAAAAATTGAGTGGTTTCAAAGGAATTTCAAAATTGGCATCCAAACATAAAGAAAATAAGAAACGAAAAAAGGGAGAAATCTCTGGTAAATTCCAGCAACCTCAACAACGTAGACAAAACTACACTCTAGGAAACAAGTTATACTTTGAGAAACTTTAATTATGATACATATGTATATGTATTATTGTACATATTTGCTATGATTATCAATCATTTAATATATCGACTACATTATATTCATATTCATATTTGATCAGCATCAATCAAAGTTCAATCGAATTGTTTTTCGACTTGATATTCATCGTCCATTCGACCCAAACGTCCTTTCACCCAAACGGCATTCGAGCAAATGTCCAAAATCAGTAGCCTGTTTTTAAATAATTCGATATTCATATGGTGTCAAATCCTCCTCCTCTTCTTGGCGTAACGTCCTCACTGGGACAAAGCCTGCTTCTCAGCTTAGTGTTCAATGAGCACTTCCACAGTTATTAACTGAGAGCTTCCTCTGCCAATGACCATTTTGCATGTGTATATCGTGTGGCAGGCACGAAGATACTCTATGCCCAAGGAAGTCAAGGAAATTTCCTTTACGAAAAGATCCTGGACCGACCGGGAATCGAACCCGTCACCCTCAGCATGGTCATGCTGAATACCCGTGCGTTTACCGCCTCGGCTATATGGGCCCTAATGGTGTCAAATCATTAACAGATTTTCGTGTAAGGAACTCTACATAGGAACAGTAAATTATGAGCAAAAGCCATTTCTTATAAAGACGGACCAAACAAACTGAGCTTAATGAATTGAAAAACAATCGTCG
Source organism: Aedes albopictus (assembly GCF_035046485.1). NCBI lineage: Eukaryota > Metazoa > Arthropoda > Insecta > Diptera > Culicidae > Aedes > Aedes albopictus. The sequence goes on along the minus strand of NC_085137.1, from coordinate 511,953,818 downwards.
CAGTAACATTATCTACAACAGTGAATACATGTGAATTTCAAATTTGTATGTATTCATAGATTTCCCCAACAAAACAATAGCATGCAACGAGCTTACCAATTAATGTGCAAAGGGCATTCGTCTATTACACCGGCGCTAACCGCAACATTGTTTTTATTTTTAGTACTTAAACAAAATTCCGGTCTTTTTGCCGTCCACTCAAATCTAAGTGTATTATGAATAATTTCCAAAATATTTATTCAAAAACTACATCAACATGGCATGGACTCAAGCTATTCGTTTTTTTAATCCTCTCAGTATTTCTTTGGTTATAAATCCGTTTTTAAAGTGATTTTTATAAATTATTTCCTAGGTATTACCCTATATGTCTGGTGTACTAAGAAAGTTTTATGCATGCATGCCAACATAATATCCCTTTCGTGACGGAGCGCAAAAAAGTGAAATCTCCATACAAATTGCTCAACTTTGGATCTCCAGAACTCTTAGATTTTCCAACAAATCAACAATTATGTTTCCTCATTTGAAAGAACTACTCTTTATCTTTCGATTTCTAGCTTTGATCGCCTTTATAAATCGGAAATAAAAAATATGCGATAGATAAAACTTTTTCATGTTTTACGGTTTTTGTCCACTTTTTGTTTACCTTGTTGTGGTAAATCCCACAGGCAACGTAAACAAAAGTTTATTTACACACATTCAAGTACAAGTGATGGCTGAATTATGGAAACAGTTTACATCACTTAAAACAAAGTCTAAGCTCATGAACAAAATATGCAAACTTGTTACTGCTGAACAGCACAATTGTGCTGGTTCGTCACGAAAGGGATATAAATCCCTCTTAAATACTTTTTTCCCCTTTGAGAGAATGCGTTTAATATTGTAGCATCCCTTAGTTAATGCTGAAACCAGATAGTTTAGTAAAAAAAAACTCTTTCCCAGAACATAATCCTCAATCTTGCATGTATTTTTAATGCCCTTTGATAAAAGGAGTTTTTCCTCCTCAGCCACCAACAACCACTACTTCTATGGTGCAGTTTAGTGGAAAAACTTCGACAGAGTAGCTCCCCTCCTACCGCTGGTTGTACAGAGAATGAACTCACAGCATGAAAATATTGTTCACTAACTTTTGGGGATCTCCATTCAGCGGTAAAACCACCACCCACACCATAGACCGGATAGAAAGGAAAGCGCAGCATAATAAATGTGAAAAGCTCCTAAGCCAAAGCTCGCCCCCGCACAATGATTGCAGATATAATTTAATCCTGACGGGCTGAAAATATTCGCCAAAGTTGATATTTATTGAAAGGAGCACATGTTTATGCAGCTCAGCTTGTATCGCACTGCCAGTCAGTCGACTCGCGTCGCGAATAGACGAGAAACTTTTTTTTATCCTTCACAGAAGGAGCTGTCTTTTCCATAGCAGGTGGTGATGTCGATGCGCAGAGGGTGGTACGCCTAAATAGTTGAACATATTTGAGGTGAGCTCTTGGATGCAGTATGGTTGAACAAATGGCGAACAGCAGATGATGAAAAGATTCACCTGAACGGTGGGTAGAAGTTGGTATGAGCTCAATGTGTTGGAGCATATATTGAAAGAGATTTTCAACTACAAATATGTAATTTGAAGTTTTACCCATTTAAAGACTTATGGTGAAAGAAGGATCAGTATACTAAGAAACACTAGAGAAAACAATACTACTGACAAACCAAAATCGTTACTGGGAACTAAAATACTGAAAACCCAGATGAAAATCAGCTTTCACTTAACAATAAATAATTCGCATATCTTATCTAAAAAAGCTGTCGAATCATAGATATTCCAAAACATAAAATAACACGACCACTCTGATATGGTCGACCATCAATTTTCCCACGCCTGCAAAAAAAAAGTATGCTTCCCTAGAAATGGAATAGTTTCATATCAAAATATTTTCGAAACCAAAGCCACCGGAAAATAACTCGAATAGTCGACTCACAAACATACTCACACATCCACACAAAAGATCGCGAACAACAATGGAATGAAAGTTCCCCTAAACACAGGCCAGCTAGATGACCCATTTTATTGTGTGTATGGTGAAAGGATAAACTGCATCAAGAGGCTGATCCACATTCAAAAAATAAAGACTGGAACAAAAAGGCCCACGTTTGGTACTGGATCGTGGTGGTGATGGTTTTTATTGCCTTTAAATGATCAGAACGGGCAATCTATTAGGGTGAATGCACATATAATAGGCAGTAACGGCAGTCTCTTAAGCTTTATTGACCAAATTTATGAAGCAGATAAAGGTGCCAAAGGAAAAAAAACGTTGAAAACATAGATTTATTACTGTGATTTAAAAAAGAAATAGAACATGTAATAACAGAGAATAAAATACATCAAAGACAATTATGATGATAGTTAAAATAGATTAGATATATGTAGAAAATAGCGAAAGTATAAAAGAAGGAAACTTCAGTTTAGAAAAGAAACTGAGAAAGCACAAGAAGACATATAAACAAAAAACGGATTAGATGACGCCAATTACGTAAAAAAATAAGAAGAAGTTAAACAATTTAAGATGCAAGAAAGTTTAATATTTGAGATATGATATTTTATAAATGGAAAGTATTAGAGCATTTCCAACTCAACACACGAATCGCTCGTACGCGACCTATTTCAATTGAAATGATTTTTTTCTCATTTATCCTTCTATCGAAAAATATTTCCACTTTATTCGTTTTCCAATATTCCTTCCAAAAGGGCGTTTGAAAAAAATGTTGGATAGGAAATAATCAAAATTGACAACGATTAATTCAAGAAATGACCATGTTGTCGATTTTGAACTGATTATATCAAAAAGTTGTGAGATTTAATGCTTTAGAGAGTTTTTTAAGATTATTTTTACGATGATTGGAAAAATTGCTATAAATTGCAGAAAATTGATACAATTTTGGATCTCCACACACTTTGTATGGAATGAAAAAAAGATGAAAAAAATTCAAACCTCATTTACTTGTACTTCTAACCCCGTCATTTGCTCCGTTTTTGATAAAATATTAAGCTCCCATACATTTTTCTACTTTTTTATTTTTGAAATTTGCTGTAACTTAAGTATCGTTAGAAGTATGAAAAAAATATTTAGTATATTTTCATTGAAACTTGTACATAGAATCTATTTTTGATATAAAAATCACAAAAATGGTTTCCTTTTGCTCGTATTGTAAATCACTGAAAAAAAAAAATCGAGAAATAATGGTTAGAAGCGTTTGACCGCCATGGGCTTCTTGGAAAATTTTGAGGCTGGAATGTAACTTTCAACAAAAAAAAAGTCGAAGGGTAAAGTTTTCAAAAAATAAAAAAAATATGTTATCTAACATTGAACCTCAATGAATATTACTATCAGTGTAGTTTTTTTTTCTAAAAGTCTTTCAATTTTCTTAAATATTTTTCAAGACATCAATTCAATCCAACAAACAGTTTTCAAGTTATATTTTTTATGGAATACACTTCGGTTATGTTCACGCATTTTTGTTTTTTGAATATAGTGAAGAAAAAAGAATAAGGTGTCGATGCAAAACTAAATGATTCATGAACAATATTTCAATCAAATTTAAACATATCGAATCAGAAATGGCAAAGTTGTTCTTGTTTTGTGCAGGAAATGCTCTATACTTTGTTAATAATTTTAAGTTGAGTTAAACGTTTTGCAGAGCTTATTTTATTTACTATGAATTGAAACATCTTCACAGACAAAAAATTAAAAAAAAATCAAGTTTAAATTTTTGTAAAAAATGGCTACGTTTATTTCGAAAGTAAAATTAGGAAAAATGCACATATTTTGATGTAAAGGGTGAGTCGTTAGTTATTGTGCCACCCTACCTTCAAGTGATTTGCAAATTGTCTACAGTTAACGAAATGAAACCAAATTTTTACTGTAGTTTAGTATATGTATGTATTTCAACTTTTTGGTATAGGTTCAAATTTAGGATGCGTTTTAGTGAAATTCACGACATTTTCAATTAACGCCCTCCATGTGAACATGTTCAGACTCCACTTGCAACAAATAATTAAAATCTCTGGTTTGTTTATGCGCATCGTGCCTGGTTCTCATCCAGCTCCAAGCGTATGTTTCACTGAAAACCGTTCCTGAAACCTATTGACGAACATTAAGATGATCCGATAATGTATAATCATCAATTGTTCCAAGGCGCTATACCATGATTTTAGATTTAACATGTGATTGTACAACATCTTTTTTAGAACTGCGAACTAAATGTATTCTATATCGAGCGGAATCTCACTGATAACTGCTCAATTCATTTTATGTAAACAATAGACTCTACCCGGGTAGAGGAAAAGAGCTCAATAATAGCATATTTTGATATTGAGATCAAAATGTGATATTGGTTTGATTGATATAAGAGATAAAAGATCTGAAAATAATATCTAAAATTTACTCCTGGAACAACATTATCAGATCATATTTAGATCTTGTAAGATCTAACCAATAGCAGCAAGCTATGCGTTTGATCTTGAAATATCAAATTTTGATATTGTTCAGTTGTTCTAGGAACATTTTTCAGATATTATTTTCAGATCTTTTATCTCTTATATCATTCAAACCAATATCACGTTTTGATCGTCAGTACTTCACCTCTACCCGGGTAAGGAGAAACTGTACAAAATTTTGTTGATTTTGGTGAAGTAGGAAAAAAGTTACGTTAGTTTGAAAATGGCACAATAATTATCGACTTACCCTTTAATAGTAAATAATTCATGACATCTGTATTCACTTATTTCAAATTGATAAATGTCGAGTCTAAGATGGCATAGTTGTTCGCATTTTGAGCTGGAAATGTTCAATTATGTGAACAATATCTTCTCTGTAAATTTGATTATATTCTAACTATATAAAACATTTTTTTTTTGTTTTTTATCTTTATTGACGAGATATTTATCCCGAAGATATGTCATTTCCTAACCCACAGATTTACTTCACATCCGAGGGAAGAACACACAATTTGTGAGTTAATCGGAAGTGTGGTTCGAACCCAGATCATCGGCGTTATATTCAAGTGTTCTAATCATTTCACCAGATACGCTCCACTAACTACAAATATAGAAATAAAACCTAAGGAGCTACTAAAATATGCAAAACAACACTAAGTTTTACGAGGGTTTACGATACAAGAAAATTTGCAGAGTAGCTATTACTGGAGTACATTACTTTATATTTTAAAAAAAAACTTCGCCGATATTGTATATTTTTGTCAAGTATTCTGATTGAAAATATTATTACAGCCTACCTCCTTGGTCCCGAGACTATGAAAACATTGAAATTTAATACATTTGCACACGTTACTTTTTGAATGAAAACTGACATTTAGTAGCTCTTAATCGTTTAAAAATATCGAATAAATTTTGGACTAGCTGTGTTTAGTTTTCAAATCTTTCTGTGATTGACCTTATTACGAGATCAGAATAGGGTCTCGACATTCTAAGATCTTTTACATTGATGTTCTATGAAATTCCTGGGAAAAGAACAATAAAATAGGGAAAACAAGTACTGCAAACGTTGACGACTGGGAACACAGACAAGTGACAAAAAATAGTTGAGAAAAGGTAAAAAACCGAGAAGCAAAAAAAAAGAAAAAAAAAGAAAGAACACATGGATAACCAAACTCTGAAGAAATCAACAAAACTACGAAAGGAGAAGAAGCTGAGCAGTCAAAAGACACAAAAAAAAAATAAAACCAAAAAGTCGAGAAACATGTGAAGCGGTTGAGAAGCCTGTTGAGAATTCAGAGAGAATCAAAAGAAACGCAGAATTCGAAAAAGTACACACCAAATTACAATTTTCCAAGATAAATTAATGGAACTGTATCGGCAAAAAATAGTTTGCCGAAAATGCAGCAATGATAGCTGAGGAACCAACAAAATTAGAAATAATTTCAGCGAGAATTATTTTGCTGATTGGATTACTGGTTTTACAGCATGGCAAAAACCAGCAAAATATGGCTGTTTTCCAGCGAAAAAAAAATTGCGTATATAAAATCTAGAAAAAAAAAACAATTAATTAAGAGGATAAAGATATTGCTGAAAGAAGAATCAGCAGATGGTTGAGAAACAAAGTAAGATAAAAAAAGCCTTTTGTAATCCAAGAATTGGGAGAAAATTAAAAATTTTGAAAAAAAAAAAGGCAGTGACAGCTCATAAATCAGATCAGGCATTGAAAGAAGAGAAACAAGAGAAGAACTTACAAATGAGGCGCGCAGAATCAAAGGAGTGTAAGTGACTATTTCGTAGATTTTGAGCTGAGCATATCATAAAATTCTTCAGATTCTAAGCTTTCAGGGGCTTTTTTAAGATTGTTTCTACGATGATTAGAAAAATTACAATAAAACAGAGAAAATTGGGTTGATTTTGAAACTCCTACATTTTGTATGAGATGAAAAATTGGTCCAAAACTTTGTCACAACGCCCTCTAATATATTATTTAGGACCGTCTTCATCTAGCAACTGTACGGACTGAATGATGCTAGGTACTAGACAAAGGACACACGGAACGAATCTAAATCTAAATATCATTTTTCGTCATATAAAATCAATTTAAACATATTTTGGAAGGCGATTCTCTTCAATTGGTATTTTTTGTGAATTTTGGTTTTTGATTTTTCTAATTTATATTTTTGAACATCCCTACACTTTAATATTATTCCTGCAAGCCTATTCAGGATACCGATTTAATAAAACGGAAACATTTTGAGATTGTATAATTATAGTTGCAAGACTTTTTTTTTCATGGAAAATATTCTTTTTCTTGTAATTTTAAGGAAAATAATTTTAGAGTGTATTCAATTTAGGGATGATAGGATGATTAAGGATAAAATTTATATATGTTAATTGTTGGGATTCAATACAAAAGAAATAATGTCATCTTAAAAGTGACCAAAATATCAATTTTTCAATGGATTTTTAAAAATATAAATACTTTTTAAAAGACACTAAAACCCATTTTGAGACATACAAAACAGTTCTAAATATCAACCAAAAATAAAAAAGTTTTGATTGCTCAGTAACGTGAAAATACAAAAATGCTCAAATTATACCACGTCTAAAGGCGGTGCTGGGTATTAGAGGGTTATTTATTCACCCGTTATTTCGAAACGAGGACTATGGCTTCTTCAGGGAAATAGTCACAATATCCATGTCGAAACATTTTGAATTTGAAAACTCGTTTTAACAGCCTATAACTGCTTATCTGTTGACAATCAATAGAAAACAGTACAAAAGCTACAGTAGCCTTAAATTCGACTAAATAATCCAGAAATTCAGAGGAATTAGAGATTTGCCAAAAAATGTAAGTGAAAATTGAAGACGAAATAAAAAAAAGGCAAAAAAGTAGAATTTTTGATCATAGGAGGCTGATTCGCAGCAGCTTCAGCACTTAGCACAGAAAGAGAAACCAACGAATCCGTGAAAGAAAGAGAAGCCAGACAATCATAGAAGCTAGAGAAGTTATAAAATATCTCAAATAGTCAAAGACGAAAATCAAATAACAGTGATCAAAGAAAAAGATCCAAAAAATCGAAAAAACAGAAAACACTAAGAAACATATAAGACGAATATAGATTATACAGTAATAGAGAGGGAAGTAAAGAAAAGTAGCAAGAATAACGAGAAAACAAAGAATTGATAATTATGACGGATGCAATAAGAGAACAGGAAAATCTGAGAAATCTTAAATGATGGAAAGGATTATTTGAAAAAAAATCTACAAAGACAAAGAAAACAGATGCATCTTGACAACACTTGATACCAGTAATAGTACAAATATCTGCCTACATTGGTTCCAACAGCATTACAAATCAAGCCTTTATTTACAAAACATCATATGTTAAAAAAAATAGACGTTGAAGTTCCTTTTTCACATAGCATTGACGAAGAGAAGTCGTGCACTGAAGTTTTTTAACGACGGTAATAGCACCGCGTAAAAAAGCGTTATTTTAAAAAAAACTTCATAAATAAAAACCGCGTTTAAAAAAAATGCCGTACAAAAAAACGTGTTATTTCACGGTCAGTCACGGTAGACGTGGTCCTGACTAATTACGCGGGTTTTTGAAAAATCGCAGTTTTAACAACGTTTTCTGAAAAAAGGCGGTTTTTACGCGGACCGCGTGAAAAAAAAAACCGTGTGAAAAAACCGTTGGCGAAAATTTTCAGTGTATAGGATAATTTACACTACTTAAGAGAAATGTAGATCAGTGGAAAAATATTAGGAACGTAAGGAAATAACATCCTGAAGATAATAGAAGATAATAGCCTTTTCATTTTTCTTGCTCTCTCTCCCAAACAACCATGAGAAACAGAAGAAAAAGTGGGCTGAAAAAATGGCGAATGGCCCATCTCTCCATCCTTCTCGTATTTATCTAGGAAAGTGTGCAAGAAAAGTAAAAAAACTGGCAACTCCCGTGAGAATAAATGAAAAAAAGAAATCCATGTTTTAGAAGTTGAGGAGACAGTAATATAAACATGAACAGGGAAATAAGAGTGAAAAATATACTTTTTTAGACGGTGTCTGTTTTCAAAATAAGGTCAACATTATTCAAAATCCTAATAAATTTCATATACAGAGACTGTTCTACATATTGAGCTGAGAGTCCTCAAATTCATCCTCCTCAAAATGATGATTTTAAGTGCTGTCTGTCTCTTATTTTATTCATTTTTTTTGTTAGAAATAACCACGAATAATAACAAATAGAACGAATTCAATAGGTCCCGTAATCGCTTTTTTTTTAATAGGATATGTTTGGGAGCCTAAGATTACTAATGACACCGAGACTTCATAATCATGATAAAGATTTTTTTTTCTTGGTGGCTCACCAGGCAAGTGACCCATACCTTTCTCTGGTGAGCAATCAAGCAATCTTTTTAAAATGCTACAGAAATGAATCAAAAGCAACACATTTGTAGTACAATGATACATATTGCCCATTTTACTGGCATTTTACCAGATTTGCTGGTATGTCTTAAACATACTGGAAAAACTTGTAATTAGAAGGCACGAAATGTTGCTAATTAACAGGAGTGTGTTGTGGATTGGCATCTAAGCCGAAAAGAGAATAGAGATGAGTTTGTGAAATAGGAGTGTTCACGGTGCGGCTTCGGAGTCAGTTTGGCTTTCTATTCCGCAGAACCATTGCCTGTTCTGTGGCTTAGTTGGTTAAAGCGCCGGTCTAACGAATACGTCGTCGTGGGTTCGAATCCCACCAGAATGCGATTTTTTTCACAAATTTCATCTCTCAATTTGTCAATTAGCAACATTTCGTGCCTTCTAATTACAAGTTTTTCCAGTACATTTGTAGTAAATTATTGTTATAATTTCTTCAATATAGACATATTCAGCACCATGATGTCAAATCTTCGCCACCTATTGGTTCAAATACCCTACAGCCACCGTTGTAGAGCAGTCACCCCGTTCGTCAAACCAGATGGTCTGTATTCAATTTCGAAACCCGCAATCTGTGCCGAAAGCAACGGAGGAACACTTTCCATCAGTCACTTGCATGTGGGGGTACTCTGTCGATTCCAGTGGTGATGATTTGATGAAAGGCAGGATTTTTCATACCCTCTTCCAACTCTACCGCCCTTCCACCGGAAAATCTCTTTGACGTTTTCCACGATGAATGGCGAAACTTTTTACTCATATTGCCATTTTTGTTGGATAGACTTTTCAAACCCATGGAATGCACTGCTGGTAGCACTGGTAGTAGTTGGTTCAAGCACACACTAAATGTAGGTATATGACTAAATAGAGCAGAAGCGAAGCATCAAGCGGCGGCAGCCAGGCAGCCAGCCAGCCATCCAGCGAGATATGTTTGCATAACAAAAGCATCAACGGCGGAAGAATGTTTGAGGATGAATAATTTATGACTTTGAAATGTAGTTTCGATGCAGATTTTCCGCACGGGGCTCGTCTCGCAATCGGTGTCGATGTTCCGGTAAGCAAGTCAACAAGCGTTCGTTTCGTTGTTTGAGTGAAACTTGTAAAGCTCTGAAAGCTGAATATTCATCGTCAAGAATTAGTTTCGAGCGAGATAGAGTGATGGAGAGTGCAGTCGGCCGGCGGCGGCAGTAAAAGAATGCCAAATTGAGTTTCGCAAACACGGGGGATGCACCTAAAATCCTATCATACCTTGGCAAGTTTTCCAATCGTCCCCCAGGGAAAATCCCTTCGGACACAGGCAATACGTCCGGCCCATCGTACTGAGGCACTGATGGGAGCAGCCGGCCTTCGGACATTCACCGGCGTCCTCACAGCTGTGGCCGTCCGCCGAGAGACGAGTTCCCGGCAGTCCTTCGCAAGTGCAACTGTAACTGGCCCACCGATTGATGCAGGTGTCCTGGCAGGGGCCGTGGCCATTCCGCAGCAGGCACTCGTTGATGTCTGAATGAAGAATGAATGGTTGGAGAAGAGGAGTCGAACCGGATGAAATGCTTGGTTATGGGAAAAGTTAGTGAGTACGAACATTGTTAGCCACGGTTTGGCAGTTTGATTATTGTGTTTTTCTGATGATAATCTCAGATCAACATGCCACGAAGGATTAAATGCTCTTATGATAAGTACATGTAAACACATACACATAATACTATATTTTTGAAGGTTGATATAATACAAAACTGTTACTTTTTTAAGAATGTCAAAGCGATTTTAATGTTAAATTTCATTCGATTGAGTGTAATGAGTTTCATACCTTTTGATACAACCCTCAAATGCTTATCCTCGTATTTTGACTATCACTTCCAGTCTTCCTTAGTCTCAGACTGCAAGCGGTATTGGAAAAATGCGTATCTTTCAAAGGGTAAGCATTAAGGGTGGAATTAGACGGTTAAAAACTAATAACACTCAATCGCCTCCCTTAGTAGTAACTAAAAGTGGAAACCAATGCAAATTTTCACCTCATCACAACTTATCGATCGTATTTTTATCATTTGTGATTGAACTGTGCACTGCTAATCGATGACCAGGTGCAAAGAGGTGGCAAAACGAGCATGATGTAACTTACAAACGATTGTGTATACATCTGACAGTGCTGCCACTCGCGCGCCCGATCAGCTGCACCTCACCGAATGGGTTGATTGTAGAGGATATGGCGCTAATGCTTGACACGCACACAGATTCAACATTTGCATATACCGACACTACTCGAATGTTCCATTTTTCATGGAGCAATTTAATATTTCTGTGTGGAGAATTAGCATATGCATGTATTCATTCCGCAAACATGGCATTATTCGTCGCATAAACAAACAGTTCTTTTAGGTACTTTAAAGGGTGAGTCGTTAATTATTGTGCCACCCTACCTTCAACTGATTCGCAAATTGTCTACAGTTAACGAAATGAAACCAAATTTTTACAGTAGTTTAGTATATGTATATATTTCAACTTTTTGGTATAGGTTCAAATTTAGGATGCGTTTTAGTGAAATTCACGACATTTTCAATTAACGCCCTCCATGTGGACATGTTCAGGCTCCACTTGAAACAAATAATTGAAGCTCTCTGGTTGGTTTATGTGCATCGTGCCTGGTTTTCACCCAGATCCAAGCTTATGTTTCACTGACAACCGTTCCTGAAGCCTATTGACGAACATTAAAATGATCCGATAATGTATAATCATTAATTGTTCCAAGGCGCGATACCATGATTTTTGATTTTAGCATGTGATTGTACAACATTTTTTTTAGAACTGTTAACTAAATTTATTCTATATCGACCGGATCCTCACTGATAATTTCTCAATTCATTATATGTAAACAATAGACTATAAGGAGAAACTGTGCAAAATTTGGTTGATTTTGGTGAAGTAGGAAAAAAGTTACGTTAGTTTGAAAATGGCACAATAATTATCGACTCACCCTTTATCATTCTTTAAAATTTTTGAATGGAGTTGACGCACTCTTGAGAATAAAAATCGTTTTTTTGTTGGCTTTACTTTTATTATTGATATAAGCCTCAGTACGGAGGAAAGATTTTTTTAACAAGTTCTAAATAAAAGTGCTAAATACTGGAAACACTTGCAATTAGAAGGCACTAAATGTTGCTAATTGACAAATTGTGAAATGACATTTGTGAAAAAAAATCGCGTTCTGGTGGGATTCGCTATTCGCTAGACCGACGCTTTAACAAACTAAGCCACATAACAGGTAATGATTCTGTGGAATAGAAAGTCAAACTGACTCCTGGGAATTTAGGTGGAGTTAAAGGGGGTTTCTAGAAAGTTCACAGAGAGCCCAAAAAAGGAAATCCAAGAGGCTCAAGGGGCGTTTCAGGGTGTTGTTTCAGAGGATTTGAGGAGCCTTATAAGGACGTTCTGGCTGTGTCGTTCTGTATTTATGGCATTTTAATGGGATTACGAGGAATTCAAGGGCATTTCAATAGTATGAAGGGGGTTTCAGGGACGTTTCAAGAGGCTTTAAGGGCAATTTAGAGGATCTTAGGAGCTTTTAAAGGGCGTTATACGGATTTGAGGGCATTGTTTCAAGGCATTTCAGAGTTATTTTAGAGTGTTTCATGGTGTTTCAGGGACATACTAAGGACGTTCTTAGAGGTTTCAGGGGTTTCAGGGGGTTTCTTGAGCCTATTAAAGGCGTCCAAAGGGGTTTCAGAGGCAATTCAAATTGATAATAATGATTGGCGTTTCAATGGAATTACGGAGTTTTCAAGGACGTTTTAAGGCATTTCAGGTCAAAGTCGTGTCAAGGAGTTTAAAGAACACCATTCAATTAGAAGCCATTTCAGAGGCGTTCCAAAAGATAGTGTGACGTTGACGTGGTCTCTGAAACTTCCCATGTAACGCATCTGAGACCCTCCAAAACACCCAAAAAATGCCTGCGTAACGCTTCTGAATCCTGCCAAAAATGCTCTGCAACTCAATGATATACCTCCGGAATCCCTCTAAAACCCCTTCGGACCCTATGTTATGCACCTGAGACACCCCCCCCCCCTACCGAATCACCCTAAAACGCCTGCGCAACACCTCGGAAACTAGCCTGAAATGCTCTGGGACTTTCTGAAATGCCTCCGAAACCTTTTTAAGGTCCACTCGGACGCACGACCCATTCAACGCACAAGGAAACCACCGAAAACGTACCTTTAACGCTTCCAAAACCCGCCGGGAACCCTCTGAAACTTTTTGTATTGATTTCGAAAACCCCCTCTCCTGGTACCCCACTGGAACCCCTTAGGGCCCCCTGAAACGCCCCTGCAACCGGCTTTGGGACAGAAGGTCGAAGGACAAAAGGTCGAATGGACAAAACGTCAAAGGGACAAAAGGTCGAATGGACAAAAGGTCGAATGGACAAAAGGTCGAAGGGACAAAAGGTCGAATGGGACAAAAGGTCGAATGGGACAAAAGGTCGAATGGGACAAAAGGTCGAATGAACAAAAATTTTAGTAGACCACTTTACCAGCTGGTATGTCTCGCTTATAAGACAAAATGTTTTCCAAGCCTTTGTTGCCGCTCTTTGAGAGAAACATTGTGGTGCTGTTATAGAAATCATATGCATTTCAGCCACTAACATTTCTATAGGAAATTTTTGCTTCTTTTGTTTTAGGCTGTTCTTTCAAGCTGTGTTAATGTAGTATTTATTTAATGGCAATTTAGTTTAATTTTATGTTCAGGAATTTTTGCTTCTTAAATTTATTGGCTGTTCTTTTAATTTTTGTCACTGAAATAATTATTGACTCCTTAGAGACTTATTTTTTAATCAGAAATTTTGCCTTATTCTTTTCAATAGCTGTTCTTTCTAACTGTACTGCAGAAATATTCATTGACTACTTGTTCTTAGTGATCATCTCTTTGATTGATAGGTAGATTCTAATGAGTAATAACTAATAACTAATAAGTAAACAATTTCATTTTGTTTGCTCATACAGGCGTTACGCAAAAAATTGAGAATTTTTGATCCCCCTGCCCCTGTCTTATATATCGCTGTAATGATTGGAGTTTCAAATGACAATATTCCGATCTATGATTCACCCTTCTTCAACCCATAGGCTGCTCTTTCAAGGAATATTATTTTCCATATTTAACCTTAACGAATAGCATTACTTTCCATCATTTATGGGCATCTATTTCGAATTGCAATGCGGTAATAAATTGCTTCATATAAGCTATTGCAAGTTTTAGTAGATACCTTCCTATCTTCCAATAATGAATGTTTTGAAGTTGTTGAATAATTTTGGTATTACTGGTTCTATTTTAAAATCGTTGTTTTTCTGTCGAATTCTGATAACTTTGTCATGTCTTCCAATTTGTCTTTAGTCTATTCAACCTCTTTGCCCTTTTCGACCTTTTGTCCATTCGACCTTTTGTCCATTCGACCTTTTGTCCATTCGACCTTTTGTCCTTCGACCTTTTGTCCTTCGACCTTATGTCTTTCGACCTTTTGTCATAGATTCCCTGCAACCTACCTTTGCTATCCCCTATAAACACCCCCTGGCCGCCGTTGCAATAAATAGTTACCGTCATTATTAAATTTTCTTATGCACAATATTGGTTCTAAGTATCTTTCCCTCTTTTTATGCAGGGCACAAAAAAGGGGGCATAAGTTAAACAAAAGCGGGATACAAAAGGGACAATCCTTAATTCATCTCCTAAACATCTAATTTTGGTGATTTTATTCAACTTTTAGCTGATTTGAGGTTCTTCGAAAGGCTGATTTAAGGCTTAATAGGCGCTTAATCAGTAACCAATCAGGTTTCTTTCTTGTGGTTGGAAAAAAACCTTTCGTAAGCTAATTTCTCATCATTTGCGGCACTCAATTCCCAGAAGAGATAATGGAATGTTCAAATTAATTTATGGGAAAAACTGGGAATCGAACTCGGAACCTCCTTATTTAGTCACTCACCTTAATATATACACCGCACACGCACTTGTACACATATCCTCGAGAACGAGAGTATGTGTTACTTATTGTGTCTGAATAATCAAAAACATAGGATGAACTAAGGCTGATTAAAGCTGAAGATGCTATTATGGCACTACAAAAACTTGCGTAGGTCAGCTGTCAAAACATATTTGATGAAAGGTCGAACAACAGATGACTATCTCTGCATTTTGGTGTATGTTCTAATGCTGGATACACGGATGAAGAATATTCTATTTAACTTGATATTCAGCCATCTATGTATTACTGATTAAAGAGGTTGAATAAGCCATATTTCAGACCAATATTCAGCATAGTGTTCAGCCATTGCCACTATTAATCAGTCAATATTCAGCTAATACTCTCACAGTTCAGCATCCATTGTTACTTGGGTTGCATTGTCTAGTGTCTTACTACGTTAAAAGAGCGAATAGCTCACTTGAATCATTAAACGCTTCTCACTCCTCGCTCTTCATATCATTCCTCATTCCTAGCTACTTAGTAAGTAGTACTTACTATTCACATCTAACTCACTGATTCCCACTCGTCACTGATTCACACTTCTATTTCTTCACTTTTCAATGTTTACTCTTGCTTACTTCTTTTTCACTTCTCACCGCACTTCTCACTCATGTCATCACACTTCTCACTCCACACAACTTCCGTCTCACTTCACATTTTTCACTATCCACATATTCTTCATGACTTTTCACTGATCACTTATCACTGGTCACTCATTACCAGAGCGTTCATGATTAACAAAATTTTTAATCATGATTAATCATTGATGATTTAAATTTCAATTTCAATGATTATTAATTAATTTGGTTTTTAGGATGATTGAAGATTATGATTAATGATTAAAATTGGTTTAATGTGTGATTAGTGATTATGATTATTGATTAAATATGTCTCATTGATTGAAAATCATGATTAATCAAGATTAATCAATCATTAAAAAAAAACTGGAAATAATTAAAATATATTCGTTGTTAAAAATATTTTTGAAGTTTCAAAAATAAAAGGTAACTCTGTCTGGGGGATTTTTATTATTTAGATCAGCATTTGAACCAATTCAAATTGGATCATATATTTTATATGGTAAATCATTTTTGGTGATGAATGATTAATTACATAGCGCAACATTTTTTTGTCTCAAGAGCAAACTTATGTGTCTCTCACAGATTTTGGGCCGCTGAATCCGAATCTGAGCTCAGATTTGCTCCACCACGTCACAATTTTGAGCTATACCTCAATTTATAGGGCAAAATATGCAATTTTGGGCTTTTTTGACTGCAAGTCATAAGGCATGACAATATTTTTTTTTGACCAATCAAAGGATAAATTGGTCAATTAACATCTAAATTAATGACTCATGCAAAATATTTCGTTTTACCAAATCAAATTTGAAAGATTCAAGCATTTTATGTCAATATGTAAACTTGCATGCAACTTTTGGAGGGTGACTTGTATGGGAAATGTCGTACCTAACATAAATCGCTTAAAACTATCAAATTCGATGTGGTGAAATGAAATATTTTGCATGAGTCGTTAATTTAGATGTTAATTGACCAATTTATCCATTGATTGGTTAAAAAAAATATTTCCATGCTTAATGGCTTGCAGTCAAAAAAGCCCAAAATCGCATATTTTGCCCTATAAATTGAGGTATAGCTCAAAATTGTGACGTGCTGGAGCAAATCTGAGCCCGGATGCGGATTCAGCGGCCTAAAATCTGTCAGAGACACATAAGTTTGCTCTTGAGACAGACCAAAAGCTAATTTTTGTTACGCTGTGTTATTGAATATTATTTTTTCTTATGATTATGATTACTGAATAATGATTAAATTGTGAAATTAGCGTGATTACGATTAATGATTAATGATTAAATTAGACATTTTTGTGATTATGATTAATGATTTTTGATTAATCTCAATTATTAATCATTAATCATGATTAAATTTATGATTAATCATTAACGCTCTGCTCATTACCACCATTACTATTCACTCCTAACTTCTCACTCCTCACTTCTTACTCAAAACTGCACACTATTTACTGCTCACTCCTCACTTCTCACTGATCAATCTTCTTTATTTACTTCTCAATCCTCACTCGTCACTACTCTCGTCACTACCACCAGGGATGCCATATACACAGATTTATCTGTATTATACAGATTTTTGAACATCCGTACAGATTGCATTTATATGAAATACAGATTTTTCATTTGTATGGGATACAAACTTTTGACCCATATTTTGTATGGGATACAGATTTTTGAACGAGTGATACAGAAAATCATCTGGCATCGCTGCTTACCACTCAGCTTTAGCAATGCTGAGCATAGACTGACTTTACATGTCAATGGTTGCTCCTCCGTGATTGATCTGATCGGATACAAATTGCACTGAGATCCGAAGAAATAAAGGCACTCCACTTATTCTCGAAGTGCAATTTTAGCTGCTCATACACTTTCCATGAAAAACAGTGCCGGCCAAGTCTTTGCAGTAATTTGGGAAAGGAAAGGAATGTTAGAATGTAATGGTTGTTGCTACTAGAGATTGAGAGCACTCTGTGTCTCCGCACAACCAGCACGGATAGGGTGTTTGTTAGATGGGAAGGATGGGAGAGATAGATAGATTGTGTGTTGATTACTATGAAGGTGAAGCGGCACAGTTCGCTGGTTTGCATAACAGATAGAAGGATTTAAAGGTAGGAAAGGGGCGAGCTAGAGGTTGGACCCAGGACCTTCTGCATATGATTCAGACATGGTAGCCACTAGACCACTAAGCCTGTCAATGTTCACTCTTGCTACTCAGTCTTAACTCATCTCTGCTCATTCCTCACTTCTCACTGTTTCACATATATCACTCATCATTATCCACACAGGTTACTCTTCACAGCTTACACCAATATCTCACTCCTCACTGCACAAGCCACATTCCCTCACTGATCACTGCACAATGGTCCGAATCCACGTTTTAGCAGGAAAAAAATCCGTATCTCTGTTTTCGTTAATTTTAGGCATTTGGTGTCTTCAGAGAAGTTGTTTGAATTTGTTTGCTGCATCTTTTCCAAAAATTTTTGATTAGGGTGGTCCGCGTCTTAACTCAAATCTTAAATAGAACTTTCAAATTTCAAGCCATATGCGATCGAGTTCTTCAGCAAAGTTGTAGGCAATGCTATTTTGAGCAACTTTGCCGAATACGCCGTTTATCTAGCTCTTAATTTGAATAAAGTAGGTCAATTTTAAGTTTTGACTTAGGGTGAGCCCCCTAAAAACGGTTTTTTCGCAATAACTTTTTTATTTGATTTTTTTTCGAAGATGTGAGCTTCGGAGAATTTGAAGAGCAAATAATGACGCATATTTGTTCCGAATATTGCACGTTGCTAGGTCTTGTCATTCAAATGTTATGGGCAATTTTGATTTAAAATCAACGATGTCTTCAAATGCTTATATCTCTAGGAGCTGGTAAAATAAAAAAAAGTTCTTTAAACGGCATTTAGAAGGTCACATATAAAGCCAAATTTGGAGCAAATATTACAAGAACGTTATTTTTTAAATTGGAATGAATCGACTCCAAAAATCCCCTTAAAAATTGAAAAAACTACTAATAACTCATACAATTTCAAAGATAGAGTCAAACTGTCTTTGGAAAAAATGTAGGTTTTTACCATGCCTACAAGTTTTCCATACACGGTTTTTTTGCAAAACGTGAAACAAAAGCTTGAAATTGATAATTTGATTCTTAGGGGTACATGCTATGTTTTTCTAGGTAATCAGAACGATTATATTCTTTAAAAACAAATTATCAATTTCAAGCTTTTGTTTCACGTTTTACAAAAAAGTCGTGTATGGGAAACTTTTAGGTATGGTGAAAACCCACATTTTTTCCGAAGACAGTTTGACTCTATCTTTAAAATTGTATGAGTTATAAGTAGTTTTTCGATTTTTAAGGGGATTTTTGGAGTCGATTTATTCCAAATTAAAAAATAACGTTCTTGTAATATTTGCTCCACATTTTTTTTTATATGTGACCTTCTAAATGCCACTTAAAGAACTTTTTTTATTTTACCAGCTCCATGAGATATAAGCATTTGAAGACATCGTTGTTTTTAAGTCAAAATTGCCCATAACATTTGAATGACAAGACGTAGCAACATGCAATGTTCAGAACAAATATGCGTCATTACTTGCTCTTCAAATGCTCCGAAGCTCACATCTTCGAAAAAAATCAAATAAAAAAGTTATTGCGAAAAAACCGTTTTTGGGGGGCTCACCCTAAGTCAAAACTTAGAATTGACCTACTTTGTTCAAATTAAGAGCTAGATAAACGGCGTATTCAGCAAAGTTGCTCGAAATAGCATTGTCTACAATTTTTCTGAAGAACTCGATCGCGTATGACTTAAAATTAAAAAAATCTTTTCCAGATTTGAGTTAGGACGAGGACCACCCTAATCAAAAATTTTTGGAAAAGATGCAGCAAACAAATGCAAACAACTTCTCTGAAGACAACAAATGCCTAAAATTAACGAAAACAGAGATACAGATTTTTTTCCTGCTAAAACGTGGATTCGGACCATTGTGCACTGCTCACTCCCTACTCTTAATCACTCACTTTTTACTCCTCATAATTCGTGGGACAGCTTTTCATGCATTTTAATTGAACATATGACTTATATAGCTTTTGAGAAAAAAAACATGGGGCAGTTTATGTTGAAAAATTGAATAGACTTTCGAGAATGACCAGTAGTACCTGAATTCCTGATATCCTAAGAGAAGTAATTGCAAAACATCTGGCTCAAAAAAAGTATTTTAAGAAATCTTGTCACCAACACTCCATAATTAGGGTCATTAGAATTATCATTTCTTTAAAACTAGATTAAAGAAAAGTAATTGAGGCAGGGATTTTTCTATACGTTAAGAAAGACCGACCAATTGAACTGAAGTTCGCAAAATACGTTAACCTGTTTCATATTAATCATCTCCCTCGATGAAAACAAAAAAATAAAGAAATGAATCGACAAATAGATAAGCATCGGCATGTATGTAAGTTTGGGGTAGCAAGGGATGTTCTGGTATTTTTATTACCACATGCATCATGTTGTTGTTAATTTCTTCCAAACAAATTTCTAAATCAAGAGCTTCCGAATCACTGGTAAAAGTTTTCGCCCAATAGTTGGAAAAACATCTATGCTTAGTCATGTGCGAACCACCTGCACCCTTAAACGAAAGTACACAATGCACGAGTAACTTTCAGGCAATGATTGAAAATACAAGGGGTTTCCACTACCGGATGAGTCATACTAGATCAGCAAATTTGAACACATACAATTTGGGAAAAGACAAAGAAAAATGCGTTCTCTGCATGAAAGTTACTCGAGCAATGGGTACATCTGGCTTAGCGTGTGGGTTGGTAAGCAGCAAACTACCATCAGCACCATTCATTACCCATGTTAATTTGCTAATGACTGGGATGAAATCTGCGTGCGAATGAAATGAAAAAGCTTTTTCCAAGGATCATAGGCGAAACTACTTATTTTTATGCATTGCTGTGAGATATGGGGCGACGAATGATGAATGGATGAACTTATGAATATATGTTTGTAGTGCACCCCCTGATACAAATCCGTAGTTTCGCCCATGCCAAGGATACGAAAAAAAACCTTATCAAGAATGACTGGTGCAAACTATGTCGTCGGGATGATGGCACTGATACCCAACGGGCTCATCGCCGCACCAAAAGCCGAGCGAGCGTTCATTCTCTTGTGGCTACCAACAGTAAATGAAGACAGAAAACACCCTGCTCCCGTCATCATCGGATCGGTGTAACCATAGCAAATACACAGCATCCGAAGTGGTTGTAGGTAGGTAGGTAGGTACCTACCTACCCACTACTGTCACAGAGATCCGTTTGTGGGGCTATCCTTTAAGTGGCAGCAGCTTTTAATTTCACGCTCAGCGGCAATCGTAAAACTGCGGGAAAATTGCATCAACTCGCTCTGTTAAGAAGACGGAACGACGACCGACGGACGATGGTCTATGAAGATGAGGATGCGATGCGGTGTGGAAGATAGTGCTTGTGCTGAACGATCTCATCTACCACCGCACCTTACATTAGATATCTCGAGTCGACGTCATCTCAGGGACGCAAGTCCGTCCGGCATGGAAAAGTACTTAGACCCGTATATTTGCTGCTACCGCAGCTGGTTTACGTTTTGTATCCTCTTGTTAGAAGAGGAAGAAGAAACCCTTGCACCGTGATAAATCTTTTCAGCTACCAAAGCGTAAATTTCCGCAATTAAAAATGTTTGTACAAAGTAACGTTTCAAGTTGTGCCTCGTTTTTGCCTTTCTCGTACACCAAGGTGTACCGAAAGGCTATATGTTCACTCCAAAAATGAAATTTTGCTAGAGCCCCCGGAGGGGCAAGTTTCATATACCAATCGACTCAGCTCGACGAGTTGAGATTATGTCTGTGTGTGTGTATGTGTGTGTGTGTGTATGTATGTGTGTATGTGTACAAATAAAGGTCACCTGACTTTTAGATAGTAAATATCAACCGATTTTAACGATCGACGGCTCATTCGACGTGGAATCTGGTCCCATTATTTCCTATTGAAAATGGTTCGGATCGGTCCAGCCGTTCCGGAGTTATGGCCATTTAGGTGTTCCGGATTGGTACCTCTGGAAGGGGCCAGACTAGGGGCCAGACATGAAAATGCACCAAACCCATGCATGCGACCCATCAAACCACGGCATTTACGATTATCTGATGAACGGTAAGCATAAAAATACTCTCAGACTATATCTAAACCGGTAGTGTTCCGATACCTGTTCTGGGTGTCCCGCCGGAAGTGGCCAAATATCAAATTAAACATAACTCATGCATGCGACACATCAAACAGCGGCTTTTTCGATATCCTGATCAACGGTTAGCAGGAAAACAGTATCAGACCATATCTGAACCGGTAGTGTTCCGGAACCGGTTCCAGATGTCCCACCGGAAGTGGCCAAATATAAAAGAGTACCAAACTGATGCATGCGACACATCAAACAGCGGCATTTTCGATAATCTTATGAACGGTAAGTAGGAAAGCAGTATCAGTTCATATCTTAACCGATAGTGTTCCGGAACCCGTTCCGGATGTCCCACCGCAAAAGGCCAAACATAAAAGTGTACCAAACCCATGCATCCGACACATCAAACAGCGGCATTTTCGATAACCTGGTGAACGGTAAGCAGGAAAACAGTATCAGACCATATCTGATCCGGTAGTTGTCCGGAACCGGTTCCGGGGGTCCCGACGGATGTGGCCAAATATAAAAGAGTACCAAACCCATACATGCGATACAACAAATAACGGATTTTCTGAGAACCTGATGACTGGTTATCAAAAAAATAGGTTAGGACCACATTAGGGACAGCCGGTAGTACCGTAACCAGTTCCGGGTGTCTCTCCGAAAGCGGCTAAATATAAAATTGAACTGAACCTATGTATGCGACACAGCAAAGTTAGGATTTTTTGATAACTAAGCAAGCAAGCTCAGACCAGTGAAAAAATGTTATACGCATATGGTCAAATCTCAACCTTTACGTAGTAATTGAACTATACATGTTTTTGACTTTGCTTGTCTCAAACTGGCTATAACTTGAAAATGGTCAAACTTATCGCATATGAAAGATTATTAAATTTGCTACCAAAAAGATCTTGGAAAGTAGTGTTTTGCCTTTCTCGTAAACTTAGTGTACTAAAAAACTATATGTTCATTGTTCACTCAAAAAACGATTTTTCGAAAAAAGGCTCTGTGGATCAAGTCACATATACCAATCATCTCAGTTCAACAAATTGAGATTATGTCTGTATGTGTGTATGTATGTATGTATGTATGTACGCAAAAAAAGTTCACTCATTTTTATGGCACTTCCCATTGGCTGATTTTTCGGATTATAGCTTGAATCTAACCGGAATTGTTTGCTATCAAAAATGGTCCAGATCGGCCAAGGCGTTCCGGAGTTATGGCCATTTCAGTGATCCGGACCAGCACCGGTAGAACTGGCCGCATATAAAACTGAACTAGCCCCATCATGCGATGTATCAAACTGCGGCGATTTATGTAACCTTTAGCATGGTTGACGAGTTTTGTGCGGAAATCAACACTGGAGACCAGAAGCTGTTTTTAATAGAGATTTTGGGGATATGTCTGGACTCCTAAAATGGCGACTAGAATATCTAAGATGGCGGTCTGAAATCTAAGATGGTGGCTTCAAATTCAAGATGGCGTCTGTTTAAAGAAGCTTAAAGCTCTAAAACCATGCAATATAAGTATACAGGGTGTTAGGTACCTGAGTGCAAACTTTTTAGAGGGTGATAGAGGACCATAAATGGAGAAAAAAATTGTTCTACGCATATGGTCAAATCTCAACCGTTACGTAGTTATTGAACTTCCCATGTTTATGACTCTTATTGCCTTAACTGGCAATAACTTGAAAATGGTCAAACTTATCGAAGTTTTTTTACCCTTATTCGAAAGATTATTGAATTTTCCAACAAATGGCATCTTTGAATCGATTGGTTTAGTTAAATAGCTAAGTTTTCTAGAGCAAAATAGCTAAAAATAGTGTATTTTTATTGGGTTTTGTCAATTATCTTTGAAACATGCGTAATAAATTAAAATTCTTTCTTTGGCAAAGTTGTAGCCCCTGTTACACTCTACAATTCGTTCTTTGAGACCAAACTTCTAGCTCTTATCGTTTTCTTGCAATTTTGATTTAAATGTGCGGTACAATGCGCAAAAAAGTGCTTTCCATGACAGTTGCAAATTTATGATCTGAAATGCGATGTTAAAATCAAAATTGCAACAAAACGATAAGAGATAGAAGTTTTGTGTCAAAGAACGAATTGTAGAGTGAAACAGGGGTCACAACTTTGCCAAAGAAAGAATTTTAATTTATTACGCATGTTTCAAAGATAATTGACAAAGCCCAATAAAAATACACTATTTTTAGCTATTTTGCTCTAGAAAACTTAGTTATTTAACTAAACCAATCGATTCAAAGATGCCATTTGTTGGAAAAGTCAATAATCTTTCGAATAAGGGTAAAAAAATTTCGACAAGTTTGACCATTTTCAAGTTATTGCCAGTTAAGGCAATAAGAGTCATAAACATGGGAAGTTCAATAACTACGAAACGGTTGAGATTTGACCATATGCGTAGAACAATTTTTTTCTCCATTTATGGTCCTCTATCACCCTCTAAAAAGTTTGCACTCGGGAACCTAACACCCTGTATATGGTATGGGGAAGATATCCGGAGTCAAAAAACAACGACCAGAATGTACAAGATAGCGATCTAAAATGCAAGATAGCGGCTTCAGTTTCAAGATGGCGGCTGTTTGATGGAGATTTAGGTTATAACGGCTGTTTAATGAAGTTTTATGCTCTAAAACCAAGCAATATTGGTATATTTGCTATGGGAAGACTTCCAGAGTCCAAAATGGCGATCAGGATATACAAGATGGCGATCTAAAATTTAAGATGGCGGCTCCGAATTCAATATCGCGGCTGGATTCCAAAAATGGCGACTAGAATATCCAAGATGGTGGTCCAAAATCCAAGATAACGGCTCTAAATTCAAAATGGCGACTTTTTAATGAAGTATATTTTTCGTAGGGAAGATGCCTGGACGCCAAAAATGGCGACCAGAACATCCAAGATGGCAAACTTAAATCCTAAATGGCGGCTTCAAATTCAAGATAGCGTCTTTTTCTTAAGAGTTTGAGGCTCAAACATTAAAAGCCAGATAAACGATATGATTTCTGATATCATGAAATGGATTTCTATTAATTGTATGAAAGTGCGATATACATAAACATTTCGCTTGAGTTTTATTGAAATGGGGTTTCGAAGGCACGAGAAAGGCGCCATCACCGCTAGGTGGATTAATTAGGGTTTTTTTTAAGAAGAGTTGGGTGCGAATTGAGTGATGTGGCTATGATGGTTGACGGTTGTTTTATGATGGTGGGAGTAAACTGGGTTAACTACTTTTCGAGGGCATTTGAACGTACTTCTGTATTACACAGTGATAGTGGTGCAAAGTACTTGTGATTAAATGATGATGCACTGTGATTTCAATGTATGAGGCGAGGCAATGTAACAGTGACACAAATCTGTGACGTGGGTTTCATTCTTTTAATTAGGGCTGAAGCATGTTACTGGGTACATATTCAATTCTTTGCTTATATCCTGTAGAGACATTGATTGTAGTCCTGAATAATCCTTGCAGATATGTTTTTCAAAACGCTATGAGAACTTCCCGGTGAAAACTATGCTTCTATCAAGAGCTAGAGCCTCAGAAAAATATCCTGGGGATTTCCAAAAGAAGTTCCCGAGGAATCCCTAGAGAAGCTTATGAAACCCAAGGCATTACTGGTGAAATTCGTCAGGAATAACTAGTAGGTTTCCTGAGAAACCCTTGAGAAATACCAGATAATTCCTCAAAAAAATCACAACAAATCCCATCAATTACTCTAGCGAAATCATTGGAGATATTCCTGGCGTACCCCTGGGGAATTCCCTGAAGAATTTCTAAAAGAACTTCTGAGGACTCCCACAAAATGTTATGTTGAATTCCGAAGAAATCCTGACGGGAATTCTGAATGAATTTTTATTCTCAAATTTTGAAAAAATCCCCCAAAGGAATTCCGAAGGAATCCCCTCCAGGGAATTCCGAAGGAATCCCCTCCAGGGAATTCCGAAGGAATCCCCTCCAGGGAATTCCGAAGGAATCCCCTCCAGGGAATTCCGAAGGAATCCCCTCCAGGGAATTCCGAAGGAATCCCCTCCAGGGAATTCCGAAGGAATCCCCTCCAGGGAATTCCGAAGGAATCCCCTCCAGGGAATTCCGAAGGAATCCCCTCCAGGGAATTCCGAAGGAATCCCCTCCAGGGAATTCCGAAGGAATCCCCTCCAGGGAATTCCGAAGGAATCCCCTCCAGGGAATTCCGAAGGAATCCCCTCCAGGGAATTCCGAAGGAATCCCCTCCAGGGAATTCCGAAGGAATCCCCTCCAGGGAATTCCGAAGGAATCCCCTCCAGGGAATTCCGAAGGAATCCCCTCCAGGGAATTCCGAAGGAATCCCCTCCAGGGAATTCCGAAGGAATCCCCTCCAGGGAATTCCGAAGGAATCCCCTCCAGGGAATTCCGAAGGAATCCCCTCCAGGGAATTCCGAAGGAATCCCCTCCAGGGAATTCCGAAGGAATCCCCTCCAGGGAATTCCGAAGGAATCCCCTCCAGGGAATTCCGAAGGAATCCCCTCCAGGGAATTCCGAAGGAATCCCCTCCAGGGAATTCCGAAGGAATCCCCTCCAGGGAATTCCGAAGGAATCCCCTCCAGGGAATTCCGAAGGAATCCCCTCCAGGGAATTCCGAAGGAATCCCCTCCAGGGAATTCCGAAGGAATCCCCTCCAGGGAATTCCGAAGGAATCCCCTCCAGGGAATTCCGAAGGAATCCCCTCCAGGGAATTCCGAAGGAATCCCCTCCAGGGAATTCCGAAGGAATCCCCTCCAGGGAATTCCGAAGGAATCCCCTCCAGGGAATTCCGAAGGAATCCCCTCCAGGGAATTCCGAAGGAATCCCCTCCAGGGAATTCCGAAGGAATCCCCTCCAGGGAATTCCGAAGGAATCCCCTCCAGGGAATTCCGAAGGAATCCCCTCCAGGGAATTCCGAAGGAATCCCCTCCAGGGAATTCCGAAGGAATCCCCTCCAGGGAATTCCGAAGGAATCCCCTCCAGGGAATTCCGAAGGAATCCCCTCCAGGGAATTCCGAAGGAATCCCCTCCAGGGAATTCCGAAGGAATCCCCTCCAGGGAATTCCGAAGGAATCCCCTCCAGGGAATTCCGAAGGAATCCCCTCCAGGGAATTCCGAAGGAATCCCCTCCAGGGAATTCCGAAGGAATCCCCTCCAGGGAATTCCGAAGGAATCCCCTCCAGGGAATTCCGAAGGAATCCCCTCCAGGGAATTCCGAAGGAATCCCCTCCAGGGAATTCCGAAGGAATCCCCTCCAGGGAATTCCGAAGGAATCCCCTCCAGGGAATTCCGAAGGAATCCCCTCCAGGGAATTCCGAAGGAATCCCCTCCAGGGAATTCCGAAGGAATCCCCTCCAGGGAATTCCGAAGGAATCCCCTCCAGGGAATTCCGAAGGAATCCCCTCCAGGGAATTCCGAAGGAATCCCCTCCAGGGAATTCCGAAGGAATCCCCTCCAGGGAATTCCGAAGGAATCCCCTCCAGGGAATTCCGAAGGAATCCCCTCCAGGGAATTCCGAAGGAATCCCCCTCCAGGGAATTCCGAAGGAATCCCCCTCCAGGGAATTCCGAAGGAATCCCCCTCCAGGGAATTCCGAAGGAATCCCCCTCCAGGGAATTCCGAAGGAATCCCCCTCC
Organism: Aedes albopictus; assembly: GCF_035046485.1. Classification (NCBI taxonomy): domain Eukaryota; kingdom Metazoa; phylum Arthropoda; class Insecta; order Diptera; family Culicidae; genus Aedes; species Aedes albopictus. Next base: position 511,926,450 of record NC_085137.1, on the reverse strand, counting down.
AGGGAATTCCGAAGGAATCCCCCTCCAGGGAATTCCGAAGGAATCCCCCCCCAGGGAATTCCGAAGGAATCCCCCCCCAGGGATTTCCGAAGGAATCCCCCCCCAGGGATTTCCGAAGGAATCCCCCCCCCCAGGGATTTCCGAAGGAATCCCCCCCCAGGGATTTCCGAAGGAATCCCCCCCAGGGATTTCCGAAGGAATCCCCCCCCAGGGATTTCCGAAGGAATCCCCCCCCCCCAGGGATTTCCGAAGGAATCCCCCCCAGGGATTTCCGAAGGAATCCCCCCCCAGGGATTTCCGAAGGAATCCCCCCCCAGGGATTTCCGAAGGAATCCCCCCCCCAAGGGATTTCCGAAGGAATCCCCCCCAGGGATTTCCGAAGGAATCCCCCCCCCAGGGATTCCCCCCCAGGGATTTCCGAAGGAATCCCCACAGGGATTCGGAAGGAATCTTCTCGGAAGTTCTGAAGGAATTGCCACGGGAATTTCCACGGAAATACCCGAGGAATACGCATAGGAATTCCGAAGAAACTCTCACGATGATTCCGGAGGAATTCCGAAGAAACTGTTATGATGATTCCGGAGGAATTCTCACAGAGAATTCCAAAGAAATCCCCACGATTTCTAATAGACCAGTGTGCCGCCGCGCCACACCGCCACGCCACGCCACCGCCGCAGACACTTTTCGTGGCGACCGCCTCACTTAGGATTACCAAGTGATGCTCCCAGGAGATCTATCAGGGATTCCTCCAGAAAATTCTACAGCGATACCAACAGGGTTTCTTCGGAGATTCTTCCAGAAGTTCCGTAAAAAAGTTCTCATTTAATTCCAATTAGGGATTTGGGCTGCAAAACGGTGAGTCGACAAGGAGAGCGTCCAATATAGCTCTGGTCCTCACAAGTTCCTACCTCATGCTTCCACGGGTCAAGCGATGACAAAGACCGCCAGCTAGGAGTTGTGTGCTTAGCTGGTAGTGCAGCCTGGGCACTGTTGTCCTTCTGACTTCAGCTAGATTGAGGAGGTACGATTCGAGCGTCTGTTCACCAAGGAGGTGCGGCTCAAACAGCGTCTGTTCTGGCATCCAGCGGCTGAGTAAGAAACGCTGCACCACGCCCAGCTAGATCCAAGGTGGTAGCCCCATCAGCGTGGTCGTCCTAGTGTTGGTTGGGACGTTAAACAGAACTGGCACGATGGCCCTCCGGCGAGACAGGAGTGTTGGCGTAGGCCCAATAAGCCACCCGTAAAAATCCCCATTGCGAATAACATAGGAGAAAATACGACTCGATACAATCGGCAAAGACCCACGCGACGAAATAAGGACTACGATTGGAAACTTGGAACATGGAATTGCAAGTCACTAGGTTTCGCAGGATGTGACAGGATAATCTACGACGAACTACATCGCCGCAATTTCGACATCGTGGCGTTGCAGGAGCTTTGTTGGACTGGACAGAAAGTGTGGAAAAGCGGGCATCGAGCGGCTACCTTCTACCAAAGCTGTGGCACCACCAATGAACTGGGAACAGGATTTATAGTGTTGGGCAAGATGCGACAACGTGTGATCGGGTGGCAGCCGATCAACGCAAGGATGTGCATGTTAAGAGTTCAGGGCCGTTTCTTCAACTAAAGCATCATCAACGTCCACTTCCCACACGAAGGGAGACCTGATGACGAGAAAGAAGCGTTCTACGCGCAGTTAGAGCAAACATACGATGGTTGCTCGCCGCGTGACGTGAAAATCGTTGTCGGCGACATGAACGCGCAGGTAGGAAAGGAGGAAATGTACAGACCGGTAATCGGGCGAAACAGCCTGCACGCCGTATCGAATGATAACGGCCAGCGATGCGTAAACTTTGCAGCCTCCCGTGGTATGGTAGTCCCAAGCACCTTCTTCCCCCGCAAAGATATCCACAAAGCCACCTGGAGATCACCCGACCATCAAACAGAAAACCAAATCGACCACGTTCTAATCGACGGTAAATTCTTCTCGGATATAACCAATGTTCGCACATACCGCAGTGCGAATATAGATTCGGATCACTTCTTAGTAGCTGTATGCATGCGCTCAAAACTTTCGACAGTTATCACCACGCGTCGAAGTCGTACGCCGCGACTCAACATCGAACAGCTGCGTAACGTAGAAGTGGCTCAAGACTACGCGCAGCAGTTAGCAGAGGCCCTACCAACGGAAGAGCAGCTTGGCGCAGGTACACTTGAAGATGGCTGGAGGGACATCCGATCCGCCATAGGTAGTACCTCGGCTACAGCACTAGGCTTCGCGACTCCGAATCACAGAAACGACTGGTACGACGGCGAATGTGAACAGTTGAAGAACGAGAAGAATGCAGCATGGGCGAGATTGCTGCAACACCGTACGAGAGCGAATGAGGCACGTTACAAACAGGCGCGGAACAGGCAAAACTCAGTCTTCCGGATGAAGAAGCGCCAGCAGGAAGAACGAGATCGCGAAGCGATGGAAGAGCTGTACCGCGCAAAGGACACACGAAAGTTCTACGAGAAGCTGAACCGCTCGCGCAGAGGCTTTGTGCCACAAGCCGACATGTGCCGAGATAATCACGGGAATATTCTCACGAGCGAGCGTGAGGTGGTCGAGAGGTGGCGGCAGCATTACGATGAGCACCTCAATGGCGACGTTGCAAGTACCGAAGGTGGCGTGGTAACAGATCTAGGAGTATGTGCACAGGACGAAAGACTTCCGGCCCCTGACCTTCAAGAGATTGAGGAGGAGGTTGGCCGGTTGAAAAACAACAAAGCCGCTGGATCAGATCAACTACCAAGCGAGCTTCTAAAATACGGTGGAGAAGCACTGGTGAGAGCACTACACTGGGTCATTACCAAGATTTGGGAGGAGGAAGTTTTACCGGAGGAATGGATGGAAGGTATCGTGTGTCCCACCTACAAAAAGGGCGACAAGTTGGATTGCGGGAACTACCGCGCGATCACACTACTGAGCGCTGCCTACAAGATACTCTCTCAAATTTTATGCCGCCGTCTATCACCGATTGCAAGAGAGTTCGTGGGGCAATATCATGCTGGATTTATGGGTGAACGGGCTACAACGGACCAGATGTTCGCCATCCGCCAGGTGTTGCAAAAATGCCGCGAATACAACGTGCCCACACATCACTTGTTCATCGATTTCAAATCGGCGTATGATACAATCGATCGAGAACAGCTATGGCAGATTATGCACGAATACGGATTCCCGGATAAACTGACACGGTTGATCAAGGCGACGATGGATCGAGTGATGTGCGTTGTTCGAGTATCAGGGACGCTCTCGAGTCCCTTCGAATCTCGCAGAGGGTTACGGCAAGGTGATGGTCTTTCGTGCTTGCTGTTCAACATTGCTTTGGAGGGTGTAATAAGAAGAGCGGGGATAAACACGAGTGGGACGATTTTCACGAAGTCCGTTCAGCTGCTTGGTTTCGCCGATGATATTGATATTATTGCTCGTAAATTTGAGACGATGGCGAAAACGTACATCCGACTAAAGAGTGAAGCCAGGCGAATCGGATTAGTCATTAATGTGTCGAAGACAAAGTACATGATGGCAAAGGGCTCCAGGGAGGAATCACCGCGCCCGCCACCCCGAATTCATATCGACGGTGATGAAATCGAGGCGGTTGAAGAATTCGTGTACTTGGGCTCACTGGTGACCGACGACAACGACACCAGCAGAGAAATTCAGAGGCGCATTGTGGCAGGAAATCGTGCCTACTTTGGACTCCGCAGAACTCTACGATCGAATAAAGTTCGCCGTAACACGAAGTTAACCATCTACAAAACGTTGATTAGACCGGTCGTCCTCTATGGGCACGAAACATGGACCCTACGTGCAGAGGACCAACGCGCCTGTGGAGATGCGAAGTAGGTAAACGACATATAGTTTAAATTATAGGACATTGTCATAAAGTAGGCTAGATTAGTATTCCAGGGATGCGCCCAATGTTAACGGAAACAGTCAAAGAAACAGTGTCTACTGCTGATGCTTCTCCGCGCGAAAAGAAGATTGAGAGAGAGAGTGCCCCGTATGTGAGTGTAAAAGCGAGACATGGCATGATCGACTGAAATATTGTGGATGTGTGTGTGTGTGTGTTCGGTACGGCCAGCAGGGTAGCAGCGCGAGAAAATCGGATCGTGCATTCATTCTTTCGGCTAATGTGGGGGGCACTCTCTCTCTCAATCTTCTTTTCGCACGGAGAAGCATCAGCAGTGGACACTGTTTCTTTGACTGTTTCCGTTAACATTGGGCGCTTCCCTGGAATACTAATCTAGCCTACTTTATGACAATGTCCTATAATTTAAACTATATGTCGTTTACCTACTTCACATCTCCACAGCGCCCTTGGAGTTTTCGAACGGAAGGTGTTGCGTACCATCTACGGCGGAGTGCAGATGGAAGACGGGACTTGGAGAAGGCGAATGAACCACGAGCTGCATCAGCTGCTGGGAGAACCAACCATCGTCCATACCGCGAAAATCGGGAGGCTACGGTGGGCGGGTCACGTCATCAGGATGTCGGATAGCAACCCGACTAAAATGGTTCTCGAGAGTCATCCGACCGGTACAAGAAGACGTGGAGCGCAGCGAGCTAGGTGGGTCGACCAAGTGGAGGACGATCTGCGGACCCTACGCAGAGTGCGGAACTGGAGACAAACAGCCATGGACCGAGTTGAATGGAGGCGGCTACTATGTACAGCAGAGGCCACCCCGGCCTTAGCCTGACCGGTAAGTAAGGTAAGTAAGGGATTTCTCCAGAAGTTCTTCCACAGATATCTCCACTACTTACTTTAGAGCTTTATCCATGAGGATTCAAGGATATCTCTAGGATTTTCATCAGGGATTACTTCAAAACAACTCTCAGCTATACCGATAGAAGTGCCGTCAACGTTTGCTTCTGAAATTCCATCATTAGGATTCAGGGATGCCTCCAGAAGTTCCTATAGAAGATATAGGAGGTCCTTCAGAGATTTGTCTAGAATATTCTTCATGAATTCTTTCCGACGTTCAAGAATTCGAACAGTAGTTTCTTCAGGGATTAGTCCAGGAGTCCTTCAGAGATTTCCCCAGGAGTTCCTTTAATGGTTCGTGCAAATGGTCCCCCAAAAAAGTCCAACCAGTGCAGAAATTCCAATCAGAGATTTTGCCTGGTCTTTCTTCACCTTCAGATATTTTTCCAGGAGCATTCAGTGATGCCTCCATCAAGGGTTCCTACAGGAGCTCCTTCTGAGATCTCTCCTGGAATTTTTGCAAGGACCCCTTCTTGAATTCTTTCAGGGATTTCTCCTAGAATTCCTTCAGGGATTATCTCAGTAGTTCCGATAATAATTTCAGCAGGAGTTCCTTCAAGGATTCCTCCAGGATTTTTTTTTCAGAAATTTCTTCTGGAATTCCTTTTTCAAAGGATCCTTCAGGAATCACCCCAGTAGTTCCTTTTGGGATCTCCCCAATAGTTCAGTAGTTCTTCCAGAAGGATTAAAAAATGCTTTCAGGGGTTGATTCAGAGATTTCTTCAAAAGTTACCTCAAGTTCACGGATTCGTCTAAAATTTCAATTAGGGATTCCTGCACGCGTTCCTTCAGGGATCTCTCCAGATGCCTCCAGGAGTTTCAGGGGCTCCCCCAGAAGCTTCTTCAGGGTTTCCTTCCTGAACTTCCTTCAGGGATTAGCCCAGTCTACAAGTCTCTTCTATGATTATTCCAGGAGTTTATTTTTTATTTTTCAGAGATACAGGGATAGACAAAATGATCGGGTCAGGCAAAATTTTCACTTCTCACTAAATGTTCAACTAGCTGTAACTTTTCGAAAAGTGCATCAAATATTCTCAAATTTTTACTGTAACTTCATCAACCAGTTGTGTATCAGTGGTCCAAATTTGGGAAAGAGCGGGACATTTTCCACGAAGTAATAAATATTCTGGAAAAGGTAAAATTATCCGATAGCCAACTTTGAGCTGTTATATCTCCGGATTCAATGAACCGAATACAATGAAATTTTGACCATTTATGATTTATATAATGATCTATGAAAAACCGTTGACTTAACTTAAAATTCTTAACACGGAAGAAAATTATAACGATTAGATTATTTTTCAAATAAAATTCCAAATTATCCAAAACTCCAACATCGTTCCAAAATTCAAGATGCAAATTATCGTTCATTTAATTTCCCTCTGATTGACTAATATATAAATGTGTTTTCAACGAAAGTAACAACTACTGAGTGTAGAATAAGCATATAAGTTAAAATACACATTAATAAAAACCAAAAAAAAAGGTAAGTAACAACATAGCCGCCAACAAATTGAAAGTAATGGCATATTAAAAATAGACCAATTTGCTGAAAAATCGTGAGTAAAATAAAATCGCTACAACTTTTGCTCTTGTTAAAAGTTTCAAGTTAAGTCAAATGTTGTTCAGAGTTCATTATATAAGTCATGAATGGTCAAAATTTCAGTGCAATCGGTTCATTGAATCCGGAGATATAACAGCTCAAAGATGGCTATCGGATAATTTTACCTTTTTATAACTTTATAACTTCGTGGAAAATGGCCCGATCTTTCTCAAATTTGGAGCACTGATACACAACTAATTGATGAACTTACAGTAAAAAGTTGAGAATATTCGATACACTTTTCGAAAAGTTACAGGTAGTTGAACATTTTTTGAAAAGTGAAAATTTTACGTGTCCCGATCATTTTGTCTATCCCCTGTACCTCTAGAAGTTTTTTTAGAGATTCTTCAAGAAATTGCAACATGAAGCCTTCCGGATATTTTTCCTTAAGGATTCAGGAATTATATCAAGGATTTCTCTAGAAGTTTTTTTTGGGAATTCCTATAGGGGTTCATTCAGGCATTCTTCTAGGAGTTCTTTCAAGTATTTAGTAAGGAATAAAATCAGGCATACTTTCAGGATTTCTTCGGTGGATCTCTCATACACTTCCCACCAGAATTCCTCTCGGATTTCTTTTGAGGAATCCTCCAGGATTTCCTTTTGGACTAACACCTGAAATTCAGAGGATTTCTGATGTAAATCCTTCATAAATACCTCCTGCAAATTATTCGGGGATTCATCTTGGAATTCTTTCGAGGATTCCTTCTTGAAATCCTTCCGAAATTCCTCCTTGTAATCCTTCGGGGATTCCTCTTACAAATCCTACGGGGATTATTTTTTTTTATTCTTAATCACTTTACCTAATTTACAGCTCTTTTGTCCACTAGGGCACTACGTCAGCGATTCCAATTGGACGCTGCACTTCCACTTTGTACAGCGCCTAAATGTATTCTATTCTATTCTACTTTATTGAACTGGTTGCCTTTGTACTTCATTCACTCTTCTACCCTGTTCATGGTAGAATGATGAGCACGATGATGCTGTTCCTATTCCAGGCCGATTGCGGGTCCATTATGAGTTGCGGTTCGCCGATATCCAAATTCCGGGTAAGTTAAAGCTATTTGCTCCGAAGAGGGTCAGGTGCCAGCTGCTCTCGGGGGGAAGAGCAACTGACGAAAAATTGCAAGTGCCGGGGCTGGGTTCGAACCTATGACCATCCGCTTTTGAAGCGAACGTGTGGACCACTGCGCCACGGGCCCCGACTGCGGGGATTGATCCTGGAGTTTCTTCGTGGTTTCCTCTTGGAAATGCTTCGGGGACTCCTCCTCGGAGATCCCTCCGAAAAATCCTTTGAGAATTTCGACTGGATTTTCTTCTAAAATTCCTCCTGGGAATCCTTCGGAGATTCCTCCTGGAAATCCTAATTAGATATCTGAAGGAATCCCCATGGGAATTTCGAAAAAAAAATCCAATGAAAATTCCAAAGGAATCCCCACGGAAGTTTCAAAGAAACCAAAACGGGCATTCTTAAGGAATCCTTACGGAAATTCCTCATAAATTTTGAAAGGAATCTCCTGTTGATAGCCTTAGAAATTCGCCGGGAAATCAAGCACCTTCAAGAGAATTGGGAGGAATTCTTCAAAGATATTTGAGATAATCCTACAAGAGTTCTGATGCAATCACTAAGGATTTCCAGCAGGTTTCAAAGGAATCTAAGCAGAAATCTTGAGGAATTCCTATAGGATCCTCTGGAAAAATCATCCTGGGCGAATCTCTGCAAGAATTAATTGCAAAAATGCTGGAGAAAACTCTGAGCGGATTCCCTGTATCCCTGTAATCTCTGGAATAATCCTTCAATAAAATCCTGAAGAAATACATATTTGGATCCGCTTGAATCCGAAATTTTCCAAAATACCAGTTTGGTGCAGGCATTTCACTTCCATTATCTTTATAGATTCTCAAGTTTCTTCCTTATCCCTTCTAAGATGTTAGGTTTTTCGCAACACGATGGCGTAGGATTCAGCGTGCCTGTTTGGGTCTTATTGACCCCAACATCCTACTAGGGTTAAATATGTAATGGACTGGCTTGCAACTTTCACACCAGAACACAGTAAAGTTGAGTTACAAAAAAAATGCTCCTTTTCTGTTGTCCAATCATTTTTTGAAGGATTTATATGTTTGAACAAATAGTATATCAAACTTTTACTTTAGCTACTGATAAATAAGATAGCTTAAAGCTATACGTCCAATAAGCATGAAACAAAGCTCAGTCCGTCACGCAGACCCAAAACCAGATAGTCCTTAGAAAAGAAACGGAAAAATCTGCCCGCGAAGCAGAAAAGGGCCAACAGCGCCGCCGCTCTTCCTCTCTAATGAGAACAAACAAGTTTAATTACGACAAAGAATGGAATTTATCTTTTCCTAGGAGAGCATCTCATCATCATCATCATCACCATCGTCATCTTCATCCGAGGTGTGTGGTTCGCGTTTCCCAGGCACGATCCTTATCTACTGCCTTACATTGTATCATGACGAGACCGTGAGCTGTGGGTGATGCCTTGTTAGGGTCGGCGAAAGAAGTAGATTCCCGAGTGAGAAGAAGTAACAGATCTACATTGCTAATGTTTTCCTTCACCACCACTCATAAAAACACATTCCAAGCAATACAAAATTTTCGAAATGCTCGAGAAACAGAATCGTTAGTAAATACAAATGTTAAGATATACGTCGCGGGGTCTCCAGTTGACCTAGTGGTTAAGGCTACGGATCGCCAATCCAGAGACGGCGGGTTCGATTCCCATTCAGGTCGGGAAAATTTTCTCGACTCTCTGGACATAGTGTATCATTGTACTTGCCTCACAATATACAAATTTATGCAATGGCAGGCAAAGAAAGCCCTTCAATTAATAACTGTGGAAGTTCTCAATGATCACTAAGTTGAAACGAGGCAGGCCTAGTCCCAGGACGTCAAGCCATAAAGAAGAAAAAAGAAGAAGATATACGTCGCAAAAAGGTTTTTAAGATGTTTCTGAAACTCATTTGCGTGGACTTTGGTAATAAATATAAGCAAACAAATCTTACTGAATCTTGTTGAATCTTATAATATAGAAAAATAAATTGACGGTTCCTAATCATTTCCAACTGTTCGAGTTCTGCAACCATCAGCGACACCCCCAGTGTACGAATAATATGAATAACTTTTTCCACCAGGCAAGCCACCCAGTACCACTACTGGAACAATTTCAACACTATTAGCACCGCTAAAGTTTCATTTTATCTCCGTTAGTCCACCAGCCACACCAGAACCACAATAAAAAGAAAAATCCTGACCTTCACCGTTTTAGCGACCACAGCAGCAGCAGCAGCATCGCGCTGGAGTAAGTGGAGCTCTGTGGAGGTCTGTTTTTGTGTATTTCCGCTAAAAGTCACTTTTCATCATTATCATAATACAAGCTCAGCAGGCAACCGAACTTTGCACCAGCCAACCGGGAAACTGCTGCTTCCTAGCAGTTTTCAACAGCAACAACACTGCGAAAGGCTGTGTGTAACTAAATAGTGTTCCGAATGAATGGGTGCCGCTGATGGCCGGCCTGTTAACCCCATAATGTGCGCCGAGGAAAACTTCGGTGCTTTCAGCGTGAGTCTTGAAATGAGTGGCAATGCAGAGGGGCGGGTGTAGCTAGTCGGCGGGTCTTTTGCTAAAGGTTTGCTGCAGGGTGTGTGTGTACTCTAGAGTTGTGCTATGATAGAAGTTCTGATTTTGTTGCTGTATTCAATGCAACGTGATGCTTACACCCTACGAACTTTGGTAGAAACTGACCTGACGGGTCTTTGGCGTTTGCAGTCTTCGAAGAAACAGTACATTGTATTATGAAGCGAATGGCGACGGGTGATGAGACCTGTTTGACTGAATTCCATGTCAAAAGGGACAACAAAAGGTTGAAAATGTGAAGCAGATTAATTGCAGGACATACCTATGTCAAGAATTATAGGTTGTAAAGGAGATTTTACCAAAAGTTGATAGAGCATAAAAATTCTTGTATTTCACAAGTTTCATATACAAGGTTTTTACAGGGCCCAAATTGCCACAGTCGTACAGTAGTGGGTATTTAGCATGACCATGCTGAGGGTGACGGGTTCAATTCCCAATCAATCCAGAATCTTTCGTAACGGAAATTTCATTGACTTCCTTGGGCATAGAGCACCTTCGTACCTGCCAAACGATATACACATGCACAATTAACACTAGCAGAGAAACAGGCTTTGTCCCAGTTGGAACGTTACACCAAAAACGCTACTAGCTGTCTCTGGGAAACTATGTCCAGTGTACTGCGTTTTTTGACGATTCAAGATCCTGGCCAAGCCCAAGTCTCAAGTCAATTTTTCAATGTTTTTTGCCTCATAATCTTTCCTTGGGTGAAAATACACAGAACAAAACTAAGACGACTCAAATAGGAACTTCCGTTCGTAAGTTATGTACTGTCGCACGTATGCCACTGTATTTTTATACACTGGAACCTCTTTTTATGCACATGACTGGATAAATTAAAAATGTGCATAAATAAAAAAAATATATAAAAAGAGGGAAATTTGTGCAAAAATTAAGTTTGGGTTTTAATGAAGGAATAGTTCGCTAGATCAGGTCATGCTCCGGGGCATTTGAGATGGGACTAAGGGGGTTTCCAGATAGTTCCCAGAGAATCCAAAAATGGGAGTTCCAAGGGGCTGCAGGGGTTGTTTTAGGGGTTTTCAGGAGCCTAATGACTTTCTGTCAGATTTTGAGATTACGGGGAATTGAGGGACATTTCAATAGGGGGGTTTCACAGACGTTACAAGAGGCTTAAAAGGTAATTTGGGGGATCTCAAGAGCCTTTAAAGGGAGTAACAAGTGGTTTCAGAGGCGTTTCAAGGCATTTCAGAGTCATTTCAGACAGTTTCATGGGCGTTTGAAGGGGTTTTCATGTGAGTTTCAGGGGGTTTCTGAAAACTATTAAAGGCGTCCAAAGGCATTTCAGAGGAATTTTAAAATGTTTATGATGATTTCAAGAGCGTTTCAATGAGATTACGAAGGTTTTAGGGGCGCTTCTAGGCATTTCAGGTCAGAACCGTATCAACCAGGGCCGTATCAGCCAGGGCCGTATTCAAGAACACCTTTTAACTCAAAGGGGATATCAAAAGATATTATGATGGGGTCTCTGAAAATCCTCTGAAGCTTCCTAAAATGCCTAAAAGACCCTTGAAAACTCCCAAAAACGTACCTGCAACGCGTTGCAACGCCTCCAAAGCCCATCGAAAATTCTCTGGAACACAATGCTTTTGAAAACCACCTGAGACCCCCGAAAACCCTCCTGAGATCTCCTGCTTCCCCGCTGCAACCCCTTGGGACCCACGAAATGCCCTGCAACCTCTCTTCCTCCCCTCTATAAACAGTCTCTTGGCCACCTGTTGCAATAGTTATATGTATTGGTTCTGAGTAGATTTTTCTCATTTTATGCAGAGTATAAAAAGGTGTATGAATTAAAAGTGCATAAACATAACATGCATAAAAAGTGGTTTTAGTGTACATAACTAAATTAGAGTATTCACAATATCATTGAACTGTTAGCAGCAACACTTTTTGACAGTTTTGACCCGCTTGAGGTTGTATGTAAAAAAGAGTGAAAATGCTTTTTTTTGTCATTGAACATACAACTAATCCAGTCGATACGATAGTTTCAGTCTTTATCCTTCGATTTTCTTTAGTATTTTTTTCTGGTCTCCTGAAACTACTTCAGTAATTCCTTCAGCGATTAGCTTGAGCTTGAGCTTGAGCTTGATTGACCGCCCGCAGTTGCAACTCCAGTATCGCCAGATCAGCTACACTCACACAAGGAACCAATGAGACAGCTGCTTGGGACTAACAGGCATCTTCAGTGTGTGAGCGTTGGTGGTCTTGTATTTTTAGACGACAATGGCGCCTGCTGCGTCAGGTTGCAGATCAATGGGGAAGGGGAGGGAAGTGATGATTGCAATCGCTTGCCCACATCAGGCCGATGAATCCTCTGCGCCTGCACAAGGTCATGCGGATGTTGGTGTGTTGGTGGGAATTGTTTATTTTTGGCACATGGATCATGCATTGGTGCAAGGGTGCCAGGCGTAAAGCAATAGATTGTGTGAAGATTACTGTGAAGCGGCGTGGGAACTTCAGTAATTCCTTCAGCGATTACTCGAGAAATTCCCACGGAAGTTCCCACAGGCATTCCTCCTCAAGTTCCGACACAAATTCCATCACAGTTAAATTCGTGACTTTACCAGACTATGCTTTCGAAAATTCAACGAGAAACTCTTTAAAACTGTTTCATGGGTTCTTACTGGATTTTTTCTGGGTTCCTCAGGGTATTTTTTTTAGGAGTGTTTCAAGGAATACCTTGGGAATTCATTTTGGTATATCTCCAAGAGTTCCTACAGGCGTTTTTTAAGATTTTTTAAAGGTTTTTGGCAATTCAATCAGGTGTTTTTAGAGTTTCTCTAGTGTTTTCAGTGTTCTACACATATTTCCAATTGGGTTCAGTCAAAAATTTAATCAGGCGTCCTTCAATGAATATTCAGGGGATTCTCCCGGTATTTCTTTAGAAGTACTTATCTCCTCCAAGAATGTATTCTGGTGTTCCTATGAAAAGCATCAGCGGTTTAAGATATGTTTTCCTCTGGGATTTCCAGGTATTCCTTCAAGGGTTTGTAGGGATCCAGAAGCTTATTCATAAACATCTTCAGGGGTCTTTCAATGGATTCCTTTATGAGTTCTTGTATGGTTCCTTCAGGAAATCCTCCCATGAGCTCCCTCAAGAATTCTAGTTTATCTAGGATTTCTTTTAGATAATTTTCCTTCAAGAGTTCTCTATGGATGTCTCCAATGATTTTTTTGGAAAGCAGTAGAGGAGAAATTCCTGTGAATGCACTGAAATTACTTATGATTTCCTCTGCCGAGTCTGTCGAAAACTCTTTCTAGAACTTCCCCAGAGATTCCCCAGAGATTCCGTAAATGATTTATTTAGGAATTACACTACAGATCTTTAAAAATTTCTTCAAGGATTCCTTCAAGAATTTCTCTAAAGATTTCATCAAAATTATTTGCAGAAAAAAAATAACTGATTTACGGAGGTATTCTTGGATAAATTCAATAGAGACCCTACGGAAAAACACGAAAAATTTCTAAAGAACTTCTTGAATAAATGCTAGCAGAAGGTGATAAATTTGCTGAAGCAATTCTAGGAAAAATTTTAGTTAAAAAGCTCTTGACGCAGTTTTTTGCAGAAACCATACGAATCATTTAGGAGGCATTCTAGAAGATATTTCCGAAGGAATAATTGGAGAATTCCCCATGACGAAGAGAACAAACCTGCCGATGATACTCTACGTCAAATGAATTTCTGTCTGACCCTCATAGACTCGAAAACTACTTAACCATACATACATTTATTTGTTCAACATCACATTTAAGACAAGACATAATCAACAATAGTACGCCACAATACTCGGTTTGTGGCTACCGCTCTCCATCCTCAGTCGCCCCCAATGCTCGCCAGGTCACGCTCTCTGCACTCCACGCCTTCTTGTGCCAACCGGATCAGTTACAAACACCAGCTTTGCAGGGTTGTTGTTCGGCATTCTTGCAACATGCCCTGCCCACCGTATCCTTCCGGCTTTTGTCACCTTCTGGATGCTGGGTTCGCCGTAAAGTGCAGCGAGCTCGTGGTTCATCCTTCTCCGCCACACACCGTTCTCCTGTACGCCGCCGAAGATCGTCCTTAGCACCCGTCGCTCGAAAACTCCGAGTGCTTGCAGGTCCTCCTCAAGCATGGTCCATGTCTCGTGCCCGTAGACGACCACCGGTCTTATTAGAGTTTTGTACATGGTACATTTGGTGCGTGGGTGAATCTTTTTCGACCGCAGTTTCTTCTGGAGCCCGTAGTAGGCCCGAACCGAACGGGGAACGGGGGCTCCCATACACATGAAATTGAGGGCGACTTCTCTATGAAGCTGAAAGTCAAAAAACACAGTAGACAGGCAGTACGACGTTCGCCGGGACATTTAGTATTTTGATATATGCCAGAAGAAGTCCTAGGAACAAAATCTGCAGTAATCTCTAAAATGTTATTGACTGCATCTTGAAATAAAAAAAATACTTAATTAAAGGAAAAACGTTTCAAAAAAATCATAGAGAATATTGGAATAAATTTAAATGTAAAATGTGGAAATTCATTCAAATATTCCTTATTTCTTTCGTGACGGACCATAAAAGAATGATTATCTCAAATTTTCTCTTATAAACTTAACGTCCACTAGAATAAAACTTTCTTTACTTCGGCTACTTTATCCACCTACCTATGCACTGGGTCAAATTAGGACCAGCACAATTGTGCTGGTCCGTCCTCAAGCCGGTCGATGTTCTCTAAGTTATTGCTAAAAATTTCCTACTTTTAGGCGTTTTATGGTACAGAAGATTTATTGTAATTATTAAATCACTGCAAAGTGTTTAGACGTATATTTTTAAATCTAGGAACACGAGATCAGCTTGACAGGGTTTTCAAGTCATAGAAGTGAATAAGAAGAAGATAATAAGAACAGCAAATCCCTGTTCCAATCGTATTCATGATTTCGATAATATGGAGTAATATTATTTACCCAAGTATTCAAAGTTCTTTAAAACACTTGTACAAGCTGATATCGTGTTGCTTGAGTTGAAATTATACGTCTAAGTTCTAACAAACTAACACTTTGTAGTGATTTAATAATTAAAATCAATCTTCTATACCATAAAACGCCTAAGAATAGGCAATTTCCGATGGAACTTGGACCGCCTTGGGGACGGAACAGCACAATTGTGCTGGTCCCACTTTAACCGCCTCGAAATATTGTGCTTTTCAACAAAGCACCACATTTTCTTCACCGTTTTGCAGAACTACTCTTTTTCTATCGATTTCTATTCCTGCATACCTGGGTTAAACGATTATTTATAAAAATACGACAGATAAAATTTTTTTTCAACTTCTAGGGTTATTGTTTACTTTATGTTTAACTTATTGTGGCGTTTTTTATAAACAATTCCAATCAAAGCTGAGGCTCAGAAATACAAGTAAGAGTAATAACTCGATCATAAAAATTATTTACATCACATATTTTGAGGAAAAAACAATTGATAAAAATGTGTAAAACCAATGCCGAAAAACAGCACGATTGTTCTGGTTCGTCCCGAAAGGGTTATAAAGTGTCTTCAAAAATTACTTCTGAAGTTCTTACGGAGATGCCTGAAGAAGTCCCTATAATAATTCTCAAGGAATTAATAAAGGCATTTCCCCACAAACACATTCATTATTTTTCAGGAATTGAATCTAGAATTCTTCCAAGAATTTCTTAAGACATAATTTTCGTTGTTGATTCCTCCAAGAATTCCTTTTTATATTTCTCCAGAACCATTCAATGATTCACTCCGGAATTAAATCAATGAGTATCCCAGGATTTCTTCAAAGAGTTTCTTATCTGATATTGCTGTGTGCGTTCAAGATGCAAACGATGCCCAAATACGCTTCAAACACGTTAACACAATAGACGGATTTCGCGCCAACTCGAACAAATGTTGGCAAAACGCTCTCAGATTACAATGAAACTTTCTGGGTGTTTAGACCTTGACTAGATAAGCCACTTTGCATACTTAGTTTCTTCAAAATTTATCTAGACTATCTTTTGAAAAGGGCTAAACTTTTTTTACCGATTTTTTTCAAATGTGTTCAATTAAAAAATGACTACTCCTACAAAAAAGTGTTGTATGGGTGATTGTCACTAAATACGTCAAGTCTAAAGAAAAAAATATTGAAAAAATTCCAAACTGAGCCCTATACTGAAAAAAATCGTTTTTAAAAATTCAATATCGTTTTATAAAAAAACTTCGATTTCGATGAAATTTTGTCTCCAGATAGGTAAATATGTTCCCAACCAACCGTCCACTTGGGCACTTCTAAGGAAAAAAAGTTTTTCTGACAAAAACTTTTTCATGTCCAAATGATTTTTTTCAGTGTCTTTTGTTATCAAAAACTAAACCAGTGAAGGTCGTAATCATCTCAGAATCCAATGGAACACAATTTGTTAGGAGATTGTGTCTCATTTATTCAAGGAGATTTTGTCTTATTCATTCAATCAATTCATTTTTTATATTTAAATAAATACTTTATTACAAATGGTTTCTCTTAGGAAATGGCGAATTTCGTCCTAAATCGTATTCGGAGTTAGCAGCTCCCTCTCAGATTACAATGAAACTTTCTGAATATGTAAACCTTGACTAGATAAGCCACTTGTAAAACTACTGTTTTTTGATGATTAACTTGGGCTTGTTAGGGGAATGTCTGTAACTAAAAAGAAAATCGTGTTAAGTACTGTTCCTTTGAATTCCCCTAAGAAGTTGCATCCTTTGACAGTTACGTATTTCGACCTCAACTGTAAGGTCGTCTTCAGTGTTTTTGTGAGTCGAGTCAAGTGCAAGACACTGAAGACGACCTTACAGTTGAGGTCGAAATACGTATCTGTCAAAGGATGCTAATTCTTAGTGGAATTCAAAGGAACAGTACTTAACACGATTTTCTTTTTACTTACTGTTTTTTGATATTTACTAGTGTTGAAACCATTTTTTTTTGCATTTGCAGTTAATTCACAGCATCCTTACGCAACAAAAACATCTACAAACATGCGCTAAAGATTCAAAATTGGTCAAGCGGCTGAAAAGTTATCAGGCCTTAAAGTTAAATTTGTTTGTAAAAAAAATGGAAACGCATGAGTTGCGCGACTTTGGAAAAATTTAATTCTACAATTCAATTTAGTAAGTAAGTCATAAGAAAGATTGATAATCGATTGTAAATTGAAAAGGCACTTAAAGTGAAATCAACTTTTTATAACTTTATTATTTTTGACACAAACTCGAAGTTTTATCTTCTTTTCATTTGAATCCAAAAGAGCTTACGAGTTCCAAGTTTCAACAACTTTTGGAAAATAAGCCGCAGTCTACTGATTATGTATCGTTGCTAGGCCAGCCCCTAAGCCACCATGGAGAAGCTCTTGCATCACCTGAAGCGACTTTGGTCCAGAGCTCTTCGTGCTTACTACCGAAATCGCAGAAACTGAGAGTTTAGCTTCTCACCATACAAAAATTCAGCTCATTACCACAAATCTAGTACTTCACTGATTGCGTCCTATTAGCATCTCTAGGAATCTAGTTTGCTAGTAGAGAATTTTACAAAAAGCAACGTAGGAAACAACGATGATTGTAAGATACGGATTCGTATTTATCAAAATTAGTTAAGAGTTTGTTGAAAGAGTGACCAGAAAGTATAAGCTAATCTCTTGGAACATAAGTCATAGGATCTATTCTGAATCTCTTGTTGGATTTTGATCTTTTCCATGAAACAGTGAAGGAACGTGTATCCTATTTTCTTTTAAACTTTGATCTATTTACTGCAGTTTTTCACATGGAATTACCAAGTTTCCATTGGAGGACTTTTCCAGGACCCCTCATATATGCAGAAACTCACCCCTTCTCAAAGAAGCACGACTATACGACAACAGCTATAACTTTTCCTTTAACTCGCATTGTTGTGCGCACCTTCATTATGGGATTATCTACAATTACATTTCGCTTAACGTGATGCCATTAAGTACTGCTCCTCCTATGCAAGACTAAACCTTTGACTCGTGTCTTCACTGGAATCTACGAACTACGAGCCACTCGCCATGCCGCCCGTACCTTATAAAGAAACTTCCCTTCGTGGAAGCAACAGCCAGCGAGCGCTGCAATGCGAGAATATTCATTAAAGTTTCCGACTGAACTGAGGCACCATAAATGAGCAAAACTACCAACTCACGTATCATTAAATTAAAGACGCTCTGGCAGGTGAGCCTTAGAGCACGGCACCTTCTAGGCAAGAGCGCACTGAGAAACTTGAGAAATAATTTACCTTGCCGTTGCGTTGTTGCAGCGTGCCGTCCCGTAAAGATTTCCGAAAGGTCTCACCAGGGATCGTGGGTGGTAAATAATTTAAATTATAGCATCCTGACTAGGAAACTGCGAACGCAACGAAAGGAACGCTGCCCTCGCCTCCCTAGAACTTCTTTGTGCATTCGCTCTAGTTTCGAGTCTTCTGACGATGATGTTTGGAAGCAACTTCAATTTGATGAACCTGGTGTCTGTCTACTGACTGACACCGGTGTGATGGGTGGTATGGTGATGATGAACTTAATGAAAGAGAATCGAAAGTTTATCTTGATGAGTGAAGCTAAATTTTCCTCTAATCAAGCCGAATCAATCACTTCTCGAAGTTGGTTCGCAAAAACAATGCACGTGCACCCGTTCACGTGTGCTAATGAGAAGACGACCGATGCTCTTCCATTGATTTATTGCCTGTCAATGTGAGGCCAATGACGAAGTTAAACAGCCTCGTTTTGTAGATTCAACACGGTGAGTGTAAGTGGGATTAGTCAGAGTCGGAAATCGCTGAAGCTACGAAATTAGAACCACCACCATCCGCAGGTCTAATCAGTATGATGAAAGCGTTTTGAAAGATCTGAGATTGAACTGGAAGCGATAGGTTACGCCCTGTTACGCCTCAGCTGAAAGGAAGAGAATCTACTCACCGATGCAGGTTCGACCGTCGAGAACGTCAATCTGAAGTCCCGGCTGACAGCTGCACTCGAAGGACCCGGGTTTGTTGGTGCAGGTCTGCTCACAGCCTCCGTTATTTTCGGAACATTCGTTGATGTCTGGAAGGAGAGTGATATTGTGAGGAAATGTAAATTAGATCGAAATGGAATTTGGTGAAGACGAACGAAAGTTTTAATTAAGAATTTATTAGAAGTAAGTGATAATAACAGTGTATGCATAGGCGAAGCTTTAAACGCGCTCCTACTTGTATGCTGAGGCTGCCTGAGTTCGATTTTCGACCGGTCCAGGATATTTGAAAGGAAATTTCATTGAATTTCTTGAGCATAAAATACGACAAAAAACATCAACCTCAATACCACGCAGCGCACCACAGAACTAAACAAATACGGTGACAACCTCATCTGATATTCTGACCAAAGTGTGTCACTTCGGCGAGGAAATGGATGGCGACCGTCGTCGATTGGATCGCACTACTGGACACAGTTAATATTTTTTCCAACTCATGATGGCCCCAAGAGATTGCTATCTACCAGGAATTTGCTTTGTTCCTTTTACTATCTACATAGTTTGTTACGACGACGAAAACGTCCGACCGACCAACAGTGCGGAATGAAAGTGATAGTCCTTGCGTATAGAGGCTATCTTGTCTTGTTGGGTCTCTGCTCCGGCTTCTTTGAAAGAAAGAAACCGTCAGAAAAGGCAACCAAGAACTATAAAACTACCCACACTAGTGCACCAATCTATTGCGGTCAATGTGATTCCAGAAGAGAACTAATTTTCCCTCCCATTTGAAGCTCCATGGGGCGTTGAAAAAACATGACATTCAGCGTTGGGAAAATAAAACGCAAGTACATTGAAATAAGTATTATTTCCTCTGAAGGTGAAATTAAGAGCGATGGAGTGTTATTTTGGCGAGTCTTTCACAGTTTGAAAGAATTGTTTAATTTACGAAAAAACATGGAATGTGGTACTGTTGGCAACCTGATAAAAATCATTGAAAACACAACGGAACGGACGCTTGAATGTAACCAAATAATCCCTTCCAAATGTTTTGATTCCTCGTGTCAATCAGATTTGGTAGCATTGAGAGATTTTCTCAATCCGTTTAAGTCTCGCAAACTTTACAGAGCTTAATCCCAAGTAAAATCTGAACTAATTAGGGTCGTCATTGTGCTTATAATTCTCCCTCCATGGTATGTCATCTTTGAGATGAAATGAGCAATTGAGAAGATTGAACTTTAAGCAACGAAAAATGACAGTTCAACGAATGACCCGTTGACAATCTAAAATTATGAAGAAATTAGAGTCCAAGTCACATTTTCATGACCAATTGATCTTGTAAAGGTTTTGTAAACCATAATAAAACCTTATACCTTTCATTTTGGTTTTATTATAGTTCTAAGAACCTCTGCTAGCTCATTTGACTGATGAATGTTACATGAGTGTGTTGACCTTATGGGAAGAAGATTTTAATCTGGCATTTTTGTGCTTTAGCGTGAATGACTGTCCGTGGAAGTTACATACTGGACACCAGATCAGCTACATTCACACAAAGAGCCAATAAATTCAGCTGCGTGTGACTACCGGGCATCTTAGGTTGTAAGTGTTGGTGATTTTCTATATATCCATAGTTGAGAATGGTGTCTGTTACGTCAGGTTGCAGGTCAATGTGGAGAAGGAGTAGAAAGAGATGATTTAAGTCGGAGTGTAGAATTAGCATTTAAGTTAAAATACACAAAAATAAAAATTAAAAAAAAAATGATTTAAGTCACTTTTGCACGGTGGACCATGAAAGCTTAAAACTCGAAATAAAAGTTTAGTGGACACCCAGAACTAAATACTCAAAATAAAATACTTTGAAACACAATTTTGAGTTCTTCTTCATCTTTCACAATCTTTCAGAAAATTTCACTAGAGATCATTCAAAAATTAATCCAGATATTTCATAAAAATTTTGTACAAAAAATTCTTTAGAAGTCCTTATAAGTATTCCTTCAATAATTCGTACTGAAATTAATGCAGACATGGATTTCTTCATATTGTCTATCCAGGGATTCTTCCCGAAATTCGCTAAGAAAGCTCTCCTGAGATTCCCTCCGATGAGGAATTCCTCATGGGATTGCTTCCGGGATTCCTCATGGGGTTGCTCCACAAAAGAATTCCTTATCCCAGGAATTCCTTCTGTGGATTTTTCAAGAACAACTTCAGGGGTTATTTTAAAAATGTCTCCAAGAACTCTTCTTAGGATGCCTTAAGGAATTCTTCCTGGAATTCTTTCTTAAACTCCTCCTGGAATTAATCCAAGACTTCCTCCAGGAGCTGTTTAGAGATTCCCTTAGGAATTCCTCTTAAGACTGCTTCCGAGATTTCTCTTGGTGTTCCTTCAGGAACTCCTCCAAGTATTCCTTCAGGAACTGCTACAGAGATTCCTCCAGGAGTTCCTCTACGTCCTTTTTTATGAATTCCTCAGGAATTCCAGATTTTAGATATTATAAGAAATTTCAGCAATTTCTTTGGTACTTCCTCCTGGAATTTCTTCAAAAATTCGGCCTGGATATTTTTCAGGAACTTCTTCTTGGATATTTTTCAGGAATTCTTCCCGGAATTCCACTGGAATTCCTCAAGTAATTCCTAAAGAAATTGCTCCAGGAATTCTTTCAGGATTCCTCTGGGAATTCTTGCAGGGACTTCTAAAAAAATCCTAAAGGGATTGATCCAGGAATTCCTCAAAAGATTTCTCTAGGAATTCTTCCAGAAATTCCTCCAGTTATTCCCCTAGCCTAGAGATACCTCAAAGAATTTCTCTAGAGATTCCTCCAGGATTTCTCCCGGGGTTCCACCTGCAAATGCTCCAGTGATTTTTCAAGGAAATCTTCCAGGATTTTTTTCTGAGGAATCCTGATGGAACTTATGCCGGGATTCCTCTAAAAATTCCTCTAGAGATTTCTAAAAGAATTTCTCAAGAGATTCTTCCAGGAATTCCTAAAGGCATATCTCCTGGATTTTCTCCAGGGGTTCCTCCAGGCGATCCTTCAGGAATTCCTCTAGGGATCCTGATGGAATTCCTTTAGCAATGCTTCCAGGCATTCCTCCAAGAGTTCTTCTAGGGATTTCTATAGTGATTCCTCCAGGGATTCCTTCCGGCATTACTCCAGGATTTCATTCAGGAGCTTTTTCAAAAATTCCACCAGGAATTACCCCACGAATTCCAACGGAAATTTCTCCAAGATTCCTACGGAAATTCCTCCAGGAATTCCTTCAGAAATTCCTTCGCGATTGCTCCAGTAATACCTCCAGTAATTCCTTCAGAAATTACTACGGCAATTTCTCCAGGGATTCCTTTGGAAAATCCTCCAGGAAATCCTCCCCATCCAATCCTCCAATTGATCCAGCAATTATTCCATGTCTTCCGCCAGGCAATCCTCCAAGAGTGTCTCCAGGAGTTCTTCCTGAAGTTCCGCCAGGAGTTCCTCGTGGCATTTCTCCAGGATTTCATCCAGGTATTTCTCCAGAAACTTCTTCAGAAATTACATCATGATCACAAAATCACAAAAAAAAACAGGAATTTCTTCAGGAATTCCTCCAGAAATTTTACAGGGTTTCCTCCAGGAATTTATCTAGGACTTTCTCCTCTAGCTATTCCTCCAAAAATTCCACCAGCAATTTTTCCAGGTATTTACCAGGAAATCCTTTAGGGATTTCTCTAAAGGTAGAAGAACCTTTCGGTAGAAGAAGAAGATTTCGCCAGTAATTCTCCAATGATTCCTCTAGAAATACTTTCAAAAATTTCCCTCCTACTGGAATTCCTCTACGAATCTCTCTAAGAATTTCTTCAGAATTCTTTCCATCAGGGATGCCTCCCAGAATCCTTCTAGAGATTCCTTCAGGAATTCATTCAGAAATTCCGTCGGGAATTCTTTCAGGGATAGTTCCACGGAATTTCTCCAAGAATTCTTCTAGGGGTTTCTCCAGCAGTTCTTCCAGGCATTTCTCTTGAGGTTTCATCAGAAATTGCTTTTTCCACGAATTTCTCCAGAATTTTCTGGCAAAAGGTTATTGCAACCATAACAAATTGCAAATGCTCCATAGAAAATCAAAAAGCGATCCATAAAGAATGAACATATGGTCCATGAAAATGTATAATGTTACCCATAAATAATTGAAAACGTTTCATACTTTATAAAAAATGTACCGGTAAAACATAAAATGTACTCATTAAAAGTGAAATTTTGCACCAATAAATAATGCTGAAATGCCTCATAATAAAATACAAATGCTCCTTAGAAAAATGCAAATGCTCCATAAAAAATAAAATTGTACCCATAGAAAATCGAGTATTGCTCCATATAAAAATTAAATTGCACCATAAAAAATTGAAATTGCACCATAGAAAATAGACATATGCTCCATAAGTATTATCAAACTGCATCACATAAAATACAATTTGCTCCATAAATTTAAAATTCTCCACAACTTCAAACATTTGAAAGACTAAAGCAGTGCAATGTAAAGCAATTCAGCCCTGTCGAATTAAATTGTGAGAATATGCTATCTATGGACGGTTTTCAATTTTTCATGGAGCAATTCATATTTTATATGGTGCAGTTTGATAATACTTATGGAGCATATGTCTATTTTCTATGGTGCAATTTCAATTTTTTATGGTGCAGTTTAATTTTTCTATGGAGCAATATTCAATTTTCTATGGATACGTTTTTATTTTTTATGGAGCATTTGCATTTTCCTATGGAGCATTTGTATTTTATTATGGAGCTTATTTTCAGTATTATTTATTGAAGCATAATTTCGTTTTTAATGAGAAAATTTTATGTTTTACCGGTACATTTTTTATAAAGTATGGAACATTTTCAATTATTTATGGGTATCATTGCGCATTTTCATGGAACATTAGGTCATTCTTTATGGAGCGCTTTTTGATTTTCTATGGAGCGTTTCTATTTGTTTATGGGTGCAATAAATAGGCTGCCGAATTTTCTCCAAGAATTCCTCCAGAAATTCCTCAAAAGATTTCTTCAGAAATTTATCTAGGGATTCCTCCCCGAACTCCTGTAGGTCATCCTCCCTGAATTCATCCAAGGATTCCTTCAGGATTTCTTCCAGGGATTGCCCCGGGAATTTATTCATTCATCTAGGAAATTATTCAGGGATTGCTCCTGGCATTTGTTCCGAAAATTCTTTAGAGGTGCTACAAGGAAATCCTCTAGTTATTCCTTCAGAAATTCCTACAAAAATTTCTTTATCGACTTCTCCAGGTATATTTTCCTCCAACAATTCTCCAAGGATTCTGCCAGGAATTTGACCAGAAGTTCCTCCAGATTTTTCTGCAAAGATTTATCTAGGATTTGCATCAGGGATTTCTCCAAAAATTCCTCTAGGGATTCCTGCAGGAATTCTTCCAGAAATTCTTTCAAAGGGTTCCAACAGAAATATTTCTACGAGGTCTTCCAGGAATTTCTCAAGAGATTTCTTCAGATTTTTTCAAGGGATTCCTCCCACAGTATACTCCAGGCAAACCTGCCGGAAACCCTGAAGAGCAAACACTTAACAATATTTTGCAGTATTACTGCTAGGAAATTCAGAGGTTCTTTGGGATACCCATCAACTATCATTAAGATTTCATTTCTCGGCGATTTAAAAAAGAAGTTGTGCATAACATTTCTACTTCTTCAATTCAATTTATATCATATTTCCAACCAAAAATAACAGAATAAACTATTTAAACCATTTTGGACAATAATCTCGTTAAGTATGACAAGTTGAGAAAAGTCTCCAATAACTATCAACTTTAACACATATTATGCAAAAATATGTCTATTATAGATCTATGTTCGTTATTAAGACAGTTGTTTTCAGATTTTTTCCTAATTTCTTTATATAAAGTAATGAAAATTTTCTGGGGGGGCGGCCCCCCAGGCTAGGGCGCTTCACCTGGTCTCAAGGGGAATTTCAGAGGGTCTCAGGGGCGTTTCAGGAGCATTTCTGGGAGTTTCAAGGTGTATCAGGTGATCTCAGGAGCCTTTCAAGGCGGTCTCAGGGGGTTTCAGGTGTACGAGGAGGTCAAAGGGGGGGGGGGTCTTTCGGAACCTCTTGAACATCCATGGAAACTCTCACGACTCATTGAAGCGTCCTTGAGCTCCTCTGGAAACTCCCCGAGATCTCCTTAGGTCCTCTTGAGCCTCTGAAGCGCCCCTGAGACCCTCTGGATCCCTCTGGAAGCCTCTAAAACCTCGTGAGACGACCTTCACACCTCTTGAAATGCCCCTGAAACCACCTGAAACGACCCTGAGACCCCCTTAAACGCCCGAGTTCTCATGTGACCCCTGAAACCCCCCTGAGATCCTCCTTAAAGCCTCCTGAAACCCTCTTGAGAACCCCTGAAGAGCTCTTGGGATCACCTGGAGCCCTGTTTTCTCATGTGACCCATGAAACCCCCTCTGAAACGCCTCTGATATCCCCGGTATCTCACCTGAAACCATCATAAACGCCCATGAGATTCCTTGAAACGCACCTGAGATCCTTTGAAGCGTTCCTGGTATCCACTGTAAGCCCATGCGACCCTCTTGCAATGTCCATGAGATCTACTGGTACCCCCTAAAACTCTTTGAAATAACCCTGAGACATCTTGAAGCGCCCCTGGGGCCTCATGCAATCCCCTGGGACCAGAGAGTAAAAAATTCGAAGATTGGAAGTGAAGATTGACATTCTCATTTTTTCATTCGTATTTGGCCACATTCATTGTCAGCTGAATTCCTCTCTTTTTTTCATTCAATTCTCTGTCACGAATATTTTTTCGCACGTCGTAAAATGTCCAATTTCTGTTAACAGACGCACAATCCGATTTAATGGACAAACAGAGAACATAATTAATATTTTAATTAACTACTATACACAAGTTTTGAAGTGATTGGAAGTATAATCGGAAGTTACGGTCCAGTTTTATTTCTCAGTAAAAATTGTCAGTGACAGAAAAATGAATGAATAGGTGAAAAAATTCATTCACCAAAATGAATTTTATTTTGATCCCTCAGTTGAGAATTTTCTAAATTCATGTTGAATTTCATTCATTGGAAATGAAAATTTTAAACTCTGCCTGGGACGCTTTGAAACGCCCTTGAAATCTCATCGGATTTCCTTGAAGGCCCCTGAAAACCCCCTAACGCCCTAGAAACCTCCAGGTACCCCTCTGAAAACCGTTGATGCAACCTGAAACGTCCTTGAGATCTCCTGGTACCCCCTGAAACCCATTGATTCACCCCTGAGAACTCCTAGTACCTGCTGAAACGCTCCTGTAATTTCCATTTACTCTTCCCTATAAAAAAAATAAAACCAAATGGGGCCCATGGACAAAAAACATGTGCCGTCGTTCGGGGTGACATTGGGCCTGGTGGGTAACATTGGTCCATCGATCTCACAGATTCAATATAATTGTTGCTGCGGATTCCAAAATAAACACCGTCTTTATAGCTCCTGTTCGGTAGCTTCAAAGCTAAAATTTATTAATGGTAATTAGTTCAGGGAAATATAAATTCATGTAATTGCTTACTTTTTCAGTGTTCAATTCCGAACCGTTAAGGTTATAAACTCTATATGGTGCTATGCGATACCAAACTCAATATCGACTACAAAATATTAGAAATAGGATTAGAATAACAAATTCAATATTCTTCTTTCACTCCCACTCACCTGTGAGTGCAAGCTAGCGTAGGGTAACAAATTTAGAAAGAAATATACTTAATTTAGACTATAATTTGGAATTCTCGTCAGTGTCACGTTTTAGTAAACTTTGTTTTTTATGGTCTTCTTATTTTTGTTCGTTTTCTCCCTGCTCGATGATATGCCTAACGTTGACACATGTCATGCTGATCGTAGGTATTGGGCGTCATCTCCACTTCACCAGTGTGCCCAGATAGTGTGGTAACATCCCCCCGCCCGTGGAATGACCCACTTCCGGCACGGTCAGCAGCTACTTCCTTCGGTGCCTCGCTAACGTCCAGCAATGCCAGTTTAACAGCAGGTCTGAAGAAGACGCCCCGAGATGTCTGCACCGCCGCTCGACGTACTTGTCCATCTGCTCCTTTGATGACCTCCACGATCCGCCCTCGTTCCCATGAATTCCTGGTGTTTTCGTCAATCACTATCACTAGGTCGCCCGGTTCTAGAGGTTTGACCTTTTCGAACCATTTGGTTCGCCGTGTCAGCATGGGCATGTATTCCAGTACCCATCTACGCCAAAAGCCGTTGACCATGTCCTGCGCAATCGTCCAGCTGTGGCGTAGACCGCACCTCGCATCTACTGGTGCTCCGGTTGGTTGTTTAACTCCGCTAGACCCATACAACAGGAAGTGGTTGGGAGTGAGCGATTCCTGATTGATGCCTTCCACAGGTACGTAGGTGAGTGGACGGGAATTTACAACACTTTCGGCTTCCAATAACACCGTCTCCAAAACTTCATCGCTCGCGTGTCTCGGATATTCGGAAATTGCCTTCATCGCTGTCTTAACTGCCCTTACCATACGTTCCCAGGGCCCTCCCATGTGGGGGGCGGCCGGGACGTTGTAGTACCATGTAGTATCAGCATTTGTGAACGTCGTAGCACACTTCTCGCTAATGTTGAGCAGCTTCCTTTTCTCTTCGTTTAGTCGTCGGCCTGCACCTTGGAAATTCGTCCCGTTGTCTGTGTACACTTCTTTGGGGGCGCCTCGCCGTGCCACAAAACGTCGGACGGCCATTATACACGATTGTGTAGATAAACTATGGGTCAACTCGAGGTGCACAGCTCTGACAGTGAGGCATGTGAAAAGAGCCACCCATCTTTTAGCCACGGCTCTTCCTACCTTCACATCCAGTGGACCAAAGTAATCTAAGCCCACATATGTAAAGGCTCGAATAAATGGGGTCAAACGTACCTTTGGCAATGGTGCCATAATAGGAGCCTTAGGAACGGCTTTGTTAACTTTACACGCCTGGCAGTTTTTGGTAACTGCCCTGATCAACGAGCGCAATTTGGGAATGTAGTATCGCTGTCTGATCTCATTGCAAACAGTCTCGTTGTTAGCGTGTAGGAAGCGGCGATGATAACTATCAACGAGCAAGAACGTCACACGATGCTTGGTGGGCAGAATTATCGGGTATTTTGTTTCATACGGTGCACACGGTGCTGCCTCAATTCGACTCCGAAAACGTATGACCTCCTGATCATCTAGGAATGGAGCCAGCTGGTATAGCGGACTACGTTTCGGCATCGTACAACCTTCAACTTCCCTTTTCAGCATCGATGTTTCATCCGCGAAGGCCTGTCCTTGAGTCTCTTTCCAGATGGTGGTTTCAGCTTTCGATATTTCCTCACTTCGTAGAACTGCATTCCGTTGTTTTTTTGGTCAGCCTTTTACGCCAAATTCCAACCGCTCGATGAAAGTAGGCTATTGCCCTCACCATACGGTTCCAATTAGAAAACCGAGAAGCATCAACGAGGGGATCTTCTACCGCGCAGTTGTGATGTTGAAAGGCGGTCCGTAATTCCTCGCGGGTTGTGGTTAGTTGCTTTTCTTCGGTCGGCCAGAATTTTTCTGATTCCCACAAGAACGAAGGACCTCGAAACCATCGACTTTCAGGTTCAAAGCTTGGACCAGGTCCCCATTTTGTCGCTTCATCAGCAACATTCAACTTCGACGGGACATGTCTCCAGTCATCCGCACTGGTGATGGACAGGATTTCTCCAACGCGAAAGGCAACGTATTGGTGGTAGCGTCTGGCGTCGGAACGAAGCCAAGACAACACTGTTGAGGAATCTGACCAAAAGTAACATTTTTGGATCGACAATGTTAGAGCCGATGTGATTCTCTGCGATAATCGTGCCCCAATCAGCGCTGCTTGAAGTTCCAGCCGGGGAATGGAGAGTGGCTTCAAGGGTGCCACCTTGGTCTTCGAAGCAACCAGCGCACATCGGCCTCCATTTCCAGTATCCATACGCAGATACGCCACGCAAGCGTAGGAAACCTCGCTTGCGTCACACAAAACATGTAACTGCAGACTTTGCAGCAAATTCGAAGAAGCACCTTTGAAGAAGCACCGGGGCACCTGCACCTCAGATAGGAGTCCAAGTAGTTCAATCCACCGATGCCACTGGTCCAGCAAATGATCAGCAATAGGTTCATCCCAATTGGAACCTGATCGCCAAATCTCCTGCATCAGGATCTTTCCGTGAACGACATAGTGGGATACTAATCCCAGTGGATCGAACAACTTCATAACGGTTTGGAGCACCTGGCGTTTGGTAGGCGTGCCACCTTCAGCCTGTATTGTTCGAGGAAGCAATGCCGTCGTGTCAAACGTAAATACATCGGAGGAGGGAATCCAGGTCAGTCCTAACACCCGCTCCGAGGTGGTCTGCTTGTCGGAACACAAAACCTTTTGATGGCAGCCGTCCGGTTCGCCGATAGCCGAGAGTACTTTATCAGAGTTTGAGCGGAACTTGCTGATTTTGAACCCAGCAGCAGCATGAATCGTTTTTACGTTTTGAACTAGTTCTATTGCCTCTTCTTCAGTGTCAGTGCAATCGAGGAAATCATCCACATAATGATTGTAGATGATCGCATCCACCGCCCGCGGGAAAACCTCTGTGAACTCACGAGCGTTTTTGTTTTTAATAAATTGCGCTGAACACGGGGAGCAAGAGGCGCCAAAGGTAGATACGTCCATTATATATGTCTGCATGGGTTCCTCCGGACCGTTTCGCCATAGGAAGCGCTGTGATTGTTTGTCCTGTTCCCGGATCCTTATCTGGTGAAACATTTCACAGATGTCTCCACAGATCGCTATGTTTCGTTCTCGAAATCTAAGTAGGACGTCGGGTAGCGAGGTAAGCAAGTCAGGTCCCTTGAGAAGGAAGTCATTGAAACTAACTCCACCTGCTTTAGCGGCTGCATCCCAGATCAGGCGGATTTTACCGGGTTTTTTCTCACTAACGACCACCCCAAGGGGAAGATACCACACACGTAGTGGATCCGCTTGTTCCAACTCTGCTTTCGACGCCTTGTGCGCGTAGTGCTTAGCTTCATACGCCGCAATCTCTTCCTTAACTTTCCTGCCAAGTTCTGGGTCCCGGGTCAGGCGTTTTTCCAGCGCGAGCAATCTCTTGGTAGCCATCGGTAGACTATTTGGTAGCGATAAACAGTCGGTTCGCCAAAGCAGTCCCGTCTCGAAACAGTCTTGTTTCCGTATTGTTGTTTTTTCAAGAATTTCAATAGCCCGCCTATCCTCGTCTCCCTCCGGTTTCCGAGTAACTACGGCTTCCTCCACTTCGAAGAAATGCTTCATCAAATCGTATAGTGATTGGTTGGTCGCGACCTCGCTGCAGTGGAGATTTAGCTGCTGCATTTGGCAATCCTTGTTATCCAATCCCTTTCCATACGCACACCAGCCCAACCTCGTTTTGACTGCTACAGGTCCTGTGTTTCCACCTTCACGTAGTTTCAACGTCGTCAGCAAGCGTACGTGTTCCAGTCCAATTATCATTCGTGGCGTCACATCGGAATAGCTTTCTAAAGGAAGTCCCTTTAAATAGGGGAATTCTTGAACTAGGCACTCGTAGTCGAAAGATTGTTTGGGAAGCTGTAGCTCGTCAACTGTCTGTACATTTCTGATGGAAAACTTCTTCTTTTGTCCGGTACCACTAATAGTTACTTCTACGCATCTGGATTCCTTTTCTTCCCGGGTTATATTACCAGTCCATGAAAGCCAAAGAGAAGATACTGGTCCGTGTACTCCAAGCTGGTCGGCAATACTTGATTCAAGAAGAGTAGAGCTTGATCCCTCATCCAAAAAGGCAAATATGTTCACCTGTCTACCGTTTCCAGAAATCGTTACAGGGACATAACGGAAGAGGGCGAACGATTTATTGAAGTGGTGGTTCTGGTGCTCTACTACTCGGTTGGTAGTGCTTGCTGTCGACGTGACCGGTGCCGTGGGATTAGCGTGCAACAGCGGATGGTGACGTATACGACAGCCTTCTTTGCCGCATTCCTTGTTCGAACGGCATGGCCATTTCCGATGAGGTATCAGGCAACTCCGGCAGAGGTTCTTGTAACGAATGGCTTTCCAACGCCCGTCCACATCCAGGTCCTTGAATTTGGTGCAGTTCGATATTTGATGTTCCATGTTTTCGCAATACGAGCACACTTTGGCGACTGCAGACTTGTCGACGTGGCCTTGTTTCTTGTCAGCGGTTGAGGGAGCTGCCACCCCCGGTTGTTCTTGAGCGTGAACAAAAAGCTTTTCTTTATGTTTATCCCCACGCTTTGTAGTGCTGTGATGACTGACCTCCGTGTTCAACGACAGGTCCGATGCTAAATTGACCAAACCGGACATGAACACGTTAAATGTTTCCAGGTTAGCATTCGGAACAGTGCTCTTGAAGTACCCCCACTGCATTTTAAGATTTGTGGGTAGCTTCTCCACAAACTCCTGAAGAAGCATGGGATTGACCAAATGAGTTTGCTGATCGGAAATGACCATATGGTCGATTAGATTTTGAACTGCCAGGCCGAACGTTACGATGGAATGCAGATTATCTGCCTTCGGAGAAGGGGTATTACGAACCTTCTTCAGTAGCGAATTGATAAGCACTTCCGGTCTTCCATATAATTTACGGAGAGTCTCCATTACGAACGGAACCGATGCAGGTAGTAGTAAGCGACTCCGGACCGCATCCAGTGCGCTTCCTCGGAGGCAGCGCTGTAGTCTTGCTAAGTTTTCAGCGTCGCTGTAACCGCAAACCTCGGTGGTGTTACGGAATGAACTATAAAAGATCGGCCAATCTTCGGGGTCGCCCGCAAACGTTGGCAAATCTCGAGGCATCACTTGGCGGGCAGCAATTTGTGGTCCTGTTGGACCATACGTTGCTGGTTGTGGAGGATAATTTGGCACACCAGACATACCACTGACTAGTGGTGGAATACCGTAGCCACTTCCGGCCGTAGGAACGAACGTTGACCCTGGCATATGAGATGCCGCCGACCAGGGGATCTGATGCTGTCCGATGCTAGATTGACGCCCTACGACGAACTGATTACTAGCAGATACTGGGTTGGATGCTGAAATAGACGATGGATCCCACTCGTGGAGAGGCCCTAGACAAGAGCTTGTCCCTACGCCAAGGGTGCTGATTGGTAATGTCGGTCGGGGTAGACAATCTTCCAGTGGACTCCTACTAGATGGGAATCCTGCATTCCAAAATTGTGCTGAGTTCGTCGCCGTCATTCGAGCTGTGTTTTGCAATGACGTCGTTGGTTGAATATACTGGTTACTTAACGTTGGGCCCGCTGTGGTGTGAGGCGTTGTACTGTTCGACGCAAATGCAAGTGCTGTTTTAGCTCTGTGCTCCCCTTCTGCTCCAGTTACTGTACCCAGCGGAACCTGTGAATACACGGATGCTGTAGCTGGTACTTTCCCGGTATCCGACGCCGACGGCATGTCGACAGTTCCTGCGATGCTCACTGACTGATGGAATTGGGGTTTGTCCCTAGACTGCTCTCTGTGGGTTTGGTGGCCCGAATGAAGTAATCCAGGAGTCCTACCATATCCACTCGATAGTGGCCAGACTTGTGATTGCTGAGGCTGTGTCATGCCTGTCAAAGGTGATGAGATGATCGTAGTAGGCGAGATCAGATCTGTCAACAAAGTGCGGCCCGCTTGTAGTGGGGTCGAAGTTTCCTGCACTAACCCGGCAGAAGCAGTATGTTCCTGACTCTTCAAAACATACTCAGTTTTAGAAGTAGGAACTGTTGTGTTTATCTCCTGCGATGCTAGGCCTTCAACTATCGGAGCAACGGGAACCTGGCCAACCTGTCCGCTAGCAGGTTTGTCCTGCACTTCCTGGCCATCGTTTAGCCACTTCTCCAATCGCTTCCGTTTAGTGCGCGCGCTTACAGAACTTTTCTTGCTTCCATCCTCATCTTCTCCTAATTTCATCAGCAAATCAAATTTCGCTTGCAGATACTTCTCTTCTTCTTCCAGCATTCGCATCTTCACCTTTTTGGTCTCTTCTAGTAAGTTCAAGCACATCTGTATCCTTTGAGATTTTTTACTAGAAGCTGACGTGCTAACCGAGACCACTGAACCTCCGGCATCATCATCCTTTTGCAGGTGCCGGTTCTTCGGAATGGCTCCGGTGGTCGGTGTTTCCGTTGGAGGGATAGTTTCTCCTTGTCCCATTACCGCTTCGCCCTCAGGGATGGTGTTCAACGTACTTCCTCGGGCCTCTTCTGTGCAGCGAACGCATACAAATGACCGATTTGAGTCACTTATGGAGTCTGTTACGCCCGCGCATCCATAGTGCTCCCAGGCGTCACAGAAGTCGCAGCAGACCATGTTGTCCGACGAATCCCTCCGCGAGCATTTTTTACAGGAATATTCTCCGCTTGCACTCATTGCGTCGCACCGTTTCTCATACTACTGCTATGAAAAACTTTGAAGAATTGTTGCTGCGGATTCCAAAATAAACACCGTCTTTATAGCTCCTGTTCGGTAGCTTCAAAGCTAAAATTTATTAATGGTAATTAGTTCAGGGAAATATAAATTCATGTAATTGCTTACTTTTTCAGTGTTCAATTCCGAACCGTTAAGGTTATAAACTCTATATGGTGCTTGTCGTGTCCGAAACGAGTGGAATCTATTTCCAGGCCTCAAAACTGTTTGGGGTTGGTTCTTTCGGCCAATTTCCACCGCGAAATAAAACACGTTTGTTTCCGTCAAAATAATTCACAAGACTGATTTATTAGTTCTGTTTACCTGCCTTCTACCCTGCGTCTCCATGGCAACCCCGTTATTCTCTCTTTCAACTTCTACCTTTCTCGCATTTTTCAGTACCTCTTCTATTCTCTACATTATCTCTTTTTCCTACTCTTTACTGAAAAAATATTGTTCAAAACATGTATATAAATTTCTGCAGTTTGCGAGTTCCCCGTGGAGTTCCCCTCGTTGGTTTCAGTGGTAATATTTTTTTTAACTTATAAAAAGGGAAAAGCCCCTTTGAGTGATTTCCTCAAATTCGAAATCTTTCTTAAAAAGGCACAAAACCTCTTTATCTTTTCTTAAAACATTACAATAATATCTTAAGACTAAAGGCTCACACGTTAGTGACCCACAGCAGAGCCGTGATCGTGTGTAAAGACAGCGTACCATATCGTGAAACGTCCACCATCTCTA
The DNA here is from genome assembly GCF_035046485.1 of Aedes albopictus. Classification (NCBI taxonomy): domain Eukaryota; kingdom Metazoa; phylum Arthropoda; class Insecta; order Diptera; family Culicidae; genus Aedes; species Aedes albopictus. The sequence continues at coordinate 511,892,183 of NC_085137.1, read as the reverse complement.
GAAATCCAAGGGTGTGGTTGGATCAGGGGGTCATAAAAATGAATCTTCAAGGCTGAAAATAAAGAATGCCAAACAAAATCAACAGTATCAAACAAAATAACAAATCTCATTTAGGAATTTGTATAAAAGTTTTAAAGCAGGTTCATATTTTGAGCCAAAAATATCCCGTATAGATATATGAATAGGAAGACCTGCAGCGTTTATGCTATCAAATCATTTCTTCTTCGGTTCAATGAATCGAGAGTCTCAGTCTGCTGGATTCCTCGTTCGCGCGATGATTAATCATAATCCCATTTTCTGAAATTGAAAAAAAAGATTAATACCATTTTCAATCACTGGAAGTTCAAATGTTATTAGAATAGACTGTTATAGTATCACCATCGTTATTGAGATTACCGAAACCAGCAATTGCATTGTTTAAACTATCCATGCGAAGATTATCGTTGATTCTACATTCGTTTCTCAATCCAAATTCTGATGATTGAACCACGTCCTGGGTATAGATAGCGTGTGTATTCGCTCCAAATAATAACTTTTGCTCTTTGCGTCGTAAGAACGGTGAAGCGTTCGTTTGAATACGTTGGACCAGTTTTTTTTTTTTTTTTTTTTTGTAGAACCACAACAACTTTATTTCCGGCTCTAATGGCTGAGGGTTGCTCCTCTGTGATTATCAACGTATTTTTGCTTAATAATTTTGATTCAGCGTCCTTGGTTCGATTTGATCACAGTCAACAGCTTTCGACTCTTACAAGCTAGCGAAACTTCCTCGGTACTCAAATGGTGTGACTCCGTGTTTTGAATGTGGATGTGAAGTATTTTGGACATACCAATATCAAGTTTATTCTATTCTCCTTAGAACCAGCAGCAGCCTTTATCACACCTTGTTTTTTTTTTAAGCTTTCTACTGAAAGGTTTAATTAAGGTCTATTTTCATAATACCATCTTGTTCTGCCAACACGCCAAGAGTTCGTTACTTTTGAATGACGGGTCATTATCGCTCTTTGCAGTGCTAAAGTTAGTTCCCACTGATGGAAGATTTTGTTGCGATCTGTGTTTGTGGTTTTGGCATCCTCGCACCTCTTTCCTACAACGTTTATATATCTGGAGTATGTGTCCACTATGAGTAAGAATTCGCCCGATTTATGATTGGATTCTGAGGTAAAATCTATCAGTAAGATCTCTTGAGTTTGGTAATTGTCGGCAAGCTGATGGTATTGACGGATTACGCCCAAAAATTCTCAGGCCAGAGTTCTAATTTTTAAGCAAAGGCTACGACATCATTTCTCATTTCAGGCTACCAAAAAATTATTCTCAGAATCACCAATGTGAACCATTGGTAATTGTACCAGCAAGAGTACATGTCAGCTCTCCTTCAGATGTGAACGCATGAAGATGTTTTACTGATCCAGTTGTTACGCTATATATAATGGAATTGAGTTAATCATTATTTGTTAGTAAATTGAACGTTTTTATTGCGTAGACAATCTTCCACTCTTGAATCAATGAGGAATGCTACCGGTAACCCCGCATTATAACCCACAATGAAAACATTGGTAGCGGCATGTCGCTCAATTAGAAGAAATTACTATTTTAAATTCAGCATATAAAAAAATAATTAGAACAATTCAAGTGTGATTGTTTAGCTCAGCCAATTGGTTTAACAAGAAAAAAATAAAAAAATAAATCAACGGATGAAATCAACATATTTACAGGACGCGGATTATACTTTTAATCTAGGATAGAATGTGACAACAGAAATTCACCTGCCTTGTTATTTTTTCGTTCGATTTATAGTGAAATGTATGAAACAAATCAATGGTATCAATGGTATTTCAGACAATGAGCCACTTTAGGTTGATTACATTTGAATGCAGATATTTTGAAGTCGATGAAACATGAATATGAAAATACTATGTTTTTGAATATTTTATCACATGATAACCTACAAACTACCACACGGTCAAACCAATAACAAAGCGATCTGATCGCAGCAAACGTATATCAATTTCGACCAATCAGCGACTACAAGTGTGATAGTAAATCATTAACAACTCAGAGTTCATTTCCACTTATTTACTAGAGGGCAACACAGAATCCACGAGTGTGATAGTAAATCATGAACATCACAGAGTTCATGTAGTCAGTAACTCAGAACTCAACTATCTTGTTGAACAACTCATAGTTCATTTCCACTTATATACTGAAGGGCAACACAGAATCCACGAGTGTAATAGTAAATCATGAACAACACAGAGTTCATGTAGTCAGTAACTCAGAACTCAGCTATCTTGATGAACTACTCAGAGTTCATTTCCACTTGGCTACTAGAAGCATAATGAGTATGAGGACAACGCAGAGCCTTCATTTCCACTTGGCTACTAGAAGCATAATGAGTATGAGGACAACGCAGAGCCCACGAGTTGATAGTAAATCATGAACATCACAGAGTTCATGCAGTGAGTAACTCAGGACTCAACTATCTTGATGAACAATTCAGAGTTCATTTCCAATTGGTTATAAGATGGCAACACAGAATCCATGAGAGTGATAGTAAATCATGAACAACACAGTGTTCATGCAGTAACTCAGAACTCAACTATCTTGATGAACAACTCAGAGTTCATTTCAACTTGGTTACTACTAGATGGCAACACAGAATCAACGAGAGTGATAGCAAATCATGAACAACACAGAGTTTATGTAGTGAGTAACTCAGAACTCAACTACCTTGATGAACAACTCAGAGTTCATTTCCACTTGGCTATTAGAAGCATAATGAGTATGAGGACAACGCAGAGCACACGAGTGTGATAGTAAATCATGAACATCACATAGTTCATGCAGGGAGTAACTCAGAACTCAACTATCTTGATGAACAATTCAGAGTTCATTTCCACTTGATTACTAGATGGCAACACAGAATCAATGAGAGTGATAGTAAATCATGAACAACACAGAGTTCATGCAGTGAGTAACTCAGAACTCAGCTACCTTGATGAACAACTCAGAGTTCGTTTCAACTTGGCTATTAGAAGCGTATGAGGACAACGCATCAACTATCTTGATGAACAATTCAGAGTTCATTTCCACTTGATTACTACCCAAGTAACCACAAGCATTATATCATTGCACGAATTAGACTGAATATGAACCTTTGCAATGCAAAATGCAGTAATTCCACACTTCTCACGCAATAATCCTTTAAATTGGCATTATCAATGTATTGATGCATTACATTTTTTCTTTACATTAGGGTGCATTAAAAGGTGATATACGATAATTCAATAATTCAGCACTGCAAAAACTGGATAAATGCAATGTACAAACTAGCAAAGGTTGCTCTAACAATACAATTATAAAAGCTTGACTCTAATGGTAAACAAATGAAATCAAGAAGAGTGAACAACTTTACGGTCAACTCTAGCGGTCTTTAACACTTCTGGTTCGACTCCCGACCAACTTATTCCCTGTTTGAACCACCGATCCACGACTTTCTTCAGCAAAACCTTTTTAGAGATGACTTTTTCTCTTAATTTCTGTTGCCTGCTATCGCATGCCAATAATGCTGGAAACCACAATTAACAAATGAGTAGTGTGCGAGGGGTGTTTTAATTTTGTTATATTGAATAAATATATTCTAAAATGCATTATGTATTTTTCAGTGATTTTTCAGAATGTAATTACAGGGATTCTATTACATATGGCATAGTCGTTTTGCACTCTACAGCAATGATTAAGTCAGAAGAACAGTTTCCTTTTAGTTAATGAAATTTCTGTTGTTATCACTGCAGCAGAAACAGTCCAAGGCACCAGCGCGTATGGAACTCATCTAGCGGTCTTCAACACTTCTGGTTCGACTCCCGACCCGGCAACAACAAAAAAATGATGGTTAAAACATTCATGTGGGGGCATTAGTACCGTCGATAACGAAACGGTGCTAAAAATAGATTTTTGTTTTGGTTTTTCGAGTTGCACGTATTAAGCATGTGCAAATGCAAATGTACAGCACATGCATTTATGTCACTTTAGCAATGGCTGTCAACGTGCTGCAATATGAGGCACTAATTTGATTTTAGTGGGGCCCTTTTCGACTTTAATATTACTTCAATGAGGTGTTTAAAGTAATGCAGCATTATATACACAATTTTAAATATAAATATATGACAAAATTGATGCACTTATATACGGCTTCGTGGTTACTTGGGTAGATGGCAACACAGAATCCATGAGAGTGATAGTAAATCATGAACAACACAGAGTTCATGCAGTGAGTAACTCAGAACTTAGCTATATTGATGAACAACTCAGAGTTCATTTCAACTTGGTTACTAGATGGCAACACAGAATCCACGAGAGTGATTGTAAATCATGAACAACACAGAGTTCATGTAGTGAATAACTCAGAACTCAACTACCTTGATGAACAACTCATGGTTCATTTCCACTTATTAACTGAAGTGCAACACAGAATCCACGAGTGTAATAGTAAATCATGAACAACACAGATTTCATGTAGTCAGTAACTCAGAACTTAGCTATCTTGATGAACAACTCAGAGTTCATTTCCACTTGGCTACTAGAAGCATAATGAGTATGAGGACAACGCAGATCCCACGAGTGTGATAGTAAATCATGAACATCACAGAGTTCATGCAGTGAGTAACTCAGAACTCAACTATCTTGATGAACAATTCAGAGTTCATTTCCAATTGGTTATTAGATGGCAACACAGAATCCATGAGAGTAATATTAAATCATAAACAACACAGAGTTCATGCAATGAGTAACTCAGAACTCAACTATCTTGATGAACAACTCAGAGTTCATTTCAACTTGGCTACTACTAGATGGCAACACAGAATCCACGAGAGTGATAGTAAATCATGAACAACACAGAGTTCATGTAGTGAGTAACTCATAACTCAACTACCTTTATGAACAACTCAGAGGTCATTTACACTTGGCTATTAGAAGCATAATGAGTATGAGGACAACGCAGAGCACACGAGTGTGATAGTAAATCATGAACATCACAGAGTTCATGCAGTGAGTAACTCAGAACTCAACTATCTTGATGAACATCTCAGAGTTCATTTTCACTTGATTACTAGATGGCAACACAGAATCCATGAGAGTGATAGTAAATCATGAGCAACACAGAGTTCATGCAGTGAGTAACTCAGAACTCAGCTATCTTGATGAACAACTCAGAGTTCATTTCAACTTGGTTACTAGATGGCAACACAGAATCCACGAGAGTGATAGTAAATCATGAACAACACAGAGTTCATGTAGTGAATAACTCAGAACTCAACTACCTTGATCAACAACTCAGAGTTCATTTCCACTTGGCTATTAGAAGCATAATGAGTATGAGGACAACGCAGAGCCCACGAGTGTGATAGTAAATCATCAACATCACAGAGTTCATGCAGTAAGTAACTCAGGACTCAACTATCTTGATAAACAATTCAGAGTTCATTTCAACTTGGTTACTAGATGGCAACACAGAATCCACGAGTGTGATAGTAAATCATGAGCAACACAGAGTTCATGTAGTCAGTAACCCAGAACTCAACTATCTTGTTGAACAACTCATAGTTCATTTCCACTTATTTACTGAAGGGCAACACAGAATCCACGAGTGTAATAGTAAATTATGAACAACACAGAGTTCATGTAGTCAGTAACTCAGAACTCAGCTATCTTGATGAACAACTCAGAGTTCATTTCCACTTGGCTACTAGAAGCATAATGAGTATGAGGACAACGCAGAGCCCACGAGTGTGATAGTAAATCATGAACAGCACAGAGTTCATGTAGTGAGTAACTCAGAACTCAACTATCTTGATGAACAACTCAGAGTTCATTTCCACTTGGTTACTAGAGGGCAACACAGAATATACGAGTGTGATAGTAATTCATGAACAACACAGAGCTCATGTAGTGAGTAACTCAGAACTCAACTATCTTGATGAACAACTCAGAGTTCATTTCCACTTGGCTACTAGAAGCATAATGAGTATGAGGACAACGCAGAGCCCACGAGTAAGATAGTAAATCATGAACAACACAGAGTTCATGTAGTGAGTAACACAGAACTCAACTATCTTGTTGAACAATTCAGAGTTCATTTCCACTTGGTTACTAGATGGCAACACAGAATCCACAAGAGTGATAGTAAATCATGAACAACACAGAGTTCATGTAGTGAGTAACTCAGAACTCAACTACCTTGTTGAACAACTCAAAGTTCATTTCCACTTGGCTACTAGAAGCATAATGAGTATGAGGACAACGCAGAGCCCACGAGTAAGATAGTAAATCATGAACATCACAGAGTTCATGCAGTGAGTAACTCAGAACTCAACTATCTTGATAAACACTTCAGAGTTCATTTCAACTTGGTTACTAGAGGGCATCACAAAAGAGTAATAGTAAATCATGAACAACACAGAATTCATGTAATGAGTAACTCAGAACTCAACTATCTTGATGAACAACTCAGAGTTCATTTCAACTTGGTTACTAGATGGCAACACAGAATTCACGAGAGTGATAGTAAATCATGAACAACACAGAGTTCATGTAGTGAATAACTCAGAATTCAACTATCTTGATGAACAACTCAGAGTTCATTTCCACTTGGCTACTAGAAGCATAATGAGTATAAGGACAACGCAGAGCCCACGAGTGTGATAGTAAATCATGAACATCACAGAGTTCATGCAGTGAGTAAATCAGAACTCAACTATCTTGATAAACAATTCAGAGTTCATTTCAACTTCGTTACTAGAGGGCAACACAGAATCCATGAGAGTAATAGTAAATCATGAACAACACAGAATTCATGCAGTGAGTAACTCAGAACTCAACTATGTTGATGAACAACTCAGAGTTCATTTCCTCTTGGCTACTAGAAGCATAATGAGTATGAGGACAACGCAAAGCCCACGAGTGTGATAGTAAATCATGAACAACACAGAGTTCATGTAGTCAGGAACTTAGAACTCAGCTATCTTGATGAACAACTCAGAGTTCATTTCAACTTGGTTACTAGATGGCAACACAGAATCCACAAGAGTGATAGTAAATCATGAACAACTCTGTGTTCATGTAGTGAGTAACTCAGAACTCAACTATCTTGATGAACAACTCAGAGTTCATTTCCACTTGGTTAAGGGCTGTTTGAAGATCAGAAGGAATTTCTCAGCCTATCTAGATGCATGGGAAATTCCTTGTCTGAATCGGTCAAGACATCGTTTTTTCTTCGATCGCAGTACGCACATGCGAAGAAATGACAGTTCAAATGGCAGTCACCGTAGAAAATTCCTGCCAGGAATCTTTCAAGAAGTTTCTTGAGCGATTTCTTTCGAACACGAAACAGGAATTTACTAGAGGGCAACACAGAATTCAACTATCCAAATGAACAACTCATATTTTATTTACACTTGGTTACTAGAACCATAATCAGTATTGGGGAAGTAGGTAATAATGTGGTAATTAATGAACAACACAGAGTACATGCAATGAATAACCACAGATAACAGATGTTTATGCTAGTACAAATTTTTCGCAGAATCCTGTGTAAATGTTCAAAACGATATACGTTGGCTCACTACCGCCATCTACTCAATTGATTGCGACATTACATCTAACTTGAATGCAAGAATAGTTCAAAGTTCCACTTTCATTCAAGATCGAATACAATCTTGAATGTAAAATTGCGTAGTGCATTCAATCTTGAAAGCGATCACTGACTATCGATCACTGCGCCATCTCTAAATGATTGCCACATGAGTTTCAGCTGCTCGTTACATACAAAACGGCTGTTGGGCATTTTTACACACATTGCCAATATAAGCATAAACGTCTGTTATCTGTGGAATAACTCATAACTCAACTATCTAGATGAACATCTCAATGTTAAATATTTAAACACCGTTATAGTTATTTTGTAGCCAATTTATATTATTTTATTTTATTTTTTCAATATGTATTAATGCACCTTGATTTAATTGCTTGTATGGGTATACTCTGCATTATTTTATTGTTGAATTTTGCACGATGCCGTCACGAACGAACGTTAGTTTTACTCACGTTCTTCCTGCCCTCTTCTCTCCTACACGCGTTTTGACAGTTTCCGGTGATTTGTTTTGCTTCCTGTTCGCTGCGTTCTCTTCCCCCTCGGGAAGTAAATTGAGGTTAAATTTCTATGCAAAACTCTATAGTTTCTTAGGTTACGACCGCAAAAGCATTCTTATTTTTTTTAACAGAAAAAATTAAAGATACTTTATTGTAACACAGACATTATTGAACTAATCAATTTAACAATAAAACAAATAAACTGACGAATGGCACCTTACTGTAGTGGAAACTGTATGATAAATTCTTTAAAAATTCCAGCGCATAAGGAACTATACGTACTCGGAACGAGAAAAAAAATAAAACAACGATACCGTCGCCGTACTATGTGCTATGCTTTCCAAAACGTGCCTTGGGCGTTGCGATCGTTCTTAAAGATATTTTTTAAAATGTATTCATTTTTTTTTAATTAGTTGTGCTTCCCATTTTTTTTTTGTATTCGCTTGCACGCGCTTTGTACTTGAATGATTGGGTGTGAGCTCCGTGCATACTTGCGATACTTGATTTGCAGCGCACTCAAACAAAAATAAAACACATCTTAGTCATTCCCGACAGCTGATGCTGGGTGCAGTAGACAACATGAATGAAAATAAAACACACTTACTACGTCCGACCGATATCCTATCGGAAAATCTAGTCCGATATGCAATTGGAAAACTAGTACATCATCTATGTTTTATTCCAATAAGAGTTTGTTTTTGCACAGATAACAGATGTTTATGCTAGTACAAATTTTTCGCAGAATCCTGTGTAAATGTTCAAAACGATATACGTTGGCTCACTACCGCCATCTACTCAATTGATTGCGACATTACATCTAACTTGAATGCAAGAATAGTTCAAAGTTCCACTTTCATTCAAGATCGAATACAATCTTGAATGTAAAATTGCGTAGTGCATTCAATCTTGAAAGCGATCACTGACTATCGATCACTGCGCCATCTCTAAATGATTGCCACATGAGTTTCAGCTGCTCGTTACATACAAAACGGCTGTTGGGCATTTTTACACACATTGCCAATATAAGCATAAACGTCTGTTATCTGTGGTTTTTGAAAATTCCATTTGACAGAACGACTCGAACATGTGATGTGATATCTCACAGGGCATGGTTTTGCAGCACATGTAGCAAATATCAATAATGCAATAGGAAATTCTGCAACGATGAAAATACCAGCAACATTATCAAAACCGGTGGGGAAATAACCAAGCCAGTGTATGCATGTTTTCCATCGACTATCAAGCCAAATAGCTTAATGAAAACAAAAAGTGATTTCAACTTGTTATGCTGCACATTAGTATGCATTCTTTTACCACTTTAGCCTCTATGTGTGTGTGTTGATTGACAAGTGGCGAATAACGGTTGCTAAGTTACAGTTATTTCCCACTTGCGAATGAAAACCGCAGTGAGATGTTTTTCTCTCTCCACTCTCACACGGATAACTCTCGCAACTGAATGAATGTTGGAGAAAAAAAATGGAACATTCTTGAACAATAATTGTGTTTGACGAACTAGGCCAAATGAAAATCTGAACTTTTAAAGCATTAATACAAAATCTTACTAGCACTTCATGCATGAGCAGAATATGTGTGTGTACTTACTTTACTTGAAGGATAAATTCTCGTGTCTTTTTAGTCTCTAGTCTCCACCTACGATGGGCATATTTCTTTATTCAGTCCCATCTGTGCACGATACACGGCATTCCAACTTTCAATCAGCATTCATAATGCAAATGTACACCCGCGGAACTTACTTTTCGGGAGCTGATGCGCCAATGTCGTGTCCGAAACGAGTGGAATCTATTTCCAGGCCTCAAAACTGTTTGGGGTTGGTTCTTTCGGCCAATTTCCACCGCGAAATAAAACACGTTTGTTTCCGTCAAAATAATTCACAAGACTGATTTATTAGTTCTGTTTACCTGCCTTCTACCCTGCGTCTCCATGGCAACCCCGTTATTCTCTCTTTCAACTTCTACCTTTCTCGCATTTTTCAGTACCTCTTCTATTCTCTACAGTGCTATGCGATACCAAACTCAATATCGACTACAAAATATTAGAAATAGGATTAGAATAACAAATTCAATATTCTTCTTTCACTCCCACTCACCTGTGAGTGCAAGCTAGCGTAGGGTAACAAATTTAGAAAGAAATATACTTAATTTAGACTATAATTTGGAATTCTCGTCAGTGTCACGTTTTAGTAAACTTTGTTTTTTATGGTCTTCTTATTTTTGTTCGTTTTCTCCCTGCTCGATGATATGCCTAACGTTGACACATGTCATGCTGATCGTAGGTATTGGGCGTCATCTCCACTTCACCAGTGTGCCCAGATAGTGTGGTAACAATAAGATAATCTGACGGTGGATGCAAAGTACCTTAGAATTATTATTCTAGTAGTCTTGCACACAATATGCATTCCCGTCGTATTCTTGATGTGCGGAATAGTGACCCAATGACACCCCGCACGACGGAACTGCTTAAATGTTTGTCCAATAAGAAACCAATGCTCAAACCTCTTGTTCTCGATCAAATTTTAATTAGTGTCAAACAGATGTTTGATCTTTAGTTCATTCCTCGTCAAATATTTGACCTTGTGTGAGTGCTTTTATGTTATGGGAATTTTTATTCTGACTTTTTTTTTTGCTTAGCTTGGATTCCATGCAAGCTCTCTACTCTACAATTCATTTGTTATGCCAGCATTTTAAAATTTATGATTTCATGATAACTATCAGTGCACATTTTTTTTTGCTGAAAAATGGCGAAATTTCTGGAGATTCTCCTGGAAATAAAGTACCGTATCAAACTCATAGAAGGATTTCTGGTTATATTTCTAGACAAATAGATGCAGAAGGCCAAGTTTTTTGAACAATTTAAAACATTTTTTAAAGCATTTTGAACATTTTGAAAAAAAAAACACCATTCAAAAATTATATTTGAATCGCGCCAGTCTTCTTCTTCTGTACGGTTCAACGTTCCAACTGAATTGACCCGCCTCTTTTCAACTTAGTATTTTTTTAGCACTTCCTTAATTATTATTTGAAGGGCTTTCATTGCCTGCCATGAGTTTGTATGTGCACTGGAGACCACTCCTGTTTGTAGCAATAAAGCGCAAACCACCTCCTGTAATAAACTTGTAATTTCAACCCACTTACAGGGAATAGACTAAACGATCGGGACAGGCAAATTTTTCACTTTTCAAAAAGTGTTCAACTTTTTTGTCAATTTGAATTGCCCAAAATGCTCTCAAATAACGTTTACTTCCTGAGGGGGTGGTCGTGGGTACCGACTTTTGTCAAATCCCATTTACACTCAATCTGGTACGGTCAGGGCGTTAACACTGAACACCCAAAATGGTCAAAAATAACGTTTTATCAAATTTTGCCTCCTGAGGGGGTGGTCGTGAAGTGAAGTGATTTTTTTTTTTTGAAAATGTGCACCACGTGGGTGGTGGTAATAATCACATTAACCATTTTACATGGTTATTTTGAAAAAAAAAAATCTTTTTTGACTTAAAAATAAAGCTCCTTAGTCGTCGACTAACCGTGACTAAGGAGGATGACAGGGCTGGTTCAACTAGCTGTAACTTTTTGTGAAGTAGAATGGCACTAACATCACACGGTCACACACGATTCTTGGATTTACGGAGGATATTGATCTTATTTGACATTTCTTGTACAATCAGCAGTGAAGAAATCATTTGCAAGAATAAGCTTGACAATAAAGTCGACTAAGATGAAGTACATGATTGCAGGTAGAGGCAGACGCAAGCGTATTGGTGGCAGTACTGAGGTAGTTACCCTTCACGTTAGGAACAGCTCGCCTGAAACTGAGAAGCTTCAATGTACGGTTCCTACCAATAAAAGAAGAAACCAGTCTTCATGTTCCATGAATAATTCTCCGCCCTAGGATCTCCCGGAAAACAACGTCAAAACGTGATCCGGATCCGAGCCGTTTCCTATCCTTCCCTAGTGGAAAAGCTGAGACTGATGGCCGTAACGAGCGCAATGAGACTGTCAGCCAAAAGCAGCGCAATCCATCGCAAACTTCCTCTCGGGTGGTAGAACAAGACGGCTTGTCTAACTCACCGCTTTCTTCTGCAGCACGGTCCCGAACACGATCCTAATAGACGGGACGCGCAAAGCAGAAAAGTAAATGAATCCAATTAATTAACAGCTATTTACAATTTACACCATTTTCCTCTTTCGGTTCCAGTTTCCTCCATGTTCACTTCTTTTTTTCCTGTGCTCGGTAGCCACGGCATCAAGATCCCGAAAATAGCTGCTGGAGGAGGCAAACCTTATAATAGTCGAACCGGGCGTCTGGCGTTGGCACTTGAATGACAGGCGAGAGCGGCGGCGCCTTTCGGGAACAAGGGATTCTCCAAAGGTTCCAGCCAGCCAACCGGCCGGCGAGCCAGAGGATGATGATGATGACAAAGATGAACATGACACTCAATGGGGAGGCCACCTTCCACCCGCTCCCCGACCGACTACCTACTGGATGCTGATCGGAGAGATTCACTGCGCTTCTGCCTAGGTTCAGACCTGCATTCCTAATTGTTCCCAGAGCGTTGCCAGAAGGTTGAACCACGTGGGTTTGTTTCTTCATCCATCCACCGGGGGCCATGTTGCTCGCTCGGTTGCACAAATGGTGTAGGTTGAGACAGATGTGCCACACAATAGTCGTCAACCATCCGAAGAGAGGTTCACAACGCTGGGATAAGCTCATGTCAAATGAATGCCCTGTCCCACCGACACCTTTCTACGATGCAATGAATATTTGAACGGGATTTCGCTAAAGAGATGGGTCATTTTGAATCTGAACTGAAAGATTTACACCAATTGAGAATGATGTACCATCGTCCAGCTGTTTCTCAAAATCTTATAATCCTCTGTTAACTACGCCAATCAACAGATCGTTAGCTGAACTAATCTTCCGGAGGTTCACACATCTCAGTTTAAATCGTCGTAAAAAGTCCAATTTCCATCTGTTCAAATGTGATTGCTCTCTAGAACACCAACACTGAAACCCACCATCCATCTTGCCGAAAACGAAGAGACAAATGAAGTGTTGAACACGAATGGAGCAAATTTGACTAAATGGCCAAGTGGCGCTGTAAAACCACACATCACAGCTGCTCACGTCTGTCTCCTTTTTTATTCTCAGGGAGGAGAAAGAATCTTCCCATGTAGACGACGGAAGGTAGACACAAGGCGCGTGCTGACAATTAATCACGCGTTCCAAATTCTTCGTCACCACACAGCGAAGCAAGACAACCGAACACGGCGTGACTGGCAAGATTGACGGAGGTGTTCTGAGGGATGAGAGCTCTTGCGCCATTCGATTCCAATGGAATTGACACGTAAAGTTTTACACCTCATGTACGTCATTGTTCGATAAATCTCGACATGTTTGGAGAAGAAATATAAAACATCATTCAGTGAGCCTTTTGTCACCTAATGGAGTCGAAAAGTAAACGGACGATTGGAACGATTTGATCCAATCAATCTGGCTCCTGAAGACCAGGTCGGGAGATCCATGTTGACATCTATGGAATGATGAGCAATTCGAAAAAAAGACAAAGACCGGGGAGTATCTGACAAGTAAAATAAATAATAGATTGACCCCTGACTAACAAATGTATTGTAGATTTTCCATATAACAATAAATTGATTCCACCTAGAATTAGAGGTTTTCTTCTCGAATTCCTTCAGAAATTACCGCTGAAATGTATTTATGGATTCCTGCTGTAATTCCCTTGGGATTCCGAGAGATTTTTCCTGGATTTCCTTCTTAAAGTCCTCAAAAATTACAATAAGAGATTTCTTCAGAAGTTTCTGCAGGGATCTCTTTAAGAGAGATTCTTAAACCAACTGTACCTGTAGAAATTACTTCAGGGTTTCATACAATAGTTCCTGAAAAGATAAGTCAAGAAGCTTCTTCATAGATTCCTCCAGGAGTTTCTTCAGAGCTCCTCCTGGAATTCCTTCTGAGATTCCTCCCTGAAATCATTTGAGGATTCCTTAGTGTAAATGGTGCGACCTTTATATTAAATTTGATAGATTTTAAAGGTTCAAAGCTGTCCCGGCAAACTTTGTCTTGCCAAGCTGCGGTGGTTTGACAACTGTTGAGGTCATCGCAGCAATGATTTAATTTTGATCACGCTGAGTTTGTTCCCGGCTCATTAAAAATCAGTATTTTCACAATTTTCATTCTTTTTTAAATGATTTTCGTAACTTTTACTGCATATAAACACAGCCACCATGAATACTAATCAAACCCTGCATAAGTCATCCTGAGCGGTTCACCTGTTCGTGAGTTTTGTTGCCTCAAAGGAACTTCAAACTCATTTATATATATCCCAAGTAACAATTTCATTGCTGATGGGTTTTGTTTGATTTTTATTACAGCAATAATTAAAACTCGCAGTTTTATGACTGCTTTTAGGAAAACCATTGATAAAATGTTTTATAGTATACTTGAAGATATCCATAAAGACAGATTTTAAGAGTAAACAAAATTTTCCGATTTGTAAACCTTCTGGCAATCATTATTACCACAATAAAACTGTTAAAACTCTCAACAGATGGCGATCCGTTCGATTAGTAACGACATCTGTTGGTGGAAAAGCAGAACTACGATATTTCTAGGTTTATTGCGGTCATCATAAAAGTAAACTTGCTTTCGTTTTATTTTCACTGATTATGGTTGTCGCCATATTGAAGAATTAGCTAACGTGAACGGAAAATAGTCAATTTTGCTCAAATTTGCAATGAATTGATAGTTTGCCACCATTTCCATAACATGCTCACATAAATAAACTGTCTCTGCTGAGTTTTCTTGTGATTCGAGATAGTTTTACTAAATAAACAAATTGATTCATTTCATTCCAAGATGATAATATTTACTATTTTTGAAGCGCATTAATTTTGTGATTCTGCCACCCCAATATTCACGGTAAAATTGAATGCGCATAAGCCAACCAACACAATAACAACTAAAATATTACTTTGAAATGACCGCTTCTACTTATGAATGATGTATCGTCCTGAACTTTGCGTGCCATCGAAAGCTTCTCTGCATCTTGAGCTGTCATAGTTTTTGATGAAAAAAAAACAACAACAATCGAGAATGGGAAATTTCTCTACTAGGTTTTAAAACGGTTTTATTGCTACTCTTAATGCGGTTTGCAAACCCTCTCCGAGGGTGGTCCACTTAGCCGGAAGATGCTATTAAAGAGGTTATCAAGAGGTTTTGATGTATAGGGTGGGGCGGGGCAAGACGGGTCGCGGGGCAAGATGGGTCAGTGCCATCTTCGGGCGCATTACTCATGTTTTGATTATGTTAATAATTTTGTTAGATGACCAGCATGAATATACAAAAGTTTGGGGCATTGATTGAAAAATTATTCATTCTCATTGGAAATTAAAAATAAAATGGTTTTTAGCCATTTTTCTTATGCGATACATTCCATATAATCTCCATATAAACGGCCGCGGGGCAAGATGGGTCACCTACATTTTTGAACGTATTTTTGGAGCATTCAAAAGTTATTTATTTTTTATTACAAGACTATCCCATAAATGACTTCAATCAAGGGGAATGAACGCTCAAAATTATAACATAAAATTATGATAATTTTTTAGTGAAAACATCGATTTTCAAGTCGCCTTAGGATCACTGAAATCGTAAAGTTTTTTATATTCCAAATAAATTTATAAAATGTTTACTAGTAGCTCTTGTTTACTCAGTATGGATATGGAGCATATATTAATGCGGAACAAATCTTATATTTTGACGTTTTTCGTTGAGAAAATGTGATATACTTAAAAGGTGACCCATCTTGCCCCGCACTTTTTTCACGGCGCAAAATCGATCACTTTTTAAAACTGCTTGTTTAACATCATATTTTGTATTTAATAAACTTTTTATCGTCTTTTAGCATAGCTAACTAGTGTATTAAAGAGTAGCGGACGAATACAAACCAATACGATTTGTATTTACAAAGTTATGGTGATCCATCCTTAGGTGACCCATCTTGCCCCGCCCCACCCTAAATCAGTTTTATTGCAATTTTTTTTTTAAATTGGTCATGAAGATCTCTTGTAAAGCCGAATATAGATAGATAAATAGATAGATAGATAGATAGATAGATAGATAGATAGATATAGATAGATTACCCTTCATTAGCAATATTTTAATAAGGCAATCCATGATTTTTTTTTGTTTACCATGTATTTTTGACATTCGATGATCGGGGTGACAGTTGAACACAAAGGAATTTGGTAAGCATCGACGACACTTGACGAAACTTTGTTAAGTTGTAATCACACTGTGTTTACATTTTTGGCTGTCATCGTCTTCGCGAAAAGTCGTCATGGATTGCCTTACACAACATGTACTATACTAAGAATACGAGCAATGTCACAATAGCTCTAATCACTGGTCGCAGTGATGGACCGGAACAGAAGTAAGAAAAGTATTCATTCAAACGCAATAGTTTATGTCATCAATGGTCATGAAAAAACTCAGACTACGACTGCCGTTCTACACATAATTGTCCCATGTTATATGGAATTCCCATATAACATGAGACTATTGGGCGTAGAACGGCAGCCAAATTTCTCATACGAAATATACCAATATTGCATAGTTTAAGAGCCCATTCAATAACTTTCATCTTAAATTTGGAGAAGCCATACCTGATTTTAGACACTTGCGTGCGCAGCTTTTTCTTTTTTCTCGCTCGTTCTCTTTGTTAAACGCAAGAAAGAGCGAGATAAAAGAGGGAGCAAAGTGCCCCCTCTTTCATCTGTTTCATTCTCGTGCTTTCTATGGCAGTGAGTGAGAAAAAAGAAACAGCTGCGCCCGCTAGAGATTTTAGACCACCATCTTAGATATTTTGGTCGCCATTTCTAAGATTTCTGCCGCCATCTTGAATTTGCAGACGCCATTTGGATATTAGGCCGCCATCTTGGATCTAGACTTTTTTCCCATACCGAATATACCCGTATTGAATGATTTTAGAGCCTTCAACACCATTAAACAGCCACCATCTTGAGTATGAAGCCACCATCTTCAATATTAGGCTCTTATCTTGAATTTTGGACCGACATCATGGAATTTCTGATCTCCAGTGTTGATTTCCGCACAAAATTCTTCAAGGTTGCAAAAATCACCGCAGTTTGATGTGTCGCATGATGGGGCTTGGTTCAGTTTTATATACGACCAGTTCTACCGGTGCTGGTCCGGATCACTGAAATTGTCATAACTCCGGAACGCCTTGACCCTTCTGTACCATTTTTAATAGCAAACAATGCTGTAGAATTCCGGTTCGATTCGAGCTATAATTCGAACAATTGACCAATGGGAAGTGCCTTAAAAGTGAATGAAATTATTTGGCGCACAGACACACATACATACACACATACATACATACATACATACACACATACAGACATCATATCAAACCATCGAACTGAGTCGATTGGTATGCGGGGCTTCTTTTTCCACATTTTTATGGTTTTTCAACTTTATGACATTATAACTCCTAGAGTAGTGAATGGATTTCCACAAATTTTACACACAATAATCATGAGTATGTATGTAGGATGTATGCAAAATTTGAGCTAAACCCATCAATAAACAAAAAAAGTTGTTCATACACTTAACGGACACATCTCATATAGAACTGGATGGGGATGTTTAAAAAACAATTTCAGCCAAATGAAAAACAATTTCAGCCAAATGAAGGGGAAAATATTGCTTCATAATAGTCCCAAAGACATCAAACATATTTGAACCTTCTTTTGAATTCAAAAAACCCATATTAAAAGTGTCCAAAGTAGCCCCGAATTTCAAAAATAGCCCAGCACGACGGTATTCGACTTGATCCTTCGGGCCTTTTTTCAAAAAATCGTTTTTTTTGAGTGAACATACAGCCTTTCCTGTACACTCAGTGTACGAGAAAGGCAAAACGGATAGTTTTGTTTTGCCCGACGTTTCGAAACTTTGCCTTTGGTCTTTTCAATGATGCAACTGTCTACCGTTCTTCGTTTTCATCTCTTACCGTGTTGTACATTTGGAGCTTTCCGTTATCAGTTTGGAACTTTTATACATAATGTTATTATTGTTTTAATCGCCGCGATTTGATGTGCTGGTAGTTCATCGATTGGTTCTCGCCGAAAACCAATCGATGAACTACCAGCACATTTTATACATAATGAAATTAATTAATTATCGTTTTTTGCGGCTTAACCAGCCGAGTAGAAGTTTTACTTAATTCCAAAAGCTAGACTTTACGTGAGTGAGAAATAGACAAATTGGAGTGGAATTACTCGAAAAAGTTACTCGTACTCTCGGTGAGACTCAAACTCACGACTCCCACTCGATGTACAGGCGCGTACAACGCCACGAGAAGACCCGAAGATGTAGTAACTAACCCGAATTCAATTTAAGCTCGAAATTATGAGGTTAATTTAGGTTTTTTTAGTCTGGTCTAGTCTAGTCTAGTCTAGTCTAGTCTAGTCTAGTCTAGTCTAGTCTAGTCTAGTCTAGTCTAGTCTAGTCTAGTCTAGTCTAGTCTAGTCTAGTCTAGTCTAGTCTAGTCTAGTCTAGTCTAGTCTAGTCTAGTCTAGTCTAGTCTAGTCTAGTCTAGTCTAGTCTAGTCTAGTCTAGTCTAGTCTAGTCTAGTCTAGTCTAGTCTAGTCTAGTCTAGTCTAGTCTAGTCTAGTCTAGTCTAGTCTAGTCTAGTCTAGTCTAGTCTAGTCTAGTCTAGTCTAGTCTAGTCTAGTCTAGTCTAGTCTAGTCTAGTCTAGTCTAGTCTAGTCTAGTCTAGTCTAGTCTAGTCTAGTCTAGTCTAGTCTAGTCTAGTCTAGTCTAGTCTAGTCTAGTCTAGTCTAGTCTAGTCTAGTCTAGTCTAGTCTAGTCTAGTCTAGTCTAGTCTAGTCTAGTCTAGTCTAGTCTAGTCTAGTCTAGTCTAGTCTAGTCTAGTCTAGTCTAGTCTAGTCTAGTCTAGTCTAGTCTAGTCTAGTCTAGTCTAGTCTAGTCTAGTCTAGTCTAGTCTAGTCTAGTCTAGTCTAGTCTAGTCTAGTCTAGTCTAGTCTAGTCTAGTCTAGTCTAGTCTAGTCTAGTCTAGTCTAGTCTAGTCTAGTCTAGTCTAGTCTAGTCTAGTCTAGTCTAGTCTAGTCTAGTCTAGTCTAGTCTAGTCTAGTCTAGTCTAGTCTAGTCTAGTCTAGTCTAGTCTAGTCTAGTCTAGTCTAGTCTAGTCTAGTCTAGTCTAGTCTAGTCTAGTCTAGTCTAGTCTAGTCTAGTCTAGTCTAGTCTAGTCTAGTCTAGTCTAGTCTAGTCTAGTCTAGTCTAGTCTAGTCTAGTCTAGTCTAGTCTAGTCTAGTCTAGTCTAGTCTAGTCTAGTCTAGTCTAGTCTAGTCTAGTCTAGTCTAGTCTAGTCTAGTCTAGTCTAGTCTAGTCTAGTCTAGTCTAGTCTAGTCTAGTCTAGTCTAGTCTAGTCTAGTCTAGTCTAGTCTAGTCTAGTCTAGTCTAGTCTAGTCTAGTCTAGTCTAGTCTAGTCTAGTCTAGTCTAGTCTAGTCTAGTCTAGTCTAGTCTAGTCTAGTCTAGTCTAGTCTAGTCTAGTCTAGTCTAGTCTAGTCTAGTCTAGTCTAGTCTAGTCTAGTCTAGTCTAGTCTAGTCTAGTCTAGTCTAGTCTAGTCTAGTCTAGTCTAGTCTAGTCCTAGTTTTTCATCCTTTAAAAAATAAACTGCTGAGTTTGTTTCAGTTTCATATGAAAAAAGGTTTTGCTGTAAAAACTCTAATAAACTTACCGTGACATGTGCGGCCATCGTGTTCATCGAGTAAAAATCCGTGATAACAGGAACACCACACCTCCGGATGCGACTCGTGTCCATCGTGACACTCGTGGTCGCAACCGCCCCGATCAACACCACAAGTGCCAAATTTCACAGGTACTTCTGAGGGTTCTTCATCTGTCGGGTCACTTTCTGCTTCTTTTTCTTCATCTTCTTCTACGTGTTCGCCGTCAGTAACAGTTTCTTCAATTTGCTTTCCATCTTCGGAAGCTGGATGTGTTTCTGGAGGAGATGTATGATCAACTCTCGTCTCAACTTCTTCCACGACGTGATGCTTGTGTTGTTCGGAAGGGGTAGGAGAACTCGATTCCACGTGGTGCTCATCCGGTGAATGCTCTGTGATTTCAGTTGTTGGTCCTGTTGTAGTTGTTGGAAGTAGAGGGATGATTTCCGGAAGTTGTTGGCTATCCTTAGTGCTTTCCGGTTCACTAAGCTTCAGCTCGGGATCTATTTCTGCTTCCTCTTCTTCATCGTAATCTAAGGAAAAAAAGATAATTGATTGAGGAAACGGGTAATTAATTAATGCTTCCGTAGTTAAATACTATTTCATTTGCGGATATTGGCAGCTAAAGAGAGGTTTGTTTGTAACGATGGTACATATAAAGTCAATGTTGCTGCGAATGGACCCTTGACAGAAAGTGTGGAAAAAATCAGGGTTTGAAGACGCCAATCAAATATCTCATAACTTCAAGAACGCAGGATGTAATGAGAAAACATACTGTTTGTCACATGGAATATTGCAGAAACATCCACATCCCCAGCAAAAACTCCCTTCACAACACCACAACCACTTAATCACCTTTCAGCAAGCGTCAACACATTACAAGCAGCGTGAAAAGCTTGGTGGTTAAACTTGGGCTGACAGCTCAAACAAACCGCCACCGTCATCAGACACGTCTCGGCACACTCACCGAGAAAACCCCGAACTCGTCCCAGCACGTAAGCTTCGTCGAGAAACAAGAAAACCAGTGACGAAAAAAGTTACAACGAATATGATAAAAAAAGCCAAACACCCATCAAGCGAACGAACAGTAGTTCCAGAGTTCGTTATCAAAAACCACTTAAACAAATTATTCCCACCCTCCTCTTGTGGCTGTAGCCAGCGGTGCGGCAACAACACCAACCTCTCGAGTAGACCTGTGCGCCGCCGCGCCACGCCGCCGCCGCCGACACTTTTTGTCCCACGCCGACGCCGACCGAGGAATCGGCGGCGCGCCGTACGCCGCTATTTGTCACGCCGCCGATTTTCATTTTTCGCGCCGGTGATCAGTGCACGAACAAAATTAAGTTTATATGATGGGATAAAAAAATCTCTCGATCACTATCATAAGAATTTGATTACAATATTTGATTTCTCAACTCTTAGAACACAAATTCACATCTCTCCAGAAGTTTTTTCAGAGAATCTTCCAGAAGGATTCAGTGATGCCTCATGGAGACCCACCAGGGATTCCTTCAGAAAAATCTTCAAGGATGCCTCCAGGATGATTTTTTTTTTCAGAAGATCATGAAGGTCTCGACAGGAGTACCTTCATAAATTATTTCAGGAGAATTCAGGGATGCCTACTAGAGATACACCAGAGATTCATCCAGAAGATCCTTCAGGAATTCTCACAGGATGTCCTTCAGAGATTAGTCTGAGAGTTCCTTCATGAATTCCTTCAGAAGTTCCTTCAGGAATTCCTACAGGAGTTTCTCTAGGATCTGGTCCAGGAGTTTCTTCAAAGATTCCTCCACCAGGAGATCCATCAAAAATTCCTGGAATTTGTTACGAAGATCCAAGGATACCACCAGGAGAACTGAGGGATTACCCCAGAAGTTTATTTAGCGATTCCTATATGACAGTTACTTCCAAAATTTCAACAGGATATCCTTAGGGGATTGTTCGAGAAGTTCCTTTAGGAATTCTTCCAAAAGTGCTTCCAGGGATCGCTCCTGGGTTCTTTCAGATTGTAGATTGAGATTGAAATTTTTCAGGAAGACTCACGGATGCTTTCGGGAGTTACATCAGCGATTTCTCCAGAAGCTCATTAAGGAATTCCTACAGGAGTTCCTTCTGGGAATCTTGTAGGAGTTTCTTCAATAATTCCTTTAGGATTATAATCAGGCATACCTCCAGGACATTCTTGAGGGATCTTTCATGGAGTTTCTATAAGAATTCCTCAAGGATTTCCTTCTGGAATTCTTCAGAGAATACCCCCTGTAAATCCTTCCCCCTACCCGAAAAAGATTCGCTGAAAATCTTCGATGATTCCGCCTGGAAATTCTTGTTTATATTCCTACCGGAATTCTTTCGAGCATTCCCCTGGAATCTCTGCAGGGATTTCTCCTGTAATTTCTTCGGGCATTCCTCCTAGACTTCCTTCGAGGATTCCTCCTGGTTTTTTCCTGGAATTCTGTCGGGGATTCTTATTGGAATTCCTCTGGAGATTCTTCCTAGGTTTTCTTTTGGGGTTTCCTCCCAGACTTCCTTCGAGGATTCCTCCTGAAGCTCTTTCGGGGATTTCTCCTAATATTCTAATGTGGATTTCTCCTGAAATTTCGACGGGGTTTCCTCCTGGAATTTCTTTGATGATTTCTCTTGGAATTCCTGCGGAGATTCTTCCTGGATTTGCAGGTTCCTAATGGAATTCCTTAAGGAGTTTTTCTGGATTTCTTTTGGGATTTCCTTCAGGAATTGCTTCAGTGATTTCTCCTAGAATTCCTTTGGGGATTCCTCCTGGAATTACTTCGAAAATTTTTCCTGGACCTCTTGAAAATCCTTCGAGTATTCCGCTTGGAAATCCTACGGAGATTCCTCCCAGAATTCCTTTAGGGGTTCCCCCTGGGATTCCTGCAGGGATTCCTCCTTTCATTTCTTCGAGAATTTTTCCAGGAATTCTTCCAAGAATCCCGTCGAACATTCCTGCTGGACCTCCTTCAGGGATTTCTCCTGGACTTCCTTCGGAGATTCCTCCTGGAATTAATTCGAAGATTCCTCCTTAAATTCTTTCGGGGATTTCTTCTATAGTTCTTTCAGGGATATCTCCTGAAATTTCTTTGGGGATTCCGCCTGATATTCCGTTGGGGATTTCTCCTGAAATTTCTACGGGAATTCCTCTTCGATTTTTTTCGGAGATTTCTCCTGGAATTCTTTCGGGGTTTCCTCTTGGAACTCCTGTGGGAACTATTCCTAGAGTTATTTCAGGGAGTTTTCATGGAATTCCTACGAGGATTCCTCCTGGATATTTTGCGATGGTTCCTCCCTTGGGGCAAGACTTTGCTGGAGAGTACATTTTACTTCACAGAGTTGCTTAGAATTTCTCCGGATTGCTCCCGTGTGTACTTGGGTGTTGCCTGATTTATCGCAAAATCAAAACAATATTGCCCGATATCTCGCCTTTCTTGCAGTTTTAGGGATGTTTTTCAACAAATTTCGTCGATCATTGGTGAAAATGGATGAAAAGAATTACTCCGATTTTCTCAAAGTTACTCTCGTTTGCACAGTGTCTTACCCCTAGGTTCCTCCTAGAAATACTTTGAGGATTTCTTCTCGAATTCCATCAGAAAAAAAATCTGGGATTTCTTTGGGCATTCCTCCCCGATTTCCTTCGTCCTTTTTCGTGGATTCCTCCTGGAATTCCTTCGGGGTTTCCTCCAGGAATTCCTTTAGTGATTCCTCTTAGATTTCCTTCGGGGATTCTTCCTTTAATTCTTTAAAAAAATCCTCATGGAATTCCTTCGAGATTTCCTTTTTGAATTTTTTTGATGATTTCTCCTAGAATTCCTTTGGGAATTTCTCCTAGTATTCGAAGATTCTTCATAGAGTTCCTTCGAAGATTCCTTCTTAAATTTCTTTGGAGATTCCTCCTCTACTTCTTATGGGGATTCGTCTTAGAATTCCTTCGGGGTTTCCTTTTTGAGGAATCCGCTTGTAATTCCTTTGGAGATTCCTCCCGGAATTCCTTCGGAGGTGACCTCTGGGATTCATATAGGGATTTCTCCTACGGGGATGCACCAGCCTCGGGCTGAATTTCCCCATAATAAAAGAAATCAATATTAATAGGGATTTCTCCTGCAATTTCTTCAGGGATTCTTTTTAGACTTCTTTCGCGGATTCCTCCTAAACTCGTTCGGGGATTACTCCTGGAATTCCTTTAGGGTTTTCTCATGGAATTCCTTTGATAATTTCTCTTCAATTTCTTCGGAGAGTCCTTCAGGAGCCCTTCTAGAATTCCTGCAGGATTTCTTCCTGGAATTCCTTCGGTGATTCTTCCTAGATTCTTTTCGAGAATTTCTCCTGGAATTATGCCGGGGGTTTCTCTTGGAGTTCCTTCGGGGATTCCTCCTAGAGTGATTCGAGGATTCCTTTTAGAATCCCTTCGGGGGTTTCTTTTGAGGGGTTCTTCCTTCGAGGATTCTTCCTAACATTCCTTCGGAGATTTCTCCTGATATTTTGTCGGGGATTCCTTCTGGATTTCCTCCGGGATTCCATCTTGAAATTCCTATTGTGATTCTTCTTCGAATTTCTTCGGAGATATCTCCTAGAATTCCTTCAGGAATTCGTCTTAGAATTCCTCCGGGGATTCTTCCTAGAATTCCTTCGGAGTTTCCTGCTGGAATAACTTATGGGATTGCTCCTGAAATACCTTCGAGGGTTCCTCATGGAATTCGTTCGGAAATTCCTCCTAGTATTCTCTCATGAATTTCGGCTGGAATTCCTTCAGAGATTCCGTCTCTATATTTTTCGTTGATTCTTCCTTGAACTCATTTGGAGATTCCTTCTCGAAATCCCTTGCGATTCCTGCTTGAATTTATTTGGGGAATCCTCCTGGAATTTATTTCGAAGATTCGTCCTGGATTTCCAACAATCAGAGATTTCTTCAGAATTTTCTGCAGAGATCTCTAAAACAGATTCTTGAACCGCCAGAGAATCCTACAGAAGTTTCTTCAGGGTTCCATACAGCAGTTCTTACAGAGATTAGTTCAGAATATCCTTCGTGGATTTCTTCTGGAGTTTTTTTTTCAGGCTTCTCCTAGGATTCCTTCTGAGATTCCTCCCTGAAATCATTCGCGGATTCCTTAGTGTAAATAGTGTGACTTTATTATCAAGTTTGATAGCTTTTGAAGATTCTGAGAAAACAAAACAAAATACTATAGCAAAATCAATATTTAATTGTCCGTCATTTGCAATGGAGTAATGCTACATATATTACACTATGGATACCAGAAGTGTCTCAATATTCCTTTCCAATTATAAATATTGGTTATCTCCAACCTCAGCCACGAGTACTTGGGCTTTAAAAACTAATATACAGGGGGTGGCCAAGATGTTTGGGATAGGCAACTTTTTTTTCTCTCACAAAAAAGTTTAATTTTGACTGCTCATCAACCTACTAAATGCGCATCATTGGTACAAATTTTAGCTCGATTAGTTATTCTTTTACGAAGCTAGAGCCGTTCTCGTAAAACACTATTTTTAGATAACTAATATTTGAACTGTCATATCTCGGAAAGCAGTGAACCGAAATGAATGAAATGTTTAACGTTTATCACCGATATATTGATACGACGTTATAATATGTAATATTTTCTCACGATGAATGAAGTTATACCGGTTTGATATTTTCACCCATATAGAGGAAAATAAGTCAAATTTACAGTACCACACAAAAATTACTAAATGTGTTCTTCCTTTTATCCAAATAGGCTCCAATACATTTTATTGTGGATATCTTTAAAAGAGAAATAGA
Organism: Aedes albopictus; assembly: GCF_035046485.1. Taxonomy (NCBI): domain Eukaryota; kingdom Metazoa; phylum Arthropoda; class Insecta; order Diptera; family Culicidae; genus Aedes; species Aedes albopictus. Next base: position 511,866,441 of record NC_085137.1, on the reverse strand, counting down.
AAATCTTTGGATATCAAAACTCAAATTTAATTACATTGATGTAAAAACATTACATTTCTTTCGAGAAATATCCAAAAAATATTAATGCATCTTAACTTTTTTTCAACGTTCGAAAAGTACCTATGTTTTAAAGACTTTTCAAGCATTAATATATTTTTGATTAACGTTCAAAATTTCATTTTATTCGGTGCACTGGTTTCCGAGATATGACTGTTCAAAAATTAGTTGCCTAAAAAATAGTGCTTTGTGAGAATGGTTCTAGCTTCGCAAAAGATTAACCAATCGAGCTCAAATTTGTACCGATGATGCACATATAATAGGTTGATAAACAGTCAAAATTTGAGAATATTTGATACATTCTATAAGAAGTTAAAGCACTTTTTTCTGAGGGAAAATAATGTTGCCCCTCCCAAACATTTTGGCCACCCCTGTAATATTATTATTATAAAAATGTAAACAACGTAAAAACAAAAATGTAAAATCATTTCGGCTCATTTATGCCCATCCCAAAAAACATTTTAGCTGGAGTGGAACCAAAAAAAAACTCTTGAGCAAACTTTAGCAAACTGTTATTCAACTAGGTCTGTTTCTTGGGATGTGGCACCCGAGCCTCTCAAATAAACGAATAAGTAAAAAAATCGCAATAGGTCTAATCACGCAGTGACGGACCCGAACAGAAATAAAAAAAAAGTATTGATTCTGACGGAATAGCTCATGTTATCAATGGTCATGAAAAAGCTCGGACTACAAATTCTAGAGAATTTCTTCGCTTTTCCAATGATGAAACTATGGTCAAATTTTGGTCACGCCGATTCACGCCGCCGCCGCCGCCGCCGAAAGCTGCCAACGGCGTGGCGCCGATGACGCCGCCGCCGCCGGTCAAAAATAGCCCTCACGCCGCCGCCGAGCAAAATAAAGTCGGCGCACAGGTCTACTCTCGAGAGATTCCTCTCGCTTTCGATCGACGATCCCGACTCCCGACCAGCCCAACCAACCGTGTTGTGTGTCTAAAGGGAGCTTAAAAAGTTATCTCACCTCAGGAACATGAAAAAATATGCGTCCCGCCTCTGAAAGCGCATGATATCAAGCTGTGAAATAAATTAATTAATATCAAGATTCAGATCAAAACGTTTAACCCTCCTCCATGCACCGCCTCCCGTATCATTTCGGCTTCGGAGCGCGCGCGAGAACACACATGGCTTCAGATTTACGCCATCGTCATCAGCATCATCGGGCAGTGGGTCAAAGATTTAGGTTTAAGGACAAAAATTACAAAAAGGCGCATTCAAAGCAAAACATTCACACTGTAACATTGCAGAGTGGTCCAGGAACCAGCCTCACGAGGAGAGATGCTTTCAACGCTTTCAAATATTTTTTTTTCCGGAGCATTTTCCCATAGCTTTTAAAAATCTTGCATGGAATAGTTTGAATTATTTATTTTATTGTTTAACCACCTAACCTAATTTACAGTTCTTTTGTCCACTTGGGCACTGCGTGAGCAATTCCAATTGGCAGCTGCACTTATACTTTGTACAGCGCCTAAATGTATTTTTTTTCTTATTTAACTATATCGAACTGGTTGCTTTTGCGCTGCTGTCTCTTTTCTACCCTGATGAGCACGAGGATGTTGATGTGTGGCTCTTGATCCTTTTTCCAGTCCGAATGGGGGTCTATTATGAGTTGCCGTTAGCCGATATGCAAAGGGTCAGCCGCTCTGGGGGGCTCTTCTTGACAAAAAATTGCAAGTGCCGGGGCTGGGATTGAACCCATGACCATCCACTTATTAAGGGAACGTGTAGGCACTACGCCATCGGCCCCAGCAGTTCGAATTCCTAACAAGTTAAATTTCAAGTTATCAATAGTGTCCAGTCAATCTGTGCACTCGAAGCTGAGATTCAGAGCTCCAAACTTGGGCATTTTGCATGAAGATCTGCCAATGCGTACTTCATTCTGTTCAGTAATGTATCTGATGAAGAACTAGTTGATTTTGGATTTATCCTCTAGGTGTCGCTATTGAAACAATCTTTTTTCTAATATTTACCATGTGTTTCTTCAAACATTTCTGTAAGCATTTTCCATCAAAATTGTTCTGGAATTTTTTTCCAGAATTCTAGAAATTTCTACAACGTTTCTCAAGGAGCTCCTCCAAAGATTTCTCAAAAAGGAGCAGTTACAGAAAAAAAATGGCAGAGATTCGATGATTTTTTCAGATATTCATTTGAAAATTCCTCTGGGGGCTTTCTTTGGAAATGGAATTTTTTTTCATGATAATTTTTCAGGAATTAATATTGAAATTTCTCCAGAGTTTCTTAAAGTTCGATTCCATATACACAGAGATTCTCTTAGGTATTTATTTCTATGTTCAATAGAAAATTCTCAAGAAATTCTGAAAATTTCTCCAAAAGTTTTTTTTTATTTTTATTTCTGTGTATTTTAACTTATTGCTATTTCTACACTTTCCTCCAGAGGTTTCTCCAGAAGTTCCTCCTGGTATTCCTCCAGGGCTTGCTTTGGGCAGCCTTTCACAAACTTTTTTTTACCGACGCGTGTATTTCTAATGTGCCTGGTGGGTCGCGATTTATAGTTTGAGAAAGGGGGACTTAGGGTTTATTGGGATCTTACATATTTTTTTTTTCCGGTGATGCTTCAGAAATTTCTTCAATGATTCTCTCAGCAGTTCCTACAGAAATTATTCCAGAACATTCTTTGGTATTTTTTAAAGAATTTATCAAGAAATCCTTCAATAAATACCTACAGAGGGTTGTCCTGTTCTTCCAGGTATTATTTCAAAGATTCTTTCTAAATATTCTCTATTCTCTAAACTTTTTTCCAAGATTGTTTTTTGTTTCTGCAGGATTCCCTTCAGGACTTTTCCTTCAGAAATTTTTATGTTATTATCTCTGAAAAAAATGTAGAAGGAATTCTTCTATAAATCCTCTAGAGATATTTTCAGGAGTGTTTCTAAGGATTCCTTCCGAAATTCCTCCAGAGTTCCCTCAGAATTGATTTTATTGATGTATTAATACAAGAATTCACCAGTACCTTTATCTGCAATTTTTGCAGGAGTTTTGGCAGACATTTTTAAGAGATTCATTCAGAAATTTCTTTACGGATATCTTCAGGACTACTCTCAGAAGTATCGCAAGCAATTTGTCCTTGAAATCACTTTCAGAGTTCCTCAAGAAGTTTCTCGTAATTTTTTTCTAAGAATAAAAGGTATCTTAAGGGGTTTCTTAAGGAATCAAGGGAATATATTTTGGAGTATCTTAAGGTACTTATCCCAGGGTATCTTAAGGGGCTATGTATGTTTAGGTCGGGGTCAATTTTTTTTTATTCTTTTATCTCAAAGTATAAGTTCTTAAGAATGCTGAGTCAAATTTTCATAATTATCCAAGCAGTAGAAGCAAAGATATAAAGCTTTGCACCTCGCTCCCTTACGGGCGCGTAGTGTATATTAGAAACTTCAAACACGATTATCTCGGTATCATGTGTGTCCGCACCGCCGCCGGTGACAGCGAAGTTTTGAAAAACTCCCCAGAGAAATTTCTTGGAAAACCCTTGGGCGGAATTTCTAGAAAACCTTATTGTTCGTACAAACAGTCAATTATACGTATAACTACCCTACACTATACTCACACTGCTATACATATAATACAGTAAATAATATCAGTTTACTCTTTTGCCTCCGCCATGGCAGGACGGCTGGATAATCTCCCGTACTTTAATTTCACATAATAATTATCACAACGTAACTAAATGGGTCCACCCGTGCGCGATCACTTATTAAGTAATCTTTAGAAAATTCTTGTAGAAATGTTTTAATAAAACTCCTTAACTGGTCTGTGGAAGATTTTCTAAAGAAATCTATGGAGATTTTTCAGGAGGAATTGTGAACTTTTGATTGTATGAAGGAATCGCTGGAAGTATTTCTAAAGCAATTTGTGGACATACTTCTGAAAAAATTCTTATAGGTAGTCTTGAAAAACGGCTAGATAAGCTTCTGTAAAGATCTTTGACGAACCTGGGATATTTCTAAAGGAATTCCTGTTGAAGTTTTTAGGAAACATTTTTGAATAAATTCCTTAACCCTCCTTTGGCATAAGGGTAATTTTTGACTCAAACCGTACACTACGCCAGCGAGCTGCTGCCAACGTGATGCAAAAGGAAGATTGAACAGCAGGAGCCGGAGGAATTTATGAGGAAATACGTGAAGAAACATCTGAAGGAAATCCTGAAGGAATCTCTGGAGGAAATCCTAAAGAAATCTCTGTATGAATTCCTGGAGGGTTTCCAACAGAATGTTCTAGATGAATATCTGTAGAAGTTCTTGGGCACATTCTGGCGGAAATTTCCAATGGAATTCTTAGATCAATTCCTGAACAAATCTCTGGTGAACATCCTGAAGAAGTGCCTGAACGATTTTCTGAATGAATCTCTGGGAGGTTTTTCGAAAAAACCTTGGAAGAATATTTAAAAAAATTTGTAGAGATGTGTAATTGTGAATCCCTGTAAGTGTTTTTAATCGAATCCTTAGAAAAAATTCTGAGGTAATCCCTGGCAGATTTCAGGAGGAACTCATGTGAACCTACATAAAAGAATTCCTGGAAAAATTTCTGAATAAATTCTCAAGGGTAACTCTGTAGGAAGCCTTCTGAAAAAAACATGGAGCAATCCATAGAGGATTTCTTGATGACCCTTGAACAAAATATGACGGTATTTCATAAAGAACTTCAGGGACATTTCTTAAGAAATCTCCGAAAAATTAATCTTAAGAAAACTTTGGAAGAATCCCTAAGTCGAAGATTTTCCGTGGAGAAATTTCGGAATGAATTCAGAACTCTTGATTTTTAAAAGAAATCGCTGAAAGCATTTCTGAAGAAATCCGAGGATAATTTTCTAAAAGAATTTTCGTACGGAATTTTGTAAGAATTAATGGAAGAATTTCTGAGGAAACCTATGGAAGGTTTTCTAAAAGAGTTCTTGGAGAAACTTTTGGAGGATCTTATCTTCTAGAGGTAGTTGTACATTAAATTCCAGAGCAATTTTTGAAGAAATCTATGGCAGATGTTCTAAAAACTTTTGAAAGGATTTTTTAACGATTTTCTAATGGAAACCATGGGGCAATTCCGGAAAGAATCCAAGGAGAAACTTCCAAAGGCATTCCTGGCACATTTTTTTTTACTAAATTCAGTGGAAATTTTTCTGAAGGAAAACATACAGAAGAATGAAGATATCGATAAATTGTTTTCCAAATCCATCTTTGATAAATTTCTGGAAGAATTTCTCAAAGAATTTCGGAAGCAATCCTTGCATGTTTTTCCAAAATAGCCTCTTGATAAATATCGGAGAAATAGCTAATGAAATATCTGAATTAATCCCTGTAAGAAACTCTGGGAATCCCTGGAGAAAATATGAGTATGAATCTTTGGTAGATTTTTTTAGTTGTTTTCGATCCCTGAAAAGACTGAAAAGCCAATAAAAACTACCCGAAAGCATTATCTAAAAATCACACAAACCACTCTACAAAGTGTAATTTCCAACACTAACGATTCTATGACAATCATACTTGGTTCACAGCTCTTTTCTAACCATCAACATATTTCCGATGTGGCCCACAGTCCTGCCGATCCCATGTCCTCACCTCTGATCTCATCATACTTGCTGCTGAGTACTGACAGTGCTTCCGTGGCAATATGGAACCGACAGGCATAAACAGTTTAACCACGCTTTAAACAAGCATTAGCGGTTTGGGAAAAACGTCAATAATTGTGGTTTTCCGCGAGAGGAATTGAATTACACCGAAATGATATGAATGATGAAAGTTGTCACAAATTGTACTTCAAAACAAATCGGCCTCGATTCGATTCACCATTCTGGAGCCAAACAGGTTGAAAAATGACCAACTCATCGACGAACAGTGCTTCGTCATGGCACGCACATGCCTCTGGACTCGGATCGCTAGATGGCAGATAGGCAGGTAGGTAGGGATCAAAATCAAAAACAATCATCGAAATCTTCAAAGGAAATTCCGTTATCGTGGGCTCATTAGGGAATCACTCTTTTTTCATTGTCTTCAGCGCATCTCAGATTGTTCCCATTACGTGAAATAAGATTCTTATCTCTGTTTTGTTTGTGTCTGTTAGACATCGTTCCCTTGACTGAAATTTTCGATAGCCTCTTTCCTCAGTCTCCGGCGGCAACATTTGTTCACAATTTGTAAAACGAGACGCAGATGTGTCAAAACTCTTGTGCTATTAGAGCTCCTTCTCGGAGCGATAGGATGGCGTAGGAAAATTGATTCTTGTTTCTCTCTAATTTATTTGCTGATGATTCCTGGGGCTCCATTTGGGCGTTCTTTACAAAGTTGTTTGCTGGCACCAAAATATTGTGCTGATTGAATTTATTACTATCGCCACGGCATTCGTCTGTTCCATGTTGAAGTCAACACGTAGGTACTAAATTTCAGAACTCAACGGGAACTCCATCAAGCTCAAATCAATTTGGTGTAGACATCCCAGTGATTCACAGAACCTCATGTTTTCAAACAGCCCGGTGCATTCAAACATATATTACACATTTTACCTGTCACTTGAAGCTGCCACTCTACTGGTGGAACTACAAACAGCGTAGTGTCGTCCTGTTCAGCGCGTATGGTCTGTTGTGACCACCAGCAAAGCCACTAACTAGCCACTCGCTTCCATGATGACGATATATGTAGCTGAAGGTATGCAGGATGTAGTTGATGGTACTGCGTGGTGTTCACATGAAACACGTAAACCAAGGTATCACGGCCGACCGACTGGGCCGAAATCCCTAACCGGCATCACACTACGGGCTCTGAACTCAGTTCAGTAAGCGAAAAGGAAGGAAAGTGTGATTGAATAGGGGAACTGTGATGAAGTCTATTCAAGAGAACCACCCACTGCGAGCAGCAACGATACGCAGAAACGCAGAACCAAACTCCAACGCATGGGACCAGCTGATGTAGGTACGGAGCTGACGTTGTACGGTTGGGGTTGATTCGATTATTAGGACCAATCATGCGATTTTCTGCCGATACCGCGCGTATGCCGGAGATGGTTCGCTACAGTTTGTGGCAGCCGGTTGAGCTTGCCTTGGTGTGGTTTTATCGTACTTTGAGTCTGAATTGACGCACATGGTGGGAACAATTTCCGAAAAAATGTACAACGTGCTGTAGAACTGTTTTAAAAATTTCATATTTTCAAATACACTAAAACCCCAATTTACGCTCAAAACGGGGGGAGCGTAAATTGGGGGAGCGTAACTTGGGGGGAGCGCTATTTGGGAATTAGTGCGTAAATCGGGGCAGTGTTTTTTTTTTTCAGTTTTATAATTAGTTTGTGAAGATCGAAATCACAAAGTTCCTAACCTATTAAATGGTTATAAGTTATTCAATTACAATTAATAATTTAGCATTTTTGCTAAGTTCAGTGGTTCCCAAACTACGGTCATGGGCCAAGCGAATTTCTCAAGAATCAGAGATGTGAAGATAAGGTGAAAAAGTTTTCCGAATTCTGCACTTCAGGGAGTATGTACTTACCACAATGTAGTTGTATTGCAACAATCAGTGGTTTCCAACCTATGGTCACGGGCCACGTGAATATCTCAAGAACCGAAAGTGCTAGGAAGAAGAGCAAATGTTTTTCGGATTGATCATCTCAAGGATCAGCATCTCTGATATAGATATGTTGAAAAATCAGTGGTTTCCAATCTATGCTCACGGGCCACGTGAATATCTCAAGAACCGAAAGTGCTAGGAAAAAGAGCAAATGTTTTTCGGATTGATCATCTCAAGGATCAGTATCTCTGATATAGATATGTTGAAAAATCAGTGGTTTCCAATCTATGCTCACGGGCCACGTGAATATCTCAAGAACCGAAAGTGCTAGGAAAAAGAGCAAATGTTTTTCGGATTGATCATTTCAAGGATCAGTATCGCTGATATAGATATGTTGGAAAATCAGTGGTTTCCAACCTATAGTCACGGGCCACGTGAATATCTCAAGAACCGAAAGTGCTAGGAAGAAGAGCAAATGTTTTTCGGATTGATCATCTCAAGGATCAGCATCTCTGATATAGATATGTTGAAAAATCAGTGGTTTCCAATCTATGCTCACGGGCCACGTGAATATCTCAAGAACCGAAAGGGCTAGGAAAAAGAGCAAATGTTTTTCGGATTGATCATCTCAAGGATCAGTATCTCTGATATAGATATGTTGAAAAATCAGTGGTTTCCAATCTATGCTCACGGGCCACGTGAATATCTCAAGAACCGAAAGTGCTAGGAAGAAGAGCAAACGTTTTTCGGATTGATCATCTTAAGGATCAGTATCTCTGATATAGATATGTTGAAAAATCAGTGGTTTCCAATCTATGCTCACGGGCCACGTGAATATCTCGAGAACCGAAAGTGCTAGGAAGAAGAGCAAATGTTTTTCGGATTGATCATCTCAAGAATCAGTATCTCTGATATAGATATGTTGAAAAATCAGTGGTTTCCAATCTATGCTCACGGGCCACGTGAATATCTCAAGAACCGAAAGTGCTAGGAAGAAGAGCAAACGTTTTTCGGATTGATCATCTTAAGGATCAGTATCTCTGATATAGATATGTTGAAAAATCAGTGGTTTCCAATCTATGCTCACGGGCCACGTGAATATCTCGAGAACCGAAAGTGCTAGGAAGAAGAGCAAATGTTTTTCGGATTGATCATCTCAAGAATCAGTATCTCTGATATAGATATGTTGAAAAATCAGTGGTTTCCAATCTATGCTCACGGGCCACGTGAATATCTCAAGAACCGAAAATGCTAGGAAGAAGAGCAAATGTTTTTCGGATTGATCATCTCAAGGATCAGTATCTCTGATATAGATATGTTGAAAAATCAGTGGTTTCCAATCTATGCTCACGGGCCACGTGAATATCTCAAGAACCGAAAGTGCTAGGAAGAAGAGCAAATGTTTTTCGGATTGATCATCTCAAGGATCAGCATCTCTGATATAGATATGTTGAAAAATCAGTGGTTTCCAATCTATGCTCACGGGCCACGTGAATATCTCAAGATCCGAAAGTGATAGGAAGAAGAGCAAATGTTTTTCGAATTGATCATCTCGAAGATCAGTATCTCTGTTATAGATATGTTGGAAAATCAGTGGTTTCCAATCTATGCTCACGGGCCACGTGAATATCTCAAGAACCGAAAGTGCTAGGAAGAAGAGCAAATGTTTTTCGGATTGATCATCTCAAGGATCAGTATCTCTGATACAGATATGTTGGAAAATCAGTGGTTTCCAATCTATGCTCACGGGCCACGTGAATATCTCAAGAACCGAAAGTGATAGGAAGAAGAGCAAATGTTTTTCGGATTGATCATCTCAAGGATCAGTATTTCTGTTATAGATATGTTGGAAAATCAGTGGTTTCCAATCTATGCTCACGGGCCACGTGAATATCTCAAGAACCAAAAGTGCTAGGAAGAAGAGCAAATGATTTTCGGATTGATCATCTCAAGGATCAGTATATCTAATATAGATTTGTTGAAAAATCAGTGGTTTCCAATCTATGATCACGGGCCACGTGAGTATCTCAAGATCCGAAAGTGCTAGGAAGAAAAACCAGTGTTTTACGGATTGATCATCTTAAGGATCAGTATCTCAGATATTGATATGTTGAAAATTAGTGGTTTCCAATCTATGCTCAGTGTATCATTGTACTTGCCTCACAATATACAAATTCATGCAATGGCAGGCAAAGAAAGCCCTTCAATTAATAACTGTGGAAGTGCTTAAAGAACACTAAGTTGAAGCGAGGCAGGCCAAGTCCCAGTGGGAACGTAGAGCCACAAAGAAGAAGAAGAAGAAGAATCTATGCTCACGGGCCACGTGGAAATTTCATGAACCGAAAGTGCTAGGCAGAAGAGCAAATATTTTACGGATTGGTCATCGTAAGGATCAGTATCTCTAATATTGATATGTTGAAAATTAGTGGTTTCCAATCTATGATCACGGGCCACGTGAATATCTCAAGATCCGAAAGAACTAGGAAGAAAAGCCAATGTTATACGGATTGATCATTCTAAGGATCAGTATCCCTAATATAGATATGTTGAAACATCAGTTATTTCTAATCTATGGTCACGGCCCATGTGAATATCTCAAGAACCGAAAATGCTAGGAAGAAGAGCAAAGTTTAAGTTTAAGTTCATTTGGCCAAATGTCGTTTGGTCGAATGCCATCTGGCCGATAGGGTCTTTTTTTTGAATGCCGTTTGGCCGAATCATGATCAAAAGAATCCAGAGGAAGTTTTTGACATTCTAACTGCCAATATGACCATCAGAAGTATTTCCTTCATTCAATCATAGGCTATTCTTTCTAGTTTTGATTTCCATTGACTAGTTGGCGTTGAAACTACCGATATTTTATCAAAGTTTTTTCCTTCTTTGAATCATGGACTGTTCTTTTGAGATATACTGAAACGGGAAACAATGCCATGGTCACTATATTTCATCATTCATTTTTCCGCCAAACGGCATTCGGCCAAATGACCTTTTCGGCCAAATGGAGTTCGACCAAACGGCATTCGGCAAAATTACCCGGAACCCTATTGTATAATGCTGCTTGAGATGCATAATTTGAAAAGCCGATTTCACTTTCTCATCGCCTTTGGGATTCTTGAGGATCGAGCTTGGTGGTCTAGTGGCTACCGCTCCTGATTCATATGCAGAAGGTCCTGGGTTCAATCCCTGGAAGGTCTCTTTCCTCCTATTTTGTATCTTTCTATCTACTATTTACTATCTACTATTTACTATCTACTATTCTACCAATGCATGATCCATGTGCCAAAAATAAACATTTCCCACCAACACACCAACATCCGCATGACCTTGTGCAGGCGCAGAGGATTCAACGGTCTGATGTGGGCAAGCGATTGCAATCATCACTTCCCTCCCCTTCCCCATTGACCTGCAACCTGACACAGCAGGTGCCATTGTCGCCTAAAAATACAAGACCAGCAACGCTTACACACTGAAGATGCCTGTTAGTCCCAAGCAGCTATCTCATTGGTTCCTTGTGTGAGTGTAGCTGATCTGGCGATACTGGAGTAGCAACTGCGGGCGGTCAATCAAGCTCAAGCCTTTAGGATTCTTGAGGAATTCGCATGGCCCGTAACTCCAGTTTGAAAACCCCAGAGCATTGTAATGCATACCCCTTGAGATGCATAATCCAACAAATATTCACTCTTTCTCCTCGCTCTTAAGGTTCTTGCGAAAACAGCATGACCCGTAACCCCAGCTTGAGAACCACTGTTTCTCATCTCTCGTCTAATCTCTCACTTCATCTCTCATCTCATCTCTCATCTCATCTCTCATATCTCATCTCATCTCTCATCTCATCTCTCATTTCTTCTCTCATCTCTTCTCTCATCTCATATCTCATCTCATATCTCATCTCATCTCTTATCTCATCTCTCACCTCATCTCTCATCTCATCTCTCATCTCATCTCTCATCTCATCTCTCATCTCATCTCTCATCTCATCTCTCATCTCATCTCTCATCTCATCTCTCATCTCATCTCTCATCTCATCTCTCATCTCATCTCTCATCTCATCTCTCATCTCATCTCTCATCTCATCTCTCATCTCATCTCTCATCTCATCTCTCATCTCATCTCTCATCTCATCTCTCATCTCATCTCTCATCTCATCTCTCATCTCATCTCTCATCTCATCTCTCATCTCATCTCTCATCTCATCTCTCATCTCATCTCTCATCTCATCTCTCATCTCATCTCTCATCTTATCTCTCATCTCATCTCTCATCTCATCTATCATCTCATTTCTCATCTCATCTCTCATCTCATCTCTCATCTCATCTCTCATCTCATCTCTCATCTCATCTCTCATCTCATCTCTCATCTCATCTCTCATCTCATCTCTCATCTCATCTCTCATCTCATCTCTCATCTCATCTCTCATCTCATCTCTCATCTCATCTCTCATCTCATCTCTCATCTCATCTCTCATCTCATCTCTCATCTCATCTCTCATCTCATCTCTCATCTCATCTCTCATCTCATCTCTCATCTCATCTCTCATCTCATCTCTCATCTCATCTCTCATCTCATCCCTCATCTCATCTCTCATCTCATCTCTCATCTCATCTCTCATCTCATCTCTCATCTCATCTCTCATCTCATCTCTCATCTCTTCTCTCATCTCTTCTCTCATCTCATCTCTCATCTCATATCTCATCTCATATCTCATCTCATCTCTCATCTCATCTCTCATCTCATCTCTCATCTCTCATCTCTCATCTCATCTCTCATCTCATCTCTCATCTCATCTCTCATCTCATCTCTCATCTCTCATCTCATCTCTCATCTCATCTCTCATCTCATCTCTCATCTTATCTCTCATCTCATCACTCTTCTCATATCTCATCTCATCTCTCATCTTATCTCTCATCTCATCTCTCATCTCATATCTCATCTCATCTCTCATCTCATCTCTCATCTCATCTCTCATCTCTCATCTCTCATCTCTCATCTCTCATCTCTCATCTCTCATCTCTCATCTCTCATCTCTCATCTCTCATCTCTCATCTCTCATCTCTCATCTCTCATCTCTCATCTCTCATCTCTCATCTCTCATCTCTCATCTCTCATCTCTCATCTCTCATCTCTCATCTCTCATCTCTCATCTCTCATCTCTCATCTCTCATCTCTCATCTCTCATCTCTCATCTCTCATCTCTCATCTCTCATCTCTCATCTCTCATCTCTCATCTCTCATCTCTCATCTCTCATCTCTCATCTCTCATCTCTCATCTCTCATCTCTCATCTCTCATCTCTCATCTCTCATCTCTCATCTCTCATCTCTCATCTCTCATCTCTCATCTCTCATCTCTCATCTCTCATCTCTCATCTCTCATCTCTCATCTCTCATCTCTCATCTCTCATCTCTCATCTCTCATCTCTCATCTCTCATCTCTCATCTCTCATCTCTCATCTCTCATCTCATCTCTCATCTCATCTATCATCTCATCTTTCATATCATCTCATGTCATCCTTCCCTAACCCTCCATCCTATCCTCTACACTCCCCTCTACCCTACCTTCTACCCTACCCTCTACTCTAACCCTCTACCCTACCCTCAACCCAACCTTCTACTTACCCTACCTTCTACCCTACTCTCTACCCAACCCTCTATCCTACCTTCTACCCTAACCCTCTACCCTACTCTCTACTCTACCTTTTACCCTACCCTCTACTCTACCTTCTACCCTACCATCTTACATTACCCTCTACCCTAACCATCTACCCTACCCTCTACCATAACCCTCTATCATAGTCTCTACCCTACCCTCTACCCTAACCCTCTATTATAGCCTCTGCCCTACACTCTACCCTAACCCTCTACCCTACCCTCTACCCTAACCCTCTATTATAGCCTCTACCCTACACTCTACCCTAACCCTCTACCCTACCCTCTACCCTACCATCTAACATTACCCTCTACCCTAACCCTCAATGTATCATATGTATCACATGTTACTTGTTCCCGAATACCTAAAACCCAAATTTACGCCTAAGGAGCGTAAATTGGGGGAGCGCTATTTGGGAATTAGTGCGTAAATGGGGGGAGCGTTATTTGGGAATTAGTGCGTAAATCGGGGGGCGCAAATTGAGTTTGGCGCAAAAGAAGTGAGCGTAAATTGGGGTTTTAGTGTACATTGATAACCTTGTCAATCCAAGATAATTAATTTCAGGTGGAACGACTTACGTACTCGTACCGAAACTCCTATAGAAATATCTGACGAAGTTCCAAATAAATTTCCTGGCAAAACGCAGGATGAGACACCCATACTAATTCAAAAAAACTCGGAAAGATATTGTAAGAGGGATTTTTTTTTATTATCGTACAAATTGGGGCGAAGGGTCTCAGATTTTCATGAAACATTTTCCACAGGCAGGGCTCATGGATATATGAACAAAAAAAAAATTGAGAAAAAAATCAGGGTCGCCTATTTCCCCGGAAAACTCAGGTGGAAATTGTTTGTTTACCCCTGACACTACTTACTTTGAAAAATCATAACTCAAGAACGAAGCATCGTTTTTTTTTCGAAAATGAAAGCAAATTTTCTCAAAAATCAAAAAAAAATATGAACTGGAAAAAGTTTACCACGAAATTTTCCACAGTTGAGAAAATTCGTGAAAAAAAAGCCGGAAAAACTATGCCCGAACTCGTGATAAATTTTCAAAAAAATTTTTTTGAGAAGGTTATTTTATAAGCTTTAATCGCTGAAAATCGTTTTTGAGTTATGGCCAATGTTGTTGAAAAATGTCCAAATGTTCAACATCAGCCTTTTCTTTGCAAAATCATAACTCAAGGACGAAGCATCGTAGAAACAAAGTTTTTTTTTTATAAAAATGAAAGCAAATTTTCTCAGGAATCCAAAAAAAATTGAACTGAAAAAAGTTTTCCACAAAATTTTTCACCGTTGAGAAAATTTATAAAAAGAAGGCGGAAACACTATGCCCGACTTCGCGGAAAATTTTCAAAAAAAATATTTTTGAGAAGATGATTTCATAAGCTTTGATCAATGAAATTTTTGGAATGTACTTTTTTTTTCTTTCCTGAGTTATGGCCAATTTTGTGGAAAATGACCATGTAAGCCTATATTATATGGTCATTTTTCACAAAATTGGCCATAACTCAGGTACGAAAAAAAATTGCATTCCTAAAATTTCAGCGATCAAAGCTTATGAAGTTACCTTCTCAAAAAATTTTTTTGAAAATTTTCCTAGAGTTCGGGCATAGTTTTTCCGGCTTTTCTTTATGAATTTTATCAACTGTTTTGTGGAAAACTTTTTCCACTTCGTATTTTTTTGGATTTCTGAGAAAATTTGCTTTCATTTTCATTAAAAAACTTTGTTTCTACGATGCTTCGTTCTTGAGTTATGATTTTTCAAAAAAGGCTTGGATATTTTTCAACAAAATCGGCCATAACTCAAAAACGAAAAAAAGTGCATTCCAAAAATTTCAGCGATTAAAACTTATGAAGTAACCTTCTCAAAAATATTTTTTTGAAAATTTTCCACGAGTTCGGGCATAGCTTTTCCGGCTTTTCTTTAAGAATTTTCTCATCTGTGGAAAATTTTGTGGAAAACTTTTTTCAGTTCATTATTTTTTTTTATTTCTGAGAAAATTTGCTTCCATTTTCTAAAAAAAAAATGTTTCTACGATGCTTCGTTCTTGAGTTATGATTTATCAAAGTAAGTAGTGTCAGGGGAAACCAAACAATATCCGCCTGAGTTTTCCGGGTAGCGTTGGGCAATTTTGAATCGATGTTCGCAACATCTATGTTTGTGATCCGATTAATCGATTTTTTGAATAGATGTTGTAGCCTCACGAAATCGACCGAATCGACATTCGGTTTACATTCGATTTTCTTTCTATTCAAAAATATTAATTTTCTTTTTTTTCAGAATGCACTGTAGAGCTTTACCTTTAAAAAATGTACATAAAATCGTAGTACATAAAATCAAGGTCTGTATTATCTAGGGTCCACTAAATCGAGGTATACCTGTATATCTCACGTTTCTTGGGCAATCCTTCCCAGGAGTCTAAGTGAATCTTTTTCTAGGCCAATCTATCTCTGGATTCCAAACATTTTTGTTTTTTTTTTTTTTTTAGAATCCCTCTCATGATTCTAGATGAATTTTTCTTAATAATGTGGAAGATCCACTCTTAGGACCCCTCTCAGGGTTCTGGGGCAATCTTTTTCAGGATTCTAATGGGATATCTTTCAAAAAATACTGCAGGAGAATTTCTCTCAGGATCCTAGAAGAATCCGCCAGGGAGTTCTGGGGATATCTGCATTCTGGGAGAATTCATCACAGGATTCAGGGAGAATCTATCTCGGGAATCTGAGAAAATCTCTCAGGATTCTAGAGGAATTCCTCTACAGATTCTGAGAGAATTTATCTCAGAAAACTGGAGTAATCTCTCCCAGGATTCGAGGGAAACCCCACATATAATTCAGGTTGAATTCCTATTGGAAGAGTATTTCTCTCTTTTCTGCAGATGCTGTTGTAATAATTTTCAGCATTTTGAAGGAATCTCTCACAGCATTTTACAGAATACCCATGGGGAAACCCCTTTAGAATTTTAAGAAATTTCTGGATGATCTGGGTTGATTCCTCTAAGGATTCTGGAAGACCTTACTTAGGATGCCACTAGAATTCTGAGGAATTTATTCTCAGGATTCTCAGGATCTCCTCTCAGACTTCTTGAAGAATCATACTCAGCATTCTCAGAATTTTGGCGAAAATCCTTTCAGAGTTCTGGGGGAATATTTCTTACGATTCTAGGGGAATCCCACACAGGATTCTGTGTAAGATCCTTTTAAGATTTTGGGGGCATATCACTAAGTATTCTGTGGGTACTCTTCCAAATATTCTCTGAAAATTCGGCATTCTGGGGTAATCTCCGTCAAGATTCATGGGAAATTTCTCTCAAAATGATTCTGGAGAAATCCTTGGGATTCTGGGGCTATATTTTTCAAGATTCTAGGGCCCTTTCTTTCAGAATTATTAATAAATGAAGAATCTCTCACGAGATTCTAGGCAGAATTCTCTAGAGAAATTTGGATTTTGGAGAATTCCTCGCATAGATTTTGTGATTCCTCTTAGGGTTCAGAAGAAATCCTTTTCAGCATTCTACGAGCATCCCAGTAGAATTCTGTATTCTGGAGCAATTGCTCCCAGAAATCCCTTTCAGGATTCTGAGAGAATCCCTCTTAGTAATCGGGGAAAATCTCTGACAAGATTTTGGGCAGATTCTCTTGAGATTCTGGTGTAATAATTTAATGTATTATGGAGGAATCACTCTGGAACAATCCCTTTAAGGAGTTTAGGGGAGTCCTTTAAAAGATTCTGGGGGAATGTCTTTCAGAAATATTTCTTAATTTTTCTGTTTTATTTGGGAATTCCTCTCAGAATTCAAGAGAATCCTTTTCAGGATGCTGGGGAGTGAAGATGTCCATTATAGAAGTTTTCGTAATCCCTTCCTGCGATCCTAGCCAGATTTTCGGAAAAATTCCTTTTAGGTATCTAGATATATTTCTCTCAAGAATCTGGAAGAACCTCTCTTATGATCCCTCTCAGGATTCTGAGGGAATCACTCGTAGAATTCTGGGGCATACCTTTCGAGATTCTGACAGCATTCTAAACGATTCCACCCAGGATTTTAGGGGAATTATGGAAGAATACTTAAAAGGAGGAATTCTTCTCAGGATTCTGTGGGAATCATATCTCCCATAATTCTGTGAGAGTATATCTCAGGTTTCTTTGGCAATCCCGCCCAGTATTTTGAGTTAACCTTTCTCGTGATTCTGGAGTAATCCTTCTTAGGGGTATAAGCTACCCTTTTCAGGATTCATTTCTTTTTAGTTTCTGGGGTAATTCATCTTAGAATTCAATTTTTTTTGTGAGAATCTTTCTCTGTATTCTAGATGAATTTATCTCAAGAATGTGGAAGAACCGGTCTTGGAATTCCTCTCAAGATTCTGGTAGAATTCTGGGATAACCCTATTCAAGATTCTGGGATAATCCCTCTTAGGATTCTGGAACATCTTGGGAGAATCCCAAGGGAAAGTTTGTCTTAAGATTCAGAGACAATCTATCACAGGATTCTAGGATAATTCCTCTCGGGACTCTGAGACAATCCGTCTCAAAGATATGGAGTAATCTCTCTCAGGATTGTAGGAAAATCCCTAATAGAATTCAGAGAGAATTCCTACCAAGATATCGGAAGAGTCTTGCTTTCTTTTCTAGATAATGTCACTCAGGATTCTGGTGTCATCATTTTCAACATTCTGAAAAAAATCTTTCGCATAATTCTAGAAGAACTCTCGTCAGAATTCAATAGGAGTCTCCTTGAAGATTCTGCGGGAATTTATCTCAGTACTTTATGGGAATACTTCTCAGAGTTCTGAGAAATCTCAGGATCTTAGAATTTTTCTTTCGATTTATGAATAATATTTTTTTTAGAATGCACTGCCTCAACGTTATATCCATTTTCGAATCAGAATCGCGAAATATTCGATGTGCAATCTCAAATTTTGATATTGAATTTATTTAGACAAATAAAACATACCATGAACTTGAACTACAGGAGATAGACAAAATGATCGGGACACGCAAAATTTTCACTTGTCTAAAAAAAATCAAATAGCTGTAACTTCTCGAAAAATGCATCAAATATTCTCAAATTTTCACTGAAGTTGATTAACTAGTTGTGTATCAGTGGTCCAATTTTTTAAAAGTCAGGGCTATTCTACGCGAAGTTGTCAAGATTCTAGAAAAAGGAATAATTATCCGATAGCCAACTTTGAGCTGTTATATCTCCGGATTCAATGAACCGAATGCAATGAAATTTTTGATCATTTATGACTTATATAATGAGCTATGAAAAACACTTGACCTACCTAGACATTACCAACAAGAGAAAAAGTTAAAGCGATTTCATTAATTTTGTGATTTTTTTTAGTAAATTGGTCTATTTTCAATATGCATCCCATTACTTTCTCTATTTATTGCCGGCTATGTTGTTACTTTCCTTAAAAACATATTTATATTCAATTCAATTAGAGGGAATTTAAATGAACTACATATAATTGGTATCTTGAATTTTTAAACAATATTGAATTCTTGGATAATCTGGTGTTTTGTTAGAAAAATAATCAAATCGTTATAATTTTCTTCCTTGTTAAGAATTTTATGTCTAATCAAAAGTTTTTCATAGCTCATATAAGTCATAAATGATCAAAATTTCATTGCATTCGGTTAATTGAATTCGGAGATATAACAGCTCAAAGTTGGCTATTGGATAATTATTCCTTTTTCTAGAATCTTTAGAACATTGTGCAGAATAGCCCTATCTTTTCAAAAATTGGACCACTGATACACAACTAGTTGATCAATTTACAGTGAAAATTTGAGAATATTTGATGTACTCTTCGAAAAGTTACAGCTACTTGAATTTTTTTAGACAAGTGAAAATTTTTCCAGTCCCGATCATTTTGTCTATCCCCTGTACATGCAGCAAACGAATCATTTTACAGTTTTGTAATATTTTATAATATCGAATCGATTTGAGAACATCGATTCAAAGCATTCGATTCAATCGGTGAATCGATTCTGCTGATCCGATTCGAATCGATTCACAAACATCGATGTCTCAGCCAGATTTGCCCAATGCTATTTCCGGGAAAATAGGCGACCCTGAATTTATTCCATTTTTTTTTTTGTTCATATATCCATGAGCCCGGCCTGTTGAAAAAGTTTCATGAAAATCTGAGACCCTTCGGCCCAAACCCGTACGATAATAAAAAAAAAACCCCCAAGAGTGTCTTCTTGTTGCCTTCGGTGAAGTCTGTAATAAAACTTTTCAAAGGTAATTAATGGAAATGACCCTACCGAAAAATTTTATTGGCCGAGAATTAGCAGAACTTGTTTTTTTTTTTGAAAATTAAAACATTTTTCAAATATTATATTGATAAGCAAACTTAGGATCTTGATTACAAGAATATTTGCTTTATTATCTACATTTTAAGCCAGTGCGCAAAACACCTTCCTCGTAATCTACTTTCCATTAGCATTCATACATTTACTCTGCATCGACAACAGTACCTTCAGTTCATTGCTGACCAACATCCAGAAGTAAATATGACCACCGACTGCCTCGTACAGTAATCGTAATAAAGCGTGAATTCACAGCATTCAGCAGGAATTCACTTTAACTCGCTTCGCACTAACTCAATCGAGACCGCCATCGCTCATTCATGCCCAGTCACCCCATAGAAGACGACCTCCCTCGGGGCATACCTTTGTATACATTCGCAACGCTACATGGTTCCAATGGCAGCTGCCAAAACAACGCCACACTTCGTTACACCCGCGTTTAGCGCTCCGCTCATTGACCCACACGCCCCGATTCTCGATTCTCCTCAGAAACGCGAAACTAGACCAAGCGCTGTCCGAGACAGGTCCTACGGAAACAAAACCCAATCTCCGCCGCCGCAGCCGTATCGGTGAAATTCAATCTGCAGATCGTTTTCATTTCCCTTCTTCGCCGCCGCCGCCACCAACAGATCACAGCGGAGTGGGAATATTAGACACCCACCGCCAGCATTGCGTTTCGGCGATATGGGGGTGTGGTGGTGGCCAAGATCCTTAGCAGTCTTCGCACCCTGGGGTGTAGGTAGGCATTGGGTACAGTGGTTCGCAATGGACCATATGTCGGCCAATATTACTAGCTTAGACGGAGTATGTATATTTTAGTATTTGTTGAACTACAGTTCGCTCCATTGAGTCTATGCCGTATGGAGAACCCTTCATCGAAGTCGCTACTGGGCCAATCTCTGGATTCTACATTGAAAATTATCTTCGTTTGGTCTGTCACATCACCAGCTAAACGCAGGCTGTAGAATAATTTAATAATTTTGATATTATTTATCTCTACATGCATGCGATGCAGCCAGTTATCGTTCTCTTCTTAATCGCCGAATAACGTTCTCTAATACATCAAATGTTTTATGTCACTTTCCTTCATCGTGTTAGTCTCGTGGCCATAAAGAGCAACCGGCAGGACCAGTGTCTTATACAAAGCAAACTACGGAACTCCATCAGATTTCGAAAACTGTAGAAAGAGAACTCTACGGTGAACGTACAATCCACAAGGTAGCAAAAGCTGAAAGAATACGATGAGCAGGCTATGATGTGAGAATGTCGTGCAACAACCCTGAAAAACTAGTATTCACAAGAGATCCGGACGGTACTGGTAGGCCTGGAGGGCAGCATGAACGTGGACGGATCAGGTGGAAAGAGATTTGGCGAGCGTTGTGTGTGACCGAGGTTGGAGATAGAGATTGACAGCCTGAAACCGTGCACACTGGAACCTCTTTTTATGCCACTGACTGGGGGTGCATAAATTGAAAATGTGCGCAAATTAAAAAAGGCATAAAAGGAGGGAATGTTAGGCATACATTGATTCAGAGCTTAAATGAGGGAATCTAATTCGCCAGAATAGGTCTTGCTCCTTGGCATTTGAAATGGGCCCAAGGCAATATCCAATAAGTTCCCAGAAAGCCCAAAAAAGGGAGTTTAGTTTCAAGGAGTTTTAAGGGCGTTTCAGGTTTTTTTTTTCAGGGGATTTCAAGAGCCTTTGAAAGGCGTTCCGTTGGCGTTTTAATGGGATATCGAAGATTTCGAGGGCTGATACTATTGAAAATATTGAGGGGGTTTCGGGAACATTTCTGGGGACTTTAAAGGCGATTCAGGAGGAAAGGTTAAACCTTTGAAGGGTGTTACATTTCAGACGTTTTAAGAAGCGTTTCAGGACGTTTTCAGGAACATTTTAATCCGTAAACAGGACGATCTTCTTTTGGTAGAAATGCAATATCTTCTTTGTGTTCAGACATTTTTTTACAGTCAAGGTTGTACTAAGAAATGCGTGGTACTTCTCCTTTTTGCACTCTCTCCCCTATTGCTGGTATCCGAAAAAAATGGCTTTTTCTTAACTTTGTATAAATTCTACATGATTTTATTCTAATTTCATCGTTTTGCTAATCATCAATAGTTTTCACTGATCCTTGACATGCAATGTATCACTACCTTTCAAAGTCTGTTAAAGTTGTCATTCCAGAGCTATTATAAGGCCTACAAAGTACTCTGAATTTTGTGTCACAAATATAACACACAATACCAAATTCTATACACGATGAATGATCGCAGAACAGAGTCTACGGTACTCAAAAAGCCTCAAAGCACCGCCAGAAAATTCATGGCACATAAATTGGGTAATCTAGGTAAACCATGATATGGTAATATCATGAGATACAACAGAAAGAATCGTGAAAGAATTACACCGATAAAGTAAAAAGAAACAAGAGTAGAGCATGTGGGGAGCATGAAGGTTTTAATTCCAGAATAGATTGGATGGCCTAGATCACCAAGTAAATTATCAATATTGCACTCTGAGGCTCTACATAGTAGCGTAGATTATATTCTGCAAAGCATTTGCTAGTGGAGCCTCGTGGCCGTGTGGCTAGCGTCACCAAGCGTACAGACAGAGCCGTAGCGTGCGGTTGGCCCGTTTGACCCTCGCCAAGGGCGCCAGCCTCAGAGGGGTGCCGAAAAGGCCTAAGCGTAAAAGCAAACAGAAATTGAATACTATGAAAATTTCACGGTTTAAAGTATCTAAGATTGGTCGTGTATTTTTACGTTCTTCCGATTTCTCAAAAAATCAGATTTTTCGAATATTTACCACGATGTTACCGGACATTTATCTACTAGGTATTTTTATTTGAGAAACGGTTTTAGATTTTTTTAATGAACAAAGCAAACTCAATATGCTTTCTAGTGAAAGTTTTTTTTCTGAACATTCCTAAACATTCTCACTGGAGAATGTCATAAGGTTCAAATATTTTAAAGAGTTGACAAAAATTATTTTAAATATCTTTTAGTTTATGCGATTGTTGGGAAGAACTTTATGTTTATTTTGGGCTTTAACTCTTGAAAATTTAGCACAAACCCTTTGAGCCGTATCAGTGAGTTTTTTTTTCTTCAAAACAATAAAATTCTTCTGATCTTTCATCGAAGTTTCTTTCACAAAATCTTTCAAAGACTCTTTCAGATATTCTTCTAGGGATTTCTTTGAAAAAAATCTCGAAGAATTTCTCCTGAAATTCTTACGGAAACTTCTTCAGGAATTCTTGAAAAAATCAAAAGACTCCAGAAGAGCTTTTTTTTTCTCTTGAAATTTCTCGAAAATTTTTTTTGGAAATTTCTCCAGGGAAGCTTTCAATTTATTCAAAAATTATTCAAAGGACTCCTCCAGATCTTATTCGGGTTTAATTAGATATTCCATAGTTTTTTAAGAAATTTCCGCAGATATTCTTTAAAAAAATCTTTCAGAAATTTTCTGCAAGAGATATTTTTTTAGAAATCTTTCCAGCGATTTCTTCATAGATGCCTGCGAGAATTCCTTCAGAAATTATTTATTTAGAAAGAAGAATTCTACTTTCATATCGCTAAGAAAGTCTTCCATTTATTCCGAAATTGTTCCATGTTCATTAGGGATTGCTCCATAAAATTCTGTTAAAACTCCTCTAGAAAATTTGTCATCCTCATAAATTCCTCCAAAAATCATAAATTTGGTTTTTTCCCCAGTTTTCCGTTTCATCCAAAATATTTCCAAAGGTTTCTTTTGAAATCCTTCCATGGGTTTCTCTTTTAAGGGGTTTGTTTTTGAAAATCCTTCGGAGATTCCTTAAGAAACTTGTTCAGGGATTCCTTCTTCAAAAAGTCTTCTTTCAGAAATCCTTCCAATGCCACAGTGGGCAAAATCGAGCCAAAAAACGGAACTTATTTTTGCCGCTGGTTTGAAGCAATAAAAAGTATGTATCCCAAAGGAAAAAACATGCTAAATCGATTGGTGATGGTCTCGTGACCGGCAGGTGATGGGAAGTGGCCTCTTTGACCACTTTTAGGTCCCGAACCTGGTTTTCCGGGTTCCGCACCAGGCTATTTTCAATCAAGTCAGCTTAATATAGAGTGCGGCACATCATTTCATATCTATTTTTAGTAAGGATGTTAGTGGTGACTATTTAAGACCTCACCAAGGTAATATGGCCACTTCCGGATCCTGGTCCAGTTCCTCCGGATCCGGATTCTGGCCATTTCAAGTGAAGTCAGCTGAATATTCGGTGCGACATATTAATTCATATCTATTTTCAATATGCATGAGTGGTGACTATTTTAGACCCCACCGAGGTCATATGGCCACTTCCGGATCCTGGTCCAGTTCCTCCGGACCCGGATTCCGGCCATTTCAAGTGAAGTCAACTAAATATACGGTGCGACATATCAATTCATATCTATTTTCAATAAGCATGTGAGTGGTGATTATTTTAGACCTCACCGAGGTCATATGGCCACTTCCGGATCCTTATCCAGTTCCTCCGGATCCGGATTCCGGCCATTTCAAGTGAAGTCAACAAAATATACGGTGCGACATATTAATTCATATCTATTTTTAACAGGTATGTGAATAGTAACTATTTGAGACCTTACCGAGGTCATATGGCCACTTCCGGATCCTGATCCAGTTCCTCCGGATCCGGATTCCGGCTATTTCAAGTGTAGTCAGCTGAATATACAGTGCGAAGAACGAAACACATTTTCAAAGTAAATGTTACACCATTTATTTGCATTCTAATGTTTTTGTAGTCAAATAAACAGTTTTAATTTCCGTGGATAAAATAACAGTTCAAGTTTAACTGTCATGAAATAGTCCAGATATCACTAAAAAGACCGATTCCTGTGGAAACCGCTTCAAAAAATCCTTCGAGAATTATTACGGCATTTCCTTCAACATTTTTTATTTGTAAATACTTCCTTGAGTTTTTATAGAAATCCCTTGGCTAGATGATAAAAAAATCGCTAGCCACTTTGCTAGACTTTGCTCTGTAACTCTTTTTGGAAATCCTTCGGCAATTTGTTTGAAAGTAACTTCGGTAATTTCTTTAGGAACTTCTCCTGCAACTTCTTTCAGAAATCCATTCTTAAAAAACCACTATACAGTTTTCATTCATTAATTCCGTCAGGAGTACTTCGAAGAAATTCGTCTCCAGAGGAATAATAACAAAATTATATCTGAAATATTACCTACGGATTTCCTGTCGGATTTCCTTGGAGAAAAAATCCTAGCAGAATAACAGACGAGTTTCTTTGGCATTTTACAAGAGCTAATTGAGAATTTTCATCAACAATTCATTTTATTATTCTTTCGGCTGAAAAGAAAATTTCTTTCAGAAGTTTCTTCGGCAAATGGTGTTTTAGAAAACAAAATATTTATATTTTTCGTAGCCTAAACAAAGTAAGACATTTTTGAGAGTATAACATTATTAATTTGCTTTTCAATATTTTCGTTTAGGTAGGTAGTCAAATTAACAAAGCAGATTTAATTCACTTTGATAAATGACAATCGATAAAGTGATAGCTCGCCCTGAAGAAAAAAAATATATTTTTTTAAATGCGTTTTAAAAGTATTATGCCTCTCAAGAACAATCAGAATATGGCGATTATCTGCCTCTGGCTTCTTAGCGCGACAGTCACTAATCATAACAGCGTCACCAGATTTAAAAGTATATAATTCCATTATATGGGGTTTGACAGAAAGAACACTCATTCCACAGTGCCACTCTTGCCGTTCGTCACAAATACATTCAAAAACATCTGTCACTTCGCGAAACCCACGTCCTTTGTTTTTGGCGGGAACACTTTTTCTTTTGTTTTGCCTTGCGACTGTCATGCGACGGTATGCCTTGCGAGCGTACGACCGCCGCAGGACTCTAATAAAAGATAAGCGCGACAATAGTTCAGAGGTAAAAAATATGAAACTCTGTATTTTGATCCCTTTTCCCATTGAGGTTATTTATATGAAATAGTCTGGATACCATTAGGCCGACACAAATTTCGATTTTCTCTAATGTCACCCCCCCCCCCCACGGAAATTTTTTGTCCAAATTCGACATTTTGAGGGGGGGCATAAATAAATTATTCAAGAAATTTGAAAACTTTATAGTGAAATTAGAGTCGTCGAGAAAATGTCCTAACAAATCCGATGAGTTTGACGATTTAACCTAATTGTTTGAGTAATTATTCATCAAATACATTTATTATTTATCATCCCCCCCTCGACAAGTCAACGAGCAAAGTGACAAAAGAAGAAAATGAGATTTGTTCCGGCCTTAAAGAGCCAGATAAGTTCGGAAGTTACCTCGAAAAATCCTTTGAAAATTATTACAGTATTTCCATTAAAATAAACCTGTGGAAATTCTTTCGGGAGCTTATATGAAAAATCCTCTGCTGGGTGATTTTCTTTCTAAAATATATTTAGTTAATTCTTTCACGCATTTTTTCGGAAATTATTTGACAATACATTGGAAATTCACTGAGCAAACCCTTCCAGCTTTTCCCCTACAATTTCTTATGAAATCCATTTTGCTATTGGTTTGGGAATACCTTCTATAACTCTGTCGGGAATTTCTCCTTCCTTGGGAAATCCATAGTCAATTTTATTGTGAATTCCCTCTGCAATGCCTTTGAATATTTTTAGGCAATGATTTCCGGAATTTCATTCGTACTGTTTCAACTTATTTATAAATTCTTACGGCTGTAATTCTTCTAGGATTTTTTCTCTAAAGTAATTCGACAAGATATTGTAGGTAATATTATAGATAATGACGAATTTCTAAGTAGAACTGGAGATGAATTTCAAAGTAGAACTCGTGATGGAATTACTGAATGAAAACCCTACAGTAATATTTTATGGACATTCCTTCAGATAAAAAACATGAAGCAATTTCCACAGAAGTTGGGTTCTTTACCCTACTAACAAAATTAGCCGCATAATAGCTTATGATACAAATGCAATCGGAAGAAAGCGCTTTTAAGGTCTTAATCAGCAAAAATGTTAGTTGGGTAGTAAAATCGAGACTTTCATTTGCTTAACTGTAATTTTATCCACGGAAATAAAAAAATTGTTTTGTTTATTTGACTACAAATCAAACAGAAGATGTTATATTTACACTGAATAAATATTTCGTTCTTCGCACCACATATTCAGCTGAGTTCACTTGAAATGGTCGAAAACCCGGAATTGGAGTAATTGAAGTAGGATTCCGGCGTGGCCATGTGAGGTCTCAAACAGTCACCACTTTCATTCTTACCAAAAATAGATATGAAATGATAGTTGCACTTTATGCTTAGTAAACATAACTTGACATGGCTGGAATCCGGATCCGGAGGAACTGGACCAGGATCCGGAAGTAGCCATATGACCTCGGTGGAGTCCAAAATAGTCACCACTCACATGCTTATTGAAAATAGATATGAATTAATATGTCGCACCGTATATTTAGCTGACTTCACTTGAAATGGACGGAATCCGGATCCGGAGGAACTGGACCAGGATCCGGCAGTGGCCATATGACCTTGGTGAGGTCTTAAATAGTCACCACTAACATCCTTACTAAAAATAGATATGAAATGATGTGCCGCACTCTATATTAAGCTGACTTGATTGAAAATAGCCTGGTGCGGAACCCGAAAAACCAGGTTCGGGACCTAAAAGTGGCCAAAGAGGCCACTTCACATCACCTGCCGGTCACGAGACCATCACGAATCGATTTAGCATGGTTTTTTTTCCTTTGGGATACATACTTTTTGTTGCTTCAAACCAGCGGCAAAAATAAGTTCCGTTGTTTGGCTCGATTTTGCCCACTGTGCAATGGTTCTCCACATTTCCACATTTTTTGAAAATTAACAATGTCCAATTGTCGTGGGGCGCCAATCTGGATGCTTACCAAGGGCGCCATGGGACCACGCTACGGCTCTGAGTACAGACTACATTCCACGAACATTCTTTACAATTAAATCATGATACAGTATGTAGATATTGTAATCCAAACTATTGTATTGGAGGCCCTTTGAATTTCATGGAATCTCGTAACATTGCGAGGTATAAGGGTCATCAAAATGGCTAAATTTCTAGAACAGAGTGAACAGAAATGATGGTAATCTACCTGTGGATCTTAAAAAAAACAATTCCAGAGAAGTTTGGATGGCCTAGATCACTCAATTTATGTACCATGAATTTTATGGTGATGCTTGAAGCTTTTTGAGTACCGTAGACTCTGTTCTTGGATCACTAATCGTGTATAAAATCTGAGTTTCACTGGGATTACGGAGGTTTCAGAGGCGTTTCGAAGAATTTCAAATCAGAGTCGTATCAGGGCGTATTTCAAGGGCATGAAGGTTTCCGGAGAGTTTCAAGGTATTTTGGAGGTATTTCAAGGGTTTTTTTATAAAGGTGCTTCTGAAATTTCCTGAAACTCCCACGCACCCCATGTAACGCCCCGGAGACCTTCTGAAACCTACGAAAACACCTGCGTAACGCCTCCGAAGCCCGCCAAATAGCTCTGAAACTTCCTGAAATGCCTCCGAAACTACCTCTGACTCCATGAAATGCACCTGAGGGTCCTCAGAAGCCCCTGCCTTCAAATTAGTATACAGATGGTGGGTCTGCAAGTTGTGCTCTCTAGGAATTTAAGATTTGTCGCAGAGTAAACTTTTGACCCGTCGTACATCAACCCACGACAACCTTGGCCTTCGCCGACAGCAGGCTCCTCCGTAGCCGTTGATCAGAGTACGTGACATCATTTTGTACGCTGAATTGAGGAGTATAATTCTCGGGTAATTCCCGGGTTGAGCAAAATGGCAAATGAAGGGCAAATTTACCATTAAAATAGAATGTTTGATTGGCAAAATTTGATATTAGTTTGTTTGAAATAAGAGTTAAAATAACAAAAATAATAACTAAATTTCTATGGCATAACAACTGAAAAATAACTTATTTTGCCATTTTAATAACAAAATAATAGCAAAACGAATGTCAAAATAATAACATATTTGTGTGAAGAATTAGCATTACCCGGGTAGAGGCTAATGGCAAACAAAGGACAAAATAATAACTGGTTTTGCCATCATATCTCGTTTTGCCATTCTTCTGTTATTATGATAAACTTAAAATGGCAAATCAATAGCAAAATATACAATCATAGCAAATCTTGTCATTGATATGTTATTCATGAATAATGCTAAATAACACATCAATAACAAAAATTACTATCATGGTAAAACTTGCAATTTAGCACCTTTTATAATCAATTGTATAAAATATCAAAACAATAACAGAATTTACATTCCTAGCTAAATTTGCCATTATTTTGATATTGTGAGAAATTATTTATAAACATTAGGCACCATAACATATTTTACTCATAATATACCATTAACTATTATATTGTAAATTTCAAGCATAACTTTTCAATTCGACGTATCTCGCAAAAGTAAGTTTGAGTTTTTAATTTCCACAAAATAAAACTGTTTTTACATTGATTGATGAACTTAAATTTTATTGAAGAAAAAAAAAGAAATAGCTCATTTTACCTTTCTTCTACTACTTTGAAATAATAACTGAATCTACCATTTTTTTTTTTAAATTGAATTTGAACAACTAAACTTACCATTATTTTGATCGCCACATAAACAGCTAAATTTGTTCTTATTCTGTTATCAATAACTCAAGAATGTCATATTTTGTTATTCACCGATAACAGTTAATTTGGGTCTTATTTTGTTATCAATATCTCAAAAATAACTTATTTTGTTCTTCAATTTAATCCGCATGCTTTACCATTACTTTGTTATTACAATGGCAAAATAAGTTATTTTTAAGTTTTTCTGCTACCAAAATTTTGTTATTATTTTTGTTATTTTAACTCTTATTTCAAACAAACAAATAACACATTTTGCCATTCAAACATTCTGTTTTAATAGTAAAATTTGCCATTCTTTTGCCATTAAGCTCTACCCGGGTAAGTTAAAATTCACAAATACAAAGACATAAAAAAAACATATTTTAATATGATGGTAAATTATGTTATGGTTTTGATATTGTGGCAGGAATGTATGATAGTAACATTTGTTATTATTATGTTATTATACTATTTAGCAATAACTCGTCAATAACAAGTTTTACAATGATAGCATATTTTGTAATTCATGTGTTATTTTGAGCTATTCATAAAGAACTAAAGAATTGCAAATTTAGATATGATGACAAAATATGTTATTATTGGTTTGTTATTTACCGCTTGAACTGGGACACACGTCGTTAAACAAGCTGGCTAAAATATTAACGACACATAAGAAAGTGGTCATTCTCTATAAATAATTCCAAATGTCCCAGTGAAGAAACAGGGGTGTGAGCAGTAATAAATAACAAAAGTTCCATAAACAAATAAAAAAATGAATAAATAAATTAAAAGTTTCCATAAATAATTGATTTTTAAGCAATTAAAAACGTCAAAAATGCAATGAAAAAATCAACTTTTGCAATAAAAAAAAGCTATTTTTCCCACCAAAAATCTTCGAATTTTCCATAAATAAATCCGTTTTTTCCATAATAAATTAGAAAATTCACAATAAAAAAAATATCGAATAAGCAATAAATAATTCAAAAAGTGCAAAAACGAAAAAATAAATTATCAATAAATATCAAAAAACGAGCAATAAACGTAAATGCATTTTGAGTAAAAAAATTACATAGACCATGCGGCGAAGCCGCATAGAGGATTGTGGAACTGAGGTGGCAGAAGGTCGCCGAAGTTTCCGATATCCGATGCACCGCAACTGCATCGTTTCGGTTCAAGGCAAACCACAGATCCAAGAATTTGCCCGGTATAATGCAAACATAGATGTTATCCCTTTTTTAGGTCCGACGAGCGATAGCGAGTTCGGACAGCAAGCGATTGCTCGGTAAATTGCAATCATAGTTAGGCAGGCTTTTCAGTCGTTACAGTCATATAAGTGCGATTCAGCATTTCACTGCCTCATACTTTCCTGCATTTGTTTTTCATGGGTAATTTAGTCATTTTTTATTAAATTTTTTGGATTTTTTATTGCTTCTTCGATATTTTGTTATTGTGAAATTTCTAATTTATTATGGAAAAAACGGTTTTATTTATGAAAAATTCGAAGTTTTTTGGTGGGAAAAATGGCTTTTTTTATTGCAACAGTTGATTTATTCATTGCATTTTTGCTCAAAAATCAATTATTTATGGAAACTTTTGATTTATTTATGCATTTTTTTTATTTGTTTATAGAACTTTTGTTATTTATTACTGCTTACACCCCTGTTTCTTCACTGGGACTTTTCCAATTATTTATGGGAAATTTTGTATATATTATGGAACGTTTAATTGTCTGCCAAAACAAGCTTTTGTGAAAGTGAAGGTCATGTATGTATGTATGTATGTATGTATGTATGTACAATCCATCTCCCACTGACCGGCAGTGCTTTTATGGAAGAAAAATGTCTGCGCATATTTTTAACTTTTATCCATAGACGCAAACACTTTTAGTCCTGGAGATGGAAGGTGATAGCTCTACTGCACGTCCAACGACCCATTTCAAGTATGATAGATAGGGCTTCCACGTACATCTTGAGGTCGTTTTCTGAAACAGTAAGCCCCGCATTGATGCATCCGGATATCAATTGTATATCTGAAATGCATTAACACTTCCTGAATAAAAAATTTGCACTTTTGTTTCTGGTGCGTATTTGGTATGGTAAATATCCTATGTATGAATAAAATGACGTCTTTTAATTAGAAAGATCTCACCAAGCTCTTCATAGTCTGCCGTGATGTAGTTGTATGCTTATTTTTCCAGCGGTGCAGCAACGACCGAATTTGGATTGATTTCATTGCTGCGTTCACTTATAATGACGTGGAGCGATCAACCGAGTCAGCGATTACTGGCATCACACTGAAAATCTTGAATGATACTACGCTGAATAATTACACTTTCACACGCGAAAAACTGACTGGGTGGCGGAATACCGCCCAAACCATCAGCGAAGTCGTCACATAAAATTCGTCTTAAGAACGCGCAAAAAATGACCGCTTTTGTGAAAGTGAAGGTCATAAGGCGAAATTCAGCAGAACCCTCCCAAGTGCTAAATTTGTTTCGAGAAATACACGAACAAAAAGCACCCGCAGGTGAACCTGAGCCACTTTGAAGCAGCTCAGCAACTGCTATGTGAAGCAGACACTGAATGGGGGATGAATGTCACCATCATATCGGATCCAATTCAAAGTATCCGCCGGTAACGGCAACTGAATTGCGAATGGGTCCAAAATGGCGGCTATATAGACAACAGGGTAATACCTAGTCCAGGAGTTGGTCGCCAAGGTCAAGTGGGTCTTCTTTTGTAATTGCTATGCGCCTCAACCGTGGTCGATCTAGCAGTTCCCGTAAATGCTGAATAGTATGATGATCGTGATGATAGAGCGTAATAGCGGGTGACTGCAATGCATGGGCCTGCAAAACCGAACCAGCAGGGTCAGATCCTGCTAGAAGTACTGGTCATGCTTGATGTTGACCCGGCTAATGTTGGTACTAGGTGAGTACCCTTCTTCAGCCTATATCCCTATGTTCATCCTATTGTAAAAACATACGATTTAAGCCTAGATTCAAACACTAATTGTTTCAGTTCCTTTTGTTATCATACATGCTCACTGCTAACAAAACATTCAAAGATAAAAAATAAACAAGAAAATTGCACTTATTATTGTTTAGGATAGGATGAAAATGGAAGCACTTTACTGACGACGGGGTCCGTTCCCTTAGTACCAGTAGTCGGAATGGAAGGGAGTCTTCTTGTTTATCTGGCCTAACAAGTTGTTCAACTTGTGGGATAAATAATGCCTACTTACCCTAATAGCGACCACCTATTACAGTTACAGGCAGCAAGTGGAAGAAAGGGCGACGAGGTGGAAAACATCACTTCAACGACGACGTATTTAGGGAGGCTTGCAAACATGAATGAAATTTACTTGATCAAAGCGGAGAACAGTTGGTAGCGGTACTCTCTCCTGCATGCGATGCCACCATGTCTAAGCAAGTCTACCCAAGGAATGGAAGACCAACGGTGGTGTACTGATGGACGCAAGCTATTGCGAACTAGTGCCACGCCTGTCTACAAGCTAGGCAACGGATGCAGCGTGCACGTACTGGTGGGATGATACCCAAGACGAAAGGTGTAATGGCCCCTACCGAATAGTCTCCAGAGATGCCGAAGAAAATCATCGAGAGCCTCTTCCCTTGGCCTCCTTTCGTGGGATCGTTAAGGACTGGGCTTGGGGATAGTATGGTTGGAGTTCGGAAGCTAGCCTTGGAAGTAACAATCTACAATCTTACAAAAAGCGCCTCAACTTCATATTGCTTTTCTTGGTGTTTGAAGGTTTTCAGCAGGCTACATTACAGAGACCGCGCTACATACATCGTGTTGAAGTGGCTGCCTTATTAGGTACAGCTAACGCGATACAGCGTTTCATATTCAGCCGCTGAATTCCAGAACAGACGCTGTTTGAGACGCACCTTCTTGGTGAACAGACGTTCAGGATGTACCTCCAATCTAGCTGAAGTCAGAAGGACAAAAGTGCCTAGGCTGCACTACCAGCTAAGCACACAAATCTTAGACCTCAAGTACACAGGGTCAAATATTTGAAAAGAAATGAACTAAAGATCAAACATCTGTTTGACACTAATGAGAATTCGATCAAGTCAAACAAGATGTTTGGACAAATGTTTGACCCTTTGTACTAGGATCATTAGCTGGCGGCCTTTGTCATCGCTGCACCAAAAATCGATTGAGGGTTTGAGCAAAATTTTGCTGAATTATGCCGAGGTTTCAGCAAAAAGTTTGCTAAAATTCAGCAAAATGTTGCTGATTTGTTCAGTAAACTCTGCTGATTACCAGTAAAGTTTTGCTGAAATTCAACAAACTTTGCTGAAAGATCAGCAAAAAATTTTGCTGGACCCTTCAGCTCGGCAAAATTTATTAAAATATAGCTGAAAGCGTTTGGTGTGTGGGTTCTTGGGCATGAGCTATAGCTATACTGCCGTAATTCTGCAAAGTGACGTAAGCGACATTTATAGATTACGACTAGATCTTGCATTCTAATACAGCAGGCATACCACAGTGTTATTTTTACACCAGATATTATATATAATACTTACGTCACTTTGCAGAATTACGGCAGTATAGGGAACTAAGTTCATATAGAGTTCACCAATTAAATCCAAATTTGTAATAACTACACAAACTGGTCGAGGAATCAGCAGACAAAATTTAAAAACTGATTTACGTTGGTGTTCTTTTTAGAGATATGCTGAATACTTTTTTGGCTATCGATCTAATTTGTATGCTTTTGCAATTTTTTTTTTAAGCTTGAACAACAATGGACCATAGTGCACTGGTTATCCATGGCACCATGGCATCTCTTCTCCCACCGACCCCTCCGATAGAAGCACGCTCCATTAGATGCCTAGTGGGGGTGGTAAATTGTTACCTATTACACAGCGCAACATTTTTTTGTCTCAAGAGCAAACTTATGTGTCTCCGAAGGATTTTGGGCCGCTGAATCCGAATCCGGGCTCAGATTTGCTCCAACACGTCACAATTTTGAGCTATACCTCAATTTATAGGGCAAAATATGAGATTTTGGCCTTTTTTGACTGCAAGCCATTAAGCAAGGAAATATTTTTTTTAAGCAATCAAAAGGTTAATTGGTCAATTAACATCTAAATTAACGACTCTTACAAAATATTTCATTTTACCTAATCAAATTTGATAGATTTAAACATGTTATGTTAGTATGAAAACTTGCATACAACTTTTGGAGGGTGACTTGTATGGGAAATATCGTACCTAACATAAATCGCTTAAAACTATCAAATTCGATTTGGTAAAACGAAATATTTTGCATAAGTCGTTAATTTAGATGTTAATTGACCAAGTAACCTTTTGATTGCCTAAAAAAATATTTCCTTGCTTAATGGCTTGCAGTCAAAAAAGTCCAAAATCGCATATTTTGCCCTATAAATTGAGGTATAGCTCAAAATTGTGACGTGTTAGAGCAAATCTGAGCCCGGATTCGGATTCAGCGGCCCAAAATCCTTCGGAGACACATAAGTTTGCTCTTGAGACAGACAAAAAGTTAATTTTTGTTACGCTGTGTTATTGATTATATTACATTTCGTCATTCCAATCGCCCTGTCCAGTACGGCATTTCGTTCGTGGCACTCCCCAGGCGAGAGATTCCCCATAAGCAACAATGGAGAAGTGAAACCACGAAACGAACCGAAACTGCCTGCCTGCCAGCAACTTAGGGCAAGTGGATGGAAATACCTTCTAATCGTGATAGATCCGAGCGACATCGATCTATTTATAAATTGCGGTACTTTACTCGGGGATCCGTCGTGGAGCCAGGCACAAGGCCAGTTTGTCAGTGATCAAAACAAAACCCAATTGATCAATCGATCTTTCAGTGCGGGATTTTCGGATCTCGCGATGAAATCGATATCCTCCTTCGCTCCGGACTCTCTGTGGGTCAGATGGAGCCCCAGATTGAGCTGCTAATTCTTCTTGGGGCCGCCGCCGATCGACACCGAGGCTCAAAGATCGTGAAATGATGCCGTGCGGGAGATTAGTGTCGCTTAATCCAATTTATTATGTTCATAAAATGTTGATTCTTTGTAAATATTGCGTTCCCCGCGGTGGATTCCACCCGGCTCATCCATCTCTGCCTGGCGGGTGCACGGTATGTGGCCACAACAACGGTGGGTGCGAGGGAGTTTTCAGAGGTGAGGAATTGTAGGCGCAATCGTTTAGCGAACCGACCGACCTTTGGGGCTGCTAGCGAGTGACTTAGAGGTTTTAGTAATTGGAATTTGCCGAATTGGGACGCCGCGAGATGCATTTGGAAAGTACGATTTAAGAGAGATGACATCAGTGAAATAGATATGGATTAGGAGATCAGGTTGAATTAGATGAGGTTTGTGATTCCAACGCTCCAAAGCTGTATTTAAAACTAGCTTAAATATTATTGGATTACGAAAGTAGATAATAAAATAGATGTTTTTGTAATAAAGTTTCGATACAAGTCGAATGTATCTATAAACATCAGTCCAAAACAAATTTGATTCTATAGAACAAATGCCTAGATGAAACGAGCAACGAAATAATTTGGAGCTTCGTAAATTTTAATGTACCGAAAGCATACCTATAATCTCGACTGGTTGCATGTTTCAAGCATTACGATTGTTATTCTGAAAAGTTGGAGTCACTTTTTAATCACCAAAACATAAAAGCATTGTTTCAGATTATCCGATTTAAAATTTATCGTTTTGTAATGTGCCGCTCCATCTCTCACATTGACTAATATCCAGATATAGTGATGTGTTCAGAGTTCAAGCGTCCAGATTCAGTTGAGAAAACATCACCTCGTTCCAGTACTCATCTGGTTGGTGCAAAGTCCTCTCATAGAAGAAGCATGGCACTAGGGGAATGTGAGCTGCAATGGAACATGCTCATAAGTCTATCATTGTATTTCTCTCTCTTCTTGGCGTAACGTCCTCATTGGGACAAAGCCTGCTTCTCAGCTCTCAGCTGCCCAAGGAAGTCAAGGAAATTTCCTTTACGAAAAGATCCTGGACCGACCGGGAATCGAACCCGTCACCCTCAGCATGGTCATGCTGAATACCCGTGCGTTTACCGCCTCGGCTATATGGGACCATTGTATTTATATTATTTAAATACAAATTTGATTGATTCTTGGAGAGATATTTAACAAGTATACATTATAGCCATAGGATCCTACCACTTCCGTTGTGAAAGTGATCCCACGGATATGAAATTGAAAAGAAGCAGTAACGGAACGTTTATAAATTACGTCCAACATTTGAGGGAGGGGGGATCTCAAAAGTGTGACAGTACGTGTATTAGGTATAGGGAACATGCGTGACAGAGGGGGGAGGGGGGGGGTCTAAAATTCCCAAAATATGATGGACGTAATATTTGACAATTTATGGGACTTTTTGGCGCTGTATCGGTAAATTATCAAGTCGGTCGGAAATCAATCAGAACCAGTAATTACAAAATAATTTCTTGAAATAATGTGTTGCTAAATTCCATTTTTTTTTAACAGCTAGGGAAAACTATACTGGAATTTTTGTAAAAGTTAATTTTGAAACATCTAGGATGTTCCCCACAATTCCTTGAAGGATTCAAACAATATTTCAAATTGTTCTGAAATTTCCTAACCGAATCTAATCTAATACAAACGCAGCCAGTACGAGAAAGCATCCTGGAAAGTAATCGGGTTAGATCATGCCCGATTACTTTTCTTGTCAATATTGAGGCTTGCAGCATATCAAAGATATGACCCAAGCGTCAAAGCGGCCAGGCCTACTGCGTTGTATTTGCCGCAAAGATGATTCTTTGAAGTACCTCGAGTTTTGAATGATTGTTCTTTCGTCGAAGTAATTCTCGAATCTACAGGGGAGGAAGGATGCGTGGACATACCGTACCAAACGCTCCAGATTGTATATGGTTAAAAATATGGTTGAAATATATGTAAATATGTCGTATTGGATGTTAAATAACGTAAATTGGAAAGGTCTCACCAATTCATTGAGTAGCTTTGTAGTACAACGTCGATTCTACAATACGTTGAATCAGGAATCCGCTACGACACTGCTATCACTATGGAAACATTCAAACAGTAACTACAACTCACACAATTTGTCATCGCCAGACCATATGCCGGCTGCGTACACTTTCTAACTTAACTAATTTGAATACAAGATTTTCTTTATTTAAAACACGCAAACTTTTCATTAAGTTCACATCAGGAACGACACCTTCCTTGGCGCAATAGGCCTTTTCATGTGACAGTTCCGTGCATGCATTTGTTTACAAAGCTTGAACAACAGATGCTAACAAGAAAGTGTCATCTTCATAGAAGAACTGTCAAACGCCCGAAAAATCAGCTGATTTAAGACGTCAAATGAAAAGGCCCATATGTGATAGCCAATAGGAAAACAAATTGTGCAGCATCACCGCAGGTGGAAACTGATTTTCGTCAGCCGAAACTGTTTCGGCTCGAGATCCACGATATAGAAGCGCCAGCCAAACACAAAAAACATAACTCCTTTGCAGCAAATGTTCTGAGGCGCTAAAAGATTTCTTCATAAATTTTGATATTTTTTTCAATAAGAACTTGCACTTTCTACCATTTCACCAGAGGAAACTTAAACATATTCTGTAAGCGTTCTTGCACACTAAAACTTCCTGGCTGCACACGGGTAATGATAACAAACCGACGGAAGCGCGATCAAGCCGACACAAGAAAGGTGGCCTCCGGCTACTGACTAGCAGCATCGTCACTGTAAATCACACTCCAATCACTTTGCAAGCGCTTCTCAATGGAAAACTATCCGGAAGGCATAGCGTCACTACGATTCGGCCGGCTAATTAAAAACAACACGGAGACGAAAAACGCGTGACAGAAAGTTTTAAAGCAGCCGCTCGCGCGCACGGCTTACTGCGATCCAAGAGGTGAGAGGAACGGAAATCGCTCTCAAATTGTTCTGAAATTTCCACCAATAAATAAAATGTCGGGGAAATACTTTGAAATACTAAAGAATCTTCTTTCAAGGTATTCCCCTGACGCCAGAAATAAAAACAATATTCATTGACGAGCTAAATAAAACTTTTTCTGTTTTTTTTTTTTGTTTTTTTTTTAATTTTATGCATAAAATATGTTTTTCTCTCCAATCAAAATTTCGTTCAGGTAATTTCTTGTGCTTCCCCAGAAAACTTTTAAGAAGTTTTATTATATTTATATTTTTCAAGAGTTCAGAATGCCTTGAAAAAATATTTTTTCGTTGAGAAAATTTGTAAGTTATTCTCCCAACAATTTAAATCCAACCTGCCATTAATTCATTACTTTCGCTATGAATTTCTTCGCAGTTTAACTTTTCAGAAAATCTTCTTTTCCGAAAACTGAGCTAAAACTACTTCTACATATTATGTCTATGTTGGGCATTGTTTTATTATCGTACGAATTGGGCCGAAGGGTCTCAGATTTTCATGATTTTTTTTTTCCACAGGCAGGGCTCATGGATATATGAACAAAAAAATTTTGAGGACAATTCAAGGTCGCCTATTTTCCCGGAAAGGTGGATTTTTTTTGTTTTCTCCTGACACTACTTACTTTAAAAAACCATAACTCAAGAACGAAGTATCGTAAAAACAAAGTTTTTTTAGAAAATCAAAACAAATTTTCTCAGAAATCCAAAAAAAATATGAACTGGAGAAAGTTTTCCACAAAATTTTCCATAGTTGAGAAAAAATGTAAAGAAAACCCGGAAAAACTATGTCCGAACTCGTGAAAAAATCAAAAAAAAATTGAGAAGTTTATTTAAAAAGTTTTATTCGGTGAAATTTTTGGAATGCACTTTTTTTCGTTTTTCAGTTATGCCCAATTTTGTTAAAAAAAATGTCCAAATATGCCATATAAGCTTTTTCATTAAAAAATCATATCTCAAGAACGAAACATCATAGAAACAAATTTTTTTAGGAAATAAAAGCAAATTTTCTCAGAAATCCAAAAAAAAATACGAAGTGGAAACAAAATTTCAATCGATTCGATCTAGCCGTATAAAAGCTATAGCCGTATATGTGGCACAAAGTCGTAATTAGCAAAAATGTTTTTTTTTTGCATTGTAATATTCAAACAGTTTTAACTTCGGATGTTTTCAAGCAATATGACTCAAAAATTAGCTAAAATCAGTTTTTATAAATATTTTACAGTATCACACTTTAATAAGAATCTTGACAGTCATGACAGTTGTACAGACAAAACTGTGCACACGGAACAAAAAAATGTAAAAAAAGTACTTAAGTAAAATGAACCTTGAAGTGATTTGAGCTATAAATATTTACTAGAAAAAGTACTAAACCGATTATGATCAAATTTTAACCACTTAATATAAACCATGTTTAGAATAGCGAGTGAAATTTTCAAACGTTTTGACGAGATAATAAAAAAGTTGTAGCCTAAGCAATTTTTTGAAATGGGTGCCCAAATTTTCCAAAATATAATTTTATGATATCGACAATATCTGCGCCAATACTAAACCGATTTAAATAAAAATGTTATGGTATTAGCTACACATAATACACTATTCATGTTCAAATAATTACCTATTTTCGCGAACGCAATCAAAAGTAATACAATATTTTCTGTGTCCGAGTTTCATCGAATACAGTCTTAGGCCAGGCCAAAACTTCGAAAATGTTTCATAGAAATCAAAAAAGTTAAAAAAATAAAAATTAAAAAAAAAACAAGAAATTCTTGAAAACATTACATGAGCTGGAATTCTCGAAGTCGTTTTATAAAATAGGAAAATCTTAAGCTTAAGGGCATCGCTGAGGGATTTCATGGATTCTCCTGAAAAAAAATCCCCCTTCAAAAATAGAAACAGGAAATTCTTCAAGATGCCCTGAGCTGTTTAGTAATAACTTTCCCAAATGGTGTGCACCTTTTCAACCGTCTAATACACAACCCTGGCATTGGGCGGGATACAGTTTGAGCATTTTTGTATGTTTTCTTTCCTGAGAAATGATGTTTTTTATATTTTTGGCTGATATTTAGGACTTTTCTGTATACCTCAAAATGGGTTTTGGTGTATTTTAAACTGTATTTACATTTTTTTAAATCATAGAAAAATTGATGCTTCGGTTACCTTGTAGATGTCATTGATTCTTTTGTATTGCATCGCAGCAATCAACATATTTTGAAATTTCCCTTAATCACTCTAAAAATAATCATAAAATCTCAAAATGCTTTCGTCTTAAAAAGTTGATAGCCCAAATATGCGTCCAGGGAAAATATAAAAGTGTAGGCATGTTTAAAAAAAAATTAGAAAAATCATAAATCAATATTCACTAAATTGCGAATTAAAAAGAATTGCCTTCCAAAATATGTTTAATTCGAATTTAGATGACGAAAAATAATGTATAGACTAAAATAAAAAACTGGTATTAGAAGGTTAAACAAAAAAAAAGAAATTCTATCAGAAATTCCTATTGAAATTTCGAAATCGCTCTACGAATTAAATAAACAGTTGTATAACATTTATTTTAAGAATATTTTGTTCATTCTCCTATTTACATGTATCATTGAAATTCTAAAGAAAAATCTACTGAAACATCACCAAAAGTATTCTTTTAACTCCACCAAATGTTACCATCCTAGGAGATTTCTGAAGAAGTCTATTACTTGGAGAAATGTTGACGTAAATTTTGGTAATCTCAAAATGTTTTTTTTTTTTAATCAATTTCTGCAGGAACTTTTAAATATTTTTCATTTTGATTGAGCAAAAAAACTTGAACTTGCGTTACTTTTTGAACAATTCCCCAAGCCAACTCATCTGGAACAAAATATGTACTTTCTTTATTGGTCTTTGAGATTTTGAGTATTTTCCATATGACTTAATACAATCCTATCTTTGAAGTATGTAAAATGTCTTCAAATTGAAAACATGACTTATTCTGACATTTTTGTTTAAATATCTGGCCTCTATGCACCTATGAGCCATGTCGATTCAAGTCCCCAACCCCACGCCCCAGTAAAAAAAAACATTCTAAAGGGTGGTACGGTCAAATTTTGGTCATACATTTTTTTCATAACTGTAGACTGCGTACACCAAATTTACTGTTTTATTTATTAAACCAGAAAAAGTTAACCGATTTCAATGAAAATTTTTCTGTTTGTGAAGTATGCATTTTTCGAATAAGTGTAATCAGTTTCGTACCTGTAATCGTAAACTGATTTTAATCATTCGAAGAGGGTATTCTGCTTAGAGGGTTCAAAAAGTCGGTACAAGAAGTATGCATGTCAAAATGCTGTGTAAAAATTTCATTCAATTTTATCTAGCCGTTACAAACTTATATTTTGTTAAGTAACAGCCGAGTAGTTTTTTTTTTCATATTCAAACTGCTACAATATTGAAAGTATTCATGGAAAATGGCTCAAAATTTAACTAAGAACATATTTTTATACTAGTATTATACTGTAAAATTTTCATAAGAATCGGAGCAGTATTGGTAGTTCTATAACTAAAATTGTGCTTTACTGTCCTTAAATTGCCGAAAATTTACTATGGAACGCTTTGTACAAAATTATGAAAAGGCAGTGCGATGGTTTTATCTATATATCGACCAATACTTAATGGATTTTGATGAAAATTTTATGGTATAAGCTACATATAATGTACTATTACTGGTCCAAAAGTAAGCTGTTTTGGTGTACGCAGTCTAAAGTTATGAAAAAAATGGTGTGACCAAATTTTGACCGTACCACCCTTTATTCACACCAATGCAAACTATCCGAAAAGCTTGATAAGAGTACCAATAAAAGATTTCAAAGTTTCAGCAGGTCCTGAAGAAACCCCAATATTCCTGCAGAAATGAATGAAAGAATTCTACACATTTTCGAAATTTTGTTGCATTTCACAATACGAATCAAGATATCGGTGTTTGTGTGCTGGTATATCACTAATCCATAGAGTCGTTAATAAATCCGTACTTCCAGGCCCGTGCACAGAAACGGCGATAAGGGAGGGTTTTTTCCTAATTTTGGAAAAGGGTGGAGGCGGGCCTAGTATATGAAACATCGACAATGGGAGGGGTTAAACCTCCAAAATCTCTCCCTTGTGCACGGGCTTGCGTCCTTCTTCCTCATAGATTTCAATCATCAATTTTCTTTCAAACGTATACTTTGGATTAATGATATTGATATTTATTTTCATAATTCAAAGGTCTTATCTATCTAAGCACCGACCAATAATGATCGAATTTATTTCTGCACCTCGCCTATCGCCTCATGGCCAATTTGGTTTCAATTACTAATTTATAAATAAGCTTCCACAGCATGTGAAAAAATATTGTGAAAGAACTATAATTATAAATATATATATATATATATATATATATATATATAATATAATAATATAATAATATATATATTATATATTATAAATCCATTCAAAAATGTTTGTGAAGGGGAAGGGGGGTGAACAAAAAGACAAAACTAAATTTGTATCATCCTAATACGATTGAATAATTGTCCCTCGAACTCTTTTTTCCGTCTAATCTACGTCAATTTCGGGCACACTTTGAATTCAATTCTCGGCACACCTTCTACGTGACACTATGGTGCATGAAGTGTAGAATTAGCATTAGTTCAAATACA
This sequence comes from Aedes albopictus, assembly GCF_035046485.1. Classification (NCBI taxonomy): domain Eukaryota; kingdom Metazoa; phylum Arthropoda; class Insecta; order Diptera; family Culicidae; genus Aedes; species Aedes albopictus. The sequence continues at coordinate 511,823,622 of NC_085137.1, read as the reverse complement.
CAAAAATAAAATTTAAAAAAAAAACTATGGTATATAGGATTTGTGGCGATGGCACAAATTTCCCAAATGGAGGAGAACGTGCCGCTGGAGCCGACTTACTGATGATGGTACATGATGGCCAAAAATTATAGATTTGGCCGTAGGTGTTTATGCGAAAAGTCGGTCAAATTTTTCGCAATCCAAATCAAATCCTGAGTTCCAAGCACTTTTGAACAGAAAACTTTCAAATTGAGATGGCTTTAGAGTAACGACCAAAATATTTTATATAATAATTTTGCCCACCAGATCACAATACGCCATCACAGTACAACGTTTCGTATGCAGAAAATCCACATCTGCTAGCATTCTCTCTAGACGAAAACAACTTGTTGTTTACAGTTTACCTACCGGAAAAAAGTGTTTTATTTAATTATTTGAACAGCTCTTGCTGCACTCTGAAGTGCCACAGAGCTTTAGTGGAGTGTGAAATAAAATCGTGTTAAGTACTGTTCCTTTTAATTCCACTAAGAATTTGCATCCTTTGACTTTTTACGTATTTCAATCTCAACTGTAAGGTCGTCTTCAGTGTCTTGTACTTGACTCGACTTGTACAAGACACTGAAGACGACCTTACAGTTGAGGTTGAAATACGTATCTGTCAAAGGATGCAAATTCTTAGTGGAATTAAAAGGAACAGTACTTAACACGATTTTCTTTCAACTTACAGGTATTCCACTAACCAGCCCAGGTTTATCATCATCATCATCATCAAGAATAGTTGTTTCGAATCATCAAGAATAGTTGTCTTCAAACTGTCTGTTAGATCACAATTTTTGAATTATGAAAATAAAAATACACGGACTCACATTGACACAATATTAATACAAAAGAACTCAACAAGTTATCCAACTTTGAGAATAAACTGATTTCACACTATTTGTGTCTAAATATTCCCTACTGTCCATAATTTCAACTCTTCTCTGTCTGGCAAGTCGAAATGCAGCGTTTCCCTGGCATCCTCTTTTTTGCAAATTAAATTCCCTTTGGTTCATCTCTATGCGACAAACGCTGCATCTTGAAAATGCAATCATTCTACGTCCATCCCAACCCACTTTGTTACTTCATTTAAAAGTCAACATCCTCTTTGTCAGACCAGGCTGCAGCGCCAGCCCCCAAATGATCAACACGTGTGTCCTTCGTTTTTGGCTTGGCTTGGCTCCTATCACAATGTCACATTTTCACCACTTCAACCGACTGAAATTGGCTGCAATCTCGAACCACATGCTTACAGGTGCCGTTTCCCCCAAAGCTGCTAAAGTACGTAAACCCAACCTTCTCGATTAATTTTCCTGCAATCCACACATTCAACACACCCCACACAGGAGGCAGGTCTTTGTCGGTGGAAAGCTCCATCGATCAAAGGTGCAAAGTGGCAGCCCAAACTGAACCGCACACCATCCTATAGCTTTAGCTATCTGAGGTATATGAGGGAAATGTATGCAGAGTGGCTCGCATAAGCTATTGTGCAAACTTGCGAAGAAAGCCAAACAAAACTAACTGTGTGCTCTCGGCATCCATCCATATTTCTCCCATTCACATCAATGGGGGAACCTGTTAAGGCTCCCGCCGTCTCAGTAGAGCAACACCGGACTTGGCTTCACCACACCACCACCACCACCGACCGAGTTCTTTGTGTTGTCCTTTTGGGTAGGTACCTACCGTACCGAAAGTATACGGGAATTTTTCCTCAGTCAATAGGAAAGAAACCAAACAGTTTTCACAGCAGGGGTCCACGCCAGAGGCGTAGCAGAAATTAAAAGGGATGTGACATTTATCTAAATTGGTATAATGGAGGTAATTGCAACTCGATTGATCTACATATAGAGAGCATGAATCGGAACAATATGCAAAAGTTTTACGCAGCTGTCCTTTGTGTGCGGCACAAGACTGCGCCACCGTTATGTGCATATTTGTGGATTTATTTACATTTGTGGCATTTTGTCCTAGACCCTAGGTTTATTTCACATTTTTTTACGCCACGGTAAGCATGAGAAATAATCGGGAAAAAATGTATGACAGACAAAACAATAATTACTGTTACGTTGTAGCAAATATGTGAGATAGGTGTATGAGAAAATTTCCATAACCCTTCTTTACGACGTCAGTGGTTCTATCACTAGAAACCGTTGGGTGGGTAAACCAGAAACAGTAATGTACACATAGTAGTGGTTTGTTGGGGGGTCGTTCATAAGCTGCGTAGGCCTTTGGAAGGATTTCTGGTCAATACCTATGTGCCTTATTGACATTATTCAATTTTTCTATACAAAGTCAACTATGGAAATCCGGGGACGGGATGTATGCTCGTGGTGTATGCTCGGCCCTTTATAAACCAACCATCGCAACGGACCACACTTACCTTCGTCCTCTTCTTCGTCTTCTTCATCCTCTTCGTCCTCGCCCCGCGTCGACACACAGCTGGGCGTCTTGCCTATCCACTGCTTCCCGCTGCAGAACAATCGATCCGTGTCCGGTGGCTGCAGTTCGTAGTAGTCGTCGCACTCGTAGAATGCCACCAGAAAGATGTGGTCATCTTTTCTCCGTCTGTGAAAGAACCCGGAGGAAGTCAAACAAAATGCCATTCCCGAATTAATAGATCGGATTGGAGAAAGATGCACTCGATCAATTGTTCTTAGATGTGGTAGGAAGAATGGTTGGTAGGTACCTACCTGTTGTACTTGACGACGTAGCCATTGTCTATCTCCGGAGCATGAATCAAGCCCTGGGCCATGCAGGACAGATCCAGCTGTGAGGCCAAGCCACTGTCGACAGTGGTTTCTTCCTGGATGTTTTGCAGTTTACTGTTTTTGCGTTTCTTCTGGGGCTGCTGTGTGTTACTCTCGTCGGCCGATTCTGTGGGATGGAATGGGAAGAAATTTATTGCTATTGTGGAAATTGGAAACAACGTAAATGTTGCAAAGTTAACTGTCGTTTTAGAAGAATCTGTAGTATAAATAAATAAAGCTAGCCCAAGTACTCGCTAATCATCCCTATGGACTTTTCTCCATGGATTCTTACAGAAATTATTCAAAGATTTTCTCAGAAATCCGTTCCAGTTTTTTTTTTTCAGAATTACTCAAGATACATTAATAAAAAATCAAGAATATCCTTTAAATATAACATAAGTGAATAAATTCTAATGTTATTTTTCATTAAAAAAAATAAAAAGTGCTTTAGAAACTATCATTCATTAAAAAAACAAAAACAAAAAATTATCCAGAAATTCTCCTAAAAATACCTTGGCAGATGCCTTCAAAACCACTTCCAAGGATTTTCGGAATATTCTTAAGGAATTGCTTTAGAAACTCCCTAAGCGATCCTTTCAGAAATTCCTTAAGAAATTTATGAAAATTTTTTACAAAGAACTCATTCAGAAAATTTTGCATGGATTGTTTCAGAAATTTATCTATCGTTTCCTTCCAAATTTCTCTACATATTTATTCAGAAAATTTACCAAGGGTAAGTTTAAAAAATCTTCAGAGCTTGATGTAGGAATTCTCGCGGGGGTTTTTCAAAAAGTCTTCCGCAATTTCCTTCAAAAGTTCTTCAGTTCTCCAGAAATTCCTTCAAGAATTTTTTCAGAAATCTGTTCAAGGACCTCATCAGAAATTCTCGAAGAAATTTATTCAAAAAAGTATCCATTTCGTTTAGAGATATCATACAAAATTCATTGAGCAAAACTTACATTTGAAAATTTTCTTTAGGGATTGCTGAAGAAGTTCACAAAGAGTTCTCTTGAAAATTATTGCAAAATTGCATCCAGGATTCCCCCATGAATTTCTTAAGAAACCATTCAGAAATTTTTCCAAGGAAGAATTCTTATTTAAAAGTGCTTAAGAAATTTCTTAAAAAGCTTTTCCGGGGGTTTTTCGAAAAAAAATCCCAAAAATTTCTTCAAACATTACTCTACGGACTCCTTTAGTGATTTTTCCCAGGATTCCTTCAGAGATCTTTCAAAAATTTACTAAAGGGATGGCTTCTTCTTCAAAAATTTACTTCAGAGATTGCCTCAGAAATTTTCCAGGTAATTTTCCGAGAATTCTTTCAGAAACTCCCTAAAGATTCCTTCAGAATTGTCCCCAAGAATTTCTTCACGGATCTTTTCAAAAAATCTTTCAAGGATTAATTCAAAAACTTTCTCCAGGAGTTTCATATTTAGAAATTCTTCCAAGTGATTTCTTCAGAGATAAATTTAAATGTTCCATGGATGCACGTACATGCATAAAAGTGGGTGCGTAAGAGAAAATTGGAATACGGACATGTCTTTAGTAAACAATACATAATCAGACAGTTCTTTTTCTATTATTTTCGAGTAGTTGACATCTGTTTCGCTTATGTAACGAAAACATTGAAGTTGTTCTTAAATGGAACTTGAGAAAACTATAGGATGTTGAGGACATACATGGAAGATTTTTTCTTCGTGAAATTAAGTTTATTTGATTGGAACTTGACTGTTGATAACAGATAACAGAATTTTATGACACTTTAGTCCTTAATGCTTAAGGACGCTTGCCTGTTTTATCCTAAAACTCCACCGCTCTCGCGCTGTATACGAGGAGCGGGGTTTTTTTTGTCAGTGTTGTATTCTTGCCTTTCTCGTACATCAAGGTGTACCGAAAGGCTATATGTTCACTCCAAAAATGAAATTTCGATAGAGCCCCCAGAGGGGCAAGTTTCATATACCAATCGACTCAGCTCGACGAGTTGAGATGATGTCTGTGTGTGTGTATGTATGTGTGTGTGTGTGTGTATGTGTCCAAAAAATGATCACCTCACTTTTAGATAGTAAATTTCAACCGATTTTAACGATCGACGGCTTGTTCGACGCGGAATCTGGTCCCATTGTCCTGATGAACGGTTAGCAGGAAAACAATATCAGACCATGTCTGAACCAGCAGTGTTCCGGAACCGGTTCCGGGTGTCCCGACGGATGTGGAAAAAATATGAAAGAGTGCCAAACCCATGCATGCGATACAACAAGTAACGGCTTTTTGATAACCTGATGACTGATTATCAAATAAATAGGTAAGGACCACATTAGAGACAGCCGGTTGTATTCCGGAACCAGTTCCGGGTGTTTCGCCGGAAATGACCAAATATAAAAGCGAACCAAACCCATGCATGCGACACATCAAACAGCGGCATTTCCGATAACCTGATGAACGGTAAGCAGGAAAACAGTATCAGACCATATCTGTAGTAGTTGTCCGGAACCGGTTCCGGGGATCTTGACGGATGTGGCCAAATATAAAAGAGTACCAAACCCATGCATGCGATACAACAAATAACGGCTTTTCTGATAACCTGATGACTGGTTATAAAAGAAAAAGGTTAGGACCACATTAGGGACAGCCGGTAGTGCCGTAACCAGTTCCGGATGTCCCTCCGAAAGCGGTTAAATATAAAGTTGAACTGAACCTATGTGTGCGACACAGCAAGGCTAGAATTTTTTGATAACCTTATGAACGTTAGCAAGCAAACAGGTTCCGACCGGTGAAAAAAATGTTTTACGCATATGGTCAAATCACAACCGTTACGTAGTAAATGAACATTACATGTTTTTGACTTTGCTTGTCTCAAACTGGCTATAACTTGAAAATGGTCAAACTTATCGCATTTGAAAGATTATTAAATTTGCTACCAAAAAGATCTTGGAATCTATTGGTTTAGTTAGATAACTAAAGCAAAAAGATCGAAAGTAGTGTTTTGCCTTTCTCGCACACTTAGTGTACTAAAAAAAACTATGTTCACTCAAAAAAACGATTTTTCGAAAAAAATACACCATATACCATATACCAATAAACGCATTTCAACGAATTGAGATTATGTCTGTATGTGTGTATGTATGTGTGTATGTATGTGTGTATGCATGTTTGTATGTATGTGTGCATGTATGTGCGCAAAATAAGTTCACTCACTTTTAAGGCACTTCCCATTGGCCGATTTTTCGGATTATAGCTTGAATCAAACCGGAATTGTTTGCTTTCCGAAATGGTCCAGATCGGCCAAGTTTTTTTTTTTTTTTTCATCTTTATTAACGTGTGAATCGGCCAAGGCGTTCCGAAGTTACGGCCATTTCAGTGATCCGGACCAGCACAGGTAGAACTGGCCGTATATAAAACTGAACTAGCCCATCATGCGATAAATCAAACTGCGGCAATTTTTGTAACCCTTAGCATGGTTGACGAGTTTTGTGCGGAAAACGACACTGGAGACCAGAAGCTCAACGATGTCAGCCCAAAATTCAAGATGGAAGCCAAATGTTCAAGGTGGCGGCTCAAAATTCAAGATGGCGGCCGTTTACTAAAGATTTAGGCACTTAAAGCATGCTATATGGGAATATTTAATATGGGGAAGATGTCTGGACCAGAGATGTCCATATCCTCAGTGTGGGAAAGAGAAATAGAAAATACACCACTCACGCTGTGCATCTGAACTGGAGCCCTTCTCTTATATGTGGATCCACCACTGCGATTCGGATGCGCGCAAGCTTGGTGGGTAGCAATAAATCTCTTAGCTCCCTGAGCACCAGGCCACACAACAGTGCGGCGAGAGCGATTTAAATTCTCTTCGGTGAAAGTGTAAAAAATCACCCGGGCGCGCGCTCCAGTGAGGTTTTTGCGCCAGAGTGCGCGCTGCGGTGAAACACCGGAGAGTTCTCGCCCCGGCGACACCATGGTGATAATTCGGTGACTGCTGGGTGAAAACACGGGAGAGCGCCGGAGAGCGATGCGCGTGAAAGAGTGAGCCACACTCGATCCTAGGCGGACGAACAAGAGCACGCACTAGCGCTTGGTCTACCTACCACCCAAAACAAGAGAAACTGACTTCTTGGTGTGGTGAAAAATGTTCCTATCCCCAGTGTGGTCGATAAACTGACGCCGCAGTGAATCGCTACGGTGAAATGCCATCTCTGGTCTGGACTCCTAAAATGGCGACTGGAATATCTAAGATGGCGGTCTAAAATCCAAGATGGTGGCTTCAAATTCAAGATGGCGTCTGCTTAAAGAAGTTTAAGGTTCTAAACCATGGAAGATGTCCGGAGTCAAAAAATTCGACCACAATGTACAAGATGGCGATCTAAAATCCAAGATGGCGGCTCCAGCTTCAAGACGGCGGCTGTTTGATAAAGATTTAGGTTCTAATGGCTGTTTAATGAAGTTTTCGGCTCTAAAACCATGCACTATTGGTATATTTGGTATGGGGAAGACTTCCAGAGTCCAAATTGGCGATCTAAAATTTAAGATGGCGGTTCCGAATTCAAAATCGCGGCTGTTTAATGGAGTTTAGGGCCTGAAACAATGCATTATTGATATATTTGGTATGGGGATGATGTCTGGTTTCTTAAAATGGCGACCAGAACATCCAAGATTGCCATCTTTAATCCTAAATGGCGACTTCAAATTCAAGATAGCGTCTTTTTCTCAAGAGTTTGAGGCTCAAACATTGAAAGCCAGATAAACGATATGATTTCTGGTATCATGAAATGGATTTCTGTTAATTGTATAAAAGTGCGATATATATAAACATTTCGCTTGAATTTTATTGAAATGGGGTTTCGAAGGCACAAGAAAGGCGCCATCACCGCTACGTGGATTAAGTAGGGTTTTTTACAACGATTCAAGTCCCGAAAATACATGATAGAATTAAAGACAAATTATGATTTGGGAATGATACATACATATATCAATCCACTAATCTCACACTCACGTGGTCCGAGCCCCCAATAGGAAGCCATCAGCTGCATAATTGACACGTAAATCATTTCCTCCACCAAAGGCACACCGACACCACCAATCCAGAGGGCGGAAACTTCAAATACGATTGTCTGCCGACACGTTACTCGATTTATTATTCAATTTGATTCAAACGCCACACGGACACTCACACCCTGGAATTAGGGGAGGAAATCCCACGTGTTGGCGAGCGTCGACGCACCGTACTTTGATTGAAATGAGAAAATTGTCACTCTGGTGAATAATAGCCGGGTGGGCAAATTAATTTCAAACTTCCGAATCGGTTATTAATACTGTGAATTATGTTTGGGAAAGAGTGGCAATTATTTAGGAGGAGCGCGTGTGCCCCGTCAGTCAGTCAGTCAATGAGTCAGGTGCGTGAGGAACGATCGATATTAATTATAGACAGTTTTGGGCCCGAGCCGGGTCGCTCGGCCTCATTAGGCCGTGTGGATTGTGCGGACGCCACTTGGTCCGGTCGTGTGGGCCGCGAACGGTCCAGTTGCGGGTGGGCAGCAGCAATATTAATTTCATCTAGTCACAGTCAGTGCGTGGCCTGACCATGGGGCCACAACTATGTTCGAAATTTTATCCGATTTATCGACGGGGACCAATTGACACCACTCTCTAGCTGGGGGTCCCTCATCCAAAATCCAACCCGAAATAAGCCGACATGGTGCGACACAAGGTATTAATTATGCAAATTGACCGCGACAGTTTCGATAAACACAGTCACACACACAGACCGAGGAGCTCACATGTGTACGGTTGAGTGGACTGGATTCGGATATTATAGTAAATAGATAATTATTTGTTTTGACAAATTCAATCCGATTTAGTAATTGTCTTGTTTATTTGGAAAATATTCAAATGAGGGCTGATTTATGGGCTACCTATCGGAGGGTGTATGGTGATCGAAAACGATAAGCCGAGCGTGAATTACGCGGCAATAACGAGATTGAAACTATGATATGTTTCAGGCATCAGTGTTGTAGAAGAATGCCACTTTGAATCTATTTTTGGTATGTGTCGCGTTCTGGTTAAATATATTGATCTCGGTGTACTTCCTCCAGCAATAAGAACAAAAACCGAAATGAAACTAAGGAGAGAGAGAGAGTAGAACACATTAACTGAATAAAAAAGCAAATGGGTCATTCCATATGAAGTGACCGAGAAAAAGTGGAAACGTGTTATCGACCATCACGGATTTTGACCAAATTTTGTTGGAATGTTTGTTTAAATGGAGGAAGAAAAAATCCAAATTTTGGTGCCGATCGGATCACCCCTCGGCCCGTGGCAGCACCCCTCGTCTTTGCCAATACAAGAAAAATCCAAGTTTTCCCTTCCTTTTCTTAATTTATAGCTTTGAAGCTATAACATATACACATTTGTGACCTTGGGCTTTTTTGAAGAAAATTGTTGGAGGAATCCAGGAAAAATATTATTTTTTCGATACAGTGTTGCCAAACATGTTATTTTTCAATTTTAAAATTTTAAATCGATTTTTCGTCAAATGAGTATATTTTAATTTCAAAAATTTTGATTCCATCGTGTTTATCAGACATTTTCCAATCGAAAAAGCTTAACTCACCGAGGTCCTTTTGGCCGTTCCAGAGATATAGCGTTTTAAAGCATGAAAACCGTTTTTCTCCGATATATAAAATTAGTCCAATTTACAACTTTCGCTAAGAAAACATTATTCGATGCAATTTGAAGGTGATTTGGGCTGGTATAGACCAAGGAGAATAGAAAACTATGTAAAAATAATAATATGACAGTGTTGCCAGTTTATCAATTATGTATTTATTAGAATGTATAACAAGAATTTGCTAAAGTTTAAAATTTTTGTATTATAATCCTTATTTCAGTTCAAATTCTACCTATGTAAACATTAAGGTTGACGAAAGTGTTGCCAGACATTTTAATTTTATTGTAAAAATCTACATGAGAACTTTTGTATCAACTCAAATTATCAAGCAAGAATCATAAATTCCTTTTTTACAATTTTATTATTATTGGCAACACTGAACCTTGATAATTTTCGTTTGTTGTGCAACTTTTTATTCTTCGAACAAACCTTTAATAAGGGCAGTGGTATATTCAAGGGTTCACTGAAATTTATTCATAGTTGGTCTTAATCAGCCCAAAAAAACCTTTAAATTGCATCGAATAATAGGGGTACTCACTAAACAGATTAAATTTCTGCGTAAGCCATGATTTTCTGCTTATTTAAAATGTTTTATGGTTTTGCGAATGAAATAATCAAAGATTGCCTTGGTGATCGCGAAAGTTTTAAATTGGACTTACAGGGGATTGCCAAAATGTTTGGGATAAGCAACTTTTTTTTCTCTCACAAAAAAGTTCAACATGCTATAACTTTTCATGGAGTGCATCAAAAAATCTCGAATTTTGGCTGTTTGTCAACCTATTATATGTGAATCATTGGTACAAATTTGGGCTCGATTGATTAATCTTTCGCAAAGTTAGAACCGTTCGGGTAAAACACTATTTTTATGTCGAATTCGTTTATTCCTGACGGTGCACTGCACCGGTGCAGCAATTGACACCGGAAAAACGAACGGTTTCGGTGCAATTTGTTGACAGCTTATGATGGTATTAGTTAGAGCGCGTGAGCGCGTCAATGAAAACAATAAAGGATATCAAAAATAAACATAATCAATGTTTTCATGATTTCCGTGATGAACTAAATTATTTTTATTTATTTTTATTTTTTACTTTCTATATACAATTGAACAATTTTAAAAGTTTTCAGTAAACCTCTTCTTCATGATAAACTTGTAATGATAAATGTTACTTGAAAATTGTTATCCAATGTTTTAACACTCCTACATTATTTATCTTCTTCAAATTCTTGTAATATACTAATTTTTCAATTAAAAGCTACTTTTTAGAATTTAACAATTTCCGTTGCCCAATAAAAAATATGCTAACATACAATTGTAAACGATCTACGTGCACAAATTTAACACAAAAAATGTTAAAGGCAGTTCAATAGAAAACGTTTAGCTACAACGTAAAAAGGAAAATAAATAAATGTTTTTTAAAACATAAGGTTATTGAAACGCAACTCATATTAAAATCGCTTTGACCATCCTTTAGTGACATTTGTTTGACTTTTAATGTAATTCAAAAATTCAATATTTCTGGAGCTCGATTTGAATAGGTCGTATGTGCTTTTGTCGATATAAAATTCGATCAGTTTATTTTAGTCATTGTAGCAATATGGCAGATATTTTGCAAACTTTTAATGATGGAACAGAAAGCCTGTTTTGTGAGGATTCTGCTGTATGTATCAGCTTTGCTTAATTTCAACGGTATTCGCTATAATAAGGACTGTTCATTTTATAAAGAGGACACTTTATTTGTGTGATATCTTTTTTTTTTTTCAATAAAATCATTATCGGGTTTTTGCATGAATTTCCATAGCTATTCTTCAGTGTAGGAAAAATATAACATTATACAAATTGTCCTTAGTTATGGAACTGAAGCAGTTTTCGTTAAAACTCAATAAAACCCCATTTCTCAAAATTCTACTCAGCTTTCCACATACATAACTTTAAAATTTTCATGAACTTTTCAATGTGTTGGGATCTAATACTATTCTTCTAAAGGTAGAGTGTAATAGTTGGTCAGTAATAATGCACCAAGCATTATACAGCTTGATATAGTGAGTTGCCTTGTTATCAATGAAATTGAAAAAAAATACTTATTTAAGTCCAGTGATGCAATAACACTACGGAATCAGTTCAAAATTAGTCCAGTATAGAAGAGAATCACATTCTAAATGATACCGAAGAAAAATATGCTTTAAAGTACATTCTTCATCATAAATTTAATACTTAATGATGGCCATAATGAAAAATTGCATACTTTTTGCTCCATAAATGCAAGTTTTTGATTCTAGAGAAGCTTATTATTATTTATTTTCAGCAAGGTCTGACCCTATGTGATTAAATACCTTATTTGAAAATAACTACATGTTAATTTTTATTTTCGACATCATTGTTAAGTTGTATTTGCAATAGAGTACATCGTTATTTAGAAGAACCTTCAAAGAACGAAGCGGTTTTATCTCCGGTAACTGTCATGAAGCACAGTAACCAAGCCAACAATACTATCGAGAAGCGGTTTTCTGCATTTGAAATTACATTATTAGTACTTTCGACTAGATCCATTGAAAACATTCAAAATTTAATATTTTTATACATTTTTGTTTAACAAATAAATTTTATTCTGAAAATCGAGTCCAACTTGTAACTTTAATATCTCAACAACCATTATTCCGATTAGGTTTATATTTTGCCAGAATATGTATCACTCAAACTGCTGCAGCATGGCAACCACTTTTATGCAATTAAAAACGATACACCGATGTTTTACAGAAATTTTTTGTTTATCTTTAGTTTTTGGGAATTGAAAAATTGATCTCTCGAAACACTTTGCCACATTTCTATGAAGTTCAATAATTTTAACCCAATTTTTTATGGTTATTATCTGCTAATATAATGTACTGAACAACTAACCAAGGCCGCTCAAATTTGAACTACGCGTTTTCTTTTTATAGCCTTGCAAAGTTGTCCTCTTTATAAAATGAACAGTCCTTAAGCGAATCAAACTGATCGAATTTTTAATCGACAAAGCACATACGACCTATTCAAATCGAGCTCCAGATTTGTTGTAAGAAAAAAAATAGGATTTACGGTTTTTGAAACTGTTTGTACCTACAAAATGTTACTTCAGTAATATTTCAGTCCAATTTGAATAAATATATAATAAATTTTTATTTTATTCTGGGCTTATCAAATCTTTATTACGTACATTTTTTTTCATACATCATAGATCACCATGCGACAGAAAATTCTAATAATTAAAATCATTAAATTATCCACATATTTGCGATAATCAAAAAAAAAAGTGATGGGAAAAATATACGTTGAATCAACTCTTTGAAAATTCATGTTACCGATATTTTTTTAAGATTCCTCAGAAGTTGAAAGACGATCAAGTTTAAATAATTTTTAAACGCACAGATTTGCTGTTTGGAAATTAAAACATCTCAAAATAAACGAATATCCAAGAAAACTGTTTAGGGGAACAAAGCCCAAAATGCCAAGATGGGGTAAAATGGCCCAACTCATAAAATCATTCCTAGATGTGATTTGACCATTACTATAGGTGAATGGTGTCAAGATATGTTTACATAAAACATTCTTCTAGAAGCTAAGCTGCCATAGCCATGATAAATCTTTCGATTTCCCAATGAAAACTATCAACTTCCGGTTTTTCGTGCTTGCAATTAAGGTTTTCTGATGATTTTATTACCAGCCAAGTGTTTCCAATCAGATTGAGACACATATGGAGGCGCATGGTTGTTAATGTCTACGCTTTTCATGTAAGGGGTCATTCAAATATGACGACCATCGTTTAGCGGGGAGAGGGGTGACACTCCATGTATTGAGCATACGAAAATAGCGAACCAGAGGAGCAAAGGGAGTCAGAAATGCTCGAAAAATGATGGACGTAATTTTTGAACGTTTTCATGAAGTGGCATCTTACCCCATGGCAGGTGGCCTTTTTGCACCACTTCCGTTTTACGAACCAGTTTTTGAATTCGCTATACAGGTCGGACTCGATTATCCGGAGTGAGGTTCTGATGCTTCTCAAACATATATCTGAAGAACGGAATACTCTACAAAGCTGAAATTTTGACAATTTGTTAAGTCAACCTTGATTAGTGATCAGTCAAAATTTCAGCTTCTTACAGCATTCCGTTGCGAGATATTAATGTGGGTAGCGCCAGAACCCGACTCCGAATAATCGAGTCCGACCTGTAAATCGATGAAAATGCATTAGTTTAGTGAATATTTTTGCTGAAGTATCGTGCAAATATTGTCTAGTTGCTGTTAACACTTTGAAAACCTAGTAAATGAAGCTATTTATCATTGAAAACGATGAAAGTTTGAAAAATGGCATATTAAACCACTTTCCCCTACCTAATGCCGAAGAGAAAATCATCATTCCTACCAAAACAAAATCACGATACAAGTTCAGCGATATGCATGTATTGGTAAAACTAGCTTTGTACCTGCTACACCGCGCTCAAACTGGGTGTAGCATTTTCTTGCATCGGTGCCAATCGGGTGTCAAAACAGAACAGTACCTGCGAATAAACAAACGGTTTCGGTGCAAGTTTGCTACACCCGGTGGCAAAGCGGTGCAGGCGGTGCAAATAAACGAATTCGACATAAGACTACTCATTTTTGAGCTGCCATATCTCGGAAACCAGTAACCAAATTGTATTAAATTTTGAACGTACGTTAACAATATACAAATGCTTCACAAACTATTAAAACATAGATAGTTTTTCAACGTTGAAAAAAGTTATCATGGATAGACACTTTTTGGATTTTTCTCGAAAAAAAAAATGAGACCGAGCCACTATTTACACCTTGTCTTCAAAAATGTTTAAGGTGCCGATTTTCTGAAAGCCCTCGCTAAAAAAGTAAGAAAAATGCATTTGGTTACTCAAATTGATGGACCCCCCGTTAGTTTGAGCCACAACAATTTTTGCAGACCCCTTGATTTTGGTCAAATGGTGGCTCATTTGAATCGTTATAACTCGAAAGTTTCTCCAAAAACCACCTCAAAACGAATTGTTGTTGAAAAGAAGAAAGATAGAGCTACACTTTACAATAATAAAAAGTTGGTTTGGCCATATTGATTTTGGCCGCCATCTTGGATTTTCATACCAAAACATATTTTTCACCATGAGGGCAACCACCGATTTTCAAAATGTTAGCTTCAATTGAAAGCTGAGACATTTATACATAACATATCAAAAAATTAGAGATGTCTTTTTCTTCTTTGAAAAGTTATCTGCCGTTTTGTAAATCATGCCACTTTTGCGCACTGGACCCGGTGCCGGCCATTTATGTAAACGCGTTATTTTGCAGTGTTTACGAACAAGAATTTAAATTCTGAGTCCACTAATGGAAAGCTGAAGGTTTAAGCTTTTCAAAACACTATAAAAGTTATGAAAACAATGCCCGCATCATTGAGAAACAGTCAAAAACGGAAACGAACCTCCGATTTGGCCAAATTTTACGGCACGCGCCTTTGTGTATACATGCAGGCGTAAACTCGGATGCTGTTGCATGTCGTTGCCGGTGCGCATGGAAATGTATGGAGAAAACGTGGCTTTATTTACAAAACTGCAGATAACTTTTGATAGGAAAAAAGACATCTCTAATTTTTTGATATGTTATGTATAAATGCCTCAGCTTTCAATTGATGCAAAAATTTTGAAAATCGGTGGTTGCCCTCATGGTGAAAAATATGTTTTGGTATGAAAATCCAAGATGGCGGCCAAAATCAATATGGCCGATCTAAGTTTTTATTATTGTAAATAGTAGCTCTATCTTTCCTCTTTCCAACAACAATTTGTTTCGAGGTGGTTTTTGGAGAAACTTTCGAGTTATAACGATTCAAATGAGCCACCATTTGACCAAAATCGAGGGGTCTGCAAAAATTGTTGTGGCTCAATCTAACGGGGGGTCCATCAATTTGAGTAACCAAATGCATTTTTCTTACTTTTTGAGCGAGGGCTTTCAGAAAATTGGCACCTTAAACATTTTTGAAGACAAGGTGTAAATAGTGAGCCGGTCTCAGCGAGAGCTACCCCTATGTATATGTTATATATTTGGCACCTTAATTAACCCTAAAAGGGATACCTGGGATAGCGAGGTGACGAAACTGAGACCATGAAGGTATCCCTTTTAGGGTTAATATAAGTAAAACTAACTCTGTAACTGTGTCTACTCCATATTGGAAAAAAAACATCTTTTCGACACAAGAAAATGCATATTACGCCCAAAATTCTCTGATTTTTCGAATTTTATTGGCATTTTCAAAACATAAGAAAATAACCCTTGTCAATAATACATTTTGTTTTGCCTCCGTACATGTAAGCAAAATCTTTCAAAGTACAAAAAAACATCCATGTGATTTTTTCGAAATTTTTGCGCACTGAAAACGTTTCATTTGTGAGGTTGCTATTTTTCTGCATCCCCATAAGCGCAAAAGACTCTTTGTTAGTGGATTTTCCTCTTGGGATTCCTTCAGATATTCGTCTTGATATATTCTCGGATCTCCAAGGATTTATTTAGAAAATCTTTCAGAGATTCTTTGGACAATTATTCCATGGTGTTTTCAGAGAATTATCCATAATTTTTTTTTTTTTTTGAATTTTCATACGGCATTCCATCAGAAATTCCGTCACGGTCTCTTTGAAAAAATCTTTCAAGGAATCATTCGGAAATGGTATTCAGGAATTGTTTTCAGAAACTCCACTAGAGATTCCTTCATTAATTTTTCAAAGATTTTTATAGAATATCTTGGATTTTTCACTTCAGAAACATCCGGGAATTCCTCCGACGGTTTTCAGAAAACTAATTCAGAAATTCTTTAAGAAGCTTATTTTGTTGCGTATTGTTTAAAAATTTTTCGGAAATTTTTAAGGGTTTGTTTTAGAAAATCCTTGAGGAATTTCTTCTGGAGATCCTGTAGGGTCTTCCTTGGGGTTCCTAATCATCTAATGATTTCTTCGGAAATTTCCTGAAGGGTTTCATTAGAAAATCCTTGATAGATTCCTGTACGGACTTTTTTCAAAAATCTTATCGATATGCTTTCGGAAAATTTTCCGAGTTATTTTCTTAAAAAATCATCCTGCTTCATATGGGATTTCTCCAAAGGAAATCTGGCATGCATTTTTCTGAAAATCTTCCGAATTTATTTTCAAAAATTCTTTTAACCATTTCTTTTGAATTTTCTTCAAGGTTTCCTCCTGAAATTCTTCCCGAAAAACCTGCATGATTCTTTCAAATATACTTTTAGGATACATTAGAATTTTTCTTAAGGATTGCTTTAGACATTCCTCAAGAGATTTCTTCACAATTTTTACCAGGAATATCTCCAGAAAATTTCAAATAGTTTTCTTAAAAAGTCGAATGCATTGCTTTAGAAACTTATTCTAGAATTTATGTACATATTTCTCCAGGGATAATAGTTTCAGAAATTCATCTAGAGATTTTTTCGGATATTTCTCAAAGGATTTCATTAGTCAAGCTTACAGAGGTTTTTTTTTAGAAAATATTGCATGGATTGCTTCCAAAATTTTTGCGTATTTTTTTAAATCCTTCAAGAATTCATTTCAGAACATCTTCCACGGAGGCATCCGAAAATTTCTCCATGAATTCTTTGAGTAAATCTTGTCCCATGATTTTTTTCAATAATTGGATGGAATTGGATGACCTTCCATGAACTTTCTCAAAAGTTACTCCACGGATTCTTTCGGTAATACCGTCAAGCCGTCAATCATCGTGGGTCTCCATTGCCCATTTGCTTTCAATTTTTTTCCAGATTTCTTTAATATATTCAAAAGGCATGTCAATTTAATAATAATTTCACCAATAAAACGTTAACGGATTGTCACCATGACAAAACGCTGGTTAGAAACTGCTAACAGAACCAACTTGAGTTGATAATACATCCGGGATAATTTCGGAAATTCTTCCACGAATTCAAAAATTTCTCCAAAGCTTTCTTCCGAAATTCTTTTAGAGCTTCCTTAACACTTTTTCATGGATTACTGCAGGAAATCCTCTGGAGATTTTTGCAGAAATCTCTCCAAGGACTTCCTTGGAAAACCCTTCGATATTTTTTTTTTCTAAAATAAATACATGCAGGGGTTCTTTCAGAAAACCTTCCATGGATCCTTTCAGAAATTACTCAAGAATTTCCTTCTTCAATCTTCCAAAATTTTCAAATTGCTCCAGTGGTTTCTTTCAGAGCTTTTCAAAAGGGATTCCTTCAGATATTTCTTCAAAAATCTTTTCTGAAATTCTTTCAGGGATTTATTTAGAAACTCTGTTAGAAATTCCACGAGTGTGACTCATTCTGCAATTTCTCCTGGGAATATTTCAGAAATATCATCAACTACTGGTTCAGTATTCCAAGAGCATGGGGCAAGATTTTTTGCCAGAATTTTCTTTAGGAATTCATTAAAAAAGCCTCTCAGAAATTTTTATAAATTCATTTTTAGGAAGTCTTCCAGGGATACTCTCAGATATTTCCCTGGAAATTCCTTCAAAAATTTCCCATAAGATTTGTCCATAAATTTGTCGAAAGATGTCAAGTCCAACGAAATCTTCTATGGTTTTCTTCCAAAATTAATCCACGAATCCCTTCAGAATGCCGGATATTGTGTCATGAATTTCTCCAAAAATATCTAAAAAAATGTCTTTAAGTTAAATTTCTATGGATTCCTTCTGAAACTTCACCAGGATTTACTTCAGAAATTCTTATAGGGATTTGTTTAAAAAAATCATCGGAAATTTCTCCTGATATCCCTCACAATATTCTACAGGGATTTCTTTAATAATAATGTCCAAGATTCTTCAATATATTCTTCTCCTCTTCAGAAAATTTTTTAGATATTCCTTCAGAAATTCGTTCAGGTATTTTTCCGGAAAATCCACCAGAGATTCTGAAATTTCTCCATTGAAAATTCCCAAATGAATGTGCCCGAAAATTTCTTTAAGGATTCACCCAGAAATTCCTGCAGGAATTCCTCCAGAGATTCTTGCATTATTACTTTCAGTGATTCAGGCAGGAACTCCTCCAGAGATTCCTGCATGAGCTCATACAGAGATTTCTTCAGGATTTCCTCCTGATTCCTACATGTATTTCCTCCTAAATTTGTCCGGAATTTTCTTTAAGGATAACTCCAAAAAAACCTCCACGGGTTCCTTAAGAAATTCATTCAAATTTTTTTTCTAAGAATTTCTACTGAAATTCCTTCAAAAATATCTCACGATTTTTTCTAAAAATCTTTGCAGAAGCACATCGATGCGTTTCGTCCACACATATCTTCAAGAATACTTCTAGAAAATCCTTCAATAATTTTATTAAAAGATTTCCCCCGAATTTACCCGTAAATTCCTCAACATTTTTTCTAGAAATTCCATCTAGGGTTTCCCAAGATGTTTATTCACGTATTTCTTCAGGAAGTTCTGAAGAAATTCCTCCCAAGATTCCTTCAGAATTTTTCCTGGGATTTCTTCGAATATTCCTCACGAGGCTCATTCAAAAGTGTTTTCTAAGATTTCTAAAAGGATTTCAATGAAGATTTCAACTGAAATTTCTCCAGGGCTTCCTTCTGAAATTCTTTTGGCAAAATATGTTAATCTCCAGAGACTTCCTTAAAATGTTAGGGGTTTTCTCAGAAAAATTAGCAAGAGATGTCTTTCTAATATTTCCCATGGAATTTTTCAGATATTTTTATAAAAACTTCTTCACAAACCATACAGGGATTTCTTCGGAAATTTTTCCCAACGTTTGCCCTAAAATTCTTTGTTAAATTCCTGCAGTGATTTCTGTTGAAATTCAATAAATTCATACACGTTTTTTTTTTAAGTCATTGCTCTTGAGGTTAAGTCAGAAATATCTCCTTGGATATCGTTGGGCATTACTGCATAATTTGTTCAGATAATCCTCCAGGGAATTTTCAGAAATTCTTCAAGAAATTGCCTAGAAATTATTAAAGAATACACTAAGGGTTTTTTAGAAATTCTTGGAGGATTGCCTCAAGAAATTTCTGTAAAAGTTGTGTCAAAAATCCCTTAGAAACTTCTGTAGATGCCGTTGGAAACTTCTAAGAGGAATTTTTGATTTTTGATTTCGTTGGAATTTCCGGACAAAAGCACCTGAAACAATTTCCGAAGTTATCTCTTATGAAATTTCAGGATGAATTTCTTGGATATACATGAGAGAATATTTGAAGAAACACATTGAGATATCTCCTTTATTTTCAGAAAAAAAAAATCATGAGAGACATAAGTATGGAAGAACTCTGCAAGTAATTCCAAGGAAAAATGCTTGAGTTATTTTTAGAGAGACTCCTGGGAAATGCATACAGGAATTCCTGAAGGAATTTTTCTTTTCTTTCCTCAATAAATTTCTAATAGATGTCTAAAGGTTTTTTTAATGGAATTCTCGGAAGAACTCTTGGAGATGCCTCTGAAGGAATTCTCAGAAACATTTATTATACAATATCTGAAAGAATTTCTACACAAAGTCTCTAAACTACTACCTGGAGAAATTTTTGAAAGAAATCCTGCAGAAACAATAAAACATCCTGGAGAAATTTCTAGAGAACCTAAAAAACTGAAGAAAATAAAAAAAAAATATTTTTTTGAACAAATATTGGAAATAATATCGGAATGAACTGGGGAATCCTCTGCAAATATTCAATTCCTTAAACAATTTTCTGAATAATGTTAAGGAATAAATTCTGGAGTAATTTGTGCAGGAATTATTGAGAGAATTGTAGGAAAAATAATACTGAAAGAATCCCTGAGGGAAGGAATTATTTGGATCCAAAGCAATGCTTAGAGGAACACCTGATGGAATTTCCAGATAAATTTTTTTGACAATTTTCTAAAGGATTTGTCATATAAATGCCCGAGAAAATCTCAGAATAAATTGAGTAATATCTGAAGGTAGCTCTGGAGGAATTCAAGCAATAATTTCTTATAAATTTCCTGGAAGAATCTCTGAATTTTATGAAAAAAATTTCCTAGAATGGCTTCTATTGAAGATAAATTTGGAATAATTCCTGCGGAAGCCCCTAGAGAATTTCCTTGAACGATTTCCTGAGAAATTTCTAGAAGAGTATACGGGGAAATTTGATAGAAAATCTCATGAAAAAAAAATACAATATTTCGGGAAGAATTCCTCCAGATTTTTTTTTTTAAGAAATACAAGCTTGAACTAACGTAGCGAATGAAATTCCTATAGAATCTTTTAAGGAATCCCAAGAGGAATTTCGTAAGAAATTTCTGAGGAAACCCGTGGACCAGTTTTAAAATGATTTTTTTAAGAAATTTCTTGAAAATTGCTGAAGAAGTGACAAGGACAATTTCTGGGGAAATTCATGAAAGAATTTCTAGAGGAATCCCAAGAATAATTTTCAAAGAAATCCATGGACAGGGACACATTTTCAAGGGATACTAATAGGAATCTTTAGAGGAATCCTTACTAAAATTATTTGAAACATTCCTGATTTTTTTCTTGATAAATCCTCAAAGATTCCAAAGTCCCAATAATCAGAAAGTATATCTAGAGAGCTTTCAATAATAATAATAAAAGTAAAATTGTCGACAGATCGTCTGCTGACGGGCTGCAACCAAAATTGAAATGGCCTTCACTACAATTTAACAACAATCGATTCTATGGTCAAAGTATGTAAGATTAATGGTGCTGAACACACAAAATCTAGTTCTAGGATGTTTTAAAAATAACAAAATTAGTCTAACAGCAACTTCATCTCCCATTGAGCACTATATATCTCAATCAACTCGGTGAAAAATTACTACCATCAATTGATCCACTTCCGACAAACATTCGAAACCCGATTCCCTCGAAAGAAACAAGCTTACTCATGGGGAAATCCATTCGTTTACTCCTGTTACACGATCCGGAAAAATTCCAAAAGCAATTTTGAAACACCTTCGAAGGCGAAAGGGAGAAGCTAGCCTCGCACGGCTTCCAAATATGATTGATTGTTGTTCCATATCTGCTGTTGCTTGGAGTTACTAGTACGGCTCCTCTCCATTGCTACAGTGTACAGATGAATGGAAAGAAAATCGGAGATTCACCCATGGTCGTTACGGATTCGGACGAGTAAGTTTCGGTTTTGTTTCAAGTTTACTTCCAAACATTCAAGGATCCTGCTAGATAGGTGCTCAGCTCATACTGGCATTGGAATGATATCTGTGTACGGCAGAGAAGCAATGATTCAGATAAATCCGGAGCATCCATAAACATAAACACATATCGAACGACGGAGCATCGGTCGGTCGACGTTTTGTATCCAGTTATGGGATAGGCAAGCGGATAGCTTGCACTCCTCTGCCTGACTGGCACTCATAAATTGTTGTTTCGATCTGCATATTTCATGCATGCACTTGTATGCAGTCAATAAATTTTGAATCTTTTTCGATTGCATTGCTATTGTTTCACTGGTTTTACACGTTTGGCTTCATTTTGAGCTGGATTTGCAACGATGAGTGAATGCTGCTCTGGTAACGAGACAAACTCACTGTATATTCAGCATATCGATGTATATAAATAAAAGTTAACTGATGAGAAAAAAAAACCCTAATTAATCCACCTAGCGGTGATGGCGCCTTTCTCGTGCCTTCGAAAACACATTTCAACACAACTCAAGTGACATGTTGATGAATATCGCACTCTCATACGTTTAACAGAAATCTATTTCATGGCATCAGAGATCATATCGTTTATCTGGTTTTTGATTTTTGAGCCGCAATTTTGAATTTTGAGCCGCCATTTAGGATATTCTGGTAGCTTTTTTTGAACTCCGGTTGTCTTCCCCATACCAAATATGCCCATTTTTAACGGTCTTAGAGCCTAAACCTTCATTAAACAGCTGCCATCTTGAAATTTATGTCGCCATCTTGAATTTTGAGGCATCATTTTGGATATTTTGGTTGCCATCTTGGATATTTTAACCGTCACATTTGCACTCCAGACTTCGTCCCAATACCAGATATACCCATATTGCATGGTTTTAGAGAATAAAACTCCATTAAACAGAAGTCATTTTAAGTTTTGAGCTACCATCTTGATTTTAGATCACCATCTTGGATGCTTTGTTTGTCATTTATGGATTTCAGATTTCTTCCCCATATCAAATATACCCATGTTGCATGGTTTCAAGTCCTAAAACTCCATTAACCAGTCGCCATCTTGAATTTTGAGACGCGATCTCAGATATTTTGGTCACCATCTTGGATATTTTAATCGTCATTTTTAGACTCCAGACATTTTTCCAATACCATATATACCCATATTGCTTGGTTTTAGATCCCAATATTCCATTAAACAGCAGCCATCTTGAATGTTGAACCGCCATCTTGAATTTCAGACCGCCATCTTGGATATTCTGGTCGCCATTTTTGGAGTCCAGACTTCTTCCCCATACCAAATATACCCAAATTGCATGGTGTCAGGCCCTTAAACTCCATTAAACATTCGCAATTTTGAATTTGGAGCCGCCATCTTGAATATTAGGCTGCCACCTTGAATTTTGGACCGATATCGTGGAATTTCTGGTCTCCAGTGTTCATTTCCGCATAAAATTCGTAAACCATGCTAAAGGTTACAAAAATCGCTGCAGTTTGATGTGTTGGGGCTTGGTTCAGTTTTATATACGGCCAGTTCCACCGGTGCTGGTCTGAATCACTGAAGTAGCCATAACTCCGGAACGCCTCGACCTATCCGAACCATTTTTAATAGCAAACAATGCGATAAAATTCCGGTTCGATTCGAGCTATAATCCGAAAAATCCGCCGATGGTAAGTGCCTTAAAAAATGAGTCAACTTTTTTTGCGTCAGGCATACATACATGCACATATCTCAATCAGACATCATTCGTCGAACTGAGTTGATTGTTATATGTGACTTGACCCTCCGAGCCTTCTATCGAAAATTGTTTTTTTGAATGAACATATAGCCTTTCAGTACACTTCGGTGTACGAGAAAGGCAAAACAATACTTTCGAGCTTATTTGCTTTAGAAAACTAAGTTATTGAAGTAAACCAATAGATTAAAAGATCTTTTTTGATAGAAAATTTAATAAACTTTCGAATGAGAGTTAAAAAGCTGCGATAAGTTTGAGGCAAGCAAAGTCAGAAACATGTAAAGTTCAATTACTACGTAACGGTTGAGATTTTACCATACGCGTACACATTTTTTTCGCCATTTATGATCCTCTATCACTTCTTAAAAAGTTTGCTTTCACTCATTGGGAACCCCCGGAACCGGTTTCGGAACACTACCAGTTCAGATATGGTCTGATACTGTTTTCCTGCTGACCGTTCATCAGGTTATCGAAAATACCGCTGTTTGATGTGTCGCATGCATGGGTTTGGTTCACTTTTATATTTGGCCACTTCCGGCGGGACATTCGGAACCGGTTCCTGAACACTACCGGTTCTGATATGGTCTGATACTGTTTTCATGCTAACCGTTCATCAGGTTATCGAAAATGCCGCTGTTTGATGTATCGCATGCATGGGTTTGGTTCACTTTTATATTTGGCCACTTCCGGCGGGATATCCGGAACCGGTTCCGGAACACTACCGGTTCTGATATGGTCTGAGACTATTTTTCTGCTTACCGTTCATCAGGTTATCGAAAATGTTGTGGTTTGATATGTCGCATGCATGGGTTTGTTGCATTTTCATGTCTGGCCCCTCCCAGGGGTACCGGTCCGAAACACCTAAATGGCCATAACTCCGGAACGGCTGGACCGATCTAAACCATTTTCAATACGAAACAATGGGACTATATGCCGCGTCGAATAAACCGTCGGTCATTAAAATCGGTTGAGGTTTACTGCCAAAAAGTGATGTGAGTTTTTTGTACACACACACACACATACACACACGCACACACACACACACACACACACACACACACACACACACACACACACACACACACACACACACACACACACACACACACACACACACACACACACACACACACACACACACACACACACACACACACACACACACAGACATAACCTCAATTCGTCGAGCTGAGTCGATTGGTATATGTGACTCGACCTTCCGGGCCTTCTATCAAAAAGTCATTTTTGGAGTGAACATATAGCCTTTCCAGTACACTTAGTGTACGAGAAAGGCAAAAAATCTAAACCTAATTTTAATGGTTTTCTAAATTGTAATATAAATTACTTTTAATTTGCAATGGTTTTTTACATTACAATAGAAACTACGCATGCATGACCAAACAATCAATTTCCGTTACATACAAAGATATAAAATTTGTTTCCTCTTCGTCGGATACCGATTGAATTTGCTCTGTCGACAAGTCGTAAAAAAAGGGAAAAAAAAAGTGCAAGTGCTTGTCTGGGATCTCTGTATCGTTTTTCTTATATGTTCGATTTTCTCACTTATGGTTCCGCACACAAAATAGTTGTCAGTTCCTGTGGATTCAATTTCCGTTCTAGGATTGTGTAAAAATGGCATCGACTGTGTGTAGTGTAGTGAAATGACTTTCAGCATATCGCGATATATTGGTTTTCCTCATGGATGGGAGTACTACTTTCTGAAGAGTATACAAATACATTCTGATAAGCAAAGCTTTATTTTTCTTTATTATTGTGGAAATAACAACGCTACAATGGTTAGGTTGGTTGCCTTTATTAGAGAGATTTGCAGCCCGAGGCTGGTTCATCTTTTCCTACAATGGAGGTAATACTTGTAGTTTTCCAAAATTCTAAATTTTCAATAAAATTACTCTGAAGGAAGTTTAAAAAAAAATTGTGAAGGAGCCGCTGAAGGCATTCCCGGAGATACAGAAGAATTTTGGAATGAATTTTAGAAAGTAAGCTCTAGTCGAATACTTGTAAAAATCTCCAAAGGAATTCTTCAAAGTATCCCTGGAAGAATTCAAGGATTTTATGAAGAACTCAAAAGTGGATTGTATGAAGAAATTCGTTGAAAAATACCGTAAGAAACTCCTTGGAATATCTGAAAGAAATTTTTGAAAAAGTTCTTGTAACTTTTTTTTTGAAGAAACCTTCTAAAGAAATTTCTGGACGATTCCTTCTGGAACTTGTGATTTTTTTTCATGAAAGAATGTACAGGGGGTGGCCAAAATGTTTGGGATAGGCATCTTTTTTTTCTCTCACAAAAAAGTTCAACATGCTGTAACTTTTCAAAGAGTACATCAAAAAATTCTCAAATTTTCACTGTTTGTCAACCTATCATATGTGCATGATTGGTACAAATTTGAGCTCGATTGGTTAATCTTTCGCGAAGTTAGAACCGTTCTGGTAAAACACTATTTTTTAGTCAACTAATTTCTGAACTATCATATCTCGGAAACAAGTGAACCGAATTGAATGAAATTTTGAACGTTTATCAACAATGTATTAGCAATGGTTATTAAAACAAATGTACTTTTTGATCGTTTAAAAATGTTATCATAGATTGACACTTTTAGAATGTTTTTTTTTCGAAAAAATGTAAATTTTTCTACATTATTATAAATAAATTTTAGTTTTGATATACAAAGATTTTCTACTTCTGTTCTCGAGATATATCAAATTAGATATTTCAGAACCTATTTGGATTGAAGTAAGAGCACATTTAGTAATTTTTGTGTGTTATTGTAAATTTGACTTGGTTTCCTCTATATGGGTGAAAATGTCAAACCGGTATAACTTTTTTTGGTCGTGATAAAATATTACATTATCTAATGTCGCATCAAGTATCAATATATTGTTGATAAACGTTCAAAATTTCATTCGATTCGGTTTACTGGTTTCCGAGGTATAACAGTTCAAAAATTGGTTGTCTAAAAATAATGTGTTACGAGACCGGTTCAAACTTCACGAAATATTAACCAATCGAGCCCAAATTTGTACCAATGATTCATGGTAGGTTGACAAACCGTCAAAATTTGAGAATTTTTGACGCTTTCTATGAAAAGTTACAGCTTGTTGAACTTTTTGTAAAAAAAAAAAATGGTGCCTATTCCAAACATTTTGGCCACCCCTGAATGTAAAAACAAAATCATAAACCTTAGTAAATATTTCCTAGCACTTCTCCTATGAAATTTATGAAAAATATTCTGAAGAAGTCTTGGAAAGAATCCTTGGAGACACAGTACTGGATAAAATAAAAGGCGCACTAGCTATCATTCATACAAAATGCTCAAATTTAGAGTTGTGAGTCTCAGATTCCAGTGACCCATTCAACACAAATTTCCACTGGACATTCATAATAACTTAAAATTCTGTGAAAACATGAGAAGCAATTTTTTTAAAAATATCGCAAAACTGCCTTTTTTTATTAATACATAATCAAATTCAGTTTTATTTAGTACTAGCAGTCCCGGCAAACGTCGTACTGCCTGCCTGTTTTTTGACATCCGGTTCCATGAAGAAATGCCCCTCAAAATGGAATTTCTGATTTTCCCGTTTTTTCTTGCCTTCCCGGTCACTTTTCCTAATTATTTTTTCGTACGAACACGTCGGAGCCCTGGTGGAATGCAACAGTGAAAGAATCATGCCGATCTGTTGACCCGTTCCCGAGCCTATTCGTGACATACAAACACCATTCCATTTTTATTTATATAGATTGAAGTTCATAGTTTGTTTAGAAAAGTTATGTGCTTCATTATACTAATCGATTTTGTTGAAGAACATAATTCCCCAAGTTTAAAAATTTTTGGAATTATTTAAAACAATGGTTCGATGTTTCTTGAAATAAAAGATTTGCGAAAATTTTAAAAATCTTGCGTGGGATAGTTTAATTTTCTGACAAGCTAAATTCTGAATGTTAAAATTTGAAGTCCATCTGTGCACTATAAGTTGAGATTCAGAGCTCCAAACTTGGCCATTGTGTGTGAAAATCAGTTAAAACATATTTAATTTTGTTCAGTATCTGTAAACAAAGTTTTGTCAGAATTTCTGAGAAAAATACTTAGAGAAATACCCAGAGGCATTCGCGTTGGATTTTCTACATGATCTTCCGCAGAACCTCTGCATGACACCACTGGAACCTCGAAAAAGAAATCATCTAAAGATCTCTGGAATAATCCCTAAAAATCCTGGAGAATCTTGGATTCCATGGGACTTCCTTGCAAAATTCCTGAAGGAATCGCTGGACAAGTTCGTGAAGGAATACTATTTCGAATTTCTGAAGGAACCCCTGGAAGCATTTTTGAATCAACCGCTGGAGAAATTTTGGAAGGAATCCGTGAAAAAATCTCTGAAAGAATTTCTGGAGAAATGTTTGAGGAAATTTTAAAGCAATTCCAACAACATTCAAAAGAATTACCGAAGCAAATTCTTCAAAAAATTGTTAAAGACTATCTTGGAGGAATTTTTGAAATTTCTGAAATAGTCCTTGGATTTTCTGAAGGGTGTTATGGAGGAATTTCTGAAGAAATCAATGGATAGTTTTCTAAAGGATTCCTCCAAGAAATATCTGGAGGGAATCGCATGAATAATTTCTGCAGAAATTTTTAAACTATTAAAATATTGGAGATATTTCTAAGGAAATCCACCAAAGAATTTTTAAAACGAATATCTAAAAAAAATTGGGATATTTCCTGAAAATCACTAGAATAGTTGCTGATGTAATTTCTACCAGATGCTTTGAAAAGGCTTCCCTGGAGATATTTCTGAAGCAAGCCCTGAAGATTTTTTTTTTAATAAATCGTTGGAAAATTTCTGGGAAAATTTTCCAAAGAAATCCGTTGGGGAATTTCGAACAGAGTTTTAAAGATTTTTTTTTAAATCCCCAGAAGATTATTTGAAAGAATTTCCAAAGAAATCCTTGGAGAAATTTCTCTGGAAAAAATAATGCAAGATTTTCTAACGGAGTTCACAAACTTTAAAGAAAATTTATTAATACAATATTTACTTAAGGCGAAACTGGAAGCCTTTTCTCATTTTTTTTTTGGTTTTTGATTTTTTATAAAATAACGAAGCAATATTTTCAAAATCGGTTTTCGTACACATGTAGAGTATGGATCAAGGTATCTCCTGAATTTTGCTTGAGGTTGAAAATGTTTTCGTTTTTGCAGAAACCATTTTTTTGTAATTTTTTTTTCAAAAATGGTTTCTGCAAAAACGAAAAACATTTTCAACCTGAAAAAAAATCAGGAGATACCTTGATCCACACTCTTTTTTTTTTATTCCTGTTCGGGTTTGTCACTGCGACCAGTTTTTAGATCTATTGTGACATTACCCGTATCCTTAGTGTAGTGCATGTCGCATTACTCAATTGCCATTGAGGGGCAATAAAGTATCGATTTTGATACAGTTTTTGTTTTGTTTTGTTAGAAAACAAAACAAGAGTACTGATATTGGCCATGCATCGGAAACCTAGCATCACCCTTGTTTTACTGCTAAATTCTCCCCAGGTTTAGGACCCGGGTTTTAACATTAGCAGCAATATCATTCCAATAATGGGACATGTGTTCAGTAATAAGGATTCTAGTATGTTCCTTGCGTACTAGCACTTTCCAGTCTTCGAAGAGTTAGTACATACATGGATCCCTAACCCAATTTGATTTCCTTTGCATTGAGTTTAGCCTCAGATGGTGAGGTTTTTAACTATATGCAAAGTAAAGTTGGTAAACTCAGTTTTATTCAAAAACTGGAAGTCTCCAAATACTAGTACCCAAGTAACATTTTAAGTTTTGTTCGGCTCTATAAGAAATCTTCATGACCAACTTGCAATAAAACTGATTCATACATCAAAACCTCTTGATAACCTCTTTAAGAGCATCTTCCGGCTAAGTGGACCACTCTTGGAGAGGTTTTGCAAACCGCATTAAGAGTAGCAATAAAACCGTTTTAAAACCTAGTAAAAAAAATCCCATTCTCGATTGTTGTTGTTTTTTTTTCTCAACAAAAACTATGACAGCTCAAGATGCAGAGAAGCTTCTTCGATGGCACGTAAAAATCAGGACGATACATCATTCGTAAGTAGAAGCGGTAATTTCAAAGTAATATTTTAGTTGCTATTGTGTTGGTAGGTTTATGCGCATTCAATTTTACCGTGAATATTGGGGTGGCAGAATCATAAAAATAATGCGCTTCAAAAATAGTGAATATTATCATCTTGGAATGAAATAAATCAATTTGTTTATTTAGTAAAACTATCTCGAATCACAAGAAAACTCAGCAGAGAGGGTTTTTTTATGTGAGCATGTTATGGAAATAGTGGCAAACTATCAATTCATTGCTAATTTGACCAAAATTAACTATTTTCCATTCACGTCAGCTAATTTTTCAACATGGCGACAACCATAATCAACGAAAATAAAACGAAGGCAAGTTTACTTTTATGATGACCGCAATAAACCTAGAAATGTCGTAGTTCTGCTTTTCCACCAACAGATGTCGTTACTAATCGAACGGATCGCCATCTGTTGAGAGTTTTAACAGTTTTATTGTGGTAATCATAATTGCCAAAAGGTTTAGAAATCGAAAAGTTTTGTTTACTCTTAAAATCTTTCTTTATGGATAACTTCAAGTATACTATAAAACATTTTATCAATGGTTTTCATAAAAGCAGTCATAAAACAGCGAGTTTTAATTATTGCTGTAATAAAACCCTAATAAAAATCAAACAAAACCAATCAGCAATGAAATTGTTACTTGGGTAGTAAGGACTAAATACTATAATTCCTTGAATTACCAGAACACATATTCCACAATTGAAAAATAGGACGACACTAGATTTCGGTTTGGTAGATCTATCACCGTAACGCAACCCAAAAAGGCGATCTACCCACGCTACGGGCTCCGTTAAAGATTGAGCATCTTTTAAACCCCCTCAACCATTCATCCCTCAGTACGAGTCGCCTGACACCTTGGATTGGGGTTACCTGTTTGGTGGACTTTTACCCCCGGAACAGGTGGTCCGTAGTGCTATTCTAAGCCGGCAGCTACACGGGCATGATCCACACTCTACATGTGCACGAAAACCGATTTTGAAAATATTGATTCGTTATTTTATAAAAAATCA
Organism: Aedes albopictus; assembly: GCF_035046485.1. NCBI lineage: Eukaryota > Metazoa > Arthropoda > Insecta > Diptera > Culicidae > Aedes > Aedes albopictus. The sequence goes on along the minus strand of NC_085137.1, from coordinate 511,793,165 downwards.
AAAACCAAAAAGTGAGGAAATGGATCCAGTTTCGCCTTAAGGAATTATTTATAAAATTTCTGAGTTTCTGAAGGAATACTAGAAGGGAAGACTTTTTGAAAAAAAATCGATGGAAGATTTTTTGAAACAATCCGTAAAAGATTTTCCAAAACAACCCCTGCTGGGATTTCTGAAGGAATTCCTGGAGGACTTTTGGAAGGAATCACTGACGAAATCTATTAAAGCTATTCGAAAGGAGACCGAAGAGAAATTTATGAAGAAATTTAAGAGGAGTTACTCAAGCATCTCATAAAAACCCTGATTAATCCACCTAGTGGTGATAGCGCCTTTCTCGTCGAATATGTACTCATGATGTCGACGTAAGCCGAAGTGTTCCTGAATCCTGAGAATATTTTATTGAGAAAAGCAAGAATTTTATCAAAGCCATTATCGAATAGAAAAACTTATTGATGACGCGTATTCCGACGTCATGTTCAACGTATAGGCAGAGCTTAAAAATATTAGAGCTCTCAGTTGACTGCTTGACCTCCTTCACTGTCATTGGACGCCAATCAATATGAAGACGATGATTACAAGCTAAGATATAACCTTTTTCACAACCACAGATCACACTTCAGGCTATATTTTATTATCGCTGATAACAAGATCCATGTAAAATTGAACAAAAAAAATGCAAGCAAGTGAAATTTCCCAAATTAAATCTCAATAACATTTCAACCACATTACAGAACGCGAGGGCGCAACCAATCACATCAGAATTTTGTGTAGTAACTTTAGACGCAAAAGGGGATTGAAAAAAAATGTTCAGAGTTGTTGCGATTAAATTTTAATTTTCCCATACAACGTTGACTGTAAGGATGAGTAGGAATCTGAAATGGTGTGATTTGATGAGTTCTGAGATCACTTTAGTTTTGTCATGATGAAGAGAACAATTACACATATCTATCGCTCGCTATGATTTTGCTCACTTTCGTCGTTCCGGCAAAGCACCCAAAGTTGGCTCTGTAATACTGCTGGTAGTCTCTAATGTGGTTTGAGCCTATTTTCTTGCTAACCGGTAATCAGGTTATCAAAAAAGTCGCGATTTGACGAGTGTCATGCATTAGTTTGGTTAACTTTTGTATATGGCCACTTCCGGCGGGACACCCGGAACCACAAACACTACCGGTAGTAACTTATTTTCTTACTGATCGTTCATCAGGTAATCGAAAAGGTCGTGATTTGATGCACCGAATGCATGAGTTTGGTTCAATTTTACATTTTACCACTTACGGCGGGACATCTGGAACCAGGACAGTACCAATTGTCCCAAATATGGCATGAAACTAGTTTCCTCTAACTGTTCACCCGATTTCCTAGAAAGCCACGAAATGATGTGTCACATGCATAGGTTTGGATCATTTTTACATATTACCAATTCCAGCAGGACACCCGAAACAGGTTCTGGAACACTACCGGTAGTCTTTAATGTGATCTGAGACTATTTTCTTGCTGATCGTTCTTCAGGTTATCGAAAAAGCCGGTATTTAATGAGCCGCACGCATGTGTTTGGTTTCCTTCCACATTCGTCCACTTCCGGCGGGACACCCGGAATCGGTTCTGGAACAGTACTGGTTTTCCCTAATGTGGTCTGAGTTTTTTTTTGTTAACCGTTCACCAGATTATCTAAAAAGCTGCGATTTGATGTGTCACATGGATGGGTTTGGTTCTCTTTTACATTTGACCACTTCCGGCGGGACAACTAGAACGGATTCCGGAACACTACCGGTAGTTTCTAATGTAGTCTGGTTCTATTTTCTTGCTAATCGTTCATCGGGTTTTCGAAAAAGCCGCAATTTGATGTGTTGCATGCATTACTTTGGTTCACTTATGTATTTGGCCACTTCCGGCGGGACACTCGAAATCGGTTCCGGAACACCACCGGTTCAGATATGGTCTAAGACTCTTTTCCTGCTTACCGTTCATCAGGTTATCAGAAAAGCTGCAGTTTGGTGTGTCGCATGCATGGGTTTGATTCACTTTTGTATTTGGCCAATTCCGGCGGCGACACTCGGAACCGGTTCCGGAACACTACCTGTAGTTTTTTTATGTGGTGTGAGCCTATTTTCTTGCTAACCGTTTATCAGGTTATCGAGAAAGCCGCGATTTGATGTGTCGCGTGCATAGGTTTGCTCCACTTTAATATTTGGCCACTTCCGGCGGGACACCCGGAACCGGTTCTGGAATACTACCGGTTCAGATATGGTCTGAGACTATTTTCCTGCATATCGTTAATCAGGTTATCGAAAAAGCCGCTATTTGATGTGTCGCATGCATGGATTTGGTTCACTTTTTTATTTGGCCACTTCCGGCGGGGCACCCGGAACCGGTTCTGGAACACTACCGGTTCAGATATGGTCTGAGAGTATTTTCCTGCATACCGTTCATCAGGTTATGGAAAATGCTGCGGTTTTATGTGTCGCATGCATAGGGTTGTAGCATTTTCATATCTGGCCCCTTCCTGGGGTACCGGTCCGGAACACCTAAATGGCCATAACTCCGGAACGGCTGGACCGATCCGAACCATTTTCAATAGGAAACAATGGGACCAGACTCCGCGTCGAATGAACCGTCGGTCATTAAAATCGGTTGAGGTATACTGCCAAAAAGTGATGTGAGTTTTTTGTACACACACATACACACATACACACATACATACACACACATACATACACACAGACATCACCTCAATTCGTCGAGCTGAGTTGATTGGTATATGTGACTCGACCCTCCGGGCCTTCTATCAAAAAGTCATTTTTGGAGTGAACATATAGCCTTTCCAGTACACTTAGTGTACGAGAAAGGCAAAAAGTTAAACTGCTTTTATATGAATCCATAGAGAACTTCTGAAGGAATCCCTTGAAGAGAATATCGAATAAATTTCTAAAGGAACTTTTGAAAGAACCTCTGGAGGAGTTTTGAAGTAATCCCCGCCAGAATTACATGAAGCATTTCTGGAGCACATTCGTGAGACATCCATGGAAGACAATCTTATGGCATTTTTGGAGGAAAATTTAAATAAATAAATAAAAGACTAAATAAATGAATTCGCTGTAAAACTTCCCGAGATTTATTTATTTTTTTTTTTAATTTATTTATTAAAGTGGATCTTTTAACTACACTAAATTCTGTTTTTACGCGATGGATGCGTTCGCGCAAAAAAAGATCGTGTAAAAAAAGTTCGCGTAACTTCGAGAAATCGCGCAAAAAAATCCAAAGGAAATTTTTTTACGCGATTTTCTCTCCGCAAATAATCAAAATCGCGTAAAAAAAAGTCGCGTAACTTCGAGAAAATCTCGTAAAAAAAGTCGTGCAAAATAAAATCGCGTAAAAAAAGTCGTGTAAAAAAAGAATTCAGTGTATTGTCATTCGGATCCACAGATTTATTTAAATATTCCCTGGATTTTCTAAAGGAATCAGTAAAAGAATTTCAAAAGCAATCTTTGGAAGATTTTTTAAAAGAATCATTAAATATATTTTTGAAGCGAATCTTTAGAAGGATTTGAGCAGGCATTTATGGATGGATTTCTGAAAAAAAATCCTGCAGATTTTTTTTTAAGAAAATCGGTTAGATTTTTTTTGGAAAATTTTTAAAGGAATCCTTAGGTATATGGTCGAAGGAATTCCTGGAGGAATTTCTAAAATAATTTTGGAAAACTTCCTGAAAACCGCCCAGGAAAATTTCTGAAGGATTTACTAAAGTTTTTTTTTTAGAAATCGAGAGACTTTTCTGAATGAATAATGTCTTGAATTTTTGAAGGAATCTCTAATGAAAACTAAAGAATCATAACTACAAGAAAAGACATCAGTTTCGTCCGAAGATGTAATATCCACACATCCGGGGAAGTGTGTACTGAATAAACATTCCAAAACTTCCTCATCAGAGGAAGTGAAAACACCATTTGGCAAACGAAGTTCGTTCACTTGAAAATCCTTAGATTTTACAAGGATTTTGTTCAATCGACTGGCTTCACTCAGACTAGAAACATTTGTACAAAGGTTTTTCCAGCCGGATCGTTCAGCAGACCGAAGAGCTTTCTGGTAGGCTTTGCGAGCCGACCTGAAAGCCTCCGATCCAGCCGAACGTCGTCTGTTCCAACTCTCTCTACATTGTTTCCTGAGCTTTGCCAGATCGGAGTTCCACCAAGGGGTTCCTCTTGTGGTCTTCACAGACCGCAGAGGACAGGCTTCTTCAAAAGCTTCCATGATGAAGGCCGTTGTAGTATCAACGGCAACATCTAAATCACTTGGAGTGTCAATTGATGGTGAGTATCCATGAAATTTGGCTGCAACAAAATCGGTAAAGACATCCCAGTTGGTAGACCGGGGATTCCTGAAACGCAAAGTTTGCGAAGTAACATTCATAAGTTCAAACAAGATGTAGCGATGGTCAGATAAAGATTCTTCAACTGACACATGCCAATTGGTCAGCTCATGACTAATTCTGCTAGAGCAAAGCGTTATGTCTAACACTTCCTCTCTACCAGATACCATGAAGGTTGGGCGGTTGCCTATGTTAAGCAGGCCCGGATTTAAGGGGGGGCAAAGGGGGCAAATGCCCCGGGCCCCCCGATTAGGGGGGCCCCTCGAAAATCCTGAATCACTATATATTTTGTTCAACAAAATTATATAAAATGCACTTCAACTGACGATTAAATTTTATAGATGTCATAGAGCTGTTATAAATGGATTCTTTTAAGGCATTCAGATTATTTCATAACCTAAATTTTCACTTGAAAAGTTTCATAATTTTTTATTATTTTATATCAAAATCCTATGTTCCACAATGTTTGGTGCAATCATATTTTGCTCTTTCGATTATAGTAGGGTATGAGTGCCATCATTAATCTCACGCTTTCATATTTATCCTATTCGAAAACAAGCGATTACGGCACCGATTGATTCCGTTTTTTTGTTTTCATCCGTGCTCACTTCCAACAAAAAATACAAAAATAAGGAACAAAACAAACAGGACTAAATCCTTTGTTTTCCGTAGGATGAAAATGGGAGCCACATGCTTAGGAAGTTAACCAGTACCCTATGTGGCAGAAAAAAAATGCGAAGATGTTTTTCAACTTCAAACCTTATTTTCGTCTATTTGACGCTAATCAATCTCTGTTTTAATGTTCAATAATCTCTAACAGCCTAATATTCTGAAAAAAATTGATTTTTTTTTTCGATTTTGTCACTACCTTTACAAGACAGCGCTTGAAACTGAAGACAATCAACGTTTTCAAACCATAATATCATCAATTTGAATGTGCTAATTTCAATGAAACTACATGGCTCTGGATTAGTATGGCTTGGGCACAGACAAACAGACGTCTCACTCTACTCACTTCTCATCGTCACCCTTTTTAACGGTCAGTTCAAATATTTTGTAGTTCGCAAATCGCTCGGTCACGGCGCTCGCATCGTTTTTGCTCCTGTTTGACGTTTGCTCACTACCGCCACCTACTGAGTGGTTTGCGTAACACAGCCTAATTAGCATTGGGCGAATATGTTTTCGTGACGATGATTTTTATCGCAATTTGTCCCAAGTGATACGTCTGTTTGTCTGTGGCTTGGGTTTTCATCTCATTATATTTAAAAAATGTAGTATATCAGCCATTTCGTCTAATGACAATTGGCGCGCAGTTTAATGATACTCACTTTTCCAACTTACATTATTACAAGTTGAAAATCAAGTATATTTATTTTTATTTTTATAGTTGACATATTCAAAATTTTGTTTTTAGGGGCCCATTTTATAAAGTTTGCCCCGGGCCCCCCGAAGCCTAAATCCGGCACTGATGTTAAGTAATCCAAGATCTGTACTACTTAAGTATTCCATCAAACTTGAGCCTCTCAAATTGATGTCTGAGCTGCCCCAGATTATATGGTGAGCATTAGCACCACTACCAACAATTTTGGTCTTTTGAAGTGCAGTATGCAATGACTTGCTTGAAAGCATCCGTAGGGGATGGTTCATCATGCGGTAAATAAACCGAACAATAAACGTATTTCCTGTTGAGGTTTCCAACAAATACATCGATTGTGATAGAACATACATCTCTGGTAGTTAGTTCAGAGATGAGTGTAGCAACGATTGCGTTGTTGACAAGCACACATGCTCGAGGCATGACACGTGAGTTTGCCATTTCATTTTTACTGAAAGTAGCAAACACCGGATTCACAAGGTTTCCTAGATAGAAATTCCCTTTACGAAAGTAAGGTTCTTGGACTAACGCCACTTTGGCTGTACCATTTTGCATAAGTCTACAAAGATTGATCGTTGCTGTTCTTTTGTGCTGAAGATTGATCTGAGCTATCCTAACCGTAGCCACTACCCAAACTAGGCAAGATTAAACTCTTAACAATCACAACACAAAAAAGAACAGCAACAATAAAGCCAGATCGGTATCGATTTGAGTGCGCCAAAGGCGAGGATGCACAGAAAACACTGTGTAAAACGCATAATGCGAAACCATATAGGTGAAAATTTAAACTAATTAATAACATCTTCATAATCCCGCCCTTATTCAGCCTCAAGTATGAGATTGAAGAAGGGCAGCTGATTGTCTCGGAAAAACACAAGGTCCACCGCGCTATTGCTCCGGTTAGCACAGTAAGGGCAAATACTGTGGAGGGTGCCCTGGTACTCCACAGGCTCCGTTTGCGATTAGGTTTTTGTAAGACCCCCCCTAACCATTCATTCCTAGGCATGGTAAGCATAAAGCCACATCACACCATGAATTAGGGGTCACCTGTTGGTGGATTTTTACCACCGGAACAGGCGGTCCGTAGTGTTATTCTTAGCCAATTGAGACAATCGCTACCGACACTACACAGCTATCTAGGCTGATCGAGAAAAGAAGTTGATATTGATGATCAACTTCATACGGACTCAAACAGCCGGCAATTTAATTTAATCGGTGTAGGGTACTGGTTCCCTTATTAAGCATGTAGCTCCCATTTTCATCCTACGAAAAACAAAGGATTGAAGTGTTATTTGTTTTGTTTCTTATTTTTGTATTTTTTGTTAGGAGTGAGCACGCATGAAAACAAAAAGAACGGAATCAATCGGTGCCGTAATCGCTTGTTTTCGAATAGGATGAATATGGGAGCGTGAGATTACTGATGGAACACATACCCTACGATGAGAATTATCCAAATGTTACGTCTGTTTGTCTGTGCTTCCAAACTGCGCCCAAAACTCTCCGTCATCAACAATGTACGGTACCGGCGACCGCCACGGTACAACCTAGAGCGACTGAAGCAACCGGATGTCGCCTCAGCATACGCGCAGAATCTCGAAGCCGCGTTGCCAGACGAGGGCGAGCTCGATGAGGCCCCTCTAGAGGACTGCTGGAGTACAGTGAAAGCAGCCATCAACGACGCAGCCGAGAGCACCATCGGGTACGTGGAACGGAATCGACGGAACGAATGGTTCGACGAAGAGTGCAGAACGGTTTTGGAGGAGAAGAATGCAGCGAGGGCGGTAATGCTGCAGCAAGGGACTCGACAGAACGTGGAACGTTATAAACAGAAGCGGAAACAGCAGACCCGCCTCTTTCGGGAGAAAAAGCGCCGCCTGGAAGAAGCGGAGTGTGAAGAAATGGAACTGCTGTGCCGTTCCCAAGAAACACGGAAGTTCTATCAGAAGCTCAAGGATGCCATTCACCAGCTCAAAACCAACAAAGCAGCTGGTAAGGATGGTATCGCAGCTGAACTCATCAAGATGGGCCCAGAAAAGTTGGCCACCTGTTTGCATCGGCTGATAGTCAGGATCTGGGAAACCGAACAGCTACCGGAGGAGTGGAAGGAAGGGGTAATCTGCCCCATTCACAAGAAAGGCGACCATTTGGAATGTGAGAACTTCAGGGCGATCACTATTTTGAATGCTGCCTACAAAGTGCTATCCCAGATCATCTTCCGTCGCCTGTCACCTAAAACAAATGAGTTCGTGGGAAGTTATCAAGCCGGCTTCATCGACGGCCGGTCGACAACGGACCAGATCTTTACCGTACGGCAAATCCTCCAGAAATGCCGTGAATACCAGGTCCCAACGCATCACCTGTTCATCGACTTCAAAGCGGCATACGACAGTATCGACCGCGCAGAGCTATGGAGAATCATGGACGAAAACGGCTTTCCTGGGAAGCTGACTAGACTGATTAAAGCAACGATGGACGGTGTGCAAAACTGCGTAAGGGTTTCGGGTGAACTATCCAGTTCATTTGAATCTCGCCGGGGACTGAGACAAGGTGATGGACTCTCATGCCTACTCTTCAACATCGCTCTGGAAGGTGTGATGCGACGAGCCGGGCTCAACAGCCGAGGAACGATTTTCACAAAATCCGGTCAATTTGTGTGCTTTGCGGACGACATGGACATTATTGCAAGAACATTTGGAACGGTGGCAGAGCTGTACACCCGCCTGAAACGCGAAGCAGCAAAAGTCGGACTGGTGGTGAATGCCTCAAAAACAAAGTACATGCTGGTAGGCGGAACCGAAAACGACCGGATCCGTCTGGGTAGTAATGTTACGATAGACGGGGATACTTTCGAGGTGGTGGAGGAATTCGTCTACCTCGGATCCTTACTGACGGCTGACAACAACGTGAGCCGTGAAATTCGGAGGCGCATCATCAGCGGAAGTCGGGCCTACTACGGGCTCCAGAAGAAACTGCGGTCGAAAAAGATTCACCCACGCACCAAATGCACCATGTACAAAACGCTAATAAGACCGGTAATCCTCTACGGGCACGAGACATGGACCATGCTCGAGGAGGACCTGCAAGCACTCGGAGTTTTCGAGCGACGCGTGCTAAGGACGATCTTCGGCGGTGTGCAGGAGAACGGTGTGTGGCGGAGAAGAATGAACCACGAGCTCGCTGCACTTTACGGCGAACCCAGTATCCAGAAGGTGGCCAAAGCCGGAAGGATACGGTGGGCAGGGCATGTTGCAAGAATGCCGGACAACAACCCTGCAAAGCTGGTGTTTGCAACTGATCCGGTTGGCACAAGAAGGCGTGGAGCGCAGAGAGCACGATGGGCGGACCAGGTGGAACGTGACTTGGCGAGCATTGGGCGCGACCGAGGATGGAGAGCGGCAGCCACGAACCGTGTATTATGGAGAAATATTGTTGATTCAGTTTTATCTTGAATTTGATGTAATACTAAATAAATGAAATGAAAATGAATGTGAAATATCTTATGAAAAACCTGCAGAGGAAGTTTTAAAGAATCTCTAAAGAAATTCAATAATTATCTGAAGGAAACGATACACGAACTCCCAGAGAAATAATTGAAAAAAAAACCATGCCAGTTTTCCAAAAAAAAAACTGGCAGAATTTCAGTATTAATCTTGGAAGAATTCTGATGCCTTAAGGAATTCCTGAAGAAATACTTGGATAACAGTCCAGCATCTGTAAGTCCTTGACTAACCCAACAACTTTGCTGAAGACACCGATCTTGTAATAAGTCAGGATTATTAGATACAGAAGATCAAATTTGGGGTCCAAATGGACCCCCGGTTTCCGAAATGGACCATCATTTAAGGTTTCCTGTATAGGGTTAAATAAACCTTTAAATCGGTGTACGATGAGAATTATCCAAGTGTTACGTCTGTTTGCCTGTGCTCCACCATACAACCGCCGTGTTCTATTCTAATGGATTGCCAAAAAAGCCCAATCAACACCGGTGGTGCCCATAGAGATCACTCATCTTCGGCCCAGCTTGACACTGGGATAAACGAGCAGACAAATAATTGAACTAGAAATAGACCAGACGATCTGCGAATAATACACATCGCAGTCTGCATACAGTCAGTGTCGGTGCAACGAATCTCAACGAGGGACGACGGACGGTCACAAGTCACATCTGCAACATTTTCGCATAATGAAACGCGTTCCGGTGAAAATATCAATGCAAAGACTAGAGGATCCGGATTTGGCCACACGGAAGCTGCGAAATGGAAAGATGGAATACTTGCACTCTGTGTTTGTGTGCAGTTCAGCAGCTCGTAGTCAAACATTGAAAACGTGCTAATCCAATTTCTTCTCTCCGCCTAATCGCATGAGGATTCCCGGCCCGGATTGACTGTTAATTAGATTTCCTTTAGTCGAGCGACAGCTGCAAACAATGTGTCTGGCTGTGTTAACCTATAGTAGAGCGGATGTAGTGCTCGGTGGCTACATGCAATCATCGCATCGCAGCTATTTCGGGGGTGATAATTCACCAGTGGGAGCACTGCTCAACATCAACGTAACATGTGATTTGCTTATGCAGATAAACTGGCTTCGTGAACGTCGCCGGTCGGATGCTTCAATAATGCGAAGGAGGAAGCTTGTTTGGCGACGTGCATTCTGGCGTCGAATTTCGAGTACGTTGAACTAGAATTAGGGTTCGCATCCCTTGGAAGGGTTTTGTTCGGTTGAGCGGTTTCATTCTGCGGCAGCGGTCGACGGATATATCTGTGAAACTCTCGTTCGACTTCTGGGTGCCTGGCTTAGACAGCTTCAATGAAAATGGTTGCGGTCATTTAACGCAAATTGGGTTTGGAAATTGAAGAAGCATGTTTCGCTCATAGCTTCCGCATTGCATGCCGGAAAAGAAAATGAAAGGGTCAGATCAAAAATTGAACGGTTCAATGACACTTTGGATTGAGTTTCTCCTTTGAGAGTTTTGGGTTGAGAGTTCGTTAAAGCTGAGTTCACAAGTGATTGAGCGCCGGTTTAGTAACAATGTTTTATACAAGTATTAGAATCTTTAATGTTTTAGTGAATAAACCTAGTTGGCGGAGAGATTGAAGAGCAATGAATTACTCGAAAAGTAATTATTGAGAGCATGTTTAGCAAACATCTATTTGCATACCATCCGACTACATTCGCATACAATCTAAATTACGAATAGTGTAACCGATATTATTTGCATAGTAATGAAGTGTTGTACTCTCGATGATGAACATGCATGTACATTGATCAAACTCTCCCATAATAAACAGGATTTACAGCGCAATAAATTATGCATCAACAATGATGCATTTCAGTTACCTATTGTTGATTGACACAGCCCAAGCTTAATGATTTTAGAAACTCAAACCAGCTTATTAAGTCTATTTTCACCCAAAATATATAACAATATCCCTGTTCTTAAATTCTCATTATCCGTACACAGAAATTAAGCTAGGATGCCATAATAAATATTTGTAATGATGATTAACATCCATTATCATTATCATCATTATCGGGTTCCGTTCAGGCCTGGTCCGATTCCCGTTCGGTGTTCGTTGGCTTTCGGGAACATTGCCTCGCCATTAATTAAATTATGCAATAGCTGCCATAAGTTCCGCTGCTGCTGCCAAAGCCTAGTAGTACGCATGTATCGCACTTCCTAAACAACTAAACCGACCTATTTGCGTTGTAGTAAAACATCAGCCAGGAACATTCTCGGAATTATTTATCGTGCGATTTGCCATTCATTCCCGGTCGGAAAAATTGCGTTCCGGCTCGTTTGGTCCTGCTGACCGGCCAAGGACGATAACCGGGATGCTGTGTGCGTGGTAGGCTGACTGCCCGCCCTGCGGCTACCGGAACGGGAGCAGCAAATATCTGCATAAATAATGTATGAAGTGTCGGCAAGATGGAAGCCCCGGCCCGGCACAGCATTTTGTGGCCTCATTTATCTGTCGAAGGGCAGAGTTATTATGTGTTTGCCCGTGTGTAATTTAGCCGGGCATTAATTGTTGTGTAAATACCATAATCCTTGGAACGGTCCGGCGGTGCGATCGCCAATACGGGTTGAATTTGTCCTAAAGCTGTATGATTTGTGCTGTTTCCAGACTGGCAGACGGAAAATATTTGTATTGTTGATAAGCCGGGCAATTAATTTGCTTGTTGGGTGTAGAACATTGGAGCAACAAACAATATTCTGCTGATCTGATTTGAAATTTGAGAGTAGTTTTTTTCCTTCGCAGATGTTCGTTTATGGACTTATTTCTAATGAATGTTCAAAGTCCATACGTAGACTCATAAGTAGGAGGGGGGATTTGGTCAAAGTGAACGCTCCATAATAATTTCGAAAATTTTGTATGGACAAAAGTCTACGATGGGGGATGGGGGACTGAGATGACCAAAAGTGAGTCTATGGACACCGCCTTATACAATATACAAATCACAATATGTACACTGATTTTTTTCTTTCCTATGTATGATAACTTGAATGAAACTTTCACATTCTGTGAATAAAGTATCAAACTTGCTACCGAGCCAGAAAACCATCGTCTATCAACTTGTCTCTATAACTGAATCACCTTTTGAATTAGAATTACTAGGATATAATTATTATCAGTTCTCACATCTGTCACCAATGCAATGACTACCCATTATTCCTTATTGGAGCTGTTAGACCTAATAGCGATGGTCTTGATTTGTCCAATTTATTAGACAGAAAGACGACAAGTAGATGGCCGAAGCCGTGCTTTAGGAGTCACAACAAAATGTCACATTTCTGAATCATTTTTCAAACTACTTCACATGTTGGTGATGATTTGAAAAAAGTATGCATATGAGAGAGTGACTACACTTGTACAGTTTGCGTTAACAGGAAAAAATGTAACCATTCTTCTTTACGTGACCCCCAGGATTCCTCTTGAATCTCTTCGAAGAATTTATCCTTCAGAAATACTTACCGTAAGGATTTGGGGAGCATCCACAAATGACGTACCATTTTATGGTCGATTTTCAACACCCATCCCCCTAGTTGAAAATTTTCCCATTCCTTATACATGGTTCACAGCAATCTCACACACTCCCCTCTCCCCCTAAAATAGTACGTCATTTATGGACAATCCCGAATTAGAAAAAAAACGCAGTAGCCCAAATATTGTCCGTGCCGGGATAACTCAAGATTTGTCCATATGCTTAAGGCGAAACAGGAAGCATTTCCTCACTTTTTGGTTTTTGATTTTTTATTAAATAACGAAGCAATATTTTCAAAATCGGGTTTCATACACAGTTAGAGGAAGGATCAATAAATCTCCTGATCTTTTTTCAGGTGGAAAATGTTTTTCAGTTTTAAGAAAACCATTTTTGAGTGAAATTTCAAAAAAATATGGTTCTAAATTCTAAAAAAAAATGGTAAAAGTTTTACACCTGAAAATATTTTAGAAGACAGCTTGACCCTTCCTCTAACTGTGTATGAAACCCGATTTTGAAAATATTGCTTCGTTATTTAATCAAAAATCCAAAACTTTAAAAATGAGGAAATGCGTCCAGTTTCGCCTTAAGACGCTGTATTTTAAAAGTGCAATGGAGCAGGGCCCCTGCAAAGGGGTGTAAGTGACCATTTTGACGAATTTGAGTTGATCATACCATAAAATTCTTCAGACTTCAAGCTTTTTGGAACATTTTTAAGATTGTTTTGACGTTGATTAGAAAAATTACAATAAATTGAAGAAAAATGGGTTGATTTTAAAGCTCCATACATCATGGATAAGACGAATAGTTGGTGAAATACTATAAGCCTCATTTACCCAAAAGTGAGATTTTGTGACACCCCTTTGCTTCTAACCCCCTTATTGGTTAAAATTCGGTGAACGAAGACCCCCTCCCTTTTCTAGCAGGAGCTAGGGTTTTATTTATGGGGATAGCACCGTTCAGGTAAACAAAGTATACTACACTTCATGGGGCATGAATCTAGCACAGAAAAACCGAGGAGTTACCCAAAAATTAAAAAAATAAAAATTCTATTTTGTGCAAATTATACCCATTTTTAATTATATAACTTTTTTTTGCGTTTCTTGAGGGAAAACGCCTGCTCAGGAACACCTCAAAGGTAGTTCTCAAGGACTCCTCCACGAATTCCTTCAGAAATTTTTCTATAAATTCCATAAATTGCTCTCTCCATTCTTCAGGAATTCCTCCAAGGATTCCTTTTGTAATATGAATTCTTTTGAAAATCTCTCCATAGATTTCCCACGAAATTTCTCCAAGTATTGCTTTGAAAATTCCGTCAGCACAACATTGCGTTACAGGGTTATGCGTTGTCAGCATCTAGCTTCGTTGAAATTAATGTGGTCAGAATTGCCTCTGACGCTTGTCAATCTTCAAACCGTGGAATTCCAATGAGCTCACGCATTTGTCGACGTCATCGATCAACACCTTCAGTTCTCCGTACCGCCTTTCTTCAAGCGTTCTCCTCTCTTAAGGGAGCAAATAACTAGTTGCCAGGTCTTCGGAAGAGTATTGTCTTCTTTCAAGACATCATCATGCCGTTCTTGATGAGAGACGGTGTCTTGAAGCATTTGCCCCGCCATTGTAGATCGGTCAAATATTCGTTGAACAACCTTCCCAAGAACGATTGCTGTCATTTTTTGGATGATCCTGTATCGTGAAAGAGCATTCCTTCAAGTATTCCTTCAGAAACTCTTCAATGGCTTCTCTCAAGAATTCCTTCAATGGTTTTGTATGAGCCAATAGTGAAGAATTTATTTGAGGGTCACCCTAGCACATGGTAACTTTCATTCTGTTGTGCATTCCACTACAGTTTTTTGCAGCATACGATCATCTGTGTATGCCCACTGTAGCGTGGTTCAAAAAATCGTTTTTGCTCCACACCGCTTTTTCGATTCATAACCAGATTCCATGCCTTTTCCCAAAATTTGAGCTGAATTGGTTGAAAATTGAGAGTGCACAAGCCCTTCAAAGTTTGTGTGGGAATTACTATGGGAAGAGGACGTTTTTCATTCAATTGACCGTAACATTTCCCCAAGCGCCCTAGAGTGTTAGTTGACCCGTGGTTCTCCTAGGCTAATCTATCAGCTACAACTTTGCCGAAGATCACATTCAAATCGGTCGCCGCATTAATTAGTTATCCATTTTAATCCAGCTGCGGAAACTTTAACAGTGATCGTTCAGCTTCCCAGCAGGCAACATTGCTGCACATGGCGCTAAAGATAGCACACATAAATCATGGCTACTATGTTTCAAGGTAAATTGCAGTGATGCCCATCGAAAAGTTTAATCATCATGATCAAAGATTTTCATTCTGGTTATAAGTCAATAACTAATTAATGAGGCGTCCGATTTGAATGTGGTCTTCGGCAAAGTTGTAACTGATAGATTAGCCTAGGAGAACCACGGGTCAACTAACACTCTAGGGCGCTTGGGGAAATGTTACGGTCAATTGAATGAAAAACGTCCTCTTCCCATAGTAATTCCCATACAAACTTTGAAGGGCTTGTGCACTCTCAATTTTCAACCAATTTAGCTCAAATTTTGGGAAAAGGCATGGAATCTGGTTATGAATCGAATAAGCGGTGTGGAGCAAAAACGATTTTTTGAACCACGCTCCAGCTGCCGATCACTTCCCGATCGTGATCCCTCTACTCTTTGAAATGGTAATGCTAAATAATAAGCCAGTAAGGAGTACACTACCACCGCGATCAGTACTTCATAGGGCAAGTGGAGTGTAGTTGTTCTGTTCGTGTAAACAGAGTGCTTAGTTTATCTGAACTACTGAACAACCTATGAAATAGAGAGATCGCAGCAAGCTGTGCGCCGGAGCGGCTGCGTTTTCAAATCGCTGTCACGTTTTTCCTCGATTCTGCGTTGTTGTTAAATAGACTTGCCGAATTGGAAAATGATTTTACAAAGATACTGGAATTCGTCGTTATTTCCCCGTTTTGTCGTGTGTGCTTGCGTTTGCTTCGGAAAATCTGGTGCCTAAACGTTGACCTAACATAACCATTACTTATTGGAATCGCCTGTCATTTTTTTTTTTTCTTTTTCGCGTGTGATTCAATCGGGCTAAAAAAGGTCAGTTAAAGAGTGAATCCAGCAATGTTTCAATTAGATTTTGGCTGAAAACTGAAAATTCAGCCGAGAATTCTGCCGGTGGAATGTTCCCGTGCCATATTAGTGTTTAACAACGCGAGTTTTAATGAAGACCTATTCGGAACAGCTGGAATTGTCCGCGGGTTTTTTTCTACGCTTGAATCGGCGGATAAAAATTTGATTCCGCTGTTGGTGCTACGCCTTCCGGCATAGATTTGAGTATGTTTTCCGTAGTTTTGGTGGGATCTGTGCACGTGTGATGATAAAGATAAAATAATATTTGAAATTGACAAGAAAATGTGCATTATTCAGTGATAACATTCTCTTCCACCCTCGGATATCGGTGGTTAAAGAGATGAGTTTGGTGTGCAACTATGTAGAATGCCGTCGCAATCGGGAGTCCTATTTCTGGCGCATGATCCGGCGATGTTCAGTGATGATGCGCGACGGAGGTGAAAGCAAATGCATGACAGCGCCACGTTGGGTTTGTTTCAAGCTGGGATTGAAGGATGAATTTTTGAGAATGCTTCAAGAATGTTGGATTATCGGTTGAATCGGGTGAGATCTTTCTGATTATTTTTTATTGAAGTGCTTATAATATTTTCTTTGTTAAACTTGACCCTGCAATTGGGAGAGAGATCAGTAGTGCTTTTCGTTTCAGAGAGCGAGTTTAGGCGCTTAAGCCTAGGCATTAGGGCCAGGACACGGACCAAATACCTGTGTTCCATCCCAGGACTCCAAGGACAAAGGGGTGACATTAACCTTCTTAGCTACGTCACCTCCATCGATTTTTTATGTAGTTAGCTTTCTATACAAAACTGAGCGGTTGGTACGAGATGTCCCCGTTTAACGGTTTTATTGTAAAATCAATGACGCTGCACAGTAGGCCTGGCCGCTTTAATACTTGTAATGCATTTTCGATGTACTGCAAGCATTAATAATGACAAGAAAAATGATAGAAGTAATCGATTCTATCATTTTCCAGGATTCTTTCAATGAATGGCTGTGTATGTGTAGACTAGACTAGACTAGACTACTGAACAACCTATGAAATAAATCATGTCAAAATGCTCTCATTCGAATAAACGCTGGTGCAAAATAGTGACACAGTGTTTGTTGTTTTTTATAATTTTAAGATATTCAATGAGACTCACTAAAGTCAGTTTAATTAACGAATGAAATAAATAAATAAATAAATACCATACTTTCCACTATTTTCAAGCCATTAGCTAGGGTCAGGGAATTAAAATTCAGCCATCGCGCAACAATAACGACAATGTCGCAACCTGAATTTGTTGCGACATTCTACCCAATGCGCCGTACGTTTGTCCCAACTTGAACAGAATAGGACAAACATCGTGCACCACGATTTCAAAGATTTTTATGGCTTTCATTGTGATCTTCGAGCGGTAACTTTGAGTTGGTAAACACTGCAACGCTGCTGAAGATATGTCATCAAAAAATTTCGATTTTGGGTTGGTAATAATTGATTATTCACGAGTTGAAAAGTACGCAACAAATTCAGGTTCTGTTTTGTCTGCAACAAAAATATTCGAGATCATGTCATTATCTGTTACCAGTTGGGATAAAGAGTTATCGCCGCGTCTTCTTTGTTGCTTGTTTTGTGCCTCTTTTGTCCGACAATTCTCTTCACTGGCTAGAGTAGTGGACGTATTTTGGCCCGGGCAGGTATTTTGCCCCAACTTGGGAATTTTTTTATTTTATCATATAATCTCTACATAATCTTACCAAAATATAATTTGAATCTTGGCAAATTATTATTGGAACTTCCTATAAAAATTTGTCAAGATTTTGTAGAGATTATTTCTCGCGTTGAGTATCATACAGGCGTATCTACAATGATCGATTTCTCTTCATCCATCTTCTCTTTGGATTATTCCGCGAAACACGACCAATAATCGGATGATCTCTCGGGGTGCTTCGATAAAAGACGACTAGCACTAGCATTTATAACAACAAAAACAAGCAAAAATGGTTTGCAGGCCAAGTTATTAACCAAAGAGAAAATCGATGAATAGAAATCGATCATTGTAGATACGTGCGAGATTTGATAAAAATAATAAAATTTCCAAGGTGTGCCAAAATACCAGCCTCGGGTCAAAATAAGTCCATTACCCTATCTGCACAACTAAGCTGAAGGAAGATACGAACTTTATTGATTTGAATGCTATGAATCATGAGATGTTTCATATGATGGCTAAACATGTACATGGCTAAATTATATCCACATTTGCTATTATATCTAACGAAAATATGATCATCATCGATTATATCAAGACGGTTTCGTGTGACGTCATACTTGCCTTCTCCTGTATGTTGAATCAACCAGTCTGTTTATAGGAAAGTTTATAATACGAAACACCTTCAAGTGCTGCGACAGCCTTACTGGTAAAAACGAAGAGTTCCTGTTCCAGGTTGTTGGAGGCGTCCTAGATTCATATGCTTGGTTTTTTTTAGGATTCACGATTCACAAAGGAATCCCAGAATGACTTCCATGCCTGGAGATTATTATTCGGCGCTAACAGTAAGCAGTAATCACGTCATCGTTGTTTCGAGTTTGTGTGCGGAAAAAGAAGTGAATTGTGCGAGACTCGTGCGCACTGCCTTTTCTTTTTTGTTCAGGTCTATTAAGATTTTTTTTTTGCTCTACGGCGGACACTCAGCGAATGGTTTGCAAAAGTGAACATTCGATATGGTTTTGAGCTCATTTTTGATCTGCTGGATGCTGCAATCAGTGGCAATTACCGAGAACCAGCTGAACGGGATTATCCGGTGAGTTCATTCCATGTTGTTCCCATTTTTGTGGAATCTTATTCCATTATTATTTTTTCTCGTTATTATAAGATATCCCAAGTAACAATCTTAATTCTATTTGGTTTTATTTGTTTTTATGATAGTTTTATCGGAACATTGCATATTCTAGTTGATCTTATCGGAGTTTCAGCTGAGCACAACTATTCTTCGTCAATATGTGGTTTTAAAAACACCTCCAAGAATACTTGAGGTTCAGTTCATAAAACCATAAATACAACAAGAACTATTGAACTTATTTTCAGTTTTAAAAGGTTCTTGTAGTTATCTTCAATCATCCGTTCTTGATCAAGAGCAACTGTTCTCGCATAAGAACAGTTTGGTACATGAAAAATACAAAAAAAAACTCAAGCATCAGATTTTGATTCTCGTCGTTCCATTATTGCTGCCAATCAAGAACACCTACCCGGAAACCCAACCGCAACGCGGTGCAGTGCCAAGTTCCTCCGGTTACAGCATCCGAAATGAGGTGGGTATGGTCATCCAGGACGTCGATTCCCGTGCAATCGGGGTTCCAATTATCGATCTTCAAAATCAACAACTACTTACCTGTTGGAAGTGCTGACCGGAGGAATGAGGCACTGCATCGCATCAAGATCGGTTATCGAAAAAGGTCTGCCTGGTTGGCAACGGTACCTGGCTGATAGTTAAATTCATCGGACGAGATTCACAAAATCCACCGCGGTGCGATAATTTATTATTTGTTTACAATTTGGCGTACATGATTTATGACGTTCTTGGCGGAGTTTGCATAAACCTAACTCAAGAACGTTATAAACCTGAGTACTCTTGAGTAATACTTCTTACCCTTGCATAAGATGAAATAAATTTAAGACGTTCTTGATGGAGGCCAACCAGGCTGCATTGAGAACGTTATTGATCCTAGTGTTCTAGAGTTATGCATTTAGCTCTGGCATGAGTTGAAAGAAATTTAAGATGATCTTATGGTGATGTTGATTAAAACCATCGATGATGGACCGACCACCGGCCTAGATTTCAATGGAAGCCATGTTGAGAAAACTCATGAGCAATGTTTGCATGACCAGGAATAATATTTTTAAATATTTTATTAGTGCGTTATAATGGAAGCGCGTTGCTATTTTCGGAAGTATCTTGCAACATATATACGATGAATTTCGCTTGGCATTTGGCATCCTTGTTACACCACGGAAATATTTCCAATTTGTGTAATAAACTAATCCCGATTACAATAATGTGACTTTTTCATTGTATTTTAAATTTCAATTTAATTCACCAAACTTTTCTGTCGACATAAAAGCTGCATCAGCAACAACCCCGACAAATTTATTATCGTTTTATCGTGCACTTGAAGAATTCTACAAGGAGAGAGCAATTCGCCTTGAGGACAACTTGGGAAGTACAACAAGTTTTAAGAGAAATTTAAAAATAACTCTCCAAGAGCATCTTAGGATGGGCCTCTTTGGTCTTATGGCGGGTGCATGGTTGAGTTGATATCGTTTTGCAGAACAATTTGGTTTATGCATGGTTTTAAAGAACAGGTGTTGAAGAATACTTCAAAAGCATTATAATTTTAATTTTGTTACTTGGGATATCTATGCCTATGTATATTTGATTTTTTATAGATTTTGTAAGGTACTAATATTCCTTCCCTCTTCCAACCTAACTGTAAGCACGTATCCGTTATTTTACCGTTAAAGAGAACCACTGATGCGTACACAGTGAGAATGGCAATGGTCACTCAAAGTCACTATTCAGGTAATTCATTATGCAACTATGATTGGTTCGGGTCAATCGCCGTTTGGAATAGGTAACTTTTTTTCTCCCAAAAAAAAATCATGCTGTAACTATTTATATAGTGCATCAAAAAATCTCAAATTTTGGCTGTTTGTCAACCTATTATATGTGCATCATTGGTAAAATTTGGGCTCGATTGATTAATTTTTCGCTAAGTTAGAACTTATTATTTAGACAACTAAATTTTGAACTGTCATATCTCCTAGGTCATATCTCAGAAACCAGTGAACCGAATTGAATGAACCCGAGCAGAAGAGAATAACAACAGCATAACAAAATGCGTTATTTTGGCAAAATAACTGCATAATGGAATTAGTAATTTTCATGTTATTAACATAACATATTGAGTTATAAACTTGTCTGTCATAAGCGGCAAAATAACAAGTCACATAACAAAAATGTGTTCCTGGAAAACCAATTCAATAACATGTTTTGTTAGTGTCTATAACAACTTAATAACAGTGAATTTGGGAAATGTTTCAATAACAAATTTTGATATTAAAGAGTTATTGATAACATTCCGAAAGCAAAATAAGTTATGATATCAAACGTTCGTATATGCTGTTGAATAGGATGCTAAAGTGGAGGCGATATGCGTACACTTTACCGTGGTTAAATGGAAGCATTTACGCATATGGCCTCCACTTTAGCATCCTATTCTACATCATATTCGACTTCGTGTTGGTCGAGAATGCTATACATATTTATACCATCATGTGAGAAGGGCGGAACAATCATTGCAAACTTCAGTTTCTCTCTTCCCTCATAGGCGTATTTTCAACTATTCGTGTAATCTTTTACCACAACTTGGTAGATCCGACTTCATCCTCTGGAAAGATAGGGGAAACATGTGAAAATACCAAATATTTCTGAAAAATCCCATTCAAAACCATCTACAATTTTGGATTCAGCTGTCTGTATTAGATTCGTTCAAACAAGTTTACTCAATAAGTTTGACATTTTTATCATTGAATCATGAGAATCATATCAAAGGGGGAATCTGAAACGTCCCTTTCAAACCCCACCTTCAATATCGTTTGCTATGTTCTCGTTTTGATGTATATAGGGTACTTTTCAGCTACAACTCAGTCAATTTCAAACCTCGCGCCGCCCAGCAGGGACTTAGTTTTGTACACATTACAGCATCTCCATGTCACGTAATACACCACACCTCGTATCAAATGTGATACCGTAAGCGTAACATACTTTGCGCACATAGGGCCTAACTTTGCGCACTTTTTAAAAAATAGTTCAGTTTTGCTGGTGCATTATGCAAACTTTTTCCCACGGAATACTAGCTCTAGCTAGTAACATGTTATGGAAACGTAATACCTTGATAATTCAATAATAGCACAACAAAATATAAAAACAGGTTTTGTGATTTCGTAGTTATTAATTTGATATTCCCCTCTGCTCGGGAATTTTTAATGTTTACCAACAACCTATTGATACTTAATACGACGTTATAAAATGTAATATTTTCTCACGGCGAATTAAGTTATACCGGGTTTAAACTTTTACCCTTCTTCTTCTTCTTCTTGGCGTAACGTCCTCACTGGGACAAAGCCTGCTTCTCAGCTTAGTGTTCTATGAGCACTTCCACAGTTATTAACTGAGAGCTTCCTCTACCAATGACCATTTTGCATGTGTATATCGTGTGGCAGGCACGAAGATACTCTATGCCCAAGGAAGTCAAGGACATTTCCTTTACGAAAAGATCCTGGACCAACCGGGAATCGAACCCGTCACCCTCAGCATGGTCATGCTGAATACCCGTGCGTTTACCGCCTCGGCTATATGGGCCCTCAAATTTTTACCCATATCCCTTTCGTGACGGACCATAAAAGAATGATTATCTCAAGTTTTCTCTTATAAACTTAACGTCCTCTAGAATAAAACTTTCTTTACTTCGGCTACTTTATCCAGCAATGCACTTTTTGGGGTCAAATTAGGACCAGCACAATTGTGCTGGTCCGTCCTCAAGCCGGTCGAGTAATTGCTAAAAATTGCCTACTTTTAGGCGTTTTTTGGTACACAAGATTTATTGTAATTATTAAATCACTGCAAAGTGTTAGTTTGTAGAAATTTAGACGTATAATTTTAAATCTAGGAACACGAGATCAGCTTGACAGGGTATTCGAATCATAGAAGTGAATAAAAGGAAGATAATAAGAACAGCAAATTCCTGTTCCAATCTAATTCATGATTTCGATAATATGGAGTAATATATTTCACTCAAGTATTCAAAGTTCCTTAAAAAACTAGTACAAGCTGATATAGTGTTCCTTGAGTTGAAATTATACGTCTAAGTTTTTACAAACTAACACTTTGTAGTAATTTAATAATTAAAATCAATCTTCTATACCATAAAACGCCTAAGAATAGGCAATTACCGATGGAACTTGGACCGCCTTGGGGACGGAACAGCACAATTGTGCTGGTCCCACTTTGACCACCCAGAAATCTTGTGCATTTCAACAAAGCACCACTTTTTCTTCGCCGTTTTGCAGAACTACTCTTTTTCTATCGATTTTTATCTCTGCATACCTGGATTAAACAAATATTTATAAAAATACGACAGATAATTTTTTTTTCAACTTCTAGGATGATTGTTTACTTTTTGTTTAACTTACACTCAAACCTTCATTTAGGTAGGATCCATTTAGGTAATATCTATTTAGGTCCCTCCATTTAGGTAACGTTACCTAAATGGAATTTGATTGCATTGATGACGTCAAACCCGACATCAACCTATCATTCACCTGTTTTTATTTTGGCCACCAAACCCAACATAGACCCAACAGATGTTCGATGTTGGTCCAACAATGACCCAACATACGATAAAAATTGACCCGACTTTGACCCGACATTCAATAATTTTTCAGTCTGGCGGAATTTTGCAGGGTTTTTCGTGTTTCGTGCACAGCTAGTCATTTGAATGACAATTATGATCTAAGGCCCTCCAATTCCCTCGAAAACGCCCCTGAAACCCCTCCCCTCCTGAAACCCATCCCCCCTGAAACTTCTTGAAAGCCATCTGAATGCCCCTCCACATGACCCAAACATGACATCCTCTAAATCTCCTAGTAACTCTCCCTTCTTAAACTTCTTTGCAACCTTGTACTCCATTTAGGTAATGAACTGAATCCATTTAGGTAATGAATCCATTTAGGTAAAAATTCTATTTAGGCAGTCCCGACTCGTTACCTAAATGGAGGTTTTGGTGTATCGTGGCGTTTTTTATAAACAATTCCAATCAAAGCTGAGGCTCAGAAATACAAGTTAGAGTTATAACTCGATCATAAAAATTATTTACATCACATATTTTGAGGAAAAAACAATTGCAAAAAATGTGTAAAACCAATGCCGAAAAACAGCACGATTGTGCTGGTTCGTCACGAAAGGGATATATAGGAAAATAAGTCAAATTTACAATATCACACAAAAATTATTAAATGTGTTGTTTCTTCAATCTAAATAGGCTCTAATATATCTGATTAGAGATAACTTGAGAACAGAAGTGGAAAATCTATGGATATCAACATTTAAATTTATTGACATTGATGTTAAAAAAATTACATTTTTTCGAGAAAAATCCAAAAAGTGTCAATCTATGATAACTTTATTCAACGTTTAAAAAGTACCTATGTTTTGAGTGGTCTAAAAAATAGTGTTTTACCCAAACGGTTCTAACTTTGCGAAACATTATTCGAGCCCGAATTTGTACCAATGATGCACATATAATAGGTTGACAAACAGTCCAAATTTGCGATTTTATGATGCTTTCTATGAAAATTTATAGCATGTTGAACTTTTTTGTGAGAAAAAAAGTTGCCTATCCCAAACATTTTGGCCTCCCCTTGTATGTGCAGTCAGTCTAAACTAAGCTCTAAGCTAATTCGCGAAGAAATTCCGGGATGACTTTTAGAAGGATCTCGTAGAAGAATATCCAAAACAATACCCTAATTATATCCATACGAAAATTTGGGAAAACTCGAGAAGAGTACCTTAACAATGCAAAAATCAACATGTAATTTTAACGATATTCTAAAATATAATGGCAAAACGTGAGTTTTTGTCACTCTCAGGGCCCATATAGCCACAGCTGTAAAGGAGTGGATATCCAGCATGACCATGCTGAAAGTGACGGATTCCATTCACGGTCGGTCCAGGAACTATTCGTAAAGTAAAATCCCTTGACATAGAGGATGCACTTGCAAAATAGTCATTGGAAGAGGAAGCTCTCAATTAAGAACTATGAAAATACTCATAGAACACTAATCTGAGAAGTAGGTTTTATCCCAGAGAGAACGTTACGCCAACAAGAAGAAGGTTTTTCCTTCTGCTCGGGTCCCTTTCGGATCTCTACCAGCTTTGAACAAAACTCAACATTAATGCTTCCCTTCATATTACTGTATTGTATTGATTTCCCCTGCGGTAAACAGAGAGCGAACAGCTGAGAATGGTTTGTATTTTCCACTGCTTGCTCCTGCACTTATGCAATATTCTTTTATTGTGTTCTCTCGCATAAACGACTTGTTGGATTTTATTATAGTTTTGTCTCGATACCACCACGTAGAATGCATAATGTGCATAGGGTGGACGTTTTCAATAGTTGAATTAAATATTTAGTTTTGGTTTCAGTTTGAATGTATTAGGCATAAGTTAATTACCTTCTTCTGGATAATTCGCGACCAAAATGAAGAAAACTGATTAACTGTTTGAGTGCCCACTGATTTTCACACTTCATGCTAAAAGTTCGGTTTTCATTATACTTGTTATCATACATGGGTTTTAGATAGTTAAGCTAGATTTGTCATATTAGCATCATGCAGCATCATTAAATTTGTAAAATAGTTATCCTTAAACAGAGTGGCATGATCCATCCACCCTACTGTTTATCTATATAAAAGAGCAGAATAACGCAGTAACAATGCCCGATTTCTACGGTTCGATTTCACGCTTGTCTCCCAAAATTGCGATGCTGCCGAATTCGTAGCTGGTTTACCCGTTTCCCTAGTACCTATATCCTCACCCATCAAATGGTTTGGAATGGTTGGAATCCACACACAATCCAGCAGCGGTGGATCGACGTTTCATTGGCATCTCAATTCATCCACCCGCCGCCACTCACCGTCGCGTTGTCGTTGTTTGCCTTCAAACACGAACCCACCATATAAAACGGAATTGGGTGCGACGCGTGTCGATCCCTAGCTAAAGGAGAAAAAAAGTTGTGCCCTTTGAGATTAGCATCAGATGGTTTTGGAGATGAGTGGCAGCAAGCGGTCGGGATTGGTGTACCTATCTTGGGAAGAACTGAAAATGAATGCACCTAATAACGATCGTTAATTTATTGATCCCTTATTTGGAACGAGGGAGTAGCTGAGAATTTGGGGAAAGACCTTAAGAGATGTTTTGTTTGAAAATAGCTTGACAGAATAGTGCGAGAGTTGTTGTTGGTTTACCTTCCCACGTAGATACAACGGAGTTGTGAAATTTCACAGACAATGTAAACGATTAAGAATCAAGTTTGGTATCATAAATGTCAGCTATTCGTTCCTGCTCGGGCTACCAAGACTTTCACAAATTTTATGAAAATATGACGAAACTTTTTAGAAGGACTTATAGAAGAAAAGATGCTCGGAAAGACTTGGCTAGGTTGAATCTATGTATTACTGATTATTGCAATATCTACAATGCCAATAGATACCTATACTTTCTTTTCCTTTGAAAACGATTTGTGCCAGCGTTCATGTCATGCTACGCTATGCTATACTATGCCCAGTGGAAAAAGTATGTTTGGTTTTCATGGCCCTACTTGTTTGAATCCATTCTCAAGATCAAACTACAGTTATTCCAAACAAATTGATTTCACAAACCGTTTAAAAAGTCAGATTACGAACATATAATTCATCACCTCTTCACGGTTTGTGAATTTTATTATGACTTTCTAGGCTTTCATAGGCATACCCCCGTGAATAATTCATCACATCAATCAGCCAAAAACTTTGTACGCATCCATCAAACAATCCCCTCGAACTTCAAATCCCAAATCTCCCTCAAGCCACCCGGAACGAATGGAAACGGAAACTGCTTGGGGAGCAGTCAATTTCCTTCAACTGGGCCCTGCCAGTCGCCGTCCCATATGTCGAAACGCAAAACTCCGACAAAAGAAGAATTCTCTCTTTCTGTTACGCAAACAGGAACGAATCCATCGGACCGGTTATTGCTTTTATGATGAGCTATGCACTAATCTTCTGCAAAACTGATGCTTCGTATCACCATTATCATCACCGTCGACATCATCATCACCATCATCATCATCACGAGAGCATTCGAGCGGCAGGAATTGGATTTTTCCTCTCCACAATGCGTGTTATTTATGAACTTTGCCACACCAGTGTCAGTGGGTGGCAGGCTAAGAACCCATAGTGGCGCGCGGGTATCAAATGGGATGGAGTCTGTCACAGTCGTAAATTATAGAACGAGAGCACTGTTGAGTGCGATTCTCAGTCCCAAATCTTACGATGGGATTATTGTGCAATCATTCCGGTTGCAACAGCTTCAGCTTGTTGCATTCGGGGTGAAAGGTGTCATAATATGTGGGAGACGTATAGAAATTCCATTCCGTTCCAAATTCGGAGACTCCGATGAGCTAATTTTAAAGCGTTAATCTGAGCGTATCATTCCTAATATCAACTTGATTAGCAATTCAGCACAATCAACGAACAACCTGACGATCTGGTAGGTGGTGCGCGACTAGACCCGGTCTACCCCATCTGTCTTTGTTGGTGAGCCTACGGCTTTTACCTTTTCTCGGATCGATGACTGGTGGTATCCAGCAACAGCGTAGGTGCGAGAAACAATTTCTGCCAAAGAATCGAAATCACTTGTGTGGTATTATCAGCTCAGCTCAACTCCCGCGAAGAGTTGTGTTGCTCTCGTCGTCAAACCCGTAGGAGCCTCCATTTACATAAGCTGATTCACATCTCAGCGTATTCGGCAACCCAAGTTTGCGGCTCCATATTCCAGCAGTATTTCAATTTGCAGTGTATCTATATGAATTCATAAATAAAATTGTAGGTACGCATATGATGTTGCGTTCGTTGTGTTCGTTTTGAGTAGCATCAGAAGCTGGAGAAGCCTAGCAATTGCAAACTGTTGGCGAGAGATTACTGGATTTTGAAACAAATTGAAATTGAATCTTGTTGAGATTGTCAGGATCGGTTGTTTTGCATAAGATAAAGGATATATGGCTGGCTATGAAGAAAGCATTATCGATCAGTCGCATAGGAGGAGACAACATGCATCTCGCAAAAAGGGGAAATATGAAACGAGTGATGAATCCTATTTATGAGTGAACATGGCTTAGCCGCCAAACATATTCCATTAAAATCTTTTGATATGACAGCAATTTGGTTGCTATACCAAAATTCTTAATAAATTATCCATTTATATAGCATCAAAGAAGTCGTATGCAATGCGTAGGGTTTTTGATCCCATTCCCGGTACTACAGGTAAACAAAATTGTGCATTACCTAAAATCACAACGAAACAACCGTTTAAGTTCGCTTCTTCCATCTGAATCAGATACTCTATTGCTTGAACTTGTTGTTAACAGTGATTGTTGTGAAAATTTTCTGCCGGAAAGTTGATTTTGAACGAGTTTAAGTCTAGCGCCAATTCTCGGCACCAGTGCCGAACTTCCAGCAAAATCAAATGGGAAATCACTTCGGCACCCATCTCTGTGCTGACGAAGTGCGCTCGCCTGCGTGTAATTGTTTTAAGGACTTGTGCGTGCGGCTTCGGAGTGAACGTGTGTAGCTCATTGACTGTGAACCCCATTGCAGAAATGTTGCAGCAGATGATTACCCACAGCAGCGCGTTTGGAAAATTTGCGGCAAGTGATATTTTGATTTGTTTTGCTGTGAGGTGCCGGGAATTGACGCGCGTGCCCAAGTAGTTCGAAACGCTACATGTATACACTGCGCGAAAACTCCCGCCATGAATTGAATGATTTTGCCTCATTCGAGCCCCATGCCTATTTTGGGGCAAGATTTAGAAGATTTTTTATTTGATGAATAGCCGCGACCGTCACAAGAATCGCTTTCTGGAATCACCCTTCCCAAGGTGATACGAACCAGCTAGCATGTCACGCCAGGAATGGCAAACATGTTGTGGGTTCGACCCTTCGCAGCTTTGCAGCGATATCAGTTGCTGAGTATGCTTCAGGCGCGTTGCGAGAGAATGCATCTCTCTGAGCAACGATGGAAACGATGAAGTGAGAGCGTTTACCGTACACGCTCCCGTCAGAATACCCATTTTTTCATTGCTATCTCTGTCGCTCTTCAAGAGGCTCCATTTAAAAATACCCATTTTCAAGTTGGGCGGCCCAACTTATAAATGGGTATTTTTAAATGGAGCCTCTTGAAGAGCGACAGAGATAGCAATGAAAAAATGGGTATTCTGACGCGAGCGTGTAGACATGCACATGCACCGTTAAATGAAACAACACAGCGCACGAGTAACTTTCACGCAGCGAGCAAAAAGACAAAGGATTTTTCACTCATATTTGTGTACGTCTGGATCAACACAAAAAATGTGCTGATCCAGTGTTATACAAATCTGCGTGAAAATACTTTTGTCTTTTCGGTCGCTCCGTGAAAGTTACTCGTTGCGCTGTGTACATCGAGTTCTGCGTGTGGCGAACTGCGTGATGCGCTCGATGCGTGTGTTTAAACTGTGCTTGTGCTAATCCACATGCATAAGGACTGTTCAATTTATAAAACGGACAACTTGCTTGTGCGATATCTTTTTGATTTTTCAATAAAATCATTATCAGTTTTTTGCATAACTTTCTATAGCTATTCTCGAATGTAGGAAAAATATAACATTAAGGAAAATGTTCTTTATTGTGTTACTGAAGCGGTTTTCGTAAAACATCAATAAGAACCCATTTCTCAAAATTCGGCATAATTTTCCACATACTTAA
Source organism: Aedes albopictus (assembly GCF_035046485.1). Classification (NCBI taxonomy): domain Eukaryota; kingdom Metazoa; phylum Arthropoda; class Insecta; order Diptera; family Culicidae; genus Aedes; species Aedes albopictus. The sequence continues at coordinate 511,763,708 of NC_085137.1, read as the reverse complement.
CATGTACATTTTCATGAAGTTTTTAATAAATTGGAAGATTATACTATTTAACTAAAGGTTAAGCTCAATAGTTGATCATTAATAATGCACCAAGCAGTCTCCAGCTTGATATAGTAAGTTGCCTTGTTTCCATAGAAATTATTAACAAATGTTCATTTAAGTCCTGTGTTGCAACAGCATCCCGGATTCGGCTAAAAATTTGTCCAGAGTAGTAGAATATTACTCTCTGAATGATACAGAAGAAAAAAATACTTTTAATTGAATTTTTCATCAAAAATTTAATCCATAAAGATGGTTATATTAAAAATTTCATACTTTTTGCTCCATTGATGCAGATTTTCGACTCTAGCGAATCTTGTTATTATTTATTTTCAACAAAGTTGGTCCTATGTTATTGTACACCTTATTTAAGAATAATCGGATGAAAAGTTTTTATTTCCAACACCATTGTTATGCAACAATTGCATTAGGTGACATTATTATTTGGAAGAACTTTCAAAGAACGAAACTGTTTTGATTACTGTGTCTGTAATGGCGCACAGTAACCAAACCAGCAATGCTATTAAGAAGCAGTTTTCTGCATTTAAAACCACATTATTCTAACTTTCGACTGGAAGCATAAAAAATTGATTATTTATTATTTTCATGTCCTTTTTGCTTTACAATTGAATTTTATTCAAAAAATCGAATCTCACTTGTGACTTTAATATCTCAACACTTAATTTTCCAATTGAGTTTAAATTTTGCCAGAATGTTTATTACTCATGCTGCTGCAGTATGGCACATACTTTTCTGGTATTTAAAACGATATACCATATGTGAATAGTAATTTTATATATATTTTCAATTTCCAGCATCCGAAAAATTCACCTCATTTAACACCTGGCCGATTTTCTATAAAATAAAACTATTTTTATTCGATTCAAAAATTATTACTATAATGAAAGATGATGTACTGAACAACGAAGCAAGGGTAGTAAAATTTGAACTACGCGTCTTCTTTTTATAGCCATGTAAAGTTGTCCGTTTTATAAATTGAACAGTCCTTAGTTTTACATGCTGTTGCGCATCAATCTGCTTGAGGTGACGGAGAGAGTCATGACACTCACTTGAGCCATATCCAAGTCAGGATGATTGTCACAAAACGAGGGTGACCAGGTGACATGGATGCGATTCTGTCTTTTCTGGTGTTAGTTTTCGTTCAGTGTACCTATACCAGTGCTGTTAAGTATCAGTGTCAGTTATTTTTTTAGCCAATTTGAAACGACAGCGGCGATCGTTTTCAGTTCCACGTTTCGAGAACTGAGAGAAACTGAGAGATCAATTCGTGAGCGAAACAACCAAGAGTATCATTCCCAATCATCACTTTCATCCCTTTGCTTCTAACCTCCTCAAATGAATACTCATCAGTCCCACTAAGCTAGGTTCATCTAATTGGTCCGTTTCAGATGGGTTTCAGGATCCTTTTAAAGGCGTCTCAAGGGGTTCCAGGGGGGACGATTGGATGGACAAACAAACAAAGTAATAAGTGTTCAGGAGATCTCATCGAAATGCCCCTGGAATCTCCCTGACCACCTGGAACGCCCCTGAGACACTCTGGCGTGTCCCAGAGACCACATGGAACTCTTCTGAAACCTGAGGATACCCCCTGAAACCCCTTAATCGCCTCAGAGACCGCTCCCTCTGAAACTTCCTGCGACCTCATTTTTTAACATTTTATATGGGATGAAATCGACCTTAAAATGACTTTTATCGACATTTATATGGAAAAATAAGAAAAAAATCAAAAATATCAAACCCAAGATGATTTTTTTAAGCCACACAGATTCTGAAACTAGAGGTCCAAATCTACGATCCTACGGAATAACATTTGGGGTACATTCACTTTTCATAACACTTTCCTTTGGGTATAGCATGGACAAAATTCTTTTACCAAATGGTTTCATTATAAAAGAAATTCCGCATTTGACGAAACGTATTTGGAAGTTCAAACTAGATGGCGTTCTTCATTGCTTACTTTTGAAATTCATTTAGAAGAAAATCTCCTAACCCAACCAGCAACAAGTCTCTTGGCAGAGCCGTATCGTGCGGTTGGCCAGGTTGGCCCTCGCCGAGGGCGCCAGCTTCAGAGGGGCGCCGAAAAGGCCTGAGGCTAGAAGGTAACAGGATGATGCTGTTGTTTTCTTGAATGATATTAATTAGATTTAGTTATTTACATTATCCAAGATTGATCATGTGTTTTACGTCCTTCCGTATTCTCAAAACTTTAGATTTTTTTAGACGATTGAATGTGAATGTGCTTTTTTGTTTTGAGAAGCTATTTTAGTTTTTTAATGAGCAAAACAAAATCAATTAGCTTTCGAAAGTCTGGTGATGTTTCTTTCTGAAAATTCAATTTTTATTTCCAGTAAATATTTCTTTGGGCCTAAACTTTTAAGCTAGCAAATCTAGCAGTAATCTTTCAAGCTGTTTTTACCGAAAAAAAACTACCAGTGAGCATTTTTTTTTTAATTTTCATTTCTCCAAAACAAATTAAATATTCTAGGAATTCCTTCATAAATTCCACAAGGTATTTGTTTGGATTTTTTGTCTTCAGAAAATCTTTCAAAAAATGTATCAGAAATTAATCTAGAAATTCTTTCAGAAACTCTTTCAGGGATCCTTAAAACAAATTTCAAATCATAAATTCTTCTGAATATTTTTCTTGAAGTATCTCGAAGAAGTTTCTAAATTCCTCCAAGGAGGCTGTTGTATATTTATACGAAAAATGATTAGAGGCCTGCTCTGGACCAACAATTGATGTGGCGAACTGTGGAAGACCTTGCAGCGTGATGGGAATTTCGGAGGCATTCACGAACGACCGAACACGGCAAATGCTTGGTGATAACTGAACTAGTTGGCTTTAATTTCATTTTATCTTTACAAAGCTTCAGTGTATGTGTGAGGTTGAACAAAGTAAGTAATTTTAAGGGGAGCCTAAAGTAATTGTGTTTATGTATATGTAATAAATAATTCTATAATTCATTGCTATAAATATTTAGTTTTCAGGATACGCAACATCCCGGCCCCCGTTGAAGCGCAGCATTCAACCAACAGAAGTTATTGTAGACTCCTCGCTTGACATCACTTTAGCATCCGGAGAGTCCTCTTCAATCGGTAGGAGACAGAGTTCGGTTGTTGCACGACGACGGATGCCACCTTGAGTGCGGACATCTACCACACGAACAATGTTGTCCTTGTTCGGATAAACTGCTACCACACGTCCGAGTGGCCACTGCTTGGGTGGAGACGATTCATTCTTCAACAGGACCATTGCTCCAACCCTGAAGTCTGTAGGGGTCTTTCTCCATTTGGTTGGGCGCTGATGCAACAGTCCTATGTACTCCTTAGCCCAGCGTTTCCATAAATCACCCATAGCTCGCTGAGTCATCTGAAATCGAGTAAGACGATGCAGTGGAATACTTACGTAGTCTGGCTCGGGTAGGTTGAAAGTTGACTCGCCTAGAATGAAGTGTGCTGGAGTGAGCACCGAGAGATCTTCTGGATGATTGGAGAGCGGTGTCAAGGGCCGTGAATTCAAGATGCCTTCGGCCTGAGCGATTCCTGTGCGAAGTTCGTCAAGTTCATACGGCGACGATCCCAGAATTCGAACGAGATGGTGCTTAAAACTCTTTACTGCTGCTTCCCATATCCCACCGCAGTGGGGTGCTCGTGGAGGGATAAATTGGAATTGAATACCCTTTTCCAAGCATTCATTATACCACTGATCCGATTTCAGCTGCTGGACCAGAAGTTTTCGCATCTCATTGACTTCGCGACTTGCGCCGACGAACGCGGTACTGTTATCGCAGTGTATAACGCGAACGCGCCCGACACGACTGACGAAACGCCGCAAAGAATTGACGCATGCCGTTGCTGACAACCCGGCGACGATGTCTAGCACAACGTATTTAACAGCGAAACACACGTACACTGCGACCCAGACTTTAACCGAAGCGCCCCTACCTGCTAATGCCCGAACGTGAAATGGTCCGCAATAATCGAGCCCCGTGTGTTCAAAGATCTTCGCTGGTGTTATCCGCTCAACTGGTAAAGGTGCCATAAACTGATTGCTTGGTTTCGGACGGCAACGAAAGCATGTCACGCAACGATGTACTGTCCGTCGAGCGAGGTCCTTGCCACGGACTGGCCAAAATCGTTGCCGCATTGTGGCTAGTAATTGAGTTGGACCAGCATGGAGAGTTTGATGATGTATTGATCTGGCAATAAGATGGCTTAGATGATCATCACCTGGCAGTACCATGGGAAGGCGATTGTCATATGATCCAAGTAGTTTGGTCAAACGGCCATTCAGTCGCAGCAAATTTGAAGAATCCAGAATTAAATCAAGGTTCTTGATTGATGACTTAAACTGGGCGTTCTTCAGTGAACTCTGCTCTTGTGGATTACCTTGTAAAAACCGAATTTCGTTTTTGAAGCTCACGCGCTGAGCAATGCGCACCAGAGATTTCAGAGCATCGTCGTACTCCTGGACTGTAAGGTTTCCTGTGGCCCTCTCTGATTTCGGTGATCGACAATTAGTTATGAATCTCAGACAATAAGCTGTAATCCTAAGAAGAGGTGCAAGCTCCGAATGTTTTCGTATCGTTGAATCATCTGAAGCATCTGAAGTATGCAGCGCTACTGTCAATTTCCGTTCGTTCGATATGTGTGTGCTTATGGCTGAAGAAGCAGGTAGGATCTGCGCAGGCCATTCTTCCGACGGGAGCAACAAAAACGAGGGCCCACTCCACCAAAGCTGGTTCTGTGTCAGCTGACGAGGCTCTACTCCTCGGGATATGTAATCCGCTGGATTTTCGGTGGTTGGGACATGTCGCCACTGGGATCCTTGAGTAAGTCGTTGTATTTCCGAAATCCGATTTGACACGAAGACCTTCCAAGTAGCCGGAGGAGACTTGATCCAGTGGAGAACAATGGATGAGTCCGTCCAAAAGATTGGCTGTCCTGAGAATCTAGTTGTATGGAGCACGTTGTCGACTAGTTGGCTTCCCAGGACAGCAGCACAAAGCTCCAGTCTAGGAATGGAGAAGCCAGCTACTGGAGCTACTCGAGACTTTGACATGAGCAGATTACTAGTTTTTAAGCCGCTATCGCTCGTTGCCACCGCGTAAATGCAGCACCCGTATCCCCTTTCGGAAGCGTCGGTGAAACAGTGGAGGTCATAACCGACCATTTCAACCTCGAAAACCCATCGAGGTACACGGAAATTTCTTACTTCTCCTATGGATGATCTGAAGGACAGCCACCAGGATTGTAGCTTCTTCGGTAGCTCATCGTCCCAGTCCAGATTTTCTTGCCACAATTGTTGAACGAACATTTTGGCACTGGCCACGATAGGCCCCACGAGACCTAGCGGATCAAAGAGTTGGGACATCTCTGACAAGGCGATTCTCTTAGTTACCTTGGTCAAAGACGGCAGGTTTGGTACTTTGAATCCGAGTTGATCATCTGAAGGGAACCATAGTAGACCTAAAGTTTTTATTGTGGTTGAACTGTCTAGCTCCAATTCCGTAGTTGTCTCCTTGAGCTCCTCTGGAACATGTTGGAGAATTTCCGGATGATTGGCACTCCATTTACGAAGCAGGAAACCACCCCTTTCCAACAGACATGTAAGCTGCCGATTTTTTTCTACCAACTCCCCTATGGTGTTAGCACCCGTAAGCGCGTCGTCCACATAAAAGTCTTCCTTCACCACTGGTGCAGCCAATGGGAACAAATCACCATCGTCTACTGCTAATTGGTTGAGCGCCCTGGTGGCCAAATATGGAGCGCAAGATGTACCATATGTTACCGTATTCAACTGATATGTTGTTAACGGTTCGGTTTCATTTTTACGCCACAAAATCTGTTGAAGTGCGCGGTCGGATGGATCAATTAGTACTTGACGGAACATTTTCTCTATGTCTGCCTTCATAACATAGCGATGTAAGCGAAAGTTCAGTAGAACGGTCTGCAGGTGCGGTTGCACGGTCGGTCCGCAAAGAAGCATATCATTGAGAGACATGTTGTTAGAACTTTTTGCTGAGCCGTCAAATACTACCCTGATTTTTGTAGTCGACGAATCAGGACGGTGTATTGCATGATGCGGCAGAATGAACTGGGGCATCACGTCACTAGCCTTCACCTCCTCCATGTGCCCAAGCAATTCATATTCGTCCATGAATTCCTGGTAGTTTGCGCGGAGAGCTTCATCTGTGCGGAAACGTTTCTCCACTGCTGTAAATCGCCGAGCAGCTCTACTCCATGTATCTCCAATCAAGGGAAGCAGTTCCTGGCGAACCGGTAGACGCACCACGTATCGTCCATGAGCATTACGGTAGTGTGTCTTTGCGAAATGTTCCTCACAACGCGTCTCCTCGACAGTAAGCGCCTTGCCATGGTCAAAATCTTCAATTTCCCAGAATTTCTTGACTTTAGCATCCAGACTGTCGAGAGTGGAGACCAGACAAGCGACTGGAGCTGGCGTGTTGGTGGGTACTCGTCCGGCAATTACATACCCTAGGCTGGTCTTGTGCAGAACTGGAAGGTGGTCGTTAAAACTTATTTGCTCGGCTTGTAGGAGGATCGCAAAAAGCTCTGCGCCAACGATGATGTCAACGCCATGGCTAACATTGAATTGTGGGTCTGCAAGCGGCAAGTTCTTGGGGATTTTCCAGGTGTTGATGTCCACGGTACTTGTTGGCAGACTCACGGTCAATCTGGGCAGCACCAAACACTCTAGGAAATACTCTTGGTCATCGAAGCGAGAGGAGAATTGCACTGTTACCATGTACCGAACATTGACTTGAGACTGGCCTATGCCACTGACCGGTACATTTATCTTCGTACGATTCAATGAAAGACGCTGGCACAATGATTCCGACACAAAATTTGACTGCGAGCCACTATCCAGAAGCACGCGAGCGAGTTGGCATTTCCCAAAACTGTCTCGAACTTTAACGAGTGCAGTAAAGAGCATCACTGTTGAATCACATGTAGGCGAGCCTGTTTGGTAGATATTGGACGGAGATGTAATTGTACCCGACGAAGCAGGGAGGGACGAAGAAACCGACGGCGGCGGTAACGATATCGAACGACCAACCGAAGCGACCGCGGTGTCGCTTAAGAGAGCAACGTAAGGAGAATGCGACGGCCTTTGAGTAGTTTCGACCTGCAGGTGCTGCTGGTCCACCGGGATGTCTTCGGGTTGGGTGTGTGGTGGAGCTTCCATTGCAATCAACGTGGGTGAGAGAGGAAGGTGAAGTAGTGTGTGATGTTTTCTTTGGCAATATTTACACGATCCGCCAGTACAGTTCTTAGCCAGATGTGATGACTTCAAGCAGTTTGTGCAAAGATTGCTTCTTCTGACGAAGTCAAAGCGTTGCTGGGGCGTCTGGGCCCGGAACGATTCGCATTGGAATAGAAAATGAGGTTGCTTGCAACCGGCACATCTCGGCGTGGACTCAGATGCTGAGTGAGAGGTAACCGATCGAGATTTAGGAGATTTGATCTCCGATAGAGAAATAGCGGTTTGGGAGAGCTTTAGTGATAGTAGTGTTCGAGAATGTTCATGAGCAAATTGTAGCAGGTTGTCGTATGACGGACGTACAGTTTTATCTCGTTGGTTTTCCCACAATTTCTGCGTGTCGATGTCCATTCTGTAAACAGAAGCTCCACCAACACAGAGTCCCAATGTTGCGCCTTCGTCTCCAACGAATCCAAAATCTTCACGTGCTTTTCGAATTCATCAGCTAAATCTGACAAACCCGCTGCTGATTCCACTCTCATAGGCGCGATCGAGAACAATGCAGAAATGTGTTGTTTGATCAAAAGGTGTTTGTCTTCGTAGCGATCGCAAATCATTTTCCAGGCAATGGGATAACTGGCCGACGTGATCGGAAATGAACAAATAACGCGAGCTGCGTCCCCCTTCAGTGTAGCACGAAGGTAATGCAGCTTTTGAATGGCAGACAGTGAAGTGTTGTCGTGAATCATTGCTCGAAAGAGGTCATGAAATGCTGACCAGTCCTCAGGTCTCCCATCAAACTCAGGAAGCCTTAATTCCGGTAGACGCACTCCAGATGCAACAGTGGGAACTGCCTCGTGTACGTGAGCGGGTGGAATAGCTTGTGGAATAACGGTTCGTTTGCTTGACAAAGAACCCTTTAATCTGAAATACAGCGTTTGCATTTCAGCGCGACTTTCGGAGAAGACTGGATCACCAAGACGATGTGAATCCAGGTCAGTCTCTACCTTTTCCAAATCTTCCATCAGTTTGTCCAATCGTTCGAGACGAAACGGAATTTCGGCCGACTTCGTCTCATCAAAATCATCATCAAATTCGCGGATCAAGTTGATAGATCCAACAATATATGCACGTTTAGCTTGCAATTGTTTTAGTTGCTTAGCCTTCTTTGTTCGAGTTGAGGTCGCCATTTTAACCAAATAACAATAGATAAAAACGTGCACCCACCTGCTCACAGCGTACTTAACCTGCTGTATAACCTCCGACGACCACAACGTCCTGGTTGTTACTTGACGGACCCGTGATGGCGACGATAGCGATAATCCTCCGTTTCGTGAATACCACAGCGAACTCAATTAACGTTGGCGGCACGATAATTCAGTCGAATGGATGTCACACTCCTGCGGCAATGGCGGATTAGGAACACGTTTCTATTCACCGCAATCGGCAACTCGCAATTCACAATGAGAACAAAATGCCGGTGTGGCACACGCTAACGATTTCAGCGGCCACGTGGTCGATATACGTTCAACACTAATTACGGTCGATTTCTCCGAATTCACACTCTTCGGGATACGTTCCCGGGTTTCGGCACCAAAACTATGTTGTATATTTATACGAAAAATGATTAGAGGCCTGCTCTGGACCAACAATTGATGTGGCGAACTGTGGAAGACCTTGCAGCGTGATGGGAATTTCGGAGGCATTCACGAACGACCGAACACGGCAAATGCTTGGTGATAACTGAACTAGTTGGCTTTAATTTCATTTTATCTTTACAAAGCTTCAGTGTATGTGTGAGGTTGAACAAAGTAAGTAATTTTAAGGGGAGCCTAAAGTAATTGTGTTTATGTATATGTAATAAATAATTCTATAATTCATTGCTATAAATATTTAGTTTTCAGGATACGCAACAGAGGCTTTTAGGAAGATATCTATCCTTTGAGTAGTTTATTCAGAAACTACTCAAAGGATTCTTCCCGATATTTTTCCAAGGATTTTATTGAATAATCTTCCATAATTTCTTGAGTCCCAAAATTTTCTTTGGAAATCCTATAGTGATTTCTGCAAAAATATCTTTAAGGATTAGGTGCCTCGAAACCCTTTAATAGTTTTTGTCAGTAATTCCTCCATGAATTCCTTCTGGAAAATAGTGCATAGGTTCCGTTAGAAATCCCAAGAATTCTTTATGAAAATTCTTCCAGTCTTCTATGGAATTCTTTAGAAATTCAACCAAAGTTTCCTTCAGAAAGTCATTTACACCGTGTCCAATAAGTTCTCATACAAAATACAAATTTAGAAAATTCTATTTCACATCTGTGATTCATATTTTCGAAATGAATGCTTGTATTGAAGGGCCACATAATGCTGATTAAATGAAGCATACGGATTAAAATAACATTATTTTCTATTTGTTTTTATAAGCCTAGAAATACACTTCCGTTTCCTAAAATTCTTGTTCTCCGGCACGCAAGAAAAATGTTCGAAAAGTTTTTCATGCTACGGTTGTTAAAAAGAGTCATTAAGGTTAAATATCTCATGTATTGTACCAAATGGATATACTAAGGCTAAAACAATACAATTTTAGTGATGATATGGTTAAAAAATTGCAAGTTAGCTCAACTTTGGCTGATTTCCTTGAAAATGATCGTTTTATTAAACATAATCATCATAAAACGTAAATTTTGGACTAAATTTACCACAATAGGAATACAAGCATGTTTAGAAGTGATAAGTGTGTAAAAGAACAATACAAAATGAATCCATGCTTCTTTAACACATCAAATATCATTAAAACAGGTGAATGGCCATTTATGTTTAATTTATGTGTTATTTTGTACAAAACAAAAAGGCTTCATGCTTCACCCATACAGGATCTTATATCTTTTTCTCTTCTGGTCATAGTTGCTACTAGCAATGGTGAGGGCAGGAACCTTATTTGTTTCAACGTAAAACCATTACTCGTTAAAATAAGACGAAATACCAATGAAATGGCGTGCGTGCCAGCTGAAATGGACTTACGACACATAAGCGATTAGTAGAGAAGGATAAAGGACAGTTAATTCCAAAACATATGCTGTATTTGATCAGTGTTAGTTGGCCTTTCAATAAATAAATTTACTTTGAAAATCCTAATTACAGATGTGAAATTAATTCAATTTGATTTTGTATGAGAACTTATTGGACACGGTGTATATTCCTTAGTAAAAAAATCTAGCACATCGATCAGAAAAACTTTCATTGATACCTTCCGAAATTATTCCATGGTCACTAGGGATTGCTCAATATATTTCTGGTAGAACTCCGGTAGAAAACCTCCCATAAATTTCGTTATCAACTACTCCAGAAAATCATAAATTTGGAATTCATTCAGAAATTTCTCCAGGTATTTCGTTGGAAAATCTGCCATTGATTCCATCCAAAAATTTTCTTACGGTTTATTTTGGAAGCTTTCCGTGGATTCTTTCAGAACTTCTTTCAGAGATTTCTTCATAAAATCTTTTAGGGATTTTTTTCAATCCCCCAAAGATTCCTCGAGAAACCTTTTCAGGGATTCTTTCCAAGTTTTCTTTCAGAAATTCCTCCAAAAGTGATTTTCTACATATTCTAACATTCCATCAAGTATTTCTTCACGAACAGCTCCTGCAATTCCTTCAAGAGCTAGTCCATTAACTCCATTTGAAATTTTTGTTGAATTTTCTCCCGGATTTTCATCAAGTATTCCTCCGGAAATTTCTACAGGAATTCGTCCAGAGATATTACCATAATTTATTCTCATGATTCTAGCGGGAATTCTTCCAGAGATTTCAACAAAAACTGATGTAGAGATTCCTTTAGAAATTTCTCCTGATATTCGACCATGTCCATGGTTTGTCTAATGATTACTGAACATATTCTTACAGATCTTTTGAGAAATGTTTTGAAAAAACTTCAGAACACATCTTTGGTGAAGTTATTGGAAAATTTTGGTGGAGCCTATTAAACTTATCGCCGAAAATTTATAAAATACATCATTTGATGATTACTGAAAACCTCTAAAACTCAATTAAATATTTTTGAGAACAAAATTCAGTTGAAAAATTCAGAAACAAAAATTCAAAAAATACTGAAATTTTTGGCTGAAGAAAATTAAGCAACATTTATGTTATAAATATGTAATGTTCGTACTTATACTCGTATAGATGAAATCAACTTCGGAAAATTGTTAGGTGACTCCCATTGAAATTCCTAAAAAAAAATAAACGAATGGAAAACATTGAAAGAAAACAAAAAAATCGAGGGGAATTTGTTTCTTAGAAACACTAAGTGCAACTTTTAAAGAAATTTTGAAATAAATGAATAACTACAAACTAAGCATACTAACAATATCGCGGGGCGCCAACCTGGATGCTAACCAAAGGCGCCATGGGACCACACTGTCTCTCGGGTACACTGTTTTAGCACCGCATCAAATCGCCATTCATTTACTCACAAAATCACTGAAAAAATACACAAATTACTATCAACTCCAGAAGTTACACCAGGATGGTTCACCGGCTACATCTTTAGAAGATCAATTGGGTGTTCCACCAGAAATTACTCTAGGAGTGCCACAGGCTAGGCCACAGGGAATTCCTCAAGAAGTTCCAAAAGAAATTCCATCACCCGAGCCCTCTAAACCCAGAAATTCCTCTAGGACTTCCACAGATAATTCCATTAGAAGTTCAACCACAAATTCGTCTAAGAGTTCCACCGAGAATTGCTCCAGGTGCTCCATCGGAGATTCTTATCGAAGATCAATCAGGACTTCTAGGATATTGTACCTCCACGAGTTCCTCTAGAAGTTGCACTGGGAATTCCTCTGGAAGATCAATCTATGGTCCTTTAAAATATTCCACACGAAGTTCCTCCTAGGAGTTCCACCGAAAGTTCCTCCAGATGTTCCATCGAAAATTTCCCTTGAAAAACAACACGGTTCCACCGGGAATTCCACTAAAAGTGGCACCGGAAACTCAAGGAATTCTTCCGGGAATGGCTCTAGAAGTTCCTCCAGGAATTCCTCTAGGAGATCCACCGAGATTGCTACAGGTGTTCCACCGGACATTCTTCTAGAAGATCAAATTGGGACCTCTAGGATGTTCCTCCGCAAATATCTCTAGAAGTTTCAGTGGGAATTCATCCAGGTTTTTTGCAGGAATTTCTGCAGTAGATGAATTGGATTTCCTTTGGAAATTCCCGCAGGTGAAGCACCGTAAATTCGTCTAGATGATCAATGGCAGTGCAAACAGCAATTCCATAAGGAGTTCTACCAATAATATCTGTTGGAGTTCCATTGATTTTTTTTTTTCTGAGAAGTTGCACCAGATAGAAACATTGCAAAAGTACGAATATAATGATGATGATGATGATGATGATGATGAAAGTGTACCCACCATCAGCGCAAGGATAACCTATGGCTGCAGAATCATTCCATAAGAAAATGATCTACCTGATGGTTTGTTGTAGCAGGGTGAGTTAAAGTCCCTGAATTCCTTCGGTAGTCAACAAAAGTTGCTATCTCATGACAAAAGTCTGGCTACTCCACGAACTTTGGTCCGTTCATCAGTTCATTTAACGCCCTCAGGCTAGCACCGCCCACACACACCCCTCCCCCGTGTATGTGTAAACCCCGCAATATAAACATGAAAATTATGCAATGTAAAAATAATTGTTAAATTACTGATGGTGTGACATGATGTGGAAGTACTCTTGAAGGAATTCACGGAGAAATTCCTGAAGAAATTTCTCGGTGAAAGCTTTAACGAAATTCCTGGAATAAATACTGAATAAAATATTGAAGGACCGCAGAAACATAGTCTCGAAAGAACTTCTCGGCGAAACTCTTGAAGGAATTCTAAGAAGAACTTTTGAAACAATCTTGGAACAAGTCTTGGAAGAGCTATTGGATAAACTTCAGAACAAAAACCTGAAGAAAGTCTCGAAAAAATTCCTGAAGGAAATTCGTAGAAGAAGCTCTGCGAGGTTTCTTAGAGATAGTGCTGAATCAATTTCCGCAGAAACTTACATCATATTCTGATTTATCGACCGTATTCTATTTATAACTTGATGATTAATGGCTATATCGGTCTTTTTCTACTCATAGTAGGGTTTTGTACCATTTGGGCAGGTGTACCTATATTGGTCACTTGCTGCTATAACTAAGGGGCGATTTCTTCACCCTGGCTTAGGCGTTATGCCAGGTTTAACTATATGGGCAAGCCTGGCTTACGAGTTAAGCCGAGGTGAAGAAATCGGCCCTAAGTCAATTTCAAACGGAGTGATTTGAATTTTTGTATAGAGTTAGCCACGTAAAGTGCGGGGCTTCTTTATACATTTTTTCATGGTTTTCAAACTTTATGACATAAAAACTCCCAGAGTAGCGAATGAATTTCCACAATTTTAACACATGATTATCGTGAGTATGTATGTAGGATGCTACCATTGGTATTATGAGCAGCGTGATATTATAATATAGACAGCCTTAAAAAAAGGGACCATCAATCCTTTATTTAGGTGAAACGGTCATTTATAATCTATAACGATACAAATCAGTTTTGGTAAAAACTCAAATTCTCAAATCTCATGGTTGAGTTGTTTCACGCGCGATTCTTGACTCGCCAAACTCACCACCGAAAAAATCAAGCATGAGTTGACTCGCGATTTCACTCATTGCTTCATTTCTTGGAATTCTTATTATTTACATCAAAGGTTTTAGGATTATATGATAGAACAAAAGCAAATCTAGCGTAGGGGAAAGTGGGGCAATATGCCATTTTTCAAACTTTCATCGTTTTCAATGACAAATAGCCTCATTTCGTAGGCATTCAAAGTGGTAACAGCAACTAGACAAAATTTACTTGATATTTCAGCAAAAATATTCACTAAACTAGTGCATTTTCATCGATTTTTAACCATTTGAAAAACTGCTTCGTGAAACGGAAGTGTTGCAAAAAGGCCGCCTGTCATGGGGTAAGATGCCACTTCATGAAAACATTCAAAAATTACGTTCAACATTTTTCGGGCATTTCCAACTCCTTTTCCCCCCTCTGTCCACTTTTATGGCTAGTTTCCACCTGGTAAGTACTGTGTAAAAAGATAGGACAAGTAATGGTCACGTAAAACTTTTGCAATCAAAATTACTTAAGCGTTCGCAGTTGATAAGTAATTCGCAGCCAGAAAGATTTGCCAACAGATGGCACTGTCATGCGATGCTGTCAGTCATGTTGTTAATTTTCCGTACGGAATAATATGTCGATGTATTATTCCGTGAGTAAAAGTGACATTTCTCTTTCTTTCTTGTTTCTTCTTTCGCACCAAAGACATCAGTGTGTATTAAGCTATTAGTACACAGGGGCCTTAGGCCTGTAGTACACAGGGTCAAATATTCGACAAGGAATGAACTCAAAAAACAACATCAGTTTGAAGCGGGAAAAGCAATGGGGCCGGCAATGAAATGCGGAAGCACTGCGCAAGTATGCCGCTGTGGCAAAACACAATGAGCGCGGATTTCCAGCGGTTAATTTTAAAACAACTTCAGTTCGGTGAATATGTTTGTTTCCTGGAAGAAGGAAATCATGTGAGAATCTGCAGCATTGCTCTTAATCTGTTTTGCTTTATCGAAAAAAAAAACTGAGGTGTCCTAGTTCTCGAAAATTCCTAAAGGAGTTCTTTCAGGAGTTCCCCGATAATTCCTCTAGTATGTCCCCCAGGAGTGTACGGAAATTTATCCAGAAGTTCTCCTCAAGTTCTTCCTTCAGAAGATTATCAGGAATTTCTCCGGAGTTTCCCGGATATTCCCGTAGGAGTTCCCCGGGAATTCCTCAAGGAGTGTTCCGGAAATTCCTCCAGAGATTCCCTAGGAAGAATCCCCGAAGGTATTTCTGGAGCAATCAACAGAGGATCTTCTGGAGCAAATCTCCAGAAATTCCTTCTGAGATTTCTCCAATAATTTCTCCGGAGATTCCTTCAAAAATTCCTCCGGAGATTCCTCCAGGGATTCCTCTGGAGATTCCTCCAATAATTCCTCCGGAGATTCCTTAGGATAATTCTCCTGGAATTCGTCCGGATAATTCTCCAGGAATTCGTCCGGAGATTCCTCAAGGAATTCCTCCGGACATTTCTCCGGGAATTTCTGCAGAGATTCCTCCGGGCATTCTTCCGGAGATTCCTCCAGGAATTCCTTTGTGGATTATTTCAGGAATTCCCGGAGGAATCCTCGGACGAGTTCCTGGAAGATTCTTCAGAGGAATCCTCGGAGGAATTTCTGGAGAAATCTCCGGAGGAATTACAGGAGGAATATCCGGAGCAATTCCTGGAGGAATTTTTGGAAGCATTTCTGGAGGAATCTCCGAAAGTTTTTCCCTGAGGAATTTCCGAAAAAAAATATTGCAGGAATCTCCGGAGGAATTTCTGGAGGAATATTTGGAGGAATTATTGGAGACATTTCCCTGATGTCACTCCTGGTGTAATCTTAAAAGAAAATCCTGGAGAAAACCCAGAGGAAACTATAAGAGGAGCCCATAAAGTTACTCCTAGAGAAGATTTAGAAGGAGTTACTGGAGGACCCCGGAAGAAGTTGCTGGAGGAAGGATTTCCCAGACAAATCTGATAAACAATTATTCCTGGAGAAATCCCAAACGGAATTCTTGGAGCATTCATATAAAAAACGCCCAGAGAAAACCTAGAGGGATCCCAAATACTTCTATTTTAGAAAAAAAAACTACTGGAGAAATTTTAGAGTGCATTCCTTTAGAAATTCTAGAAGGAACTCTTGGAATGATCCCGGGAGGAATTCCTGCGGGAATCCCCGAATAAATATCTGAGAAATCCCGGTTGAAATTAATGGAGGATGGTTCAAAAAAACTCCTGGTAGAATCTTGGGGAACACCTCTGGAGAAAACCCTGAAGGAACTCCTAGAAGAACCCATGCGATTAAATCCTGGAAAAAACATTACTTAGTTCCATAGCGAATACTATCATATCTATCATTTCATTATCCACTTTGATCTACACTATACTATGAGTAGAAAAAGACCGATATGACCATTAAATCATCAAGAGAAAAATTACTAAGGAATCCGCGAGGAAAGTCCTGAAGGAATTCTTTTCATTCATTTTAGATTTTTGGTTATTTTAGTTTTCTCACGTTATAAAAATATATTTTCAAATATATTATCTCTCCCATCATTTTATCACAAATTTGACGATTTTTTGCTCACTCGAGCAAAAAAAAAAACACTCAAGGAGACTTTTCCCTGTTTCTAAATTCGTAATTAAAACTAATGTTAGTTGTTAGTACTGAACTTAAACATAAAATTCAATACAAATTTTAATTTAAAATTAATGTCTATGAGAGACACTCACAAAACAAACACACTATTGTATAAATGACTACACAAAAACACAAATGTGGGCAAGCTGGGACAGCACAAACTCTTAAGAGTATAGTGATAGTCAGTAGCCAACAGAAAGTCTTTGAATAAAGTCGGTAGAACATTCGTCCGCGGAGTTTTTAGAAAATAAACGAGTTCTGATTCAATTGCGTATTTTGGTGTTGTGCAAATCTGTGATGTTTATGGTGGAAAGAAAGAACTTCTACTCAAGAAAAATTTTGGATTTGGATAGTGAAGTGATACAAAGTAGAATTTTCGGAAGAAGTCTGTGTTCAAGGTAAACTCGACCCACAAACCACGATCCCCCAACAAATACATAATAATAATTTTCACAAAGTTTTAAATTTAAGTCTCAGAGCTGTTATTAATTTGTGACCTGTTGCAATTGAAGAAACCCACCCACCACTATTAATAAGCGTGTCAATAATACTCACCACTTACGCATCTGGGCAGCTGCTTCACCTGCCACTCGTCCGAATCGATATCACATCGAATTTCCGCCTTTCCCTCCAACCTGTAGCCCGCCGTACAGCTGTAACGGGCCGTCACAAACTCCTCGGTCTCATCGACGGTGACCCGGGCACTCCCGTGGGCTATTTCCGGCGGCTGTTCACAGTCTTCATACGTCGTCGTCCCAGCAGGCTGCCCCGCAGATGGATGGACCAGTGCTAAAAGTGACAATAGATAAGCAAGCGAAAAAGAAACGGAAATTAGAGCGGTCGTCGATGGCAGTGATAGTTGGAAACGCATTAAATGGGACCATAGCATGTCCGACAAGCAAAAATCTAAAGATTTGATTATTCTAAACTATGAACAATGAAATTTGGGGAAAAAATAAAAAGAAAATGTGCCTTAACTTGTTAATTCCACTTTTTATGAGTTTTAATAAGTAATGACGTATGTTCTTACTAAATTTTAAGAAAATATGGTGTTTCCATTAAACAATCGACTTTTTTTTAATTCAAAATTACACACACTTATTTCTGAATTACCTGTTCGGTACTTTTTTGACGAGATTATAACAGCAGTACGATCTCGGTAGTTTCGGTAATCGATTTTACTGAGGCTCAGTAAAACAACTGTCAAAATCGTATGGAAAAGGTAAACAATGCATTTTTGCTGAACGAGTTCGGTGCTCAGCAGTTTTAATCTCGTCAAAAAATTACCGAACTCGGTAATCAAAATTAAGTGTGCATGCAGCTGTTTTTTGTTTGTATTAACGTGTATTTTAACTTAAATGCTAATTCTACACTTTACATTCATCTTATTTATGTTTTTGATTTTTATGTGCAAATAACTGTATCAAAAATCCTTTTTCCAGTGTGGTCGCTATCAGTATCACAATCAATCGATTAGCTGGAGTAGGTATACCTACTCGCGGTTAGCCACTGTGCGCACCCTTGATTGATGTGCGTGGAAATTGCGATAAATTTGGGAAGTGGTTTCACTCGGCGGAATCCGATCGAATGTCAATCATCCGATTAGCGAGAGATCTTTGTTTTGACGGATTTTGATGGCTCCCCGGCGACCCACTCTGATTGGGCATGAACTGTTGACTGCTGTTGCCAGGGTTGGTTTATTTTGGCAGGCTAGGAATAGAAGGAGCATGCGGTTGATGGCTCCTTGGAGAAGGTTTTTATAGAAATTGGCCCAATGAGTTTCATGAAATTGAATATCCATTCTAGCTAATAGTTTCTATATAATGGTGGTTTACTTTCCGAGTAATTTATACGAAGATTTCATTATGAATCTGAAATCCATGGTAATAAATTATGTTTTCAAATTGATTTTGTCTAAAGCAGAACGTCAAGATTTGTAAAATCAATTACTCACTAAAAATAAATAAACGTCCCATAAAAAATCTATTAAATTCCTATCGATTTGCTTTGCGACAATGACGCCAACTGTGTGACAAGATCATAAATTAGTATTTATTTTATTGGCTTCTCGATACGTGCTCGGTGCTGCAACCACGAATGTACAACAGAAGACCTTCAAAATAACCACATGGGAGATAGTCGATAGCCGATTGCAGCAGCCAGTCAGCCAGCGGTGCACAATAGTACGGGGAATAAAAATCTAAAGCAAAAAGTATCCAATCGAATCCATTCCGATCACATAAATCTCCCAGTGGCTTTTTGTTGTGAAGCGGACACGGTATGGTTCACTGGTGGAGTGCATTCTCGCTCACATATAGCCAATTGTGACGATTCACGTGGAAAAACAGTAGAATAAAAGCGAATAAAATGTTAAAACATGAAATTAAAGCATACCAGCTTCAACGTGAAACGAATGTCGTATTTTTATTACTTTCAGTGGAGTTGTTGAGTTCTGTTTTGGTTGATTATGTTGAGAGTGTTTGAGTTTCCCTATCACTTGACGCTACCACTTTTTAACTATAATTAGAAATAGTCATTTTAAGAGCCATTTTAAGCCTAAGAGTCATTTTAAGCCTAACTTCTCTACTCTTGGTTAATAACAATTTCAATCCATCAAATTAAAATAAAAGTTATTTATTTAACCATTCCTTAAAATTTTTAAGATAGGGTCTTTGGTAAGGTTGAACGTATGAACGTTGTTATTTTAATTTCAAAATATCGCAGCCCAACAAAATAAATGAAAAGATGTCCAAGATGTCGGAAAGATTTTCAAGGCCTCCCTAAGGATTTTTTTTTTATTCTATTCTTCAATCACTTAACCTAATTTACAGCTCTTTTGTCCACTAGGGCACTGCGTGAGCGATTCCAATTGGAAGCTTTACTTACAATTTGTACAGAGCCTATATGTATTCTATTCTAATTCTACTATATCCAACTGGTGCAGTTGCGCTGCTTTTACTTTCTACCCTATCATGGTAGAATGATGAGCACGAGGATGTTGATGTATGGCTGTTGGTTGTTCCTGTTTCCAGTTCGATTGAGGGTCCATTATAAGTTGCCATTCGCCGATGTCCAAGTATCCGGGTCCATTTGAGCCATTGGCTCAGAACAGTGTCAGCTGTTCTCGGGAGGAAAGAGCAACTGACGAAAGTTCCGGGACTGGGATCGAACCCATGACCATCTGCTTATGAAGCAAACGTGTAGCCACTACGCCACGGGCCCCGGCAAAACCCTAAGGATTTTCTCATTAAAATATTCGGCCATTCCTTTCGATGATTCTCCATGTTTTATTCCTAGGATTCCTACCTTTCATCTAGTAATTCCTCCCAAGAGTTCTGTAGGAATTCGTTCCAGGATTTTTTCTGGAATTCCTCAAGGTATTCCACTCACGATTCTTTCAAGAATACTTCCAAGAATTCATCCCTGTTTTTTTTCTGTGGTTCTTCCCAGTAATTTCAAAGGAATTCTTCACGGAATTCTTTCTGAGATTTCTCCACGAGATTCCATCAGAAATGCCTCCCAGTATTTCTTCATTGATATCTACCGGAATTCTCTAAGAGACTCATTCCGGCATTTTCGCATTTTCACCGTGATTCCTTTGGTTGTTTTTTTTTTTCGGGATTCCCCTATTGATTCGCCCAGGACTCATTTGGCAATTTCTACCGGGATTTCTTCTCGGAATTTCCTAGATTCTCTCAGGTAATCGTTCAGAATTCTTCGTGGGGTTTCTTCCGCGATTCCTGCTGGCATTGCTTCCGGGCTTCCTTCTGAGATTCTATTCTTTATGGATCTCTCCCATAATTAATTGAGCAATTACTTCAATGATTCTTAACGGGTTTCCTTTACAGATTTCTCCATAAATATCTGAAATGTTTACAAGTATTCCTCCCAATTTTCATTGCAGGATTGCTTTGCGAATTTCTTTCTATTTTCCTTTTTTCCTTCAAACTTTTCTCCTAGGATTTCGTTATTGTTGTCTTCCGAGATTCTTTTATGGTTTTTACGACACTTTCCCTAGTATTTCTTACAGGATTTTTTTTTCCGAAATTCCTTGATTGGTCCTTCCTGGGTTATGTCAAGGATTCTTGCAGGAGTTTTTTTTTTTCAAAAATATCATTAGGGACTCCTCTCGGGATTTCCGGAATTTCATCCGCGATTCTTTCACGGACTGTTCCTAAGATTGCCTCAGCGATTCATCCTGGATCCTTCCAGGATTCTTTCCGGAATTCTCTTGGGGAACATTCTCGGGCTTTCATTCGGGGGTTTCTCCCAGGATGCCCTAATTAATTCTACTCAGGAACTTCTCCCCGAATCCCTACTGAGACTCCTTCATTTATTTCTCCCAGTATTCTTTCCGGGATTCCTTCAGGAATTCTATAAGATATTCTTCTAAAGATTCATTTAAAGATAGTATCGGGGGCTTCTTCAGGATGCTTTCAGGGACTCGTGCAGATATTTCTCCCACTATTCCTTCACTGATTTCTCTCGGATAACCCATAGGTTTCAAACTCTTTTAGTGAATCCTTCCGAGATTCTTTTAATGATTTTTACAGGGAACTTTTCGATGATGTAGCGAGCCATTGATCAAGTATGGAAAAATATGCTAGTCCTGCTAGTCGCTGCGACTGTGTTGAAAAATAATTTAAAAAACATGCAACATCATTGTCTCTCTTCCGAAAAGATCCTGCATTGACCGAGACACTTTCAGCATATTCTTTAAGAATGAAAAAGTTTGGATAAGAGTGGAAACGTAAGAGAAAAATAAGATTTTTTTTTTTATAGATAGATACTTCTGCAGTAAGCCGTAATGTAATCTAACAGATTTTTTTTAGAAATTATCGATCATTAATGGACGGTCTCTTCTCTTGCATCTGGACGGAACAGAGTGTAACGATAGTATAAAATTTGTGCTGAAATATAACTTGATTATGTTACCAGATGTTGAGGACAAACTTGAGATTTTTCTTTTTTTTAACTACATCATAGACTTATTATTTTTTTCGTGAAATCAGGTTTATTTTAAAACTTCTTGGATCTTAAGCAGCATTCAAGACTAATAACGAGCTGGAAAGATTATGTGCAAAGTCCCAGCAATGCTCAGTTATTAAAAGCTTTCTCTGCCAAAGATCATTTTGCATGTGTAAACCATGTGGCCATGAACGAATATACTTTATACAGGGTGTTAGGTTCGTGAGTGCAAACTTTTTAAAGAGTGATAGAAGACCATAAATGGTGAAAAAAATTGTTCTACGCATATGATCAAATCTCAACCGTTACGTAGTTATTGAACTTTCCATGTTTTTTATTATTATTGCCTTAACTGGCTATAACTTTAAAATGGTCAAACTAATCGCAGTTTTTTCACCCTTATTCGAAAGATTATTGAATTTTCAATCAAATGATATCTTTGAACTGGTTGGTTTAGTTAAATAACTAAATTTTCTAGAGCAAATAGCTCAAAAGAAGTATGTTTCAATTTGTTTTTGTCAATTTTCTTTGAAAAATGCGTAATAAATTGAAATTATTTCTTAAGCAAAGTTGTGGTCCCTGTTTCACTCTACAATTCGTTCATTGGCAGCAAACCTTCTATCTCTTATCATTTTCTTGCAATTTAGATTTAAACATCGCATTTCAGACCATAAATTTGCAACTGTCAAGGTAAACACCTCGAAAAGCACTTTTTGCGCACTGTGCCGCACATTTAAACCGAAATTGCAAGAAAACGACTAGAGCTAGAAGTTTGGTGCCAAAGAACAAATTGTAGAATGGAACAGGGGCCACAACTTTGCTTTAGAAATAATTTTAATTTATTACGCATTTTTCAAAGACAATTGACAAAAACAATTTAAAACATACTTCTTTTGAGCTATTTGCTCTAGAAAACTTAGTTATTTAACTAAACCAACCAGTTCAAAGATATCATTTGATCGAAAATTCAATAATCTTTCGAATAAGGGTGAAAAAACTGCGAAAAGTGTGACCATCTTAAAGTTATAGCCAGTTAAGACAATAATAATCAAAAACATGGAAAGTTCAATAACTACGTAACGGTTGAGATTTGACCATAGGCGTAGAACAATTTTTTTCACCATTTATGGTCACCATTTATAAAAAAAGACACGGACACCGTCTTCAGCCAGAGGCTGTACAGACTGAACGAAACTTAACACTAGACAACGGACACGACACATATTACGAGAACCAGTGGATACGAGGAAGAAACATTTCTTGCGTAAAGTTTCATCACTCGGAGCGGGAATCGAACCCTCACCCCATGGCATGGTACGTTTATACGCTTGGTGACGCTAACCGCACGGCCACGAGGCTCCACCATTTATGTATGCAACGAGCTGCATACAGATTTAGTAAGCGATTCAATACGGAGTTCAAGCACACGTTTTCAAATCTAAATGAATGTGAAATAGGGTATCGCTCCACTTGGGTGGTGGCTTCTATATTCGTCTGTTTTCCACTATAACTCAGTCAATTTTGAACCAATTGACTTGAAATGTTGTACACGGGTAGATACTATACCTATCTCACTGCATTCCAAAAATTTTGTCAATTGGTTCAAATTTGACTGAGTTATAGCGACAAGCAGATGAAAATAGAAGCCACCGCCCAAGTGGCGCGATTCCCTAGGTAAGCAAACCTGAGAGAACCTGAGTGGTTTGAATTTCATCATTCTTGGGAGTACAGCTCCAGTTTTTTTTTTTGTAAAAAAAATCTTGTTTTATTTTCCGCTCTATAAAATACATAGTTTACATCAAATCCTTAAACTAAATTTATTATGATCTAAACTTCTATCTTCAGTCTTTGTTTCAATTATATATTTTAAATACTTTGATAACATGTTCATCGTTTGGTCTCGTTTTACTCTATTCAAAAAAGTTAACTCAGGGAATTGGAAATCGGCATTACTTTTGTTTCTAAAGCTTCTTGTATCTAGTTTACGAATGTTTGCTAGTGTGTACTGCCATAATATTCTTATTTTTCTGCAATCAAAAAACATGTGCTCCAGATTCTCACTAATATTATTGCAATCAGCGCAATATGGAGAGGAGATTCTTTTCTGACGATATAACAATTCTTTGCATGCTATCTTTTTGTGCACAAAAAGATAGCATACTGATCTTTGGATGGATGATAGTTGTTTACTGTTAGTATTTTCGAAAATTCTTTCCCAGCAATGATTTGGGTGATCTCTTATTGGTTTCGGTAATGGTAATTTGTCAATCATCTTTTTGTAGAGTGCGGCTGATAGCAAAGAATTGGAATCGTCAGATCTAATTTTACGAAGTTCTAAAATCGATTTATGAAGATAACTGAAATTAAAAGGCAATTGTTTCATAGGTACATTTTCAATAATTTGGTTGAGGTCTATTAAACTATCATCTCTCGCGAAATGAAGCTTATTCAGGAAAAGTGCTTTGCATTTAAGATCAGGATTATGTAAGTTCAAACCTCCTTTGAGTTTTGGTAGCGTCAAATCATTAAAAGCTACAATTGTTGGATGTCCTTGCCAAAGATATTGTCGAATTGATTGTATTACTTTTTTACAGGTATTTGCTAGCATTGGAATGATAGATCCAACATACCATATTTTTGATAGTGCAAATGTATTTATAAAAGTGATTTTTTGAATTAAATTCAATTGTCTAGTTTTGTTCATCCACAGAAATCTTGAAAGTTTTGTGAGAGCTGATTTCTAATTCTGTTCTATGGTGTCACTTATTGAACTGTAAAATATTATTCCTAGAATTTTTACCTCATCAGTTACGTTTATCCAATTCGGTAAATTTTCTGAATTGGTTGCCCCTAATTTGATTGCTTTTGTTTTTGCTAAATTAAGTTCTGCCCCCGAAGTGAGACAGAAATGGTCAAATATTTGCTTGATTGCATCAATTTTCGAAAAATCCTCAACTATGACAGATATGTCATCTGCATATGCACATACTAGATCAAGATTGCCATTGCATTCACGCCTCAATATTTGTATGAGTGGTTCCAAATACAATACAAATAAATGCATGCTAAGAGGATCCCCTTGCTTTACAGAGCATCCTAATTTGATATCTTCCGTTAAATGGCCATTCATCAAGATTTTCGAATAGGAAATTGAAAAAATATGTTTCAAAAAATCAATGAAATGCTTTTTAATGTTCATTTTTTCAAGTGTTTTGAATAGAAATTCATGATTTACCCGATCGAATGCGCGTCTAAGATCGAACGATATAAGAATTCCTTTTTTCCGTTTATACTTGAACATTGGAATTCTATCTCTGATTGCTAGAACAGCTTGAAATATATTTTTTTTAGGATTTGAACATTTCTGAGATGACGTTAGCAACAAAGGCATTAATTCGTTCAATCTATTTTTTAAAATTCGCGATAATATTTTATAATCGAAATTTGTCAACGTAATAGGTCTGATTGAATCGATGTCATCCGTATTCTTTTTTCTAATGAGAACAACATAGCTTTTGACAAAATCCTGATTAATAGCGCCTTGAATAGCATCATTCATTACATAAGTAATTTCTGTTCCTATTATATCCCAACATTTTACATAAAATTCTTTTTGCAATTTCTCATCGTAATAGGCTGTTTTACCTCACGCAAATCTACCAGGAAAAGGCCTACTTTCCCACACCACATTAGTAGTGCGGTAATAGTTCATTACAGCACTGATTTGCGTTGCGTAATGAACCATTACAGCACTGTTTTCAGTTTTGATCAACTTCTTGATGCTTTCTGGACGCAGGTTTCAAAATTTGTGACAACTGCACAGCGTAACCTGCTATGATCAGACTTTCTTTTAACATGGCTATGAACATCAGTGTGCAGTTTGATAAAAAAAGTTTTGTTAAAAACTATCCTCAAGTGGTAATTTATGAAATTGCAAAAAACGTTGTACGCATCTCGGTGCAGAACTCGATTTTTACAGCACTCGTCGTACTTACCCAACTCGGCAAGCCTCGTTGGATAAGTGTACAACTCGTGCTGTAAAAATCTTCATTCTGCACCTTGTTGCGTAAACTACTATTTGTCAATCCGTCAAGTCCAGGGGATTTCTTAGAAGCACTTAAACAAATGGATTTGAAAACCTCATCCACTGTGAACCTGTTCATCAAAGAATCGTTAGCTACACAAGCATTGGGAATCGATTTTTGGGGTGAAAAATTAATATCATAATCGATGTGGGTTTCTTGAAATAGATTTCGAAAATAATCAAATATTTTGTGTTCAATATCGGATCACTGACACACTTCCAGGAACAATCAATCTCCTGGAACGTGATTTCGATATCTTGTCAAAAAGAATATGTTTCCTTCCATCTGGAAGGCATTTATCCAGGCATTTCTTCATAGCTTCTTAAAGAAGTTTCTTCTGGGATACTTTAAGAAATATCAAGGGATTTCTCTATGCAAAATTCCTCGGAACTTCTCCAGAGCTAAGGGTTCCCCAAAAAGTTTCTTCTGGAATTCCTCTAGGCTACCTGCTACCATTCCGCTTGGTTATCTCTTGAAATTCGATGAGAATTTCTCACTCTGGGATGTCTCCAGGAGTTCCGTCTTGGATGAACACGCATGTCCTTTTTGAATTTCTTCTAGAGTTTCTTTGCAGATTCTTTCTGGAATTAAACTAGGAATTGGAATCAATTAAGAAAGTCATACTGAACTTCAATCAAGACAACCTCTTCACCCAACAGTTGCTTTTGAGATATACCTAGATTTTCCTTGAACAATTCCTACAGAAATTTCTCCAATTCTTCACAGTTTTCTACGAGAATTACTCCAAGATTATATTCTCTTTCTGTCCAGGAGTTTCTTTTGGGATTCTCCCAGAATTTCTTTCTGAGATTCTTTCAAAAGTTGTTCTAGGATTTCATCAGCATCTTAGGAAATCCTTCTGGATCTCACCCAACAATTTCTCCAAAAGTTGTTTTTAGGATTCTTAAAGGTTTTCTTTTTAGTATTTTTGAGCAGCAGCAATACCTTCTGTAACTTTGATTTTGAATACTTCCAAGAGATTTTGCTGGATTCTGAGAAGTTCCTCCAGAAGTTCCTTTCGAAAATCCTCAAGAAGTTCCTTTTGGGAATTCTTCAAAAGCCCCTTGTAGGAATCCTTCAGAAGTTCCTATAACTAATTCTGCAAGTTCTATGAAGAAATCCTCCAAAAAATAATTGCCGGAAACCTTCAGGATTGATGGCGTTCTTCTGGGAATGTTTAGTTTCTTCTGTGAATTATTCGGGAGTTTCGGTATAAATTCCTGAATCGACTTCCTATGGATCCTAGACTAAATTTATGTTAAGTGTAAAATACACAATAATAAAAATTTAAAAAAAAAACTGAATGCATGTTCCCCAAAAAAAACTATTCCCCAACAGATCCTGAAGTTTCCTAACAGATACTGAAGAAATCCATGCAATCTGGCGTAATCCAAAGGGGAAATTCCAGTTAAAAAATTCTGTAAGAATACCTACCCGAACAAAGTCTGACTGCTAATTGAAAACTAATTTTGATAGTGTGATATTGAAAATTTGAATAACTCAGGTTTTAACGGTTTATAGTTTCAAAAGTGAAAGCAGAAAAATGTTCCTGTGACAGCAAGTCGAAAACAATTCCTGCTATCGATGAAAGCAAATTGATAACTGTTTTGTTACCGTCGATGGGGGTGACAATGGATCAGAGGGGCGAGAATGGGTCCTAACAAAAAAAACTATTTTTCTACAAAGAAGCTATTTTCTCTAGTTCAAATAGTGATTTTTTCCTTCTTCTAAACACAGGCTGTCCTTTCTAGTTTCATTGTAAGACTAGTTTTTGGCATAAACTGTTGATTATGTTAGAATAATATTAGTATTGCGGAACTAATAGTTTAATTATTGAAAAAAAAAATAACAGATCTTAAACCCGTTTATTGTTCCTATATTTAAAAAAGGGAAAAATTCATGGGTAAAATACAGTAGCTCCAACTTCAACAATTATTTTAACAGCATAAAAGGAGAAAACGCAAAATAACTTTTAAACCTAATGAACTTCAACCAAATGACAATCGACCCAACGGCCTTCAGCCGAATGCCCTAACATCATTGATATCATGATTCTATAACAGTAGCCGGAGCGCCATTAGCCGTAATAAATACCATAAGCTCAA
This sequence comes from Aedes albopictus, assembly GCF_035046485.1. Taxonomy (NCBI): domain Eukaryota; kingdom Metazoa; phylum Arthropoda; class Insecta; order Diptera; family Culicidae; genus Aedes; species Aedes albopictus. The sequence continues at coordinate 511,735,976 of NC_085137.1, read as the reverse complement.
ATATGTTAAGCTCACATGTTACAATCACCGTGATAAGTGAATATATTGGTTAGAAATGGCGCAAATAAACTAAGAAGTTCATCTAGAAAAAACAGCAGATGATTAAAAGAAGGAAAAATTCTGCTGGATTTATTAGAATTAATTTTCTCAAGAACAAGCTTTTTATAGCATTGGATCAAGTGATATTCGGCCTAATGGTACATTCAAGCTTGTGATATTGGGGGTACTGGCTTTCGGGCAGTGACAGTCAGGCCAATGGTAAGGTAAAACCGTCACTAAAGTTATTATTTCTTTGTATTTTGCTCGTTGATTCCAAAAGGTTTTTGCTTGTGGAGCGGACCTGGTATGATGTTTAGAACACTTAACTATCATGCTGAGGACCTGGGATCGAATCCCGATCCCGACAAACTCACAAAATGTGAGTTCTTCCTTCGGAAGGGAAGTAAAGCGTGGCTAAAAATCTCGTAAATACAGATAAAAAAAAGGTTTTTGCTTATGGTATTCGATTGACTTAAGTGCGGGTAATTTTGCTGTTTGGTACAAAAAATACTACACTGAAACCTCCATTTAAGTCGATGCATGGCTGATCGAAAATAATTTTTACCGTACAAACAGTGACAAAACTAAAGACTTTTATATTTTTTAACACTTCGCATGACAAAGGAGATCTGTCAAAAAATATAAAACTGTATAGTTTAGTCATTGCCTGCACGGTAAAAAATATTTTCGATCAGCCATGCATCGACTTAAACGGAGGTTTCAGTGTATTTAAAGTGATCATGTTATTGTTAAAAAATAAGCTTAAAAAATTACTTTCAATTGAAAGCAGAGAATCTTTGAAAAATATAAGTAAAGCCAAAAATTTCATATCAGTAAATGTTGGAAAGAACATTCTATGTGTTGAAGAAAGGAAAATCTTTGATGAGTATCAATTCCGTCAAAATAATATTTGATCCATTGGATCCACATCATGATCAACTTGTCCACAAGACAAATTTGTGGATATGTTCTAATTGAAAAAATAAGCTGTTGTGCGCAATGAAATAATTAAATAACAAAAAAAAATAAAATGTAATGTGAATTTCGAAAGGTTTGAGTTCACATCAATTTGTTGTTTCAGAGTGATTTGCCCTTCTTCAAACTATAGGCTTTTCTTTCAAAGTTGATCTAAAACCATTTCATGTTTGCTCTTACATCAGTTCCAATAATTTATTTAGCTTTCGCATATAAATATGAACAAAAATTTTTACAATCGTTATCGATCGCTAATCGATCCCAAACAAATAAAAAAAACCCAGATTAATCCACCTAGTGGTGATAGTGCCTTTCTCGTCGAATATGTACTCAACATTTTTTTCTGGCCATAAGCCGAAGTGTTCCTGAATCCTGAGAATACTCTTGAACGGAATAAATCTCATTTTCTTTTTTTTTGTCACAGTGCTCGTTGACTCGTCAATGGGGAGTGGAGTTGATAAATAATAAATGTATTTGATGAAAAAATTCTCGAAAAAATAAGCAAAACCGCTTAACTCACCGGTTTTGATAAAGAAAAAATCTGGAAGACTCTAATTTCACTTTAAAATTGAAAAATTTATTGGTTTATTTATTTGTGCCCTTCTTCAAAATGTTGAATTCCAACCAAAATTTCCTAGGAGGGACCCCTCTGGACTTAAGAGAAAAACGAAATTTGAGTCAGCCTTATTCAGAAATGCAAGAATTTTATCAAAGCCATAATTGAAATTGGAAACTTATTGATGGCTCATATTCCGACACTATGTTAAACGTACAGGCTGAGCTGAAAAATATCAAACCTCTCAGTTGACTGCTTGACCACCTTCACTAGCACTGGATGCCGATCATTATCAATACATTTCGGCAATTTTTTTTTCTGCGCACTTTAGCCTATATTTTATTATTATTAGTTATAAGATTCATGTAAAATTTGACAAAAAAAGTGCAAGCAAGCGAAATTTCCCATATTAAAGCCCATTCAAATTTCAACCGTATTACAGAGCGCGAGGGCTCAACCAGTTGCATCAAAATTGTTCGCAGTAACTTTAGACGCAAAAGGGGATTGGTGCTATAAAATTTAAATTTTTCCATACAACGTTGATCCATCCTACTGCATAATGACGCCTCAAGAATCTAAAATGATGTAATTTGACAAGATCGCTTAAATTGTTATCAAGATTTTGTTCTTTAATTAATATGTGTAAATCGCTTGCATCGATTTTGTTCACCTGCGTAATTTCAGCAATGGATCCAATCCTGATTCTGCAACACTGCCGGTAATCTTAAGTGTGGTCAGAGACTATTTTCTTGCTGTCCGTTTATCTGGATAACGAACATTTTTGATGTTTTGATGTTTCGCATGCATGGGTTTGGTTTAGTTTTTTAATTGGTCATTCCGACGGGACACCTGGAACCGGTTCCAGAACACAACCGGTTTAGATACGGTATGAAACTATTTTCCTGCTTACCGTTCATCTGGTTATCGAAAAAGCTGCTCTTTGATGTGTCGCATGCTTGGGTTTGGTTCAATTTTTTAATTGGCCTCTTCCGGCAGGACACCTGGAACCGGTTCCAGGACACAACCGGTTCAAACATGGTCTGAAACTATTTTCCTGTTTACCGTTCATCTGATTATCGAAAAAGCCGCTCTTTGATGTGTCGCATGCCTGGGTTTGGTTCAATTTTTTAATTAGCCTCTTCCGGCAGGACAACCGGAACCGGTTCCGGAACACAACCGGTCCAAACATGGTCAGAAACTATTTTCCTGCTTACTGTTCATCTGGTTATCGAAAAAGCCGCTCTTTGATGTGTCGCATGCCTAGGTTTGGTACACTTTTTTAATTGGCCACTTCCGGCAGCACATCTGGAACCGGTTCCGGAACACAACCGGTTCAAATATGGTCAGAAACTATTTTCCTGCTTACTGTTCATCTGGTTATCGAAAAAGCCGCTCTTTGATGTTTCGCATGCCTAGGTTTGGTACACTTTTTTAATTGGCCACTTCCTGGCAGCACATCCGGAACCGGTTCCGGAACACAACCGGTTCAAACATGGTCTGAAACTATTTTCCTGCTTACTTTCCATCTGGTTATCGGAAAAGCCGCTCTTTGATGTGTCGCATGCCTGGGTTTGGTTCACTTTTTTAATTGGCCACTTCCGGCAGGACATCCGGAACCGGTTCCGGAGCACTACCGGTTCAGATATGGTCAGAGACTATTTTCCTACTTCCCGTTCATCAGATAATCGAAAACGCCGTGGTTTGATGGGTCGCATGCATGGGTTTGTTGCATTTTCATATCTGGCCCCTTCCTGGGGTACCGGTCCGGAACACCTAAATGGCCATAACTCCGGAACGGCTGGACCGATCTGAACCATTTTCAATAGGAAACAATGGGACCAGATGCCGCGTCGAATGAACCATCGGTCGTTGAAATCGGTTCATATTTACTATCTAAAAATGAGGTGACCTTTTTGTACACATACACACACACACACATACATACACACACACACACACACATACATACACACAGACATCACCTCAATTCGTCGAGCTGAGTCGATTGGTATATAACACTTGACCCCTCCGGGGGCTCTATCAAATTTTCGTTTTTGGAGTGAACATATAGCCTTTCGGCACACCTTGGTGTACGAGAAAGGCAAAAACACGATTTATTTTTCAATAAGAATGTTTTAAATTATCATTAAATTGGGAACACTTCTAGATTGAGAGCTTTGGAAATTTCTGGGAAATGGTACTTTCTGGGGAATGGTACATTCTGGCAAATGGTTTTTTTGAGAAATGGTTCTTTCTGGCAAACGGTTTTCTGGGAAATGGAATTTTTTGGCAAATAACTCATATTCATCATATAATATATTAGTGGTAAGTAGTATTAACCTTGACCAGAACTTTATTAACTTGCTTTGTTGTCAATGCAAAGCATTCGGTCCCGTTGACCCATTCTCACCCCCTCGAAGGGGTAAGATTACATTCCATTGACCGAAGGACTTTTTCATGCGAAGAAGCAAAAGTTATTGAACAATGAATGTGGAAGTATGCATTTTTGACCCATTCTCACTCCCAACGACGGTATCTATGTAAGACAACTAAAAATCGTAAATGTAAAAGTTTTGCTGTTATGAAAACATAAATGCGATAATATAATTGCACTAATGATATATCCGTAGAATCAGGCCCGTGCACAGAAAAGGCGATAAGGGAGGGGTTTTTCCTAATTCTGTCAAAAAGCGGAGGGGCGCCTAGTGTATGGAACATCCGCAATGGGAGGGGCTCAACCCCCAAAACCCCTCTATTGTGCACGGGTTTGCGTGGAATTACTATACAAAGCTTGGTATAAAACTTTTCTAACATAAAATGTTTATAAGAATTCAAAATTATAGCAAACCAAAAAACAAAATTCGAAATTATATTAAAATTAACTGATATCAAAATTTGATTTCCACTTGTTGCTGAGTACAAATCATGTTTTCGATATGGGGATTTTTTTATTATCGTACAAATTGGTACCAAGGTTTCACAGGTACAATTCACACATATATATATATATATATATATATATATATATATATATATATATATATATATATATATATATATATATATATATATATATATATATATATATATATATATATATATATATATATATATGTATATATATATATATATATATATATATATATATATATATATATATATATATATATATATATATATATATATATATAAATATATATATATATATATATATATATATATATAAACAAAAACAAAATTTAAAAAAATCAGGGTCCAGGGTCGCCTAATTTTCCGGAAAACTCCAGTGGAAAATCAACATTTTCCACAGACACCGCCTACTTTGAAAAATCATAACTCAAGAACGAAGCATTGTAAACACAATGTTTTTTTTTGTGAAATTATAAGCAAATTTTCGCAGCAATTGAAAATGAAAATTGTTTTCCACTGTTTAGGAAAATCGGTATGAAAAGTCGGAAAATTTGTTTTCGCACTCCGGGAAAATTCTAAAAAAAAATATTTTTGGAAGGGAATTACATAAGCTATGTTCTGTGAAATTTTCAAGATGGGGTTTTTCTCCGTTCCTGAGTTATGCCCAATTTTTTGGAAATGGTCCAGATGTTGGTTGACTTTCGACCGTCTTGATTATTAATTTTCACAAAATTGGTCATAACTCAGGAACGGAGAAAAACTATACCTTGAAAATTTTCCAGAATGAAGCTTATGTAATTCCTTTCCAAAAAAATTTTTTTAGAATTTTTTCGGACTTCGAAAATAGTTTTCCCGACTTTTCCAACCGATTTTCCTCAAGAGTGGAAATTTTTGTGGAAAACAATTTTCATTTTGTATTTTTTTTTTTTGGATTGCTGAGAAAATTCGCTTACGATTTCACAAAAAAAAACCCAAATTAATCCACCTAGTGGTGATAGTGCCTTTCTCGTCGAATATGTTCTCATGATCTTTCCGTCGACGTAAATCAAAGTGTTCCTGAATCCTGATATATTTTTTTAAGAAAAGCAAGCATTTTATCAAAGCCATCATTTAATTGAAAACTTATGATTGCACATAGTCCGATGTTTTGTTCAATGTATAAGCAGAGCTGAATAATATCAAATTTCTCAGTCGACTGCTTGAGCACCTTCACTCGCACTGGAGACTGATCAATATCAAGACGATACCAACAAGCTAAGATATAACTTTTTACACAATCACAGATCACAAAGTTTTTTTTTGCACATTTTAGGCTATATTTTAATGACAGTTGAAAACAAGAACGATAGGTAGTTAGTACAGCGAGACGTCTGTTTGTATGTGGTTTTAATTTGTCAAAATTTTGTTCGCTTACACTTTTTTATCACTTGCATTGATTTTATTCACTTTCGTAGTTCTGGCGAAGCACTAAACGCTGGTTGTGCAACCCTACCGGTAGTCTCTAATGTGGTATGAGCCTATTTTCTAGTTAACCGTTCCTCAGGTTATTAATAAAGCCGAAATGTGGTGTATCGCATGGTATATATTTGGTTACTATCGATGCGGTACCGGAACAGGTTCCGGAGCACTACCGGGTCTCCTAAATATACCGTCGATGGGGGTGACAATGGGTCTGGGGGGTGAGATTGGGTCAAAACGGAGAAATACAAAATTTGAAATAGCTTATCAACTATCGCTAATTTATATTGAAAACTTTATATTATTTCAAAGAGGAGATGTTTTTACACGTCATGATGGAGATTAAAATGTTTGGCAATAATCGTTTTTTGTTAAAATTGTGGCTAAACTTATATGATGAAGCTACTAGTAAATCACTCTGAAAAAATTTCTCCTTCGGAATGTTTAACACTAGTACCTAACCATAAATTTTCTTATAAGTGGTTAGCTGTAGGTATTACCTGGTTGATGCAACGAAAAAAGCGGGCTGTCAATGCACTTTTTATTCAAAAACTCAATGTTTTCGACCCTATGTCTAAATATTAAGAATGGGGGTGAGATTGGGTCAAGCTAATTATCCAGTGCACATAAACTTAACTAAAAATTCAACTAGTTTTACAGTCCCCATTTGACGTTAGAGTGGTGCCATGTTACCATATCTTCATAAAAGCACGCTCAAAAAAAAATATTCAAAAATCTTTTTAAAATGTTAATGCGGGAGAGGTTCTAATAATGTGAAATGTTGTGTAACATAATATTTGATCGACCCTCTATCTTGAGATGGAGGGATTTGCTTTGGCTATATAGAGGCCAAAGATCATGTACGTAAGAGTTTATAACGGAGGGTTTGGTTAAACATGTCTTATGCAGTATACTAAAAATATATTTTTTAATCAATCTTTCAATGCGCCCCTCCCTCATTGCAATTCCCCCTCCTCTCATGGAGGTTGAAACTTTAAATGAGGATGATTATGGTGGCTAAAAATGGCGATACAACATGCAAACGTTATTTTATCAAATTTCAACCATTTTTTCGGATGTATTAGCCCTTTTAGGCGGATTAACCATCTTCTAAAATTACCTAAGTCTTAATTCGTAATCATTACATCGTATTTTAAGTAGCTTTACTAGATATGATCAATAAAATTAACTTATATTTTTGGATAGGCGATTTTGAATACCTTGACCCATTCTCACCCCCTCTAAGGGGTGAGATTGGGTCAATTTTCAATCATTTGTAGTTTGGTAAGCAATTCATTTAATGTGATACTTTCTTGCTTAACTATCATAACCACATAGAAGAGTATACATACCAAATAAAAAGTTATTCTGACTTCAATAGCATTTGTTATTTAACAAACAATCTTTGAGTATCCTTTTTTGACCCATTCTCACCCCCAACGACGGTAGTCTCAGATTATTTTATTGCTAACGTTTATATGGTTACCTAAAAATACGATTTGAATTTTCTGGGTATAGATCGTTTTTACGTTTAACCACTTCCAATGAGACACCCAGAACTGGTTTTGAGACACTACCGGTTCTCTAAAATATGGTCTGAGGCTATGTTCTTACGAATCGATCATCGTGTTAACAAAAAAACTGCTATTTGATGTACTGTCAAACACCGCGTATTCCTCACTCTACAATACGACACTTTTAAATTTGTACCTCGCTCATTCGACATTTGTCGAATTAAAAAATGATCAAATGTCACAGTGTAATACTCTGGAAACACGAATGATCCGATATTGTGCTGTTACTCACACCCGCAGCTGCTCCTCGTGCAGCTGTTATTTCCTGAAGTTCAAATTGGTTGCTTTCCGACACTTGATCCGTTTGGTAATCAACCGCAGTGAACTTCGGAAGCCAACAACCGTAAAATGAACTGTAGGATTTGACTGCAATCATTGTCGAATTAGCGTGGTTTTATGGTACCATACATATGAGTTTGGTTCAATTTCACATTTTACCACTTTCGGTTCACATTTTACTACTTACCGATTGTCCCTGATGTGGTATTAGACTAGTATCATGCAAATTGTTAATCAGTTTTCCTGAAAAGTCACGTATTGATGTACCTCATGTATGGGTGTGGTTCATTTGTGCATTTCGCCAGTTCCGGCAAGACACTCGAAACTGGTTCCGGAATACTACCGGCAGTCTTTCATGTGTCCTGAGGCTATTTTCTTGCTGACCGTTCTTCGCGTTACCGAAGAAGCCGTTAGTTATTGTGCCGCGTGCATGCGTTTAGTTCTGTTCTTCATTTGACCACACTTCAGGCGGGGCACCTGGAACCGGTTTCGGCACACTATTGGTTTTCCAAAATATGGTCTATGATTTTTTTCTTGTTAACCGTTCATCAGGTTACCTAAAAGTCATTTAATTTGTCGCATTTATGGGTTTGGTTCTCCTTTATATTTGAGCACTTCCGGTGGGGCACCTGTAATCGGTTGCGGAACACTACCGGTTGTCCCAAATATGGCCGGAAACTTGTTTGCCAAATCAAGATTAATAAAATCCGCGATTTGATGTGTCGCATGCATGGGTTCAGTTCACTTTTATGTTTGGCCATTTCCAGCGGGACACCCGTAACCGGTTCCGGATCACTACCGGTTCAGTCTGAAAATATTTTCCTGCTTACTGTTCATCAATATATCAGAAAGCCACTATTTGATATGTCGCATGCATAGGTTAGGGTGACTTTTATACTTGGCCACCTCCAGCGGGACATCTAGAGCCGGTTTCGGAACACTACCGGTTCCGATATGGTCTGAGAATGTTTTCCTGCTTACTGTTCATCAGGTTATCGAAAAAGACATATCGCATGCATGGTTTTAGTTTATTTTTATACTTGGCAACTTCCGGCGTGACACCCGGAACCTGTTCCAAATCACTACCGGTTCAGATATATTCTGAAAATATTTTCCTGCTAACTGTTCATCAATATATCGAAAAAGCCACTATTTGATATGTCGCATGCATAGGTTTGAGTAACTTTTATACTTGGCCACCTCCGGCGGGACATTTGGAACCGGTTCCGGAACACTACCGGTTCCGATATGGTCTGAGAATGTTTTCCTGCTCACTGTTCATCAGATTATCGAAAAAGCCGCGGTTTGATATGTCGCATGCATGGGTTTGATTCGCTTTCATGTTTGGCCACTTCCAGCGGGACGTTCGGAACCGGTTCCGGGACACTACCGGTTCAGATATGGTCTGAGACCATTTTCCTGCTTACCATTCATCAAGTTATCGAAAATGCCGTAGTTTGATGTGTCGCATGCATGTGTTTGGAGCGTTTTCATATCTGGCCCCTTCCTGGGGTACCGGTCCGGAACACCTAAATGGCCATAACTCCGGAACCACTGGACTGATCCGAACCATTTTCAATAGGAAACAATGGGACCATATTCCGCGTCGAATGAAACGTCGGTCATTAAAATCGGTTGAGGTTTACTGCCAAAAAGTGATGTGAGTTTTTTTGTACACATACACACATACATACACACACACATACACACACACAGACATCACCTCGATTCGTCGAGCTGAGTTGATTGGTATATGTGACTTGACCCTCCGGGCCTCCTATCAAAAAGTCATTTTTGGAGTGAACATATAGCCTTTCCAGTACACTTGGTGTACGAGAAAGGCAAAAACATTGTGTCTTCGATGCTTCGTTCTTAAGTTATGATTTTTCAAAAAAAAACAGCACATTTGGAAAAACAACACAAAATTGGTCATAACTCAGGAACGGAAAAAAAACCACATCTTGAAAATTTCACAGAACATAGCTTATGTAATTCCCTTCCAAAAATATTTATTTAGGAATTTTCCCGAAATGCGAAAATAGTTTTTCCGATTTTTCCAACCGATTTTCCTCAACAGTGGAAAATTTTGTGGAAAACAATTATCATTTTGTATTTTTTTTTTCAACTGCTGAGAAGATTTGCTTATGATTTCACAAAAAAAAACATTGTGTCTACGATGCTTCGTTCTTGAGTTACGATTTTTCAAAGTAGGTAGTTTCTGGTAGACCCTGATTTTTTTTTTCAATTTTATTTTTGTTCGTATATAAGTGAACCCTACCTGTAAAAAAAATTCATTCAATTCAATTCAATTCAATTCAATTCTGAGAACCTTGGTACCAATTTGTAAGATAATAAAAAAAATCCCCATATGCTATACATAGTTTTATTGTTGAACTTTGCTCGGGCAGCTAGTCTAGTGGATAAGACATTGGATCGCCGATCCGAAGACAGTGGGTTCCGAGCGGGAAAATTTGCTCGAGTTCCTGGGAAGCCATTTTGAAATTCGTTTAAAAATGCAAATAAACAATTACCGTGAAGATGCATTAACATGTGATATTAAATAGCAAGTAAAATTTAGGTTAGGCTAGGTATCTTTATTAGAAAGATTAAAAATTTGGGGTTCAGCCAAATCCCCAAATCGCCAAAATATCATTTCAGTTTCAATGATTGTGATTAGTAGGGAGGTTAAGTATCAAGTCATTGCCTGTCATTGTCGTCTTGATATTGATCGGCCAACAGAGGCAGATGGTGCTGCAAATTCAGTATTCAAATGACATTGTGCAGCTCTCACCAGGGTGCGAAGACGTCATGTTTTCGATTCCCGCATCTTGTACCAATGTTTGGGGAATCCAATTGATACATACATTTATTTGTTCAACATCATTAAGACAAGACATAATCAACAATAGTACGCCACAATACTCGGTTTGTGGCTGCCGCTCTCCATCCTCGGTCGCGCCCAATGCTCGCCAGGTCACGCTCCACCTGGTCCGCTCATCGTGCTCTCTGCGCTCCACGCCTTCTTGTGCCAACCGGATCAGTTGCAAACACCAGCTTTGCAGGGTTGTTGTCCAGCATTCTTGCAACATGCCCTGCCCACCGTATCCTTCCGGCTTTGGCCACCTTCTGGAAGCTGGGTTCGCCGTAAAGTGCAGCGAGCTCGTGGATCATCCTTCTCCGCCACACACCGTTCTCCTGCACGCCGCCAAAGATCGTCCATAGCACGCATCGCTCGAAAACTCCGAGTGCTTGTAGGTCCTCCTCGAGCATGGTCCATGTCTCGTGCCCGTAGAGGATCACCGGTCTTATTAGCGTTTTGTACATGGTGCATTTGGTGCGTGGGTGAATCTTTTTCGACCGCAGTTTCTTCTGGAGCCCGTAGTAGGCCCGACTTCCGCTGATGATGCGCCTCCGAATTTCACGGCTCACGTTGTTGTCAGTAAGGATCCGAGGTAGACGAATTCCTCCACCACCTCGAAAGTATCCCCGTCTATCGTAACATTACTACCCAGACTGATCCGGTCGTGTTCGTAGTTTTTGAGGCATTCACCACCAGTCCGACCTTTGCTGCTTCGCGTTTCAGGCGGGTGTACAGCTCTGCCACCGTTTCAAATGTTCTGGAAATCATGTCCGCAAAGCACACAAATTGACCGGATTTTGTGAAAATCGTTCCCCGGCTGTTGAGCCCGGCTCGTCGTATCACACCTTCCAGAGCGATGTTGAAGAGTAGGCATGAGAGTCCGTCACCTTGTCGCAGTCCCCGGCGAGATTCGAATGAACTAGATACTTCACCCGAAACCCTTACGCAGTTTTGCACACCGTCCATCGTTGCTTTAATCAGTCTAGTCAGCTTCCCAGGAAAGCCGTTTTCGTCCATGATTCTCCATAGCTCTGCGCGGTCGATACTGGGGGACCCAATTGATGTTGGCTGCAAACAATCCTATTGGGTGGGAATATGGATGTCATCTACGTGGCAGCTCTTCTATGGCGTCACCCAAGGCGTCATAGTGACACCTATTATCGCTACCCATCTTCGTTAAACCGCGTGCATTAAATATCTTCCATAAAAAGTCGGGTCGCAACTGATGTAGACCGCCGCTCGCTGTCCGCCACGTGGGTGGACCCATCTCGGTCGCACAGCATAAAAAGGCATCCACCGAACCGCGCATCATCGTCGTCGAAAACAATAAAACACCGAACACCGGTAACTCACTGGTCGCAGCATGGTGCAGCTGCCACCCGCTGTTTATTTCGATGAATGAACATAGGATGTTACGGCGAACGACCGGACCAAACGCAGGAACGAATCATGTGCCGCCGGTGCGACGACGATGATCAGGTCAATAGGGTGCTGCACACTACACGGTGTGATGATGTAAATCTCCGTTGACCACCAACCCCGGCGAGGCGACAATGCTGTCGAATCGAATCAGAATCGAAACTTTTATTAGCCTCTTCTGGATGGAGTGTGTGTGCTCAAGGGCTATCGGTATGTTTGTTCTAGGAAGATTATTAGCTCGGGATGGATTTATCTTATCGTGGATCGATTCTGGACGACTGTGGTATGAAATAAAAACCATCATTTAAATGTAGTTTATTCCATTGTAATGATCAATTTATTGCTGTTTTCCAATAAATTTGCTAGAAGTGTGATGTTTTTGATGGAGATATGTTTACTGCTAATGTTCATATTAGAACAGTGGTGCTCAAACTGCGACCCTCGAAGCTCGTGAATGCGGCCCGCAGTGTACTTTGGAAAAAAGTTTATGATTAAATATTATTTAACTGCTTACATGTCTTATAAAAATATTTGCCTATAATGTTTGATAACATCATTTCTTCTTTATTACAATATGGATATGTACTTATAACCATTTTCCATGATTTTAAAAATAATAATCTGCCAGGCTACCTGTTGCGTAACCACTGGATGTGAGACGAAGTGAGTTCAGTACCGCCCTGGATGAGTCAACGATGTCAGGCGGTATGACAAGACCGATCTGTCATAGGTAGCATAAACCCATCGTGGTGATGGACGTGTCAATTGCTATTGTGAACAAGATTTGAGGAAGACGTGCAATTAGATAAATTTGATCCTAAACTAGTTTGCTATCAGATTGTTATATTTGAAATTAAATCCTAAACATTAAATTCTTATAACTATACGGGTATAAAAGTGCTTTAAAACTTATCCTACAAATAATAAATAAGGTAAAACTTAATCTATGAATTTATGAATAATGGGACATAACCTACCACAAAATTACAGATACCCGCTAATATTACGGACACAGTCGTTGTTCGGAAGAAATTCTCTATTCATAATGCTAATCAGGATTGTTAAAAGTGAGTAAATGTTGGCATGGATATGAATGAATATATTATGTAATACACAATCAATAATAATTTAGGACGTAAACTACATAAATACCGTCACACGCTATGTCTGAACCAGCAGATTATAAAAATTGAATGTACATCGGGGTTCTTTCCACCAAACATCAGTATTCAAGCTATATTTTCGTTTGCAGAAGGTTTTAAAATATTTCATCGGAAAAATTTAGATTTTTTCATCTTTTTAGCTGTTTTTCATACAAATTTACATGAAATTCTCATTTTCGGCCAATTTCGCTTCCATACAAAATGTATGGAAAAATTTTCACCGATAGAATATTTTAAAACCTACTGCAAATGAAAATATAGCTTGAATACTGATGTTTGATGGAAAGAAACCCGATGTACATTCAATTTTTATAATCTGCTGGTTCAGACATAGCGTGTGACGGTATTTATGTAGTTTACGTCCTAAATTATTATTGATTGTGTATCGTTTCTTCTCCCTATCCGAACAAATTAAATATCTACTGTAGATCTATTTATATGAATCAAATTGAATTCTCAATGTTCAAACATTATTTGATTAAAATGAGATCTTTGAGGTTACGAAACCTACAAAAAATGCATGTTAAAAATATATTTAAAAAAATATGCTAAAACTGCTTTTGTACGAAGATTAGAAGATTCTTATTTTTAAGAGTTAATTTATGATTTCTTTTATTTGAATAATGATTTTTGATCAGTGGCCCGCGGCTAAGGTGAAATATCTGAATTTGGCCCGCGGTATGCTTTAACCTGAGCACCACTGTATTAGAACATAAACAAAATGAACTGTGCTCAATTTGGTGCCCACCAAATGGGGCCAAAAGAAACTTTAACGACAAGATTCTGGGATGTATTGTAAATCAAATCGAGTAATTTCAAGCATCCCGACCAGAAGCACCTAACAAGATAATAACAAAATTATAACAACCGTTGTTAGAAATAACAGAATTTGATATAATTTTGTTGTAAGGATTCTTATATGTGAATGACCATATCAAAATTGTAACAAAATTTGTTAGTATTTTAGAAACAAAACTATAACAAATCTTGTATTATTTATTCAAACAGGTATATAATAAAATTTGTTACATTATGCATATTAAAATAATTGCCTGTAACATAATTTCGTAACAGATTTAATATAATGTTTGCTATGATTTTTGCAACAAAATAATTTCAAAATTTGTTGGATTTTTGTATCGACGCGAAAAAGTTTGATAATTTTTGTAATATTATCCATTCGAGTCAAAAGATTAAAAACAAAACGTATAAAATAGGTAACGCAACGCAACACTAAAATCGTCATGTTTTAACTCCCTCTCCTCTTCCGGTACATTTTAGAGTATGAAAGTCCTAAAGTTTTTGTATTGACCGTATCACTCAATTGTACTTCATCCTCTCCCTTGAGCGATACGTAATTTGTGGACGGCGTCACATTTCTTGTGAAAAAAGTAACAGAATTTGTTCTCTTAGTTTTAATCTACCAAATTCACATACAAGTAGTGTTTTGAAGCTATCGTTATGCGATATCATTATAGCTAGAAGCTGTAGTAAAAACAACTCTTGGGTTATCAACATGGCTTTTTATCAAAATTAACTGTAAGCTGGATATATAGGGGGATTAGGGGCATAATGGACACCCGAGGCGAAATGGACACCCCTGTTTTTGCCGAAACCGTTGACTTTTATGTAAAACTTTTAATGCATAAGTGTAAAGGAACAAGTCATGGTTCTATTTTTCAAAAGTTCCATTTATATTGCTCCAAAATAACCAAAATATCATTGAAATTGAAATATGTTTTTCATATGGTGAAATTCTTATAATTTCGAAACAGCAGCAAATAAGGTATTGCGAGTGTTGGAGTGTGTTCACTATAAAAACAAGAGAATTGTTACCTTTTCTACATGTATACGCAGATTTAGCAATGGATGAAGTATTTTATTTTTGATCAAAATTAACTTAAAAAAGCAATTTCAATGTTGTAGTCGATTCGGGGCGAAATGTTAGGCGTTTAAGAAATTTTGGAAAAAATCAATCCGATTATTTTAGCCTAAAGTTTAATTAATTAACTTTGATGTTATGTAAATGCGTCTAAGATGGAGTATTATATCTGTGGTATTGATCTCCGTAAGCAAATTACTTAACTGGTTGGTGTAAACAAAGAATTAGCATAAAATATGCAAAGGTGTCCATTATGCCCCGATGGGTGTCCATTTCGCCCCGTACTTTTCCTGCCAGCCCTGAAAAACACACAGTTTATAATTCATTATTTCTTCACAATAAAGATATTCTACAAGCTGTAAATGTTTGAAATACGTAGGAAACAAGTTAAAGTTGTAAGCCAACTGATAATATGTTAAGTTTTCCTCTGTTATACAGGCCTAACGTACTCATTTTCTTAGGGTGTCCATTATGCCCCTAATACCCCTAGCTGCAAATCAAATGATTCACAGGTATCTGTTTTCTATTTTTTTGGGATTCTTTTATTGCAATCTAATCTAAATTCGGAATAGTTGCTGGATGATATGCCAATCGAATAAGAATCCAACCAACAAAACCGTTGCTTTTATACAGTGTATTTTGTAATGTGGCAGCTTTTGTAGCGTTCTCTAGTAGAAATTGGAGGGCCGGTGGAGAAAAAGGCTAACAGGAAAGAAACATCTTCTCTAATGAGCTTCGCATAATTTCGAAACTGTGGAAAAGCAGCGTAGAGAAAGTCGTGTAGAAGTGAATCAAGCAAATCTACGCGAAATCGGTAAACGACAAAACTTTAATACCTCGGTTTCAGGCGAAACGTAGCTAACGTATTCAGCAATAACAGTATAAGGGATTTTACGTGAGAAAAGATCGCTTGGTTTCGAGAGTAACTTTTGAGAAGAACGAATGTTTTTGACATGAATGTTATGAAAAACTGTTATACGGAAACCATTCGTATTAGAGAAAAAGTGTCTGAACAAATATGGTAAGGAAACAAATGGACTTTGTGAAAAAATAAACACAGAAAAACTTGTTTTACTCATTAAAAAACACAAAAACTCCAATTCCCAAAATACGTATTTTTTAACAGTGTATAATTTTGAAGGAAACACGAATATTTTGATGACAAAATGAAACATGAAGCAAAAAAACTTTTCTAATAGCAATTTTTATGAGTTTTTTGAAAAATCTCTTTCGGTTAACTCTTAGTAAGAACAAAGAAATATAGCTTTGAATAATTAAATTCTCAATTTGATAATCAACTTTACGTTTCATAGTTTTAAACAAACGTCATTTTTTCTGCGTGAGCAAGTTTAAAGCAATGCGGCCGACAAAACCCTTATGACGAAAATAACAAACCTGCTGATAATACCCAAAGTCATCCTGTCTATAACGATGGATATTGCATGTGCTGTAATTTCCGACCAGATGAACAATTCTTCCGTGACATGAAACTTGCAATACTTTTGACTTGAATTTTACACAAATGACGTATCTCTCTTTACACACGAAAACATGAAATCGATTACTGAAAATACCAAAACAGGACTACTGCTCTCTGACGAAATTAGTAAAGTCTACCGAGTAGTGAATGTTATTGAACGTGGAGAGCAAAAGTGGAATTAAATAATTATTATCATTAAAAAATGCCCTCTATGCTACTAATTCTGCTCACTTAATCATGGAATTTATTCAGCCTATTTTGTTTAGACCTTAGGGAGCATCCATTAATCTTTCTGGACGCGCGCCAGTTTGATCCTGAAACTGCACCGAGCTCGCGCCGTATTCGACGAGCGAGCTTTTTTGGTGGTATTATACTTTTTCCAATGGCGCGCCTCCTGAAGGGTTAAATAAGTACGTCACGCTAGTATAGGAAATTTTCAACCCTCCCTGCCTCCTCTAAAGGTGACGATATACTTAAAGGATGACCACTTATGTGATGGATTTCATTTCATTGCTTAAAACAAAATGAAATTTTGAACATGTATAACTAAATTATATCTAAAGTTGTTATCATATCTGCATATGCTATAATTGTGATCGATTAAAACAAGATCTCTATCGACAAATCAAGTCTATTATGTGTTAACGAGCTCAATGTGACGTCATACTACCCCTCTCGTGTACGTCTGACAAACAAGGATTTGAATGACGGAGCTGGCAATACGTAGAACCAGTAAAGCTTTTATCACCGCTCTCCTCAAGAGCCGTGATGGCCTCATTGGCAGAGGCGCCAGATTTCTACCGATGGTAGGTGTCTTGGTTCAAATCCCGTTCGAACCCAAAAATTTTATAACGTTCTGGAAACTATTTTTTATGTTACTTACTTTTTTCTAAAAATAGAATAACACACTTAAAAATATTTACTCAAAAAATGAGTATAAAAATTAGTTTTTACCCTAATTGGTGCCAAAGGAATTATAACACAATTTGTTATAACTTTGTTATATTCTATCATATTTAATAGAACAAGTTTTGTAATATTTTTGTTATGATCATAACACAAGTTATTACATTTTTGTTCTTTTCAGTGGGAATTTTGTTAGAATTTTTGTTATTTTAACTACTAACGGTACATGTTTTATAACAACCCTTGTTATAAAAATTTATTGTAACAAAATAACACAGCTTGTTATAATTTTGTAATGTCCATCTAGTCGGGATGGCATTGCCTTGTAATCTTCGGCGAAAAAAAAACATAATTCCTATACTAATTCAAGTAAAGTAAGAAATGGAAAACTATTTGGGAAAATGTGAAAACATGCAGAGTATGTAAGAATCTCATCAGGGCTACAAAAAAAAAGATGGGCTTCCTTGTCTGCTGTTCATCACTGCTTTTTGGGAATAAGTGGAGCGTACCAGTCCTTATGTCTTTTGATCAAAATGCAATTTATACCAGGTTAGATCAATGACGAAGTATCAAGCATTGATGGAAACAGCTAGTCTTAACTAAACTAAACGAAAAAACTTGTCGCTTTATAAAAATCTCAAAATTCCTTCGAAACAGACTATGAATAAGCCACCTACCGTCGTGCGGGGCTTCTTTTTACACTTTTTCATGGTTTTTCAACTTTATGACATTATAACTCCCAGAGTAACGAATGGATTTCCACAATTTTTACCCACAATAATCGTGAGTATGTATGTAGGGTGTATGCAAAATTTGAACTAAATCCACCAATAAACAGAAAAGTTGTTCATACACCAATCGGACACATCTTATATAGAACCGGATGGGGGCTACTTTGGACATTTTTGTCTATAACAAAACTGCATTTCAAATTCCAAGGTTATTTAGAAAAATACTTTGTAAAAATACTGTAGTATACTATATCAGACATGATTTCAATAAAAAGATGCGTTTTAAGATGGTTCTGTGCTACCTTTGGTATTATGAGCAGCGTGATATGGCTATATTGAAAGCCTGAAAAAAGTGACCATCAATTCTTTATCTAGGTGAAACGGTCATTTATAATGTATAACGATACAAATATTCGATTGTATATGCTACGTTGATACATTTTGAATGAATTGATCAACCCTTCGAAATTTATGAACTGTAAAAACAATGCTCACAGACCAAATATTCTGATAGGTTATGTATATTTTATTGGTTTATTCGATGTTTTTTCGCGTCCTGACAAGCAATAAACGGTCTGTTTTAAAAATAATTTCATCCAAATGAAGGAAAAACTATTGCTTCATAACAGTCCCAAAGACATCAAAAAGATTTGAACCATATTTTGAATTCAAAAAATCCATATTCAAAAGTGTCCAAAGTAGCCCCGCATTTCAAAAGTAGCCCCGCACGACGGTACTGAACAACACTCAGATTATCTCAATCCCTATCAAATTATGCCACTTCTCACGATTCCGTAATGCAAGGAATACATAAAGAAGCCCCCGAACCGACTCCCTTTGACCGCTGGATCTAAAAAGCGCGACAAATTAGGCAAAGATTAACACATTAGGTTGCCGCCTTATGGCCACCACTAGCTTGCGTTACGCACTCACGCATCGGGCCGTCCGACCGACCGAACGACCACCCGACCAAAGGGTCATCAATCTTGTGGCAGTTTTCATTGCGCGGCCATGTCGGATCGTTGGTGGCCGCTCGGATATCTTGATCGGAGAGTCTCATCCGTTACCTTTTAAGGAGCAGTTGCTTTGTTACATGACGACCCTGGGCTAGGCTACCAAATCTGACCAATTGAAAAGATTCACATCGATCACGTCGCACGGAATTTCGTTCGGTGATTAGCATTGTGGGGTGACTTTTAAATGGTTTGTGGATGAAATCAGGAATCGGTCACCGATTGAGCTTCCAATCTTCTCAGAGTGACATTTATTGGATTTCTTTCATCTGACTTCCCGGACATATCATATTTTCCACATTCGGTAACATTTAGTACTTTTTGATCAGTCATAATTCCCAGGTATTATAACACACGAATCCTAACACTATGAATGAAACATCCCAAATCTACGTGCTTGTCCCGAATGGACTGAATCTCGTAAATTCGTTGAAAATTTTACGACACTTTTAATGGTTCCTACCAATTTGGAGCTGCGCGAGACAGGTTCAGCCGAAAAGAAGACAATACACAACCCAAAACTCCATTCAAAAAAGCCGAAATTGAATAATTTTACACCTTCGCCGAATGTCCACCTCGCCACCAAAATCCGGCCATAAATAATACATTTACACAGGCACGCTTCCACCAAATTCTGCGTGGTGGATGTGTGACGCCTCGTTCTTTTTCTCGAATAGCTCTCTAGCTCGACTTGGCTAATGAGAAAAGAGCTTCCAGTGATAAACTTGGATTTATAGAAATCTTATTTGGTGCAAGATGTCTATATTTGCGTGTGTGGAATGGTGTTTTAGTTACCTCACGAAGTGCCATGAATGACTTATGTTTCACCCTAGATTGGATGATGCATCAGTAGGTTAGAGATGAAGATTGGATGGTGTACTCCTGCATCATTATCTTAAGGTTTTAAAACTTGTTCGTCAAAACTGATATCTATGGTTGGCATGTCCAAGTTACTTATCATGGGAGTTCGATCGTAAGAGATAGCTACATATCTTTGGTAGTTGCAGTATGAGAAATTACCCACCCCTTTCAAGATACTGAATTGAGATTACTGAATTTTTCAAGATACACATTTTACTGAAATTTCATGAAACGAGCTCACCAATTTATATACACTCGATTCTGTTTAACACGTTCAGTTTTTGGCCATAACTCAGTCAATTTTTAAACAAGTTGCAATGGAGATCACATTCGGGTGGCATTGTTCGAAGGAAAAACTGAAAAATGACGCGTGTTTGGATCAGTTGCGATGGGGATCGCGATCGGTTGGCATTGTTCGAATGAAAAAGTGAAAAAAAATGCGCGTGTTTGGGGCAGTTGCGATGGGGATCTCGAGCGGATGGCATTGTTCGAAGGAAAAAGTGAAAAGTGACACGTGTTTGGGGCAGGTGCACATTGTCCAACCTCGTGAAGTGATAAAAATTGATGCACACTTGGTAGCAAGCAGTATTGCAGAAAATTGAAGGAGTTAAGGAGTGTTTGCGGTCATCCGATGACATGGAACTGGGTAAGATCATTCCGAGTTTTTTTTTCTTAACATACTAGAAGAAGTTGGGGTAATTTCGCCAATGCGTTTCATGACGACTCCTGGAGTCTGTAATACCTGCAAATTAATCTTGTAGTTCTGGTGCAGGCCTAATACTGGAGTGATAAAAATGTTAGAAGAAAGTGATTGCAGTTCACAACCAGTGTTGGTAAACTCACACTCAAAGCACACTCATGAACCGCTCCTGCGTGAGCAAAATCGCGCGCGATTCTGAATCGTTTTCTCACGCACGAGTTTTTCATGCAAAATCTCGTTCTCACGAGTCAAGCGCCGAAATCTCATTTGCTTGTAAAACGAATTCAAACCAATTTGAACGACATTCAATGTTGTTGTACGCTAGATATGCTTTTGTTCTATCATGCAATCCTAAAAACTTCGATGTAAATAATAACAACACCAAGAAATAAAGCAATGAGTGAAATCACGAGTTAACTCATGCATGATTTTTTCGGCGGTGAGTTTGGCGAGTCAAGAATCACGCGTGAAACAACTCAACCATGAGATTTGAGATTTTGAGTTTTTACCAACACTGTTCACAACAATCATTGAGCAAATTTTAGAATAATTGGCTTAATTACCTCATCGGCTGTCGATCACAGGTAACACATGGGACTACTCTTAGTAAAATATATAATTCGAAAATAGCTATCTAAGCTTGAAAGTTTATTCTCCGTTCGACGATCGTTGACGTATGTACATTACCCTTACTATCGCGACCAAATAAATCATAACCGGAATGAAGACTGTGTCGTGTATTTTCATATAACTAGTGAATCATATCACCTACCAAAGGTAGCTCCAAGATCCACACCTTACCCTACCCTACTAACAAATACTCCTTCCCGAGACAACTGTGGGGATGCTGTGGATTCCATGGTTTCTAGTAACAACGGTTCTTTCCCCATTCCCGATGACCATAAGGACGTGGCCGACGCCGTTATTGACTTTAACATATTGAACTCTCGAATTGAGAGTGTGTAGCTAGTCCCAAGCACCATTCATTGGATCTTTGTGCAATTTCAACTGTTCTGGTCGATCACGGAGTAGCAACTACGATGTTTACGGTTATCTTTGCTTTGCTTTGCATAACTCAGTCAATTTTTAAACAGACGGGACTGGTGGTCTAGTTGCTGCTGCTTCTGATTCGTATGCAGAAGGCCCTGGGTTTAATCCCTGGCCTGTCCCTTTCCTCCTACTTTGTAACTGTCTATGTACTTTCTCCATCCTCTCTACATATACAACTCATGTATTATCATATGTTCATCATCGCTAGACCCAGAAACGGTTGAAAAGTCGTTGACCTTTCTTCCAACTTTCACAGCACAGTGTTAACCTTACGTAATTCGCGCGGCTGGCAACCACCACCAGCACAACGTTGGTGCAGTGTACAACATCCGAGCTTTTTTCAGCGTGTTGTACAAAATACAACAATGCGACTACTGGAGGGTTAATCTATCAGATAACGCCTGCGAGTTATGCATTCAAGCGAAATTTTCAATTCATAGTAATAATCACACAAATCATCACCTTACGCAAGGCATCCACCCACCAATGTGTGAACCCTCTGCCAATAATATTCCACCAAAACTCCCACATCCGTATGAATTTGTGCAGACGCAGAGGTATATTCGGTCTGCTATGGTTACAAACGATTGCAATCATCACTTCCTTCCCCTTCCCCACATCGACCAGCAACCTGACGTGGCAGGCGCCATTGTCGCCTAAAAATAGAAGATCACCAATGCTCACACACTGAAGATGCCTGCTAGTCCACAAGACATCACAAATGGAGTCTCTGAGAGAGTCCTTAGGGAGTTCCCAAAAGAATCCCTGAAAGAATCTTGGGAGAAATCCCTGACACAGATCCGAATAAAATCAATGAAGAAATCTTTGTAGAAAACCCTAAAAAAATAGTGGAAGGAATACCTGAAAGATACGTGAATTTCTAAAAAAAAAATCCTAGGAGAAATCCCTAAAGGAATCCCGGGAATAATCCTTGAAAAACCTCTGGAATAATCTTGGTAGGAAGCCCTATAGAAGACCTTAAGAATAATCAATGAAAGAATCCTATGAGGATTCAATAAAGGAATCCTGTGAAGAATTCCTAATGGATTTTCGAGAGGAATCCATGAAAGAAATTAGGCAGAATTCTCAGAAGAAATCCCTAAAAGTCTGGGAGTAATCTTTGAAAGAAAACCTAAAACAGTATAGAAACGAATGCCGAGAACGGTGAAAGCTCCCTAAACAATTGATGACAGATTTGTCTTTATTAAAGAGACTTTCAGCCCTCCCTAAACAAAACAAAAACAACAGCAGTCCTTTTGATTGTCTTAGAGGGTTCCCTGAAGAAAACCCTTAGAACGACCTCTGTAAGAATCGTGGAGGAATCCCTGAATGAATGCCAACAAATCCTGGAAGGATTCGCAAGATGAATCCCTGAAGAAATTCTGGAAGGAGTTTCTGAATAATTCCCTGGAGAAATGTCTAAAAGAATCTTGAGAGGAACGCCCGAAAGGAATTAAAATAATTTTAGAAGGAATCCTGAAGGAGTTCTTGGATGTTCGGGAAATTCGGGAAGAACTATTAAATTTGGTATTTCCTCGCTTGCGTCTGTGGTCCGCGTCTGAAAGAGGTCAAATGGTGAACTAGCACTGCTACGATTATTGTGTTAGTTCCGAATAAATGTAGGTATGTTCATCCGATCGACCGTTGTGTGAAGGATGATTTCTTATAACACACTCCACTCCAATTGTAAACTACTCGTTCTGAATAGCCTATGCATCAACGAATGCTATGAGAATATGCACCTCACAAGAACCAAATTTCTAAAGGAATTCTGGAAAGGATCAAGAGGTTACTCTCATAGGAATCGCTAAATAAATTTTGAAAGGAATACCTGAAAGAATGTCAGAAGAAATTTAAGGAGAAATCAACGAAGGAATCTCACTGGGAACTTGTATAAAATCCATAAAGAAAATCATGTGAAGAATCCTTGAAAGAATCGCTGAATGATTCTCGGAAGGAATTTCTAGAGGAAACCTGAGAATATCAATAAAGGAATTCCTGAAGCAATTCTGAAAATTGCTGAAAAGAATTTCCTGCACGAAATCTGGAAGATGGTCAATTATGATGGACCCTGATGCAGTCTTGTGAACTATTTGCAAAAGAGTCCCGGAAGGATTCAATGTAGGAGTCCTGAGAAGACTGCTTGGTGGAATGACGGGAAATATCTCTGAAGGAACCCTGAAAGAACTTTCTGTGAAAGAAGGATTCCCGGGAAAAAATGTCGAAAGAAGTCCATAAAGAATCTCGAAAAAAATCAATGCAGAGGAATATCCGGAATATGGAGAAATCTCTGAACAAATCCAAGGAGCAATGATTCAGATGAAATCTTCGATAGAAACTCAGGATAAACTTCTAAAGAAATCCTGGGAGAAATCCTCAAAGGAATCATTTGAGAATCCCGGATGAAATCAATGAAGAAATGTCGGAGCACATCTCGAAAGGATGCCACGAAAGAATCCTTGATAGATTCCCAAATGCATCTGGGGAGGAATCCTAAAAAACCGTAAAATTAAATGATGAAATCCCGGGAGGTGAAGAAATTCTGGATGAAATTAATACAGGAAGTCTGGAAGAGCGGATCTGGTGTGATGGTTAAAGCCCGTGACTATCACTCCGAGGGGGATCGAATCCTACTCTCGACATACTCACACAATGTGATTTCTTCTTTCGGAAGAGAAGTAAAATGTGGATCCCGAGATGAACTAGTCCCGGGCTAATCTCGTTAATACAGATAAAAAAAAGTCCGGAAGAAAACCCTGTAGAATTCCTTGATGGAATCTTGGGAATAATTCATGGAAGAACCCAAATGGAATGTCGGGATAAATATCCAAAAGAATCCCGGGAGGAATCAATGAAGGTGTCCCGAGGCATATTAATGAAGGAATCTCAGACAAGATTCCTGAAGAAATCACTAAATGAATTCCGGGAAGAATCCTTGAAAGAATCCTTAGAAGAATCCCTGAATAAATCTCGGGAAGAATCTTTAAAGGAAAACTGGGAGAAATGAAAGAAGGAATCTCGGAAAAATAACCCTGAAAGAAAAATCCTGGAAGAATTCCTGAAGCAGTCCCGGGAATAATCCATGAAAGAATCCTGAAATGAATCCCGATAGGAACCGATGAACGAACCCCAGGAAGGAATGCCTGATAGAATTCCGAAAATATCTCTAAAGAAATCCCGGGAGAAGTCGAAGAAAGAATCAACGGAATTCCAGAAGAAATCACGGAAGAAATTCCTACAGGAAACCTGGGAACAATCAATAGAAGAATCATGCAAAGAATACCGGAGGAAGTCGTTGAAGAAATTCCGGGAAAAATGACGAAAAATGAAAAAAATCTCTGGAAAGTAATGGGAAAAATCAATGAATGTAGGGAGAAATCATTGAAAGAATCGCTGAATGAACCTTTCATAATCTTGGGTGCAGTGGTGCTCAAACTGCGGCCCTCGATGCTCGTCAGTGTGGCTCGCGGAGTACTTTGACAAAAAGTTGATGATGAAGACATCATATTTAAATTCTAAGTCTAATACATATTTGTTTATAATGTGTGAGTTTACAATAATACCACAGTCAAACAGATGTAACACTTACGAAATTTCAATCGACCACGCTTTTAACGATCATTTTAAATCTTCAGGGTTGTGGCTTTCACAAACAGAGGCGCGCGCAACGCTTTTCTGTGCGTTTGATGTTTCATACTAGCGCCTTCTATTGCCGGTATTGCACAACACTTTCACCAGGTGATGGTAGTGTCAACTGGGCGATGGATTTTCACGAGAATTGTTCTAGGATTTACGTCTGTTTGTCTGTGACAATACTGTGTAATGATTCCCCATGATTTAAAAATAATAATCTGGTTCCTATGAACCGTTACTGTAGGTAACTTAGTTTCTTTCTGTCATTTTTTTAACATTTGGTCTAACCGAGATTAGATTGAAAACATTATTATAAACGACGTCCAAATCATACATTTTTACAATTAGTGAAGTGTTACACAGATCGAAAAAAGAGTGTAACATTCTGTGACATAATTGGAGCGTGAGATATCACAGAAGTTTACACGACATATCATGTAAAAGTCATGAAATATCATGTAAACTTTCATTATATGTCATGTAATTCAGCATGTCTCTGAGTGTTTACATGACATTTAACACAAATTTACATGATATATCATGTAAACCATCTTAACAGTAAATTTACATTACTAAAATGAACTTTACATGACGTGCAAATCTGTTCAATCTCAGATAAATGTTTATCTGTGTAAAAGTTTCAACAAATGTTTTGATCAATGTTTGTAACACGAAATAGCACCGATGAATGTTGAATATTAGTATGTTTGTAGTTTGATGCTATTTTTTCAAGATGTCTGGTACACAGTTAGAAAATGTTACATCATTTAACCTGTAACAAAAGGACCCCGTCACATCGCACACATTTATCCATCACTTTTTAAATTTACAGCTGGCTCCCAGTATGAAGCTTGTGTTAAACATTCCATACAAGAAACTGTTGAATGTAAAATTCAGTGAGATGGAATAGAAACTTGTATGCCAAATTTGCTTACGTCGGACGTAATTTTCAGAAATTTTTACTGTGTAGATAACGGAGCCAAGTAGCGAATGATTCGCTTCTTCGAATGAATTTAATTAAACATCAAGAAACTTTTTAATGGATTGAATTTTTGATGTTCAACACGTCTTAACTGGTCAAACCAAGATATAAGTTTAAGTTTTTATGTGTAAGAAAATATTCAAAAATCTATGATTCAACAATTTTTAAATTGTCGTGGCAAGAAGATTCAAACATCCTCAGTTGATTTCTAATTATTCATTTTAGGAGTCAAATTATGTTACCTTTTTATATTCAAATATGTAATGAGTATTATTCTGCGGCTCGCGGCTTAGGCCGGCCTAGGCAAAAAATCTCAAAATGGCCCGCGATATGCTTCAACTTGAACATCACTGTTTAGAGGAAACCTGGAAAAAGTCAATGAAGTAATCCAAATTCCTGTAAGAATTCCAGTAAGAATCCCGGGAATAAACCCCAGATAACCCCATGAGATATCCTTAGCGGAAAGATGAAAGATCATCACGGGAGGAATCCCTGCACAGTTCAAAATTGTTACAACGAGTTCGCTGTAACTAGTTGACCTCCATCGCTTTCAACACAATGCTCCATCGGATTGTAAAATTACAGGTTGTCTGCAGTATGGAGCTTGCTTACAATTTTGCGTGCAAGAGTTTCTTTTATGTAAAATCGAATCAAATAAAATGGAAATTTAAGCGTTCTAATAGTTACGTAAAGTGTAGTTTTCAGAATTTCTTTCTGTGTGAAACAATTTGATGTGAGGTCCTATCTCAAACATCTGGGAATCGATCTAAGACACCCTCAACATGGTTTTGCTGAATATCTGTGCGTCTGCTCCCTCGTTTTTTGTTAAAAAAACACGGACACGTTTAATGCTTCCAGTGAGCTATTCGTTCTTTGAAGAAAGCACGACACTAGACAACGGACTAGCATGCAACACCCAGTGGCACAGCCGAAAACTTTTCCTGACAGCTGCGGCGGGAATCGAACCCGCGCTCCTCAGCACGATGCGACTAAGTGCTTGGTGACACTAGCCACACGACCACGAAGCCACACTTGTTTATCTCAATTATTGAGATTTTTAGCCCTGGTTTTTTTTTTTTTTTGTAGCTATTCCCTGATAACTGTGCTATAATTAATACAGACTGTTGGTGACAGCTCATGTAATGGAAGTGATTGTCTGCTGGTATGTCCAAACTGGGCCTGCTCCTCAACTTTGATGTGTACTTCCACACTCATCAACGGGGAGTTTCCTTGCTTAGCGATCAATTTGCATTCTTATCATTTAAGGTACACCGGGGCAAGTTGAAACGGGTGGGGCAAGATAAACACGAAGTTCTGAAATAGATTCCAACACAATTTGGGAATTTGGGAATGTATCCTTCGCTAAAAGATTGTTTGTATCAAAAACTATGTGTTATGGCGATCAAACTATGTATCATCATTAGAAAACATCATGTTAATCCGCTGTTTCATCTTGCCCCACCCGTTTCAACTTGCCCCGGTGTACCTAAGCAGATTCGAGATATTCTATGTCCAAGGAATTTAAGAAATTATCTTGGATCGAACACGCCTCGAACCCGTCGCCCTTGGCATGATCATGCTGAATACTTGCGCGCTTACCAATTTGGCTATATGTGCCCTACAAGTCATCCCTTCTAGCTTGAAAGTTGGGAGAAAGGATGAACCTCAATCATGTGCGGAACAATCAACTGTCGAAATCTCGGCTATAAGAATCGGAAGCCGCTCGGTTCGGACGAATTCTTCTCACTGCATTGATTGATAAACTCGAGTTCGTTTTTATCCTTTCTCGGCAATCAACCTAACAACACTAACCAACATGTCAACCGAGCAGAAACCTAATTAAGACCTTTTCCTCTCGTCTTCAGGTCTTGTAGCCTAGCCATTTACGATTTGTTGAACCGAAATATACCCATAGAGAACCGAAATAAACCATCCGAAGAAAAAGTCAATGACACTTGGTGGGGATGGTGACTAAATGCATTCGAGGTGCATTCACTGTGCATCTACAACGCGACATCTCCCGTGATCGACCGCTGAAGTTAGAATTAGAG
This sequence comes from Aedes albopictus, assembly GCF_035046485.1. NCBI lineage: Eukaryota > Metazoa > Arthropoda > Insecta > Diptera > Culicidae > Aedes > Aedes albopictus. Next base: position 511,707,454 of record NC_085137.1, on the reverse strand, counting down.
GAATGGCGAGGGGGAAACTTTCTTTCACAAGATTTTCTCTCACCGGTCCGGATCAACTGTCACACGGTTGCGCCAGTCAGCAGATTCTGTTTACCTACCGTGTTTCCCCCTTTTCCTTTCACGTGAATTTCCTTTAAGGTTCGAAAATGTTCAGCTCTTTTAGTTCTCTAGTTTATTATTATGGTCGTCTATTGGAGCGATGTTCTTTCGCTAACTTTCTAATTTTCTGGGCGGGCTCCTGCTACAGCAACATTTGATACAAATTTGTAAGGCAGGTTGATGCTCAGGAGGGGAAGGTGTACCGTTGCGTGGGGCGCCCGTGTGGGTGCGCCTGACTGCATTTCAAACAACACGAAACATAACATTCAACAAATTCTTCAATGCCAGTTCGGGCAACATGAAGTCGGAAACGGGATGGAACAAATTTCGGGTTTTGGGGTCATATCGAATCCACCCAGGTGGCGGCTACCGTTTTTGGGAAAATGATTACAAGATTCACACGGGCGGTGCACACTCCCACTACATAAATTTGAAAAGTTTCCGCTTCATTTCGGGAGCTGCTTTTCGCTGTATTAGGCGCTGATGGTCGAGAGATTGCGTATCAAACTCAAATGGAATACACGGGATAGAACATCGAAACCCAGTAGCGTAGCATTGCTGTTTGAATAAATTTGGCACCCCCTAGAATAAAATTGAAAACTTCTCACGATGATGTTGAATCGAACATAAGAATTGAAAAATTTCTGTTTGTAAATGAACCACCGAAATGGCCCCAATACATATCATCATAGCTGAATATTTTGTTAAGATAAGCGAAACATTCTTTTTTGAGTTGTATTGTCAATAAGAAAAAATAGTTTCAAACAATCAATTAATAATTTGATTGATGCAATTTGACAACGATCATAAAAACAAGTTGAATGAGTCAAAACTTATATGGGTGGTAAACAATGTGATCGAAGCATGGAAACTTGACTCAGAAAGAATGTAAAACTACTACCTAACACTACTACTACTACTAATCACTAACAAGCAGCAAAAATTTAAAAAAAAATTAGGAGCTTTACAAAAAGTTACAGTTTCTGAATGTTCTAAAACAAACTTAATTAATCCACCTAGCGTTAATGATGCCTTTCTCAAGCCTTCGAAAATCCATTTCAACAAAATAAGTGACATGTTGATTAATATCGCAATTTCATAGTTTCACAAAAATCCATTTCATGGCACCAGAAATCATATCGTTTATCTGGCTTTTGATGTTAAAAAAGAGAATAAAAAAGCCGCAATTTTGCATTTTGAGCCGCCATTTTGGATTTAAGTCCGTCATCTTGAAAATTTTGGTCGCCATTTTTAGACTCCAAACTTTTTCTCCATACCCTTAAACAGCCGCCATCTTGGTTATTCTGGTTGATATTTTGGGATTCCGGAAATCCTCCCTATAACAAATATACTCAAATTAATTGATTTATTAGCCTAAAAAAACATTTAACTACCGCCATCTTGAATTTTGGGACGCCATCTTAGATTTTAGATAGCCATCTTATAAATTCTGGCTGCCATTTTTGACTCCGGACATCTTCTACCTATCAAATATACCCAGATCTCCCATCCTTTCCGTCTAACAAATACCCCAGTCCGTGCTGGATGTGGGGATGCAGAGGTGATCTCGGTCTTTAGTAGCAACAACCAGCACACTCTAACATTCCTTTTTCTTCCCAACTGACTATAGGGACGTGGCCGGCGCCGGTATTGATCCAAAATGTATGAGCTGCTAGAATTGCACTTTGAGAATAAGTGGAGCGTCCCAGCCCTTATTCATTTGGATCTCAGTGCAATTGGTACCAGCTCAGATCAATAACGGAGTAGCAACCATTGACATGTATAGTCAGATTTGATCGTTTTTTTTTTGATCGAATATACCCATATTTCATGCTTTTAGAGCCGAAACCTCCACTAAATATCCGTTATCTTGAATTTTGAGACGCCATCTTGGATATTCTGGTCGTCATTTTTTAACTCTAGCCATCTTCCCCATACCAAATATACCCATATTGAATGGTTCTAGAGCCTGAAATTTGGCGGTTATTTATGCCGCCATCTTGAATTTGGATCCACCATCTTGGATTTTAGACCACCATCTTGTATATTCTGGTCTTTATTTTTGGAATCCAGACTTCTTCTCCATACCAAAAAAATACCCATATTGTATGGTTCAGAAAAGTCTAAAACACCATTAAACAGTCACCATCTTGAATTTGGAGCTGCCCTCTTGGATTCAAGGCGAAACTGGAAGCATTTCCTCATTTTTTTTTGTTTTTGATTTTTTATTAAATAAAGAAGCAATATTTTCAAAATCGGTTTTCGTGCACATGTAGAGTATGGATCAGGGTATCTTCTGATTTTTTACGCGGTAGAAAATGTTTTTCGTTTTTGCAGAAACCATTTTTTGTGAAATTTTGTTCAAAAATGGTTTTTGCAATAACGAAAAACATTTTCTACCGCGTAAAAAATTCAGAAGATACCCTGATACATACTCTACATGTGCACGAAAACCGATTTTGAAAATATTGCTTCGTTATTTAATAAAAAAATCAAGAATCAAAAAATGAGGAAATGCTTCCAGTTTCGCCTTAAGACCGCCATCTTGGATATTTTGTTTATCATTTTTGGACTCCAGACATCTTCCCCATACCAAATATACCCTGTATTGAATGGTTTGAGAGCCTAAAACTCTATTAAACAGATGCCGTCTTGAGTGTTAGACAGCCAACTAATTTTGGCCGACATCGTGGAATTTCTGGCCTCCAGTATCGATTTCCGCAAAAAAAATCATCAACCATGCCAAAGATTACAAAAATCGCTGCAGTTTGATGTGTCGCTAATAGGGCTTGGTTCAGTTTTATCACAGAGAACAGACGTCTATCTTCGCTTTCTGCCTTGTGTAAAACTTTGTAACGGTCATTTCAGAGTATGTGGTTATGCTCCCGTTGCGCGGCGTCCTATCACTTACATTGTTGTTTTGTCATATTTGTTTCCAGTGCTCGCCGTTTATGGCCGTTTGGCGCTCGTGTCGCTTTGTGGGCTAGTGTATTTTAACGATGAACACTGCCATCGTGGGGTCAAATCGACTTTATGAGTGGGGCAGTCTCCGTTGGTGGCGTTCAGGTGCACTTAAATCCTTTACACACGATTTCGACGTATTTTTGTTCGAGCTTAAATGTCTGTTCTCTGTGGTTTTATATACGACCAGTTCTACCGGTACTGGTTCGAATCACTGCACTGGCCGTAACTCCGGAATGCCTTGACCGATCCGGACCATTATTAATAGCAAACAATGCGGTAAAATTCCGTTTCCTTTCGAGCTAAAATTCGAAAAATCGGCCAATTGGAAATGCTTTAAAAGTAAGTGACCTATTTTGTACACGGACATACATACACACATGCACACATACAATTCGTCGAACTGAGTTAATTGGTATATGTGACTTGACCCTCCGAGCCTTTTATCGAAAATTTGTTTTTGGGTGAACTTTGGTGTTTAAGAAGAACAAAAAGAAAACTTCCATCCCCAGTCATTTTCTTCATCATAGTAATTATTTGGAAAAGTTTGTTTTTAAATCTTGGAAATTTATTATATGAGCTTTGAAAGTAGTTAAAGCAATTAAAAATGTATCGTGTTGGATAATAAATACCTTGACCGTTACTTTTCCTAAAGAATGTGCCGTGTGAAACAATATTACATCCTAACTGTATATTGCGACAATTATGATTTCTTGAGCAACTCGGGCCAGAAATTTCTCTCGCATCCAGATAGGTCCAGACAATATCTTTGGGAAGAATTCCCTATTGGAATTTACAAAGTAACAGTAATTTAAAAATGGAAATGCCGAATCAATTTTCAAAGGAATCTCGGAGGAATTTTAAAAGGAAAACCCAAAGATGCATCCGAACAACTGCCAGAGACATTCTCAAAGCGATTGCTGGATGCACTTCCATAGAAATTGCCTAAAAAGTTTCCAAAGGAGTTGCCATCAGAAATCCTGTAAAAAAAATGTGAAAGCATTTCCAAAGTCATTGACCAAATCCAATTAAAAAAAAAAATCACAGAACAATTTAAGAAAATCTCAAAGAATATTCGGAAGGAGGTACGGAAAAAAATTGATTGAGGAATGTATTTGCGAAGGAATTACCGAACGTTTTTCCAAAGGCCATGCCAGAGAAATTCTCAAAAAAAAATATTGGAGAAATCGTTACAGGAATTTCTCAAGCAATTTCAGAAAGGCTTTTTGAAAAAAAATCTCTGGAAGAATAGCTAAGAAAAGGATTTCCCTAATAAATATCGAAGAAGTTTTCGAGGTAATAATCGAAAAGTTTGGAGACCCAAAAGATTTTTCCGAGAAATCTTCAAGAAAATTGCTTAAGAAATTCTCAAAAAAAAACTTTTGAAGCAAATAACATTGGAATTACCACAGGCTTTCCGAAAGAAACTGCTGCATGAATTCTAAACTCATTAATAAAGCAAATTCGAATAAAAAATATCAATGAAATTCTCATTGGATTTACAGCAGGTATTCACATAAAAACTGCCGAAAGAGTTTTAAAAGGAGCAAATTGTCGAAGGAACCCCTAATGTCATACTGGGGATAGACAAAATGATTGGGACAACCAAAATTTTCACTTTTCCAAAAATGGTCAAATACATAGCCGTAACTACTTGTAAATTGCATAAAAAATCTTTTTTACTGTAAGTTCTTCAAATAGTTGTAGTGTATCAGTGATCCAAATTTGGAAAGGATCGGACTATTCTACACGAAGTAAGAAAGATTCTATAAAAGGGCATAATTATCCGATAGCCAAATTTGAGCTGTTCGCAGGATTCAATGAACCGAGCTTGAAACCGAGTGCAATGTAGTTTTGAGCATTTATGGTTAATATTATGAGCTATGAACAACTTTTGGCTTAACTTGGACCACTGATACAAAACTGGTTGAAGAACATACAGTAACAATTTGAGAATATTTGATGCACTTTTCTACTCGAAACAATAGGGCATTTTTTTATTATCGTACAAATTGGGCCGAAGGGTCTCAGATTTTCATGAAAAATTTTCCACAGGCTGGGCTCATGAATATATTAACAAAAAATATGAGAAAAAATCAGGGTCGCCTATTTTCCCAGAAAACTCAGGTGGGAATTCTTTGTTTTTCCCTGACACTACTTACTTCGAGAAATCATAACTCAAGAACGAAGCATCATAGAAACAAAGTTTTTTTTGGAAATGAAGCAAATTTTCTCAGAAATCCAAAAAAAATGAACTGGAAAAAGTTTTCCACAAAATTTTCCACAGTTGAGAAAATGTGTAAAGAAAAGCCGGAAAAAACTATGCCCGAACTCGTGGAAAATTTTCAAACAAATATTTTTGAGAAGGTTATTTCATAAGCTTTAATCGCTGAAATTTTTGGAAAACACTTTTTTTCGTTTTTGAGTTATGGCCAATTTTGTTGAAAAATGTCCAAATGTATCATAAAAGACTTTTTTTTTGAAAAATTATAACTCAAGAACGAAGCATCGTAGAACAAAGTTTTTTTTAATGAAAATGAAAGCAAATTTTTTCAGGAATCAAAAAAAAATATGAAGTGAAAAAGATTTCCACAAAATTTTCCACCGTTGAGAAAATTCAAAAAGAAAAGCCGGAAAAACTATTTCCGAACTCGCGGGAAATTTTCAAAAAAATATTCATGAGAAGGTAATTTCATGAGTTTTGATCGCTGAAATTTTTGGAATGTTCACGGCATGGTTTTTCCGGCTTTTCTTCATGAATTTTCTCAACGGTGGAAAATTTTGTGGAAAACTTTTTCCTTTTCATATTTTTTTTTATTCCTGAAAAAATTTGCTTTCATTTTCTAGAAAAACATTTTGGCTCTACGATGCTTCGTTCTTGAATTATGATTTTTCAAAGAAAAGGCATAAAAATGATACATTTGGACATTTTTCAACAAAATTGGCCATAACTCAAAAACGAAAAAAAGTGCATTCCAAAAACTTCAGCGATTAAAGCTTATGGAATAACCTTCTCAAAAATACTGTTTCGATATTTTTTCACGAGTTCGGGCATTGTTTTTCCGGCTTTTCTTTACGAATTTTCTCAACTGTGAAAATTTTTGTGGAAAACTTTTTTCAGTCACATTTTGTTTTTGGATTTCTGAGAAAATTTGCTTTCATTTTCTAGAAAAAAAAAACTTTGTTTCTATGATGTTTCGTTCTTGAGTTATGATTTTTCAAAGTAAGTAGTGTCAGCGTAACACAAAGAATTTCCACCTGAGTTTTCCGGGAAAATAGGCGACACTGAATTTTTCTCATTTTTTTTTGTTCCTGCCTGTGGAAAAAGTTTCATTAAAATCTGGGACCCTTCGGCCCAATCCCGTACGGTAATAAAAAATACCCAACAACTAGTTAAACATTTTTTAAAAAGTGAAAATATTGGCTGTCCCGATCATTTTGTCTATCCCTTGTAGGTAAATAAAATCCCAAAAAATGCAGAAGGAATTACCGAAGACATTTCCAGAAAATTGGCGGAGGAGTTTCTGGAGCAAGTTAAAAAATACTATAAGAATTACTAGAAAAAAAGATATTATAAAAAATATTAGAAGAATAAGAAAAAAAAACCGAAGGATTATCGATGAAATTTCTAAAATAATTTCCACATAAAATCCTAAACGAATTCTCTAAGCAGTTTCCAAAGGAATTTCCGGAGAAGTTTCCAGAGTAATTGCCAATGAAAGTTTCAAAGGATGTGCCAAAACATTTTTTTGATAGTAACTCCGAGCGTATTACCGAATTTCCGAAGAAACTAAAAAAGGAATAACTGGATTTCCAAAATAAATCTGAAGAAAAACAATATAAAAAATATACTTTATACTAAGCAGTAAATAAAAAATAACATGTACAAGAAACACATTGATTGAAAGAATGGGGTTTCTCTTCAAAAATATAGGATTTGACAATATCAACGTTCGGCTCAAACGATTTTGTCTATAATTTCATTCCATAACTTCTCGATTTCAACGTTTTGGCATTCGACGATTTGTTTCTTCACAGCCTTTTCAGAGTTCCGGGGACCTCAGGGTGTTTTCAGAAGCGTTTCAGTGGGTTTCAGGGGGTTTCAGGAGCGTTTTATGATTTGGAAGCGTTTCTCTGAAGTTTTAGGGTCGTTTCAAGGTTTTTCGGGGAAGTTTCAGGGGCCTACAAGTGCTTATCGGAGCGATGAAGGGCGATTCATCTGAAACCTTCCTGTAACCTGAAGCGCATCTGAAACCCCCTGAACCGCAGCTTAAATTCCCTGAAATCAGCCAAAACTCTCTTGAAAACAAGAAGAAGTGAGCAGAAGATACTTGTGATAGTATTCTTTGCAGAATTCAGACGTTCAGGAGTCCATTCAATCAAAAATATCTTCAAATTTCCCTCGACGATCATCAACACGCCTATGGTACCCAAACGGATGCACCAGCTAGCTAGCGCCATTCAACATCGCATACCTAGCACGTGTTGTCTAGCGAGCACGACATCAGATCGCTACGCGCGAACGAAAACTCAAAACAGCAAGCAACATAACATGATATGCGACCGTTGCGTCAAGGGAAAACACTGTTACACGGGTGTGCAACAGCCGCATCATAAGCATTCGTCCCCCCTAGCCCGTCGGTGGATGGATGGAAACAAAAACATCAAAACCAAGTTTTTTTCTTTATTAAATTTGGCCGCGTGCAGTTTTGGGAACTGGCTTGCCCATAAGCACCACCAGCGCCAACACCGAGAGCATCATCTAAATAGGTGTATCCAAATTTTTTGAACCGCGCGGATCCACTATCTACAGCCGGTGCGGCGCGGGACTTGACCATGGTGTCGAATGAAGGTAGTTTTTCTTCCCCAGGAAAACAAATTTATTGATTAGCGTGTGCGTTGGTGGCGAAGAGAGAAAAGAAATGCGTGGACTTGGATCGAGATCGAAGCAAGGTGTGAAAGTTTGCTTTTTGTTTTCATGCGGTACGATATGCTTCTATGGGGGCTGTTGTGATACTTATGTGCGTTGGAGGCGTGAAAGGTCTATAAAGTTTTGAATAGGCGGTTATTGGCAGCGCGGGCATACGGCTCGACGCGCGATGATGATCCGAAAAAGGGAGCAAATAACTCGCTCGATTGTTCCGAAGGAGAGATTCAGGAATTTATGTGGATTGTGTTGCTATAAAAGCTTTGATACTACTCGGAGGTAAGTGAAGTTGAGTGCAAGAAGCGTAATTTATTTATCAGCTCTCTTCGTGATTTATGACAGTCTTTATTGCTTCTTGTATCAGGAACGATGCTGAAATGAAGATGTATTGTCTTCTCCATTGGTCGGTGGTGGTTTCAAAGCTCAGGGTGCTTAGGAATCAGCCAACGATTATGCCAAATTGAAATCTATGCCTGGCGGAAATTGGAAGCGATATAAAGGTGAGTGATTTAGTACCTATCCGTATGCGTTAGTAAATTGGATCAATATAATTAAGAGAGAAGGACCCATATAGCCGATGCGATAAGCGCACGGGTACTGAGCAAGACCATGCTTGGGGAGACGGGTTCGATTCCCGGTTGGTCCAGATACTTTCGTAATGGGAATTTCCTTGCTTTCCTTAGGCTTAGCGTATCTTCAAGCCTGCTGCACGATATACGAATGCAAAATGGTCATTGACAGAGAAAACTCAGTTAATAACTTGCGAAAGTCCTCATTAAACATTAAGCTGAGAATCAGGATTTTTTGAGACTGCAACGAGTACAGAAGACTCGTCGAAGTTAGACGCTCCTTTAGGACAGTCAGATCTGATCTACTAGAGAATTTTGTTACGTGTCTTGTATGCAAGGAGCGTGCCTCTAGAGCCGACCTACTGATGCAAGGAGCGAAGTCTCAAAGCGAAAATGTAAGAAATTTGTTTTATTGATGCACAAGGGGGTCATAGGGCCAAGTCTCCAATGCAAGTCCGAGAACTTGCATTGTCCATAATACACCTTTGAATTTGGGAGTAGGCATAGCAACTTTAGCTCTGCGGCTTTTAAGTTTTGCGTGGCCTTAAGGATTGGGAAAGGTGGGAAATCGATGTGGTGTATTGAGCTGTAAGAAAATGTGTTGTTAGTTAAATGGTCAACGTAATTTACTTTTGGGTCGCTTATTTGGGGTAAGCGTTTTGAACATACATACTGGTTTTGCTGGGTTGCTCTTTCCTATTTTCGTTCGATCGTGTTGTTTTTTGTGGTAGGTAGTTGTGATTAAATTTTGGTTATGTTCTTGGAATGCTGCTTCGTCCTCATAGCCATCTCCATCGAAATACGATAAGCCTATGTAATTTGCTGCCTACGGTTTCTAGCAAATCGTCTTCGTAGTCCAACTTCACCATCTCCTGCTACAATCGCTTCGTCGCTTTCTTAAATTCGGCTGTCATTACCAATGTCCTTCCAATTCCAACGAACATCCGTCCATATCTACCTCTTGTCTACCGCTGGATTTCCACGTGAAATAAGGTCTTTCAACATTTTCCTGGGATTTTGTAGATTAGTGCTTTATGCATGCTTCCATTCCTGAGACTTCGGAGCACGTCTTAGAAATGGCTGAGTACAAACAATGCTCATCTCCAGCGATATTTTTAACCAGCATCGCACCACCGTCGTACTGCATTACTTCCATTTTTCACTGCTATCTCTGCTTACTGCTATCACTCATGATACTCAGATACATGAAAATATAAAAGAAATGTTAGTAGCGCTTTTGGTGATACTTTCACGACAGCCATTCAGAATGGTTCAACGGATGCAGATGCGAAGATCATCCCTGCTAACTAGCAGCGTTCATGAAACTCAGTTGAAGATGAAACTTAAAATAAACGAACACGAAGAGCAACAAATAGACGAACGCGAATATTCTAAAAAAAAGAATCATCTTCCATCTGATCTTCAAGTGATCCTCACAAGCAGCATCTTTCGTTCAGGCACTTTTGAATGTCCGTATGCAACTTGTTCTCACACGAAATCTGCCTCGACCAAGTTGGCAGAACGCGCCCATACCCCTTTCTGAACCGAAGGGCAGGGTCTCAAAGCGAAAATGTAAGAAATTTGCGCACATATTCTTTGGAAAGTTCGCGAGCATTGACTGAAGAGGATGTCGTGTTAACGCTCCTAAGATGTTAGATTTTTCATACCACGATGGCGTAGTGCACGTTCAGTGTGCCTGTATGGGTCATATTGACCCCAACATCCTACTAGGGTTAATAGAGTAGAGAAAAAATCGAATTCCGGGAAATCATCCTCTACCAGCACGTTTGACGTTTGACTAGTGACCCTTCTAGACCTCCCCCAGCAGTCAATCGGCTACATGGAAATGATGAAGAAATACTCCTATTTGGGTGGACTGTCAATCAAGCATTATGAGATGCGTCGATGATGATACCAGTGGACGAAGCTGTATGAACAGCTAACCCGTGTTTGGGTTAACCGTTGTTGTTTCCGTGATATTGTGGTTTTGGAAATTTGAAGTCGCTTCATCTTCATGTGTTTATGGAGATCTATAACATTTGGTCGAATAGACATTTCCCAAGTAACCACAAGCATTATATCATAACATTAATTCAATTGTATTATAGTTTAGCTAATGCAACATAACTTTTATTTTACATCTGTCAAGTAATGAAGCGTTTAATCTACATTATGAAAGCATTGAAGCATTACGAGATTTTGACAGTTCTATATAGTTCTATAGAGCCGTTGTTAAATGCTTCATTGCATTACCATGTTAAAAGCTTTATAGCAATCAATAATGTAAGCATTTATTACTTTATATATGCCATTACTAAAGCTTCCATCGTTGTAAACAGAAAAATATCGCTTAGTTCGAAAAAAAAACTGTAAAACACTTTTAGAAACAGAACCATTCAAAACAAAAGAAAAACAAACCAAAATTTTCATGGATTGCTGCGGAGCACTTAGATTATTATGCTCAGATGTTGCTGTTTGAAAATTTATATTATGTATGGTTTTTTGGGTTTCTGGTTGGGACATGAAAACAATCAGATGCTGAGGGAGCAAAAATTATGTGGGGTATCGGTTTCCTTATTTAACATAACGCCCCGATTTCATTAAAGGAAGGATTAAAGCGCTATTTGTATTGTTTATTATTTATTGAATTTCAGGTAGAAGCTAGCACGTATGAAAACAAAAAAAAAACAGAATCAACACAGACGAATTAAATTTCGAGAGTAACATAACTGATGGCATTCAGACCCCAGCACATTTTTAGAGTTGCTCAAAACACAACTCAATAAGGCACGAGCTAAGTATACGTTACTTTATGTTGCACATTTTTCCAGGTGCAAAATACATGGTATCGTAGCACACAGCGTTAGTGCGTCCGAGTTTCATCGTGGTTCAGTTTCAGCAGCCTAGGTTCAATTCCCGAAATACAATAAAAAAACATCAAAGTGAGAGTATCGGAAGATAATAATAGATAGAAAAATGAAAAACATACTTTTTTTCTTTTTTGACATGATACATTAAGTATGCATTCCATACGATTTGATTGCATTAGCTATAAGGTACAAGCATTTTATATGCTTTAGCAATCACCACAATAAAGCTTGCTTCAAATCAACAATAGTAGCGCCACTTTCGACTTTAAACCTACTTTAATGGTGCCTATATGACTAAACAACTTTATATCGCATGTCATATAATACACTATAAAGCAAAATTAATGCTCTATATACAGCGTCATGGTTACTTGGGTTGTGTCGTCTTCTGATGAAAAGAGATTCGAGTCGAATGTAACGTATTTTGTATCTTGTACCGATTTTTCGAACCCTCTAAGCAGAATACCCTCATTACACAAAGTGGATATTAGGTTAGACTAGACTCTGTAAAAAATCTGTAACAAGAGAAATTAAGGACTACCAACCTCGACAAATCATGCTTCACGTCAAAAGTAATGTTTGACTTCGTTTTAATTGGGCTATAGCCCACCTAACGGGCGCCCAGTTAAAACGAAGCCCACCTAAACGTAGCCCAACAAACGAAAGTCGACTGTATTTGTCTTCTTCTTCTTTTTTTTTCTGGCCAACTACCACCGTTCGGCGCCAGTTGGGTTTTATGTCGTCTAGGTCTAGGAGCTAAGTCTTAAATTCCGACGCCCATGAGCCACCACATTTGAGATTGGGACCCTACATATCGAATCCATCAACAAACACATGGGCCGGGTCCTACGGCTTTACTTCCTATCCGAGGGAAGGCGTGATTTTGTGTCTCAGATAATCCCATCGGCTTCTACGGGAATTGAACCCCGACCGACTGGGGTAAGAGGCAACCACGTTTACCACTACACCACCGACGCCAACAATGTATTTGTCTTTAAAGTCCAACATTTATCCAAGGTTGCCATGATTCACGTTGTGTTGGTTAGCTGTTGGGCTTGTTTGGTTATTTATTCTACCAAACGTACTTAAAACCAAGTATCGTGAATAGGATATCTTGAAATAAACTTGCAATCATTTGTCGATTCGACGAAATGTACTTTCGACTAAATGTCATTCGAAGCCCCTGTCCATTCCCCGTATGGAGGTTCAGGCCGCAATAGGTACATGGTTGAAGAAGATGATTAGCGCAACGCACAGTGTATCGATCGACGAATGCTTCTACCACACGAATTACAAGAATATGTTGGCCTGAATGAACTCTGTTGACCGCTACTGTTAACAGTACGTAACCGTCGGGATCGGTGAGATCCTGCTGAGTCGAATGTAACAGCATGCCGCTGGATCCCGTGGAAGGAATCAGTAGGTCGGCTCCAGAGGCACGTTCTCCTCCATTTGGGAAGGAAAGGAATTTCCATGAAAGGAAAGTGATGCGGATGCTGCTACGAAGTGAGGAAACAGATCCTGCTTTATGCCAGCTTGCCATTGGTTCCAAGGACCCGACCGATCGGAAATCAGTGGCCGATACACAAACAAATTCATCAAGTGGACAATAACGCAGAAACGATTGAGTTTAGTCGATTTTTAAATTGGAAGCGGCTGTGGCTGAGTGTTGTGTACGTCCATTTCCTGTGATTCCTGGCAACCTGCAAAAATCAAGTACGTGGAGAACCTCTACAACGCAAGAAGAGCTGATTGCTTCAGAACCTGTATTGGGCGGTAGGTTCATACAAGAGATAGCATATGGAGTAAAACTTCGAGTACTTCGATTGTATCAGCAAGATTGGAATGGAACAGCAAGCTACGTCAGTTACCGCATATCTAAATGCCGCGGGAGCTTTCAGGCATCAGAAGAGATTACGAATTCCAGTTTGCAACAACTTTTGAAAAATAAGCTGCAGCCTACTAGGGTATTGGTTCCCTTATTAAGCATGTGGCTCCCATTTTCATCCTACGAAAAACAAAGGATTGAAGCGTTCTTTATTTTGTTTCTTATTTTTGTATTTTTTATTAGAAGTGAGCACGCATGGAAACAAAAAGAACGGAATCAATCGGTCCCGTAATCGCTTGTTGTCGAATAGGACGAATAGGGAGCGTGAGATTACTGATGGCATACATACTAGCCTGGTACACGGTTTATATGGGAAAATACAAAAAATGGAAAAACTCAAGTTCCTGTATACTTTTTGAGATCCACTTTGGTCCCATATCAACTGTGCAAAATTTCAGATCGATCGGGAAAACTATATTTTAGCGCCCGCCATTCTTAGTTTTTCATACGATTTACTATGGGGAAATTTTACTCCTGCAAAGAAAAATCGCTAGGAGTCACCCCTAGATCTCTAAAAATAAGTCGACGAATGATTTCTGCAGAATAATTTACTAGGAATCAGACCTCCGAAGATCGCAAATCGATGCGACGTTCGTGGAAAAAGTTATTAGGCCTCACCCGATCGATAAAATAACAAGATTTTATTATTTATTGTTATTCCTTACATGTTAAACAGCGTTTGCATGCCATTCGGTTTTCTGTCAATAACTTTTTCCACATACCTCAGATCACTTTGCGGTCTTCGGAGGGTTGGTTCCTCGTAAAATTTCCAACAGAAATCATTCATCGATTTATTTTTAGGGGCTAAGGGGCAACCTATGGCGATTTTTCTTTGGAAAAGTGATTTTCCCCATACTAAATCGTATGAAAACTTAAAATGGCTGGCGCTAAAATATAGTTTCTCCGATCGATCTGAAATTTTGCACAGTTAATATGGGACCAAAATGGAACTCAAAAAGTGTACAGGAGTAAAATGTCTTTTTGTGTCCCACGCTAATACATACCCTATGTAGGTACCTAGATACCCGAGCGATCGATGCCATCGATTGTTTCATAGCGTATAAATTTTAGTTCGATCCAACCATTCGTCCAATAAGGTTGAATGTATGCTGTGCTCGAAATTCTCTGAAATGGAGTTACCAAAATCGTAGTTTGGAAGTCGAGAAGTACTTGACCACGACTTTAGCCAGTAAAGTGGGAAAGCAGATCCTGGTCGTGATAAATGTCCGATCGTAATCGACACAAAGTGTGATTGGTGATAAACCGGCGATATAACTATAGAGCGCAGATAGCGAAGAAAGTTCCTCCTACGAATAGCCACACATTGTGGACCTTGTGATCGCCGTTTTATTGCAGCGAAGAAAAACCTTGGATCTAGCAGGTACAGCCAATTGGCTCGTAAAACGAGTCCACCACGACCTGACATAGAAATTAGTTGTTCCTGTACGCTTGAGTGACCTGCTTTGCTACTGATACTGTAAGGACATGGCAAACTCACATGAACAGGACTTCAGTGGCTAGTGGGGAAGTATTATAGGATTATGGGACACCTGGTATCCAAGTTCTACAAAAGCAAACTAAAAAATTTAAAATCGGTCAAACGGTTAAAAAGTTATAGGACTCTAAAATCGAAACTTTTTGTAAAAAGAAAAAAATAAATTAAATCTTTGAAAACTCATATTTTGCATGACTTTTAAAAAAATAATGTTCTACGAGTTCATTCAAAATTTAATTTGTGAGGAATTCATAAAAAAAAACGATTGAAAATCGGTTGATAATTGAGGAAGGCACTTGAAGTGAAAACACCTTTTTATTACTCGAAAATTCATCTTTGAGGTGATTGCGCGACCTCTAAATCTCAATATTTTTGGCTTAAACTCAGAGGTTTCTCTTTTTGTGTAATTTGAATCCAGAAGAGCTTACGAATTCCAGGTTTCAACCACTTTTGAAAAATAAGCCGCAGCCTACTACATAGGGATGGCGTTAAGACAGAGTGGACTACGCGATTTTTTGGGCAGGTAAAGATAAGCGAAGGAATAACTCGGAACTTCTCGACGTTTTTGTGTCATTCTGATGGGTCAATACATAAAAGAACTACAGTTTTTCAGGAAATAATGCGCATTATTTGATATTCCAAGTGCTTGCAGGACATTTCCCCAAAATCATTGAAAAACAGATGGTAGACAGTGCACAGTGGTCCACGAACCAGATTTACAAGGAAAGATGCATTCAACGCCTTCAAATGATTTTTTAGGCAAATATGGTCTTCTACTAAATTGTCCCTAATAATTAGGCCCTCTTTAAAATGTGCATGAAAATTATGGTGGTCCATATTTTCAAAGATATTGGTAACCAAACTTCTTTATTTGCAAGAATAACTGTATACATGCTTCGGAAAAGTTGTAGATCTATCAATTTTGAGCAAGTTTGCTGAAGACATTTTTATGTAGCTTTAAAATTGACCGACCTAGAGGTATTTTTCTGAATAAGCTTAGAGTGGTTCAAGAAAAACCGGTTTTCTGGCGTTGACTTTTTCAGTTTCGATTTTTCATCTAAGTCGCCTAAGAAACACTTGTAGAGCATTTGAAGACGCGTGCGCTGAGATGGTCGTTATCTCTTTTGGTTCAAAAGTTACAGGCATTTTTCTTAAAAAATCATAGTTTTTTAAAAAGGTGTTATGACGGGTTGGGGCAAACATAAAAAATATTTTTTGCCCGCATTCAAAAGAAGAAATGTTGTTTGAAAACATATCAAAAAATTAGAGGGGTGTTATTTTTGTAACTCAAGTGAAAAATACTTGAAAAGTGCCTATTTTTTCTAGAAAATCATCAATATATTTTGAACAGAATGACGTAGCAACATTCTCAGCGCACGAAAATGCGCGTTTTTTGGAAGTTCTAAAAGTGGTTCTTAGGCGACTTTGACGAGAAATTTGAAACAAATAAGTTAAAAGAGATAACGTCCATCTCAGAGCACGAAACGACGCGTCTTCAAATGCTCTACAAGTGTTTCTTGGGCGACTTTGATGAAAAATCGAAACTGAAAAAGTCAACGCCAGAAACCCGTTTTTTTTTTGTCGGGGCCCGTGGCGTAGTGGTCCACACGTTCGCTTCATAAGCGGATGGTCATGGGTTCGATCCCAGCCCCAGCACTTACAATTTTTCGTCAGTTGCTCTTCCCCCCGAGAGCAGCTGACACCTGACCCTCTTCGGAGCATATGCTCCAACGGACCCGGAAACTTGGATATCGGCGAACCGCAACTCATAATGGACGACCCCCAATTGGACTGGAAAAGGAACAACAGCCACACATCAGCATCATCGTGCTCATCATTCTACTGTGGACAGGGTAGACAAGTGAAAGCAGCACAAGGCACCAGTTCGATATAGTTGAATTAGAGTAGTATACATGTAGGCGCTGTACAATGTGTAAGTGCAGCGTCCAATTGGAATCGCTCACGTAGTGCCCTAGTGGACAAAGGAGCTGTAAATTAGGTTAAGTGATTAAGAATGAAAAAACCCGTTTTTTCTTGAACCACCTTAAGCTTATTCAGAAAAACACCTCTAGATCGGTCAATTTTAAAGCTACATTAAAAATTTGTCTTCGGCAAACTTGCTCAAAATTGATAGATCTACAACTTTTCCGAAGAATGTATATAGTTATTCTTGCAAATAAAAATGATTGGTTCCCAATTTTTTTTGAAAATATGGACCACCCTAATTTTCATGTATATTGAAAAGAGAGCCTTTTTTAGTAACAACTTTGTAGAAGACCATATTAATCTAGAAAATCATTTGAAGGCGCTGAATGCATCTTTCCTCGTAAATCTGTTTCGTGGACCATTGTGCAGTGTTCGTCTGCTCTTATCTACTGCTGTTCCCCTCTACTGGACAATCACTGACTGTGTGCTAGCCTGACCATTGGACACTACATCGATAGTAGATATATAGGAAAACATATACAAATTATCCTTAGGTTGATGAATTATTTGATACACACCAAATTTTTCGAAACGCTTCCAGCACAAAAAAATCAGCAAAATAAATTGCTGAATTTCAGCAAAATTTTGGTTTAAAGATGTGAAGCCAACAGGTCTGGTGAATGTAGTAACCGTGGAAACTCGGAACGAATGGACACAAGGTAAGATCCTTGAAGTGATCCGAGGATCCTATGGAAGAGTAAGGCAGGCGATCCTGCTTGGGTAGTTCGTCAATTGGTTGCGAAACTAGCAACACTGGTTGCGATGGAGGTAACGTTAGCCAAAACAAGTTGTGTGTCACCAACTGTTGGGATATGTTGATATACAGGGAGATTACATACGTCGAAGGAAACGAGTAAACTTCCCTCTTGGCAGTTGTGCGTATGTGTTCCTCGAAATTTGAATCTGTCTTTGATGTTATAGCCACTGTTTCAGAGGCGAATGAACCTCTAGAGGTTTTACTGTAATAAACAAACAAAAAAATAGCCACTTTGGGTAGATCCACAAAGAACATCGGCCAAGAACTTATACACAGGGATGGCAAATGTCATTAAAAATGTCATTTCGTTATTTTATAATTTCTCTGTCCCTATTAAGAAATGTTTATCGACAAAATGTGTGCTGGTGTGTGCGCGATCAAGTGGAACTGGATATCACGGATATGAAATGACACGAAATTTCGTGAAAAAAAATGTCATGACATTCTTCAATTCTCACCAGAGTAAATTTCAATCACCAATCACCAATGGTGACGAGCCGTTCATAAACCACGTAGACTTTTTTGGGGGACGGGGAACTGGTCAAAATCAAAGCTCCGCACAAATTTCAAAAAATTTGTATTGACAAAAATCAACGATCAAAAAAAAACGAATACAAATAATGAATACAGTTGTTAAACAATTATAACAAATTATTTAATCAGTGTTGCAAAAATTCATCTCATTCATTTGAACTTCAACCAACATATCTTTCCAGTCATTTTTCCTTCTAGTCATGTTTAAAACGATTTCGTTCAATCAGAGCACCTATCAAATGAGAAACGAATCCTTGTCAATTGAATAAATTGTTACTCGAAAGAGTAGCTGGGCACGAAACATGAAAAAACCCTGCAAAATTCCGCCAGACTGAAAAAATATCGATTGTTGGGTCAAAGTCGGGTCTTTTTTATCAAATGTTGGACCACTGTTGGACCAACATCGAACAACTATTGCGTCTATGTTGGGTTTGGTGGCCAAAATAAAAATAGGTGAATGATAGGTTGATGTCGGGTTTGACATCATCAATGATGGTAAAAGCTTTAAGGTGTCATGATGCATTCACTAAGCTTTCAAACGAATCATTGACTTTTTATTTTTCAATGATTGTTTGCCTCACGTTTTTGAAGTGATAAAAAACTGTCAATTCTGCAGTAACGCAGCAGAAAAAGTATCATCGTATTCACTATGAGTGAGCAATTGAGCATATAGGATGATACTTTTTCATACGAATATTGGCTTTGGTGACAGAGAATTATCACTTTGAAATTGTGAGCCACATATCCAACATGGCTGCCGATGCTGATGATGCCATAAGAAGCCTTAAATGTACAACACCACAAAATTTGCTTCTTAGCTTGGACTCAATCGAATGATATGTGCCTTGACTGAGGCTGGAGCTTATGTCAATTGGCTTCTTTAGCGGTGTTGAGATAATGCCATATTCTGAATCTTCTTGTCAAACTGAGCCGAAATCCAAATTTTTTATGAAATTTGGTGCCCGGGAACCTATTTTAAAATCAGTTTGAAGTTTGTATGGGAGTTTGTATGGCTATTTGTCGACTCACCGTTGCACACTCGTTGCAAACAGCTGCGCAGCTGACAAAAAGTGATTTCAAAAAATCTCTTTGAAATTGACTTTAGGTGCCAAAATAAAGTTCTAAAAATCTGAAGAAAAAAAATATAGTGACTCAGAAAAAGGTGTTCTTTCGTATAAAATCAAAATATCAGTACATGTTTTTTTTTCAAATTTTAAAACCCTATTGAATGATCAGAGGCTAGTCAATTGATATTCCGATGGTAAATGGAAAAATGAGTGGTTACCTATCTCAATGACAGCTTTAAATGTCTGTTGATACTGACACTTCGCGGCACTGCAATTAATTCTGTCGTAAAATGTGCGAAAACTGCGTGAATTTTACGGCAAAAGGTTATTGCAACCATAGCCAATTGCAAATGTTCCATAAAAAATTAAAAAATGCTCCCTTAACAATGAACATGTTTCAAAAAATTTGTAATATAACCTAAAAATAATTGAAGGCGTAAAACATAAAATATAATCATTAAAAGTGAAATTCATACCAATAAATAAAGTGCAGCATTAATGATCCAGAACACATAATAAAACGCAAATGCTCCATATGGAAATTGTACTAATAGTAAATTTAATAGTGCTCAGTAAAAAACTTATAATGCACCATACAAAATAGATTAATGCACAATAAGTATTATCAAACTTTAACATATAAAATATTTATTTATTTTTTGTAACTCTATATAAAATTGAACTTCGATACTATTTGATATTTGTATGGAGCAATATTTAATTTACTATGGGTACAATTTTCATTTTTTTATGGAAAAACTTCATTTAGTTATGAATCATTAGTGTTTTATTATGGAGCACATCAGTATTATTATTGGCGCAAAATTTCATTTTTAATGATAAAACTTCATGTTTTACCGGTACATTTCATAAAATGTATGGAAGCTCTCAATTATTTATGGGTTACATTGCACATTTACATAAAACGTATTTATGTTCATTATTTGTGGAGCGCTTTTTAACTTTTAATGCTTTCTAGTTTTTAGTGGGTGCAATAAAAGGGCTGCCGAATTTTACCAAAATTATTACTAATTCCATGTCCTGTCAAGATTCAATGTTCCATTATTCAAAAACTTAAATTGGCTTCTATAACGGGAGAGACGAACCAGCCAAGGGCTGAAAGTCGCTCAAATAAAGATAAATCAATCAATCAATTCTTTAACGGTGTTGAGATAATTCGATATTCTGAATCTGCATGCCAAACTGAGCCAAAATCCAAATTTTCATGAATTTTGGTGCCCGGCAATCCATTTAAAAATCAATTTTAAGTTTGTATGGAAGTGATTTGTCGAATCATCCCCCGTCGCAGTTTGTACTGGGCGGAGCTGTCAAACAGTTGCCCAGCTGTCTAAAGGTGATTTCAAAAAACCTCTTTGAAATTGATTTTAGGTACCAAAAGAAAGTTCTAAAAATCTGAAAAAAAATCATAGTGGCTCAGAAAAAGATGCGCTCTTGTATAAAAATGGAAAATCGATACATTTTTCAAAGTTTAAAAACCCAATTGTCACGGAATAGATCCGGTAGTTTTCTAGAAAACGAAAACCGTTTAAGATAATTATTGAGCTCTGAAATTTGAACTAAAGCTTCTTCTAAAATCTTCAAAAGTTTTCACGAAATTTCTGCTTAATCACAAAGACAGACAACATAAAGCATCAAGATAGATCAATTTATATCAGTCATTTATCTGTCACATCAATCTATTAGATACTATTTAAATCACATTCTTCCAGATCATAATATTGCTACCCACTAACGAAGGTAGTTCATTAATTGCAACTTATCCGACGCCGACAATAAAAAACTAAAAAAAATCTCAGAACATCTCAAGTTTTTAGTTAGTTAACAATTATGTTTGCACAATCAACGACTAGAACCCAAAATTTCTTATTATAATTTGTTTCAATATGAACAAACATCTACATTGTCACAGTTTCTAAAATCAAATTTTTACGATCATTTTTCAATTCAGTCTTATATGTGCTACTTCCGTAGACTCTAAATCTTAATTCTTATCCACCTACAAATTCCACTCATTCACCACTTACATGTCAGCAGCAACAATACTATCTGCAACACCATCGGCGCCGTCGCTGCTCGAACTCCCATCACACCCATCGGGAACGTCCGCCGGGGACGTAAATTATCTCTCCAACTGCTACTAGCTGCTGTCATCGTGGTCTTCACTGGGCCATAAAACACTTCTTCGTTCTTCACTGAACCGCCGTCGCACAGCGAACTATTGGGAGCACTCGATTGGAAGCGAATATCTAAATCTTGCGAGAAATCAAAATGTGATATCCTATTTAATTGAAGCTCACTGAAAGCCCTTGTCACTTCTCACTCGTGAAATCTGAACCAAGAACTATCACTACTCTGCGAATGACGACAACTGGCTGGCGAAATTCAAACCGACCGGAATGTTAACGACACTTTCTTATAACCATCTCGCGGACACTTACTGGCTGCACATTCAATTATTGCTTTCCCGGATCTCGAAAATCTATCACTTGAGCTTAGTCACTTCACTGTTTTCTGATCGCCAGTTTGCAAAAAAAAATCTAAATGCCAACTAAATTATGTTTGCAGATGGTGGGTGGGTGCGTGCGGTGTTCTACATATCCCAATTCCACTATGAATCGCGACGATCGGTCACCAACGATGACGAAGACGATCGGCTAAGTTCTATAAGATTTTATCGCAATTTGCTCGCGGCACGTGTGCTACCTCGCATTGGGAAAAAAGCAATTCAACCTACTGTTCAATCATATAATCTTTGAATACACACTTAGAGCCTAAATGATCAAAAGATCGACGGGGATTCGCGCGCGCGCAAGGCTTGGTGGTCAGACCTATTGACGACCATCGGAAGGGTCCCTTTCGGAAGATACGGACACGATCGCGTACAAAAGACGACTGAATCCAGATCGAGATGGATTGGTACATTTTTATTTGTTAGTTTTATTTTCTATCCACGCGTCCCCGTTGAGGAGGCGCGACTTCTTCTATTTCTTCCTCCGCAGCCGTGCGTCGCCCAAATATGATGCTAGTGCTGCCTGGTGAGAAGAGATAAGCTTGAACCGATTAGAAATCGTAGACAAGATTGATCTTCTATCTTCATTATTTTATTTTGTATTTTTTCTACTAACTGTTGTATCTTCTATCCTTAATTTTCCATTCTTTATTTCCTGCTTCTTATCTTCTACCTTCTGTCTTTCATCTCATGTTTCCTTCGTTAATCTTCTTTCTTTTTTATTTTGTCTTTCATCTTCTTTTTTATCTTCATTAATTTTATCTACTATCTTTTGTAATACATTTTCCATTCTATATTTTCAGTTTTCTATTTTATATCTTATTTATTATGTTTTATTTTTTGTATACTTCATGTTTCTTGTATCTTCCATCTTCCTTACTCTATCGTTCACCTTCAATCACCCATCTTCCACTTTCTATCGTTAGTCCCATTTTTAAACAATCCTAGCTTTATGCTCAACTGCGAACGAGACGACGACGACGCGACGCACGAGATCCTACTACGGAAGACGCATTAAATAACGACGACGACGACGACAACGGACGCTCGCAGTAGTGGCGGCGGCAAACATTTCACACAACAAACAACCCAAAAGATCGCGCCGGCGGTGACGATCCCAAAAGAGCGCAGCGACGACCGCCACGAGATCAAGATCGAGTGGGAAAAGGTGGAAAGCCGGTCCCTCGTGGTCCATCCACGGTGCGAACGCGACCAGGCACTAGGTTGGCGTTGGACTAGGTACCTATGCCGAGTGCGTTGCTGCGTGAACCGGCGCAGCGCGGTGCGATCTCATTGTGTGTGAAATGCGAGGTGGCGACCCCGTGGATGACTTCGATGGTGCCGCCTGGTGTTTTGCAAAGGCGAAAATGGGAACCAAAGTGGAAAATAGCATCGTCATGTGTTTATGCACCTGGTCTTCATGCGATGGGAAAGGTTTTCAGTAGTAATCTGCTACTCTAGTCATTTTTCAATGGATACACTTGGTATGAAGGAAAATAACCTAAGGTGCGTGCTCGCTTGCTGGCAGTATTTTTAGTTTTGACGGTATACAAAAACAATATTGCTTCCGGTTTAAAAAAAAATGCCATAGGGTAATTGTTCCCTTCGTTGTGGTAGTACCTAATGTTGCGGTAGTGGCGTTTGAGCACACTCTTAAAAAATTAGGAATTTACACGTGACGTAAACCACCAACGTACGTAAACATTTCATGACTTAATGGCAAATTTAACTCAATTTTACATCCACCGTGTAAGTTTGAGTTGATTGCACAAGATGTCAACAAACCTATCTGACCAGATAGGTAGAAACAGTTTAACATTTATCGTTTGTCTCACAATTCGGTGATACAGCCGAGAGGTATGGTACGTGCCTCTCAATCAGCGGACCAGAGTTCAAATCCAGTTTATTATTTTACATACATATGTTTTATCTCTCGCCTCGGCTCTAGCGATTGCTAGCTCGACTTTATTTGTGATAAAAGACGTAAATTTGTGTCAAACGGGCCGCTCCTTTTATGTGCATCCAAGTGAACTTAAATTTACATGGTTTTTTCTAAGAGTGCACTTTTTCGACTGAAATGTTACCAAAAGGCATTTTTAATAGATGTATTATGCTTAAATTACACAGCGCAACATTTTTTTGTCTCAAGAGCAAACTTATGTGTCTCCGAAGGATTTTGGGCCGCTGAATCCGAATCCGGGCTCAGATTTGCGCTAACACGTCACAATTTTGAGCTATACCTTAATTTATAGGGCAAAACATGCGATTTTGGGCTTTTTTGACTGCAAGCCATTAAACTTGGAAATATTTTTTTTAAGCAATCAAAAGGTTAATTGGTCAATTAACATCTAAATTAACGACTCATGCAAAATATTTCGTTTTACCTAATCAAATTTGATAGATTTAAGCATTTTTATTAGTATGAAAACTTGCATGCAACTTTTGGAGGGTGACTTGTATGGGAAATATCGTACCTATCATAAATCGCTTAAAACTATCAAATTCGATTTTGTAAAACGAAATATTTTGCATGAATCGTTGATTTAGATGTTAATTGACCCATTAACCTTTTGATTGTATAAAAAAATATTTCCTTGCTTAATGGCTTGCAGTCAAAAAAGCCCAAAATCGCATATTTTCCATTCCTATAAATTGAGGTATAGCTCAAAATTGTGACGTGTTAGAGCAAATCTGAGCCCGGATTCGGATTCAGCGGACCAAAATCCTTCGGAGACACATAAGTTTGCTCTTGAGACAGACAAAAAGTTAATAGGCTCCTAAAGTCCTATCGAGTTTCTTGTTTTAAACCACAATATATGGTTCAAGAGTACATATTTACTCAATTTTTGACGTTTTTATTAACCGTAGTTGAAAATATATAATTTTTATTTTTTTAGCCTTTTGTCTCGTCCCTAGCTTATAACACATACTTTGAGTAATTTTTTTTCACCGTGTATGTCAGATAGGAACATTTTTGAAATCCCAGTGCGAAAAATGTCGAGCTCAGTCACACATGGTAGACCTCAAATGTCAAAGTAGAACTATTTACCATTTTACTTATTTCGAATTTTCTCATTATTCCTTTGTTTTTCAAGTTCGAGTACAGTACAATTTCGATTAGAATACCATGCTTGATCGTATTATTCAATATAAGCGAGATTTCGTCTTTAATTTTAGGACCCTATTTTTGTTACGCTGTGTTATGAGATTGTACTTTTTGTGTGCTTAGGATTTGCCCAAAAATTTATTTAAAAAAAATATTTTCGTTAATATTTCTGCTGCAGTGTTCCTATTGTTGCGGTAGTGTTCCTAATGTTGCGGTATCCCATATGATTTCAATGGGATACCGCAACATTAGGAACCGAAATTAAATTTTACCTCCATAATAGGAACAGTGTGCCTATTGTTGTGGTATGCGATTTTTGATCGTAAACAGAGAGAAACGATAGTTTTCATATTTTTCCGGGCAAATTTGGATAGAAAACTACCTACTAACGTTTTGAAACCCTTCATTAGATAAAAAGATCATATTTTTTAAATTAATTTACCTCATTACCACAACGATCGGCACACTTACCCTACCTTGATTCTTTTACATTACAACAAACAGTATCAATACACAGCATATTCTTCAGTTCAGTGTTCTATGAGAACTTTTACCATTATAAGCATTTTCTTTGATGTAGGATTTTAAAAGACAGGGACACATTTTTTCAATCCAGTTATTAGATTTTTGAAGGAAGCACAACACTAGACAATGGACTAGCATGCAACGCCCAGTGGTACAGCCGAAAACTTTTCCTGACAGCTGCGGCGGGAATCGAACTAGCAGCACGATAAAAAAAAAGCTGGATTTATAGATGAACGTCTTACTTCGGACCAGATCTGCCAGGTATTGCAGAAATACCGCGAATACAACGTGCCTACTCATCACTTGTTTATTGCAAATTGCAAATTATGCACGAATACGGATCCCCGGATAAACTAATACGATTGATCCAGGCGACGATGGATCGAGTGATGAGCGTAGTTCGAGTATCAGGGACACTCTCGAGTCCCTTCGAATGTCGCAGAGGGTTACGGCAAGGTTTTTCGTGCTTGCTGTTCAACATGGACTTATCCACCGATGAACCGAATTCATCGCGGTCCGAGAATTTTGACACTAGAGCGGGGCCGTTCCAATCAGAATTGGACGATTCTGATTGGAACAGACCCCGCTCTAGTGTCAAAATTCTCGGACCGCGATGAATTTGGTTCATCGGTGGATAAGTCCATTGCTTTGGAGGGTGTAATTAGGAGAGCGGGGATAAATAAGAGTGGAACGATTTTCACGAAGCTTCTGGGTTGCGCTGATGATATAGATAATATAGCTTGCAAATTTGAGATGATGGTGGAAACGTACATTCGACTAAAGAATGAATCCTGGCGAACCGGATTAGTCATTAACATGTCGAAGACAAAGTACATGATGACAAATGGCTCTAGGGAACACAGCAAATAGTTTTGTAATTTCCAGGCGCGTGATTTCTGGCGATGTATCCATTTTCGAACTTAATCTCATTCGGACACATCGTTTTCCAGCAATTATCACACTCACCATGTACACCCTGCTTGGCACCGGAAGGTGTCAACAAACCCATTCCAACGGATACTTAGAAGCAGTATCGTATTTAGCCTTCATTCTAACTCGGTGAAATAGCCGAGAGGTAAGGGATATGCCTCACAATCAACGGATCTGTGTACGAATCCATGCCAATATTTTACTTATATATGAAACATCTATCGTTCCGGTTCTAGCGATTGCTAGACTCACTCTCAAGCTGCGACGGCTTATTTGCTGCGTGGAAAGGATGTAATTTGTACATCACTTTTACGAAGCGGCTGATGTGCAGCGAAAGTGATGTGATATCACAAGATTTTTTTTGCTGTGAAGAATCACCGCGCTCGCCACCCCCAATCTCTATCGACGGTGATGAAATCGAGTCGGTTGAAGAATTCGTGTACTTGTGACCGCCGAGAGAGCCAGCAGAGAAATTCAGAGGCGCATTTTGGCAGGAAATTGAGCTCACTTTGGACTCCGCAGAACTCTCTACGATCGAACAAAGTTCGCCGTCACACGAAATTAACTATCTACAAAACGCTGATTAGACCGGTAGTCCTCTATGGGCACGAACAAGCCCGGATTAGGGATTGTGGGGGCCCGGGGCCCGAGCGATTGTGAAGGCCCCTCGGATATACAAATGCGATGAGCAATACAGTTTTAAATTCCTCTAAACATTTCTTTTTGAATAAATTCCAGCGATTCGTTCAGACATTCCTTCAGGTGTGTTGAACAAATTTTCCAAGGCTTCTATTATTTGAGACCAAAGATTCATCACGAATTTCTCTAGGGATGCGCTTCAGAAATCCTTACAGGAATTCCTCGAGGGTTTTTTTTTTCCTAATAATGTTTCAAGGCTTTTACATGATAACCTTCAAGAATTCTTCAAAGGGTCCTGCCGGGAATGCGCCAATTGACATTTCTATAGGAGTTTTCTTTAAGGTAAGCATATGCAGGATATGAGTATATAAGACTATCTTTAGGAAAATTCTGACAAGGATGCACAATTGATCGAGCAAATAGTAGAGGGGGTGGCTCGATTCCGTACGGCAAAGAGTGGAAACATTTCGGTTTACATATTTATTTTCTACTAGCTGTACCCGGCAAACTTTGTCTTGCCTACTGCGTTTTTTGACGTTTCAAGTTTCTAGCCAAGCAAGACCAAGTCCCCGGTCAAATGAGTATGGAAAATTTTTTTTCGAAAACTCTCGTTTTTTCCATGTTTTTTGCCTCATAAACCTTCCTTGGGTGAAAACTAACAGAACAAAACTAAGACGACCAAAATCGGACCTTCCGTTCGCAAGTTATGCGCGGTCCCACGTATGCCACTGCATTTTTATATATATAGATTGAAACAAATCACTGTACAGAGACACATCTAACTTAGTCTGCGTTGTGGTATAGATAGATTGTATGGTAAAGAAAGTAGTGTATATTAGTTGCAGTGGTTGATGTTGGTAGCCCAAACAACCAGTAATCGTATAACATGTTGCATAAGATGATAATGTGGAGGTCATATGCGTGCATGCCTCCATTTAGGCGAATGTAAAATGTACGCATATGATAAAATTCGCTAGGTAGCGAACAAGTGTGAAAATTTTGTAGAAGGTGAAATTAGGCAAGTAGGCCATGTATTGAACGAATACATCGAATGCGTGAAACTTCTGCCGTGCGACCTGTGATTTCTACTCCCTCATGGTTCACTGCACGAATTTTTGCTGGCCTGCTTACTCTCACCAAAAATTTGACGTTTGAGCGGTGCCGACACCTCTCAAACGTCAAATTTCGTGTGAGTGTAAGTAGGCCAGCAACAATTCGTGCAGTGATCCATACTATGAGTAGAAAGAGACCGATATAGCCACAAAACCATGAAGTTATTAATAGAATACGGTCGATAAATCAGTATATAAAAAGTTTGGCTTAAAAAGAAAAGTGTTCTATCCAATAAGATCGAAAAAAAAAGCTAATAGGAATAACACGCCGCGATATAGGCATACCCCTATGAACGGAGTGCGAATTCCGAAAAAAAAGCTACCGATCGATAGAATTTGTGATGAAAACAGAACAATACATAGGCAGTCGGGTGCCTGAAACTTTTGCCAGTCTACCAACCAAGCCGATCTGTTTAAAAGCACAGGTCGCACGGCAGAAGTTTCACGCATTCGATGTATTCGTTCAATACATGACCTACTTGCCTAATTTCACCTTCTATAAAATTTTCACACTTGTTCGCTACCTAGCGAATTCTATCATATTTATCATTTCATTATCCACTTTGATCTCTACTCCCTTATACTATGAGTAGAAAGAGACCGATATAGCTAAAAAATTATCAAGTTATCCAATATTAACACAAAAACAATCATGATCTGTAGAAAAAATATTGCACGAGTGAAGAAAAATACTGAATATTTAAAAAAAAAATGGGTCACCGCTACCAGATTTACGCTGATTTATGTAGAACAGTCAGTTTGTCCCATGTTTAGTGCTTATGATGACTAATTTATACACATGTGTGTAGTGGGGGATGAACAGTGGAAAGTAAGCAGTGTAAACTGTGATGGATGAGAAGTAATGAAGCGTGTGAAGTGAGCAGTGTAGAGCAGTGAGAAGTGTGAACAAGTGAAAACTGAGGGGAGAGCAATGATTACTTAGTATTGAACAGTGAAGAGTGAGGAGTGAGATGTGAGCAGTGAAAATTGAGTATTGAAAACCAAGCAGTGTAGAGTGAGGAAGAAGTGAGCAATTTTTGCAAAAGTTGGAAATATTAAAAGTTCAATATTGCAAAATGATCGTTACAGCTAAAAATCAATCAGGTCAAAATTTGGAGTCCATATCTCAAAGCTAAGTGGTCCCATACGGGGCCTTAAGTTCTTAAAATTTGTATGAGATCACACAAAAACTTTTTTTGGCGACAAAAAAATACCCTATGCCGCTAAAATCGACGATTTTAGGACCACAAGAGACAAAAACGGGCTCAGAATGTCGATATCTCTTGTCGTTTTCGAGTTTTTTTTTTTGTTTATGTTGTAACTCCAATTGATTGGATCTTTTTTGTGCGTGAAGGAGATTACCGAGCAATATATGGTAGGTTTCCTTTAAAATTTCAAAAAATGGTCAAAATTTTAATATTTTTTGGTTGTTTTTCGCCAATAAGGCCGGAAACTCGAAAACGATAAAAGATATCGCAATCTAAGCACATTTTTGGCCCTTAAGCGTACTAAAACCATCGATTTAGTAGCATAGGGTATTTTTGTTTGTCGAAAAAAAATCATGTTTTTTGTGACCCCATACAATTTTTGAGAACTTTAAGCCCCGTGGAGAACCACTTTGTCTTGACATACGGACTCCAAATTTTGGCCTGATTATTTTTTAGCTAAAACGATTGATCATTTCCAACTTTTGAAAAAATAGGGACGGCCTAATGAACAGTAAGGAGCGTGATGCAGTGAGAAGTGAAAAGCGAAGTGTCAAGAGTGGTCAGTGAAAAAAGAGAAGTGAGGAGTGAGAAGTGAACTATAAGGAATGGGAAGTGAAATAGTGATAAGTGAGAAATGAGTAATGAAGATTGAATTATCAGTAGCGAGGGGTGAGCGGTAAGTGGAAAATAATCAGTGAGGAGTGTGCATTGAAAAGTGAAGAGTGAAGAATGATAAGAATGTTGAGGAGCGATGAATGATAAGTGAGCAGCAAAGAGTCGGAAGTAAGCAGTGAGGAATGGCAAATTACAAAAAATAAAGATTTAGAGTGATGAGAAGTAAAGTGTTATAAGTGAATAGTTAGAAGTGACAGTGAGGAGTGGTCAGTAAAGAGAGAGGCAAGAAAGGAGTGATAAATGAGTTGTGTGGAGTGAGCAGAGAAGAGTAGGGAGTAAGAAGTGAGCACTGAATAGTGAAATATGTGCAATGAAGAGTGTTCGGATTTTAGCAGTCCAGTTTAGACAGCTCAAAGCTGAAAGAATTTTATTATTAGTTTTTGGGTAGATATAAGTTCATACATTTTACCACTTCAGTCACAAATTTTGAAAACGACGTATAATCAATGGCGTGGCATTGATTATATGTCGTTTTCAAAATTTGTACTTGATTTTACCGTTTTACTGTAACTCACAAGAGGTTTATCTTCACCCACACGTGCAAACTAATATGAGGTTCTACCGGGAGTAATCATCTGTGATTATCAGTAGATGTTTGAATCGTCGCTACATTTAAGATTCAATTAGGTCATTATAAATATTCGAGGTGGGGGGGGGGGGGATAAAAATAATAAAGCATTTAATCTGAAAATAATAAAATCTCATCGGATTGGTTAAAGAATTATCACCAAAGCCCGATATTTTGATAAATATTTTTATCTACCCCCTCAAAACGCAAAATCCGGACAAAATTTTTGGAAGGGGGGGGGGGGGAAGGGAGACAAAAACTTAAAATTAAATTTGTATCAGCATTTTGTGGTACAAATAAATCTTAGGGTTCATTACTTACTTAGTATAGTCAAGATATTAGGTTCAGCAATTAGTTATCAAATTTAGTACTGTGTTGACGTAGGTTAGACAATTTACCAATTAGATAGAAACAAATGTTTAGAATTAAATGAAAGTATTATTATTAGTGTTACAAACGAATCATCTTGGTAGTTCTCTCACAATTCACTGCATTAGCCAATTATAAATTTAAGTGTAGATTAATTAGCCAGTAGGGGTATTAGGGGCATAATGGACACCCGGGGCGAAATGGACACCCCTGTTTTTGCCAAAACCGTTGACTTTTATGTCAAACTTTTAATGAATAAGTGTAAAGGAACAAGTCATGGTTCTATTTCTCAAAACTACCATTTATATTCCTCCACAATAACCAAAATATCAATGAAATTGATATATGTTTTTCTTTTGGTGAAATTCTTATAATTTCGAAGCAGCATCAAATAAGGTATCACGAGTGTTGGAGTGAGTCCACCATAAAAACAACTGAATTGTTACCTTATTTACATGTATACGCAGATTTAGTAATGGGTGAAGTCTTTTATTTATGAACAGAAATTACTCAGAATAGTAATTTTAAAGTTGTAGTCGATTCGGGGCGAAATGAACACCGGCAATTACGAATGGATCTACACGCATTGCATACTGTTAGGCGTTTTAGAGAGTTTGGAAAAAATAAATCGGATTATTTTAGCATAAAGTTTATTTAATTAACTTTGATGTTTTGTAAACTCGTCTAAGATGGAGTATTATATCTGTGGTATTGATCTCCGTAGGCAAATTACTTAACTGGTCGATGTAATCAAAGAATTAGAATAAAATATGCAAGGGTGTCCTTTATGCCCCGTATCTTTCCTTCCAGCCCTGAATAACACACGGTTTACAATTCACTATTTCTTCACAATAAAAACATTCTACCAGCTGCAAAAGATTTAAATACGTAGGAAATAAGTAAAAGTTGTAAGTGAACTGATAATATATCTTTTTTTTTTCTTTATTATAGATAAATAATATATCAAGTTTTTGTTTGATATACAGGCCTAACGTTCTCATTTGCTTAGGGTGTCCATTATGCCTCTAGTCCCCCTACTTCAATGAAATCTAAGATTTCACTTTAGAACGATTTTAGTATAGTTTTTTTTTTACATATTCTTCTTAGCCTACATTCTCACGATGAGGGATAGAGTACGCCTCCAAGAAAATTTCTCTAATCTTGCGATCTACTTCACATAATTTACATGTCTGAGGAATCCGATCAAAGTGTCACCATACCATCATCAGAATTACCGTGGATAGGAGCAACACCTTTAAAGACCGCGTAATACCCCGGACAGACATGTGATACGAGTGTGATTCCTGTACAACGGTACGCAGTGTCAAGAAAATTCTAACAAGACTGACTTGAACTGAGAGAATTTTCAGTATGGCACTCATTTCAAGCGCAATTGTACAGTGATTCTTGTATCACATGTGTGTCATAAGTATAAGCTTCGCTTCAACCGATGGCTTTAGGACAGAAGGTCGAAGGACAAATGGTCGAAGGACAAAAGGTCGAAGGACAAAAGGTCGAATCGACAAAAGGTCGAATGGACAAAAGGTCGAATGGACAAAAGGTCGAATGGACAAAAGGTCGAATGGACAAAAGGTCGAATGGACAAAAGGTCGAATGGACAAAAGGTCGAATGGACAAAAGGTCGAAGGGACAAAAGGTCGAAGGGACAAAAGGTCGAATTGGAC
Organism: Aedes albopictus; assembly: GCF_035046485.1. Lineage (NCBI taxonomy): Eukaryota > Metazoa > Arthropoda > Insecta > Diptera > Culicidae > Aedes > Aedes albopictus. Next base: position 511,674,954 of record NC_085137.1, on the reverse strand, counting down.
AAAAGGTCGAATGGTTCATGTTCTTGCTCATTGAGAGAAACATTATGGTGCTTTTATAGTAATCATATGTATTTCAGCCACTGACATTTCTATAGGAAATTTTTCCTTCTTTTGTTTATAGGCTATTCTTTCAAGTTGTGTTGGTGTAGTATTTAATGGCAATTTAGTTTGATGTTTTGTTCAGTAATTTTTCCTTCTTAAATTTATAGGCTGTTCTTTTAAGTTTTGTTACTGAATAATTTATCGACTATTTAGGTACTTATAATTTATTCAGAAATTTTGCCTTCTTTAATTCAATAGCTGTTCTTTCTATCTCTACTGCAGAAAAAAATACTACTTTTGTGATTAGTGATCATCCGGGATGATTCATCCCCTCTTGGATTTATAGGTAGTTCCGACGAATCACACTGTATAAGTATAAATAATTTCTTCAAATTTCGACTGCTGATGATTATGTTGGGAGGTATGGCGTTCAGTCTTTGCAAGAATAACTCAAAAACGGATTCTTAAGCTTTCATAAGTTATTCCTCCAAAGATTGAAAGCCATACTTCCCAGCCCGTGAACCGTATAGTACATTTTTTTCATTATAGGATTTTGGAGGCATTTCAAAGAGCTTTAGAGCATTTTTCGGCGGATTTCACAAACGTTACGGAGGCGTTATGTGGCGTTTTTGGGGGTTTCGGAGGGCCTGAGGTGCGTTACATGGGGTTTCTGAGGGTTTAAGGGGGATTTTGGAGGCATTCTAAAGAGCTTCAGAGAATTTTCGGCGGATTTCACAAACGTTACGGAAGCGTTACATAGCGTTTTCAGGGGTTTCGGAAGGTCTGAGGTGCGTTACATGGGGTTTCTGGGTCTTTAAGGGGGATTTTGGAGGCATTCCAAAGAGCTTCAGAGCATTTTCGGCGGATTTCACAAACGTTACGCAGGCGTTACATGCCGGGGTTTCGGAGGGTCTGAGGTGCGTTACATGGGGTTTCTGGGGGTATCAG